>NC_056626.2:366067581-366727581 GCF_002870075.4 Lactuca sativa | reverse complement strand
AGGGCTTAAGCATCCAATTTAGGGTTTCCTTGTTAGATAACCCTAATAGCCTCACTATTTAAAGATTCCTTATGCCTAAAAAACGTAGACAAGCATCCTTCTAGGGTTCCACACGTTTTAGGGCAGCCTCCATCCTCTCTCCTCTTCATCCTCTTGCTCTTGGTGTTTGTGAACCATTAGAGGAGTGACACTTGTGACTCTAAGCTTTCTAAAGTCAATACAGGAAGGAATTGGGATTGTTATTGCTACATAACAATCAAGGTAATATCTTAAACCTATTCTCATGTTAATATGATTACTTGAATGCTAGAATTAGGGTTTATAGTCTTGGATAACTTGCATGTACAATAGAGAAACCTAGATCCAAGCATTAGGGTTTGTATGAGCACATAGGATGTTCTTATGGCCAAAACCCATCAGTGGTATCAGAGCCTAGATTGGTTTCTATTGTATTGATGCCTTGTATGATAAAAAAAATTCGATTTTTGTGGTTCTGCATGATGGACTCGGCGAGTCCCACTGTGGACTCGACGAGTTGCCCCCTACTCGGCGAGTCCATGGGGGTACTCAACGAGTTCGAGCGTCAGATGGAACTATTTTCGGGATTTCCTGCTGTTTATCTTTGAGATACTTGCCTTTATCATATTAGATCAATATAAATCCGATTTTTTGATATATTTGAGTATATTCTTGATCTAATTGAAGATATTTATCAATTAATAAAATATTTGTTTCCTTATGTGATAATTGACTAATTATTTTGATTAAATTGGTAAATTGTTTTGCAAGAAATCATTAAATAAATCAAATATGGCTAATTATGTGATTAAATGTAAATTAAGATTATTTGTTATTTGATCCTTGTTGTTATGAAAAGTTTCATATTTTCCCCTTTAGGTTTTATAGTTTAAATTTGAACTCAAAAGTTTAGTTTTGAAATTTAAATGGTTGAAACCCTAATGTTTTGAAAAAGGTTTCAAAACATGTCCTCAAGTTTTGGAATTTAAATTTTGATTAATAGTTTAATTTTGATGTATATTTAAATTCTAAACCCTAATGTTTTGAAATGTTTCAAAACTTGCCCTCAAGTGTTGGAATTTAAAAGTTGATTAAAAGTTTAATTAGGAATGTTAAATTCTAAGACCCTAGTATTGTTTTGAAAAGTTCAAATCACACCCTTATGGTTTTATTAACTAATTAAGGAGTATAATTAAAAGAGGTTTAATAAATCCATAATAGTTTTGGTTTACAATTTAATTGAATTAAAGGTATAATTATTAAATTTGACCACCTAGTATTTTCAAAGTGTAAAATACACCCTATACTATATATAACATTAGAAGTCTGACATTATATATATGTATGAGTAAAAGTCAGTCTTACCGTTAGTAGGCCTCATTCACGAAGCTGGTCTATAAGGGGTGTTTAAGGAAATTGCCTATAAAATGGCGATCGAATGGGTATCCACTCTTACCCACCGCACTCTTGACTAGTGGAGGGTCATTAGCCGAACGGGTAGGATAGGACGAAACCTTCCATTATAAGTATAATGAAATACAAAAGTAACTAAATGTTTTACAAATCCCCAATCTTAGTTACTTAGGCAAAGTGAATTGATGCAATTCCATGAAATTACACTTTGTTCCCTTGCGAAGACGTTAGTGGAGCGTGTGTGGTTTACCGGCACACTAAATGGTTCAAAGCAAAGGTAGAAAAGGGTGACTCAATGTTTGTCATAGTTCGGTGAAGCGTGTGTGGTTTACCGACACATCGAATAGGTGACTGTAACATGTGAGGGCACCATGTAAATTTGCATGGTTATTCACACCCGCTTTGTGATCCTCGGCATCCCAGTCACAAACTAGAGGGGCATATCGAGATTTAAACATGCCATTGAAAGTTCAATGAATCTCAAAGGATCTAGGAGTTTTCATAGATTTAAAACTTAAATTCTTTTTCGTTTTTCGTGGTGGAAATTAGTGAATCGTCATTCACTTACCTTCAAATGTTCTCCAATTTGGGTTACGACATCCCTCTCCCGAGTTGTAGAATATTGTGTTGGGTCCTAGCCTTAGTATCTCATTTGGGTGATTTACTAAGGACTCAATCAATCAACTAACATGAATTTGTTTCTCCCGTTTTGTTGATGTCTAAGTTCGACACTATGGTCTTCCCAAATCCCGTGGAACAAGCATTCCACATGAAGATGGCATTCCACGATTCGATCGAGGAACAAGAAATCATGCTTCACTTCCTCCACCTCCTCCAATTGTTCTCCTTAACCCACAAGATCGGAGAATTGAAAGGATCAATATCACTAAAGCCCTATTGGAAATGAAACATGAAGATGGTAAACCCGTGTGTGCCCATGTTCTAGGAATGAAATCACACATTGATAGGTTGATAATGTTGGGTGTGTCATCCCCGGATGAGTTGGTTGTGAATTGGGTTTTGCAGTCACTTCCAGCATCATATAATGAGTTCAAAAGAAAGTATTATATGATGGATCATGACGACAACCTCATTGACCTAACTTACACGCTCATTGCTGCTGAATTAGAAATGATTTGGCGATGCCATGGAGCGTATTTGTTGGGAAAGTCAACCGACCATGCTTCCTAGGACGTTCTAGGAGAACTGACCTGTGTTTGCTGCCAAAAGAAAGGGCGTTGGATAAAAGTCTACCCAAAGAGCCTGAAGAGTCCAGAAGATGGGAGAGTCAAAGAGTATGGTTACGCTTCAGGTAAAACCCACTATCTAACTCTGTTAAGTTCCTATTTATTGATTCTTAATACATGATGTGATAAGATTGCATTTGAATGTTTTGCAGGATCGGTGAAAAGAAAGGAAGCTTGGTGAAAGAGCAAGATGAATCTAATCACAAGGAATGGATCTTGATCGCATGGACTTGAAGATTAGATTTTGAGCTTAGATAGTTATGATAGAGTTGTTAGAAATTTTCCTTTTGAAATACATAGTTTTCAATGAATTTTGCATTGTAAGGACAAATGTTTTCCGCTGTTTTTATAAATAAAATAAATTTTGGTTTGACTTATTTATTTATTTGTTTATTTCCTTGCAATGAAATCGTTATGAAAATTGGTGTTTGCATATTTCTACAACAAAATGATATGATTCTTATTTATGGTGTTTATGGAAAGTCGAGAATTTACCAAATAGGGAGAGTTTCTCATCGCCCAAGTTTCAATTGGACAGAAATTTGGAATCATGCAACTTGGTTGCATGAAGAATGAGAAATTTCATATTTGGAAATTAGACTAATTCATTGACAAAGTGTCAAGTGAAGGACTAGGAGATCGAGTACACAAAGTTGTGGGTTGATCAAAGTCCACCATAAGAGTAACAAGATATTCGTCATGCTTTACTAAAAGTTTAGTAAATATGATTATACTCATAAAATTAAGTGTAATTCTGAATTGATTGAAAAAGTTTAAATCAATAGCAAAACGAATAAGAAGAATCAAGTAGGCAGAAAGATAAAAGTTTCTCCATTCTAAGAAGAAGGGAGACTACCTTTTATGCTTTATGATAGGTCTTAATGATTAAGAACCATATCTCAATTGATCCTCTAAGTGAGTCTTAGTACAATTGTATGTATAAGAAGAGGAATCAAGAATTGAAGAAATGGTTAAATCAAAAGTCAATCATACTTCGTTCCAATAACAAGTCTTAAAGTTAAGATTGTGACATTGAGTGAAAAACTATTAAGAAGGTTTATAACATTCATCAAATGTGGAAAGTTGTGATGTCTTGGATAAGACAAAGACCAACTAGGACCAATTTATGAAGTTTTTTGATAAAAGCTACACTAACTCTTGAATATTTGTTTGTCAAGAAATGGTTATTGACAAGAGAATCTTATATGTCAAGGAGTTAGTGGGAGTCTTAATGGTCTTGAAAGGTTTCAAGAACAAATCAAATAAACCCTATCGATCATCACTAGCACACGAGTTGAGGTTTACAACCCATCGTGTTGACACTATTTTGTTTGCTATGCCATTCCAATTGAGTTAATTGTGCATATGAGTCCTATGAGTTCTTGTTTGAATGCATAAAAGGCAAGGACCTTGATCATTGAAAAGTACTTTGATAGGCAAAGGTGAATTGCTTAACTACTTGGAAGACATGGTGGGCAGCTGTGCTACCATAAGGCAAGAAATCAAGATTAAGAAAGTTCGGTCCGTATGAGTTTGAATTTGTCGTAAACTTTGGTTTTAACAAATTCACATGGATAGGAACACATACACCATTTAAATCTAAGTGTCATAAGATTTCCTCCTTCATGAAAATGATTGTGAGGAAATGCTTTCACTAAGAAAGATTTTAAGAAGATAGTGATTGTAAAATTGCATTCTCAAATTCGATTATGGTTACGGTATCCCTTTCCATGATTTGAGTTGTGAGGTTTGGCAATTAGTCTTAATTGTTTAGACACACATATGAACTATCTAAGGCAAAGGTGTATAAGTTCAAGAAGCTTTGATAAAAGATTATCAAAGCACTAAGTATTAGAAACATGGACTTAAGAAATTCAATAGGTATTGTTTTTCTAAAAGTTAAGATGTTTATGAATACATGTCGATGCTAGTGGGAGCATAAGTGTTATGTTTTATAATAATCATCATGATAGTGGGAGCATAAATGTTATGATTGTATGATTATTAAGGAAAGTATTGCAAGTTGGCAATATTAATTATAGAAAACAAGAGTCATTCTTTGCAAAGTTGTAAGGATGGAATAGTTGTTTTGTTATAATTAAGGGAGAGAATATTATGCTTCATTTCAAATCTAAAGGCTTAGTTTGTAGAATGTTAATAAATTTAGTCAAAAGTACATAGTGTGTTCTTAAAATTTCGATTATGATTACAGCATTCCTCTTCACAATTCGAATTTTGAGAATATAGCAAATAAAACATTATGGAAAAAGATTAATAAAGTATCAAATCTTTATGTAAGACATTTTGCATTGTGTCCCATACGCTTCGGGTACAGGATCGATTGCAAATGCTATAATATTTGACCATTCGAAAATTTTCCAAATGTTTAGAGCATTTAGAGGGAAAAAGGACAAGAATCGGTTTTGACTAAGATAATTAGACAACTATCAAAGGACAGTCCAAAGTTCGCCAAGGATTGATCACTTGTGAATAGTGGGAAGTATAGTATTGAATAGACCATATCGATATTATTATGAATAGATAAGATTCTATTAAGAATGATTTTTCATATATGGAAACGTGTCCATATTGCGAATTGAATATTGAAAATCTATGTCTAAGATTAGAAACTTTTATGCAAAAGGATGTTCAAAGGAATGTACTTTGAGTGAGAGACATCATATCTAAGGAATTGTATTGTAACAATCTCCGATAGAGGACTTTGTAATATCGTTGGCAATAGTCTTTGTGACTTTTGTGCTATGACATTACGAAAGGATCATTGCATAAAATGTTAGAATCTAGCATATTCTATAAGTGGCAAGAATTTGATATTCTTTCACTTGTGAAAACGGATTTGGAGTTGTGAAATGAGTATGATTGGAAATGTGTTCACTTGATCTATTTCACAAAGTAAGAACCATAAGTAAACATTGTGTGCATGATAAGAGCATGGGACAAGTGTAATAATTCAAGTAAGAAGTTGATTACCCGAAACAACAAATAATGAGTAATCGATATGGTGATAAATAAAAGGTGTTTTATTTATGCTCAAAGGTTTGAGGCCATATGGGATTAGTATTATTCTTGTGTTTCACTTTGCATGTTTTGACTTCCTGAATAATTTAATTGGTTTAGAACAGTTAAATTATTCGAACGGGCCACAGTCGTTCATATGTTGGAAGTAGGTATGAATGAAGACTGTCATGAATTGGTGTGTGGATTGTCTTAAGAGTATTAGACATATGCAAATGTTTGCTACAACATTCATGAGTGCTTATGAATGTGATTTGAGCATTGGATTAAACCCACGCTCACTTGGATCACTCCATGAATTGTATCACGAGTGATTGGTGAGACGATAACATCTTATATTCTTGAAACCGAGATGTGTGAGTTGTATCTTGCAAATCGGTTGCACATTGATAATATGTAAACGCACCAGTAACTTGGTGTCATAAAACATATTGTTGTGTGTGATTCGGTGAGTGAGTGCAAGCGAGCATTGAATCAAAGTTTATCCGTTCCTTTTATCCAAAGAAGGATAAAAGCGATATCTTTGGGCCCCTCGATGATTTAGTGATGACAAACGTAAATGCTCGGCCGGGCTAGGGCTAATTTGATTTGTTCAATTAGTCAGTCGTCATAAATCGAAAGTCGAGAAATAGTACAAAGATAATGATTTGAAATCATATCTCATACGATATCTAGAATGGAGGAATATATGATCCCTTATCTAAAGGACACGCGTATCTGATAGGATCAGAATTGACAGCGGCTTTGGAAAGCTACAATTGCAGATCAGGATCTGAAGTCATACACATAATAGTTATCAGACTTATCCAAGTGGGAGACTGTTGGATTAGTGTCTAAGTCCATACCTATTTTGGTATGTACTTGACCCGATGGTGCATGGTCCTTTTGGGTTGCCTTCACCAAAGCAACTTGATAGGATGAATTATGGAGAGAAAGGATTAAATATGATTTATTTATATATTATGAGAATAATATATTAAAAGAGAAATCATATTGTTTAAATTAATATTAGTCAATAATTAATTGGTAATAGTTTTGTGACTAAAAGAGATTAATTAAACTTAAGGGACTGGAATTGTAATTATAAGATAATTGCAATTTGGGCTATGGATTGCCTTATATTAAGGAGTGGACGAATTCTATGGGGAAATCCATGAGGAAATCGTCCAAGGCCTTAAAGAAAGGAATCTATGGGCTGCTTAGGGCTTAAGCATCCAATTTAAGGTTTCCTTGTTAGATAACCCTAATAGCCTCACTATTTAAAGAGTCCTTATGCCTCAAAAACGTGGACAAGCATCCTTATAGGGTTTCACACGTTTTAGGGCAGCCTCCATCCTCTCTCCTCTTCATCCTCTTGCTCGTGGTGTTTGTGAACCATTAGAGGAGTGACACTTGTGACTCTAAGCTTTCTAAAGTCAATACAGGAAGGATTTGGGATTGTTATTGCTACATAACAATCAAGGTAATATCTTAAACCTATTCTCATGTTAATATGATTACTTGAATGCTAGAATTAGGGTTTATAGTCTTGGATAACTTGCATGTACAATAGAGAAACCTAGATCCAAGCATTAGGGTTTGTATGAGCACATAGGATGTTCTTATGGCCAAAACACATCAAGATATTCTACAAAGTGCATGGGGCTCTCATGGCCATAGAGTTGGCACCTTTATGCCATGAGACCCCTCCAATGACCTAGATTTGAAGTCAAAACTCCATGTAACCCTTCATAATTCCAAAAATGGCTTAGAAAGCCCTAAAGATACTCAAAATCCAAGCCCTAAGGATAACTAAACACATGGAAGACCAAGACAGGGGAATTTTACCTTGAATGAGATGGAAATGGAACAAAATCTCTGGATCTCCAAGCCCCCACTCGAACTCCCAAGCTTCCTTCCTTTTTTCAAGCTTCATAATCCACAAAAATGCACCAAAATGGCCTTAGGACACTCACACAAGGCTAGGGTTTCGAGATAATGCTTTATGGGAGTAATAGGAACCGTGGAGGCTGAGATAAGATGTTTAAATAGGGCACAAACCCTCAAAATTAGAGTTTCACTAAAACAGCACCAACTCGCCGAGTTAATCTCCCAACTCGTCGAGTAAGTCATTTAAACTCCCCGTGGATCACGACTTTACTCGATGAGTTGGGCCACCAACTTGTCGAGTCCAAGAGAAAAACATAGGAAATCCTTGAAAGGAATCATAACAGGGATCGGGTGTTAAATCATTGTCATTACAATACATAAGGATAAGCAGAAACAATACAGGCCTTACAACATGTATTATTCTAATGGCCAATAATCCGATAGATCTCTCATCAGATCATCACTCTTGTACTCTCTTGCCACTACCTGTATACAAGAAACTGAGTGGGTCAGGCTTGGTATCCTGGTGAGTACGTAGGGTTTTCAACCAATTGTAATTAAGTTCTTTAATTTCATGAAATCATTCAACCCGATTACTCGTTCCCGTTATCCTCACATTCTATCCCTAAAGCATCTAATTCAAGGGACCTAGCCTAAGGATCATCATCGGGATGACAATACTGCTTAGGGGATTCCTCAGCAATATATGTCAGTAAGGAAACCATATGGGGTATGGAATACACCAGTGAACACATCGTTCACACACACCTATAGGTTGCGAGCCTACCTGTATTCCACTAGACTCTCCAGAATAGTCTGTGGTCGTCATCTATACTCTACTAGATGACCACGTCAGCTTTCACCATTGAGGCCACTCATCATTTTATTACATCGCTTATCATTATTTCATCTACCCTTCTTTCCCAACATATTGATAGGTATACAATGCATATATAGTTTAAATCAAGTAAGAACATGTATACATCGTTCATCTAGCATAAATATTAAGAACACAGATAATGTACATGTATAACACATAATTTATATTAAATACTTCATATCTATGTGTAATATGAAAGTAACTATGCACTCACTCGTTAAAGTGATGACTCCACTCTCGGGAAGCGCTTCGCTTCTAACAGTTTATTTTCCTTCGACGAAACCTAGTATCATCATCTCTAGATCTTAGTCTATTATTTATTGCGACTAATTATTAGTCTAGGTAATGTTCTTTTTCTTGTAGTATATAAGTGTTAAACAATTGTTTTCAACTAATATGTACAGACATGGGCCAAACATGAAACACCGGAGGGAAGGACCATTTTGGCATTAAAGCTATTATGAAATCTAACAAACCTATGCAGCCGTTCAAACCAGACTCCCCGTACCACGAGTAGTTAAAAAGTATTATAATAACACTATGTTTTTATAATACTTTGCTCATATATTGTTCAAAGGTACATAATAATGATACTGAACTTAAACATAAGCTATACTTAAAGTAGAGTAAACATAACTCACTTACAATGGAGTTTAGCTTGGAGCCGGGCTCTGTGGGGGTAAAACATCTAAGCCAAAAGCTCTTCTTCTCCAAGCCTTCTGGCACTCCGTGACTCGCCTCTAGAACTTTGAAAGTACTAGGGAATGGAAGAAAGGGTTTGGGGGTATTAGGAGAGTGCGCGATAAGATTGGTGTGAGAAATGAGGTGATCCTCACACCTATTTATAGATTGGATCCTTGGACTACGCTGGGCGTAGTCTCGGAATATGCTACACGTACTTGGTATGTTGCGCGTATGAGGCCTTACGCTGCGCATATGAGGGCCAGTTGTCGGAATCTGATGTTCTGACATCCCCAAATTCATTGTCATTTTAAAAATTTTATTTATGCTTATTTGAAAATCAGAGTATTCATTTTAAAGAATAATATTTCGGAATTGGTTCCCAGTAAAACATGATAAATATATTATCAAAGCATTTCCGAAGAAATGTATTTTTATTTTCATATTAAAACTTTGGGATGTCGTCGTCAATACAAAAACATAAGCATAAATAGGCCTTACATTTTATTTACACTAGTTATCTACATCTCCTTTAATATCTAGGTGTAAAGTAGCTTCGTATCGATACCTATCATACAAATATACTGAGTGGATCAGGTTGGGAAACCTGGTGAGTACATAGGGTTTTCAACCCATAATAATATAATTATTATGTTTAATCATCAAACAATTAACACAATCACCCATCCCCATTATCTTCATTTAATCTTCCCTAAAGATTTATCCTAAAGGGCATCTCCTATATCGTACTTACCTCTCATCTCCTTACATCGCATTTCCTTATATGTTTGTTCCCAAGGACTTTTCCTAAGGATCATCACCTACAGTGCATAGACAGTACTGATTCTTGGATTACTTCCTCAATACATTTCCAGTAAGGGTTAGGTTATCATCGTATAAATACATAGTTGCAACATCGCCTATACTGATAATTCATAGTAAGGGTTAGAGTATCATCGCATAATTAAGTAGTTACAACATCGCCTGAACTCGTAATCCAACACCTACAAGTTATGAGCCTACTGGTGTTTCCACATGATTGTCTAGAATAGTCTATGGTCGCCATCTATACTTAGTTAGATTTTAACGCCCAGTTCCTGGTATGTATTTAATTCTTAATTTAATTCATTTTGTATAGAAACTCGAGGAGTTGGATGCCCCAAACTTGTCGAGTAGAGATGGATTTGGATGCGGGTTGTGAAGTCTACTCGACAAGTCGAGGAGCGTCAACTCGACGAGTAGGACTGGCAAATGAAACCCTAATATTTAATAGTTGAACAAGACCAAAGGGGTAGGCCAGCACCCAGATATGCTAGGCAGTATGTTATTGTATGGTATGTGGTATGATGGGGGAACTCACTAAGCTTTGTGCTTACGGTTTACAGTTGTGGTTTCAGGTAGTTCATATTCGAAGGGAAATGAGCCGACATGATCAGAACACATCACACTACATTGTCCGTACAGGAGATCTTTGGGATTTATACTCGGATGTTGTTTTATCATGACATGTTTTGATTATTGATACTTTGGTTTTGATATGAGTTTATACTATGAATGTTTTTAGACAAATGGTTTTATAATTTTTATATTAAAAATGAATTTTTTGGTCTTAAATTTTGGAATGTTACATAGATGACCACATCGCCACATCGCTGGTCAAGGTTATGTATCTACTCTTATCTCACATCACCTATCTATCATCACCTAATTATCATCACCTTTTTATCATCACCTATATATCATCACCTTTCTATCATTACCTATCTCTCATCACCTGTCGCTACCCAATATATATTTATAAGTATAAAAATATGTATACAGTTTAAATCACGTAAACATGTATAAATCGTTCATCTAGCATATATATTAGGAACATAGATAATATGTACACATAGCACGTAATTTATAGTAAATACTTCATATATATATATATATATATATATATATATATATATATATATATATGTCTGTGTGTGTGTGTAAGATGAACGTAACTATGACTCACCTTAGTAGTGTGATTTGATAAAATCTAACTAGAAACGGTCAGCAGTTCATGATCATCGGGCTCGGAACGTGGAATGCCTCCAACAAACAAGAGAGAGTGAATATGATTTAGTGTAAGGAATGAAAGAGTCGAACTTGCTATTTATAGGGTATTTTTGGTTCTCTCACGTGGTGAGAATCAATGCTCACATCGTGAGCACCGGGTGCATCACCTCGTAGAGTTTCCATTTGTGTCCTAAGTTTCAGAAGGTGTCCGTTTGACTCCTCACGTCGTGAGAAAACATGCTCACTTTGTGAGCCCTAAATTTATCACTTCGTAGACTTTCCATATGCATTCTAGCCTTGAAAAGTGTCCATTTGACTCCTCACGTCATGAGCCTTGACAGATTAGGGTTTTTGCCATGTGTCATGCTCTCAGACAGCTACATCTTTGGAAGGTCTTAACTTTTGCATACGAGCTCCGTTGTTGACGTTCTTTATATCCACGCATAGGTGGAGGATTCTGGTGTCGTGCCTCTTTTGTCGCGAAACTTTGAAAGGTCATAACTTCTCTGTAATAACTCGGATTTCGGCATTTATTATATGTATGGAACCCTTGTGACATATACAATCACTTGGTTAAGATTATTTATTATAAATAATCTTCCATCAAAAAGTCATTCTTGACGCTTATTGTCTCTAAATTGACTAACGTGAATCTGTGGGCGTTACATATACGAAGCCGTGGAGAGAAAGCGAAGGTTAGGATTTGGCCACGTGTCCCCTCGCATCCTTATCCCATAATTTAATAAACTTCTAAATTCCGTGACTTTTGCATACGAGCTTTGTTTTTTACGTTCTATATATCCATGCGTAGGTAGCGATGTGATCTACAACTTTCATTTAGATTCTGTCGGCTAATTTTGAATTTACTTTTAAAATTATATTTTAACAGGCTTAGACAGATAAAGTCCGTTAAAAATTCATAACTTTGCCATACGACGTCCGTTTTCGTCTGTCTTTATATCGTTGAGATCCTATTAACAAGATCTTCAATTCTCATTTAGATTGTGTAGGTTTAAAATCGATCGATCTAAAATTCGATTTCGGGCTACATATTACTATGCCAAATCTTAGAAAAATCATAACTAAAAAGGTATTTTATCGGAAACTTGCTTTTTACAATACACATCGTCGTGTCGGTTTTGTCGCAAAACTTCGACGAGTCATAACTTCTTCGTTATAAGTCGGATTTCAACGTTCCTTATATCCCCGAAATACTTTTTATGACTAATTCAACTTCCTTTAAAGATATTGGGTCAAATATTCATTCTATTTTTGACGCATATTTTTATTATTATTTATTATATTGTTATAAGCATGTATATTGCACAAAAATCACACAATACTCAAATAACTCTTATTCATTACTTCAAAATTGATTACAACTGTTGACTCTAACTATTTCATCATCTTATTAATGCTTAGCCTGAAATGCAGGCGTTACATAATATGATGAAATTAAATTACTCTTTCCTATATTACCAACATACTTTACTTTTGATGACAATATGGGCAATGTACTTGAATTTCAGCCCATATTAGCAATCCTGTTACACACTTTACACATGATATATCGACATACTTCCATTTTCTTTAGAAATATAAGTAGACTGCTATTATTGTTAAGAAGTTATAATCATGTTGATATTATTTTATCTAGCAATGGATTTATTAATGATTTTTTTGTCATCAGATGATGTTGGAAAATGAAGATATTTTTATAATATGTGATAAGACTAAGTTCTAATATGATCGATAGATTCTAAACAGAAAACAAGAACAATAATGTAAAGAACACAAGAATGTCTCAAACGATTTCGAATGATTAAACATTAACACCTCAGAAGAGCTCGATTAAGAACTTCGACTGTAGAGGGGTTTAGGGTTACAATACATCAATTATCAAAGACTGGCTTTTATAAGACTATACATGCATGCACTATATATAGCTTAACGCTAATCAAAGATCACGGATGGACAGGCCGAATCTGGATATACAAAAAATATGAAGCCCAATGACGCATCCCCAACACTCAACAATCTCCCCCTCTGCGTCAATTAAAGCGAAAGCTTAGTTAGGTTGAGCAGGGGCAGACTTCTTGATAGTCTTAAACACACTTGGTATAATGGCCAAAAGAGTTTGACGAAGAGTAATATACCACCGAAGCATGTCAGTAAAGTTATTCTTCTTTCATTATGTGTTCTGCTTGCATCGATAAATGATATTGAGAATGTGTTCCAAGCAGTCTGTGGAGAATAGGTGCTTGTCAACAAGAGCGAACAAAAACTTGTTACCTTCGCTTCTTGTGAACATGGCAGTGAGATGTGTTGAATCAATCTGGCCTAATTTCATTTTGTTTACATCTCCTGGCTTTGCCGTACGCTTCACTGTCTGTCCCTTCCTTAGCACATGTGCAACTTCCTGATCCATCTTCGCGACCTCATAGATGTAAGATGCCAACATTCTCTTAAGGTGATTGAGGATCGGTTCATGCTCCTTAGAGCTGGTAAGCAGAATGTTGTAGAGCAAAATCCAATCATGAGGATTATGATTTGAAAGATCAGCCAATGAAATCATATGAACTGAATTGTTGGTTCCTCGAGTTACTCTGAACTGAACACTGATGAACTTCCCAGCGGGCGAAGGTTTCAATACCTTGACGAAGGTTATCTTTTGGGCACTCCATGTCAGATATTGAGGTTGACCGAACTTGAGATAGAAATCGATAAGATCATGATCAACCTATAGGTTAGGAGAGGGAACTTCAACTGTTAAATCAAAACAGTGAAAAATAAATGCCTTTCTGGTTATATGTATATCAAATTGAGAGTCCCTTGAGTTGTCACAATCAAATGAGACAACGGGTTCCAGCTAGTAAGCGCTCGAGAACTCAATTGCTTCTTTGATCAATCTATCCCTAGTCCAGGGAGAGAAAAGCGCTTGTTTGCAAACCAGAGCATCATGCTCTTCACTCTTCTTTCGTTTTGTCTCTTCTTCTTCCCCAACAACCCGAAGATTATCATCTAACTCTCTATCCCTTTGCTTTCGTTTCAAGGCTTCAGCGATCATTTCATCATCTTCGTCGCTTTCATCAGAAATACCCTTCTTTTTAACATCAGAACCCGAAGCTTCATTACCCTTCAGTTCAGTTCTGAAGATGACCTTAGGTGGAACAAGTGAAGTCGTCACAATACCTTCTCCCCCTTGTTGCGGGGGGATAATTGGCTCCGTAACACCCTTCATTTGGCTAAGAATTTCAATCGCAGGAAGAAGTTTGGAAGTTAAGTGATTCCGGATGGTGAGAGTAAGAATGAGATCGTGAGCATTAACAATATTACTAAGAACATTCAGAACATCACCCGCACAGTTTTTAAGAACTCCACACTCCGTTTTCAACAAATCAATCTCCTTATTCGCCTGAAGATGTTGAACTTGTTGGACTTCAATCATGGTAGTTTTGCGAGCAAGCTTGTCCAAAATCATGTTTTCCATCGCTAAATCAGCATGAAGCTTTTCTAAGCGAGTATTGACTAAGCTGATAAGAGATGAGTTATGAGCTTGAATGCTGGATCGAACGACATCAAATTTAGCTTTCTCCTCTTGAAGAGTCTTTGAGAGGGAATCAACCGAGGCACTCACTTTAGCTGCATTCGAATCAGCATGACCCTTAAGGGATTCTAGAAAAAGCTCTGAAGTATGAATAAGTTTTGCCACGTCTGTTGTAGCCTGTTTATAGGAAGATGTGGATGCATCAACTGCCTTTGTTGATTTGTCAATGGAGTTTGTATACTACTCAAGAGCAGTGTCTAGGAAAGCTTTCAACACCACATCATTAGACTTTGAAGAAGAATCAAGTAGACGATCAAGCTTCTCATCAAGACCATGCAATTGTTGTTTTGTTACTGGAGCTTCATCTTCCACATTACTGGGAAGTCTATAAGGATTGTAGTATGTTGAATCAAAGTCAAAGTTGTCACCGCCTAGAATAGGAGCAGAATCAGATGAAGGTGAGGGTAAAAGAGGTTTATATGTGACAGGGGTTTCGGTTTCAGTAGTGGCCCCAGTATTAGATACGTTGACTATTACTAGTGGTTCGGTTGTATTTGTGGTTATTTGGGAAGTTGTGATAGTAGCGTGAGAAAGAATTTAAGGTGGAAGTGAAGTTGTAGAAATTGGGATAGTAGTAACAGGTGGAGGTAATGGAATGGAAGAAGTATGTTGAGTTGTGTGTAGTAGCGAAATTGGAGAAACCGAAGATGGAACAGTAGATTGAGGTGGAGATTGAGGAGGAGTGGGAACAGAGTCATTAGGATTTACCTCTGGAGTTGGAGACTGAGGACGCGTATTACCCCTTGGTGAACTATCATGTCACACCCCAAAACCAAGAACGGCGGAAACGTTCTGGGGCGGAGGACGTCATGTATAGTATCACAACACAGTAAATGTAAATAAGCAAACAACATCATCCATTGCATTAAATATATAATTTTAATACAAGTGTGTTCTGTATAGTTATAGACACCAAAAATAATGTAACACAAAATAATATGAGATGAGTCTTGAATGCACTCCATCTTCTCAAAAGCTGGCCTCGGTACCTGTCTACTGACGACCTGAGAATACAAGTTATTTTGAAAGAGTTTATCAGCATTAAGCTGGTGAGTTCATAAGTATTTTAGTGTCAATGTTTGTTGTCAAAACGTTTGAACCTGTCTCAATGTATAAGTTTGTAAAAATGTAAGTAAATGTTTGAAAGTGTTTGTAAAAGTTTGAATCTCTCAGAAAATCCTATATTTTCTATAAAAGTAACCTTCTACCAAGGCTTAACTGTTTTGTATACTCGTTTGTTGTAAAAGTGTGTGATTACCCAAGTATAACTATCATTTGATAAAATATAGTTTGTACATTAATGCTTAAGTGAGATTATCACTAAAATATGTAATGGTTAAATCATTGTAGTACTGTAGCTTTGTATAATAAGAACTACTGCTGTACTAATTACTACTACCTTAAACCGGATTTATATTAAGGTATAATGTGATAAATTGCACCATGCTATCGACTGGTAACAACGACATAATGATTGGTCGTAATAAAGAAATGACGTTTGGCACCCGCAGACCTGCAGGTCCGGCTGTAGCTAGCAGCAAGGTGTAGGATAGTCAATCCAGTATAGATCTATACGCAAACTCACGCTCTCCCTCCAAGAGAATTTTGGCTACAACTCGGGCCATGACATTTAAGGCATGCTCCGACACAGTGGATCACAATTGTCAACGTTTCATGTATATGTAATGTTTCTCGTTCTAGTATAGTTGTATATGTTCATGTTTCTAGTATAACTGTATATGTTCATATTTCTAGTATATCTGTATATGTAGTTGTTTCTAGTATAGCTGTATATGTACTTGTTTCTAGTATGGCTGTATATGTACTTGTTTCTAGTATAGCTGTAGGTGTACTTGTTTCTAGTATAGCTGTATGTGTACTTGTTTCTAGTATAGCTGTATATGTACTTGTTTCTAGTATAGCTGTATATGTACTTGTTTCTAGTATAACTGTATGTGTACTTGTGTTACCCCGATGGTAACTAACTATTGATGTACTGATAAGTATGAATATGGAAGTACTTTTATGTCTATACATGTATATATGATATATAAGTAATATGGAAACGACCTTCGGATGGTCACCCGAAATCCCACCAGACCACATCCAAATCGAGAAAAAGGAAATAGGGCGGATGGCCTTCCTAAGCCCTTTGAACATTATTTATATATCTATACATATATGGGCATGTAATTGAATATATAAAAGCATAAATAAGTTTTCATAAGACATTTGAAGCATAAATATAATTTCAAGAGAAGATCGACTTGATGTCGATCTATAAAACAATTTGAAAGCATAAGTTGATAAAACAGTTTAAGTATAAGAAACATTTGTTTGAATCACAGTTTGAGAATAAGTTTGGATAGTAAAAGAGTTTGTAAAACATTTCAAAGTAAAACAGTTTGATAAACAGTTTGAACAGTGGTAAAAATCGTTGTTTTCCTAGTTATTAATCACATGTGATTAAATGCAATCACATGTGATTGAAGCAATAACTATAAGTATTTGACTTGTATTCCCCCCCCCCCATAAAGTATTTAAAACATTTAAAATCATTTCAAAGGTTGATTCAAGGGGTATGAACTCACTTGTGGTGAGTCGTTTGAATTGCAGTGTCGGATACCGTGCTAGGTGGCAAACGAAGACTTGTTTACACGCACAAGCCTAGTTATCATATAATAAGCATATATATAACTAATTAGACAAATAATAACTTAATAAATAAGTTAAGACACTTAGGAAACATGTAAACACTTTTTTATAAGTGTTTAAGGTCCAAATGGTTGCATCTAAGTTGCCACGGGACAAGGCAAAAGGGTTTGAAACATCAAATGGCCTTGCATATGAGTTCACCACCCAACAAACCCCACCCTTTGGAGTTTACGGTCGTAAAATCATAGGTTTATGGCCGTGAACTCCTCACATGGTGGTTTTGGGTGTTTTAAAGTGTTATCTTGATCCTAGAACACTCCTAGCCTTGTTGGAATAACACATGAAATAGTTTAAGGCCCTAGAATGCTCCATAGGGGAGTTTACGGCCAAAGGACCTCATCCCCTAGAGTTTACGGCCGTAAACTCCTATGGGGTGATGGCTTTTAATTGTTTTGAGGCCCTTGCATGTGTAGGATAGCTTCCAAACTTTTATCTAAGGCTAATGGGGACAAGAGGCACACTTTTAGGCTTTCACTTGGAGTTTATGGCCCAAGATATGTTCCTTGGCCGTAAACTCCTTTTAAGGAGTGATTATGATGTCTTTTACTCTCCATTCAAGTCCCATGTGTTCAAGGTAAATTGTCTTAAGGCCTAAGCTGTGTTTGTGGTGCATTTAGCCTTTGGAAAAAGGGGTTTACGGCCCAAGAGAGGTTCTTGGCCATAAACTCCTACAAACTTATGATTTTGAAGTGTTTTGATGTTCAAAATAGGCACAAGCATTTTAGGGTTAAAGTCCTTAAGCATTAGGGGAAGTTTTAGGGCACTAAATGCCCTTGAAAAGGGGTTTACGGCCCAAGAGAAGTTCTTGGCCGTAAACTCCAATTACTTGGGTTTCTTGGATGCTTTTTAGTCCCAAATGTTTATACACTAAACCCTAAACAAGTTGTCTAACAAGGAATCAGGGCTAGGAAGCCTTTAGGCTCCGTTTTGGAGTTTACTCCCCAAGAACGTTCTTGGGCGGTAAACTCCCGGATCTTGTAATCTAAACATGTAATTGATGTTAATAAGCATCTAACAAGTATTGAAACACATTTAGTAAAGTAGACTCACAGTCTGGGATGAAAACCCGAAGATCCGTCAGAGAGAATATGGCTTTTCTCTATTTGGAATTGTGAATAATGAATTAACTTAATTCAGAAAACTATTTATAGTCCTGGAATATTTTGACAGAAAATATTTTTATTCCCGATATAGGACTGTAACATTATGAAACTTGAAATGCTCAAATTTCACAAAACCAGGAGCATCCACTCTCCTGATAACTCCATAAACAGAAACCCTAATGTACACAAACTTGTTCGGAAAAGTGTGAAAATCACAGCAACTGGAGTAGCTTCTATTGGATAGATAATGTTCGTACAATGGAAATTTCGGGTTGTCACATATCATGCTGATCAACTTCTTCCTCATCTGCAGATTGCTCCTCATTATGATCAGAACTAGAGGGTGAAGGACTCTTTCGTCTCCTTTCCATCTTCTTAACTTTCATCGGGAGCGAAGAAGCAACTTTATCAACTTTTCGCTTTATAGACTTAGCAGCCTTAGAAGAACGACCTTCGGTGTCCACCTTATTTGTGTCCGACATCTTCCCTCTCTTAGCCAGTTTCTCAACAGCTTCCAATGTCGCCTGCGTTTCAATAGTTAGTTGGCGTGGACCTTTGGGAGGAAGCTTCCGATAATCAGCTATCACATTACTTTTGCTAGAAACACACCTCTACATTGATTCAAGAATAGATCCAGTGAAGGAATACTTGGATGAATCAGTGAAGATAATCTTTGTGGTGTGAAAAGTGGCCACAAAGGAGAGCATGACATCTTTCATAAATGGTATCTGAAAAGACTTGATGGCTCTACGAGTAACTATAGTCCAGAAACGACCACATGAAATCTCAGACTGTTTGGAGGAGTTGACACTTTGCACCAGTTGAGACCAGATGAGGGAGCCATAATCCAGATTGATGCCATTATAGAGACCCTAGAGAATGGTCATAAAACCTTTACTAGTTCCATCCGACCCAACTACACGTTCTGCCAATCCCTTGTTAATAAGAATAAGTAAGCCATTCCATTGAGGTGGCAAACAGGACTTCTTGAATGTTGTCATTGTTGTCAAAACATCAGTATAACCCATCTCATAGAGCATTGAGAACAATTGAGTCATAGTGCTGAAATCAAGAGAGATGATAGACGCATCATTAGGAAGCCCTAACAATGAACTGAAGCGGGTATTGGAAACGGAGGTCTTGTGATTAAAGATCTCAAAAAATATGCGTTCCTTGTTCTTGTCATAAGAAGCAGTGGTATAGACTTGTGATAACAAGGACATTGGCACAGATTCTACTTGCATAAGAGCAATCACCAAATGAGAGTATTTGAGACACTCGACCACGTGTAGCACATAGACATCATACATAAAATGATTTAGTTGGATAATAAGATTTCGATTCGGTTTGATAGGAAGCAAGTGAGATGATGCAATCTGATCTTGCTGAGAAGACGATTGCGCCATTATTGCAGTAAAGAAGAAGATGAATAGTAGAAAAGCGCCTGTTGTATTCGAGAGAGAAGGCGAATAAGTTAATAAGGTACAAGAGGTGTGAGAAACCCTTTATATACCATTGCCAGGAGGGAGAAAAAATCATCTATGATGATGATACGATCTCTGAAACATCACCTGAAATAGCACGATTTGACAACTTGGTTTCCCCAGATAGACGTCATCAAGCGTGGGTTTAGGAACCGTTTAAAATTCACGTGCCCAATTTAATGCTTTTTCAATGACTCGGTTCAGATTCTTATCCATAGATTATATCTTTAGAAACGATCTTCAACATTCAGCACAAGCAATAATTAACGTGACTCGGCCTTTCGCTTTACATTTAGTAACCTTTATTCCAAGCACAATTCATAAATCAGCCGTTAATACCAGAAACAAGAGTTGAGGAAAATCATAAAGATTTCCGTGCAAGAGTGTGCCAAAGATAAAGAAGTAAAGCAAGATGTGTATGGGTTGTGAGTAATGTCTAAAAAGACACGAAACAGGTGATCTCGGGCACGAATCTCTTCCTTCAAAGTCAAGAGAGACTTGTAGTGCTTGTGTGGTTCCCCGAAAAATATGAACGAATGTTTGTTGATAAACATCGAAAAGCTTCTTTTCATAGATAGGCTTTAAAAGGGTGGCTTATCTTCAACCAAACTTTGATACCTAATATAAGACTGAAAGTTAGGTGAAGTACTTGTGAGATCGATGTGGTCAGTTGAACAAGTAGGTAAGTAATACTATGTAGTGACAGGGCGTTTATTTGAAATCTCAAAAACAAAAAAACAAAACTGGATCTTATTGGGTAGATATGCCTTGGTGATAGACAGTTTCATAAAGATAAAAAAAATAAAGTGAGACTTCAAAAAGTAACAAGTAATAGCTTGAATAGTAAAATTCACTGTCAATTCATTTAAGGTGTTGGATTTTGGGTTTCACTTAGCACGTGGTGAATGTATTTAAGATCATAAACACAGACTTTGTGTAACCATAAACCTCAGTGGTCATAGTTGAGAGTCACAAGGGTTACTTTGGTGGAACGAAACTTGATGGAGAAAATAGAGGAGGAGGTTAAAGAACCGAAAGTACCTTTTCTATATAAGAATGACAAAGTAGAAAACTCTTAACTCATATGAGAAGAGTAAATTAGCTCATGACTTGACTGAATTTAGCAGCCTAATAGGGAAGAAATGATTGGTATGGATCGAATCATTAAGGCTTCACTCAGAGTCTTGGAGGCTTCGGTCTACATACAGTAGCATGCTTCTAGGGACACCTAACTAATTCATTGATAACATAATTATACCTTCCTCGCTCCACTGCATGACCCTTCGTTGTTATTGAGATCTAAGAAAAAAAAGAAACCACATGAAATACAAAAGGAGAATATTTTTGGGTTTTGGTAATGTTTGAAACAGAAAATAAATTGTTTTTGTATTTTTGGAATTTCTGAAAAATAATAAAAACAGAAAATAAAATATTTTTGTATTTTTGGAATTTCTGAAAAATAATAAAAAAAGAAAATAAAATATTTTTGTATTTTTGGAATTTATGAAAAATAATAAAGACAGAAAATAAAATATAGTAGCGAGATGAGCAAAAGGTCGAAACAAAATTTACAAGATATACAGCCGAGACCTAACCTTAGAAAAGATGAAGCAAAATAGACCGAGCATTTGGGTCATTTCGGCTCCCGAAAATTCCGGAGCCGAAATAGAGCCAGCATTCGCTCTATTTCGCTTGTATAATTTTTAGAGAGAAAGAAGGGGTTTTGGTACTGAATCAGCTTCCATCATTCCCAATACTTGTTATATCTTCTGGTAAGGCCTTAGTGAAGATGTCGGCTAGTTGCTCAGAGGACTAAACAAAATGAACTTCCACATTGCCATCTTCAACATGGCCCTTAATGAAATGGTATCTTAGTGCAATATGTTTAGTCTTGCAGTGTTGCACTGGATTGTGACAAATCCTGATTGCAGTTTCTGATTCAGAGTAGAGGGGAATTTTCTTCATGCTAAGTCCGTAATCTCTAAGCTGGATTTGTATCCAGATGACTTGTGACGTACAAGATGCTGCTGCGATGTACTCAGCTTCGGCTGTTGAAAGAGACACACATATTTGCTTCTTGGACTGCCAACTGACGAGTTTACCATCAAGAAATTGGCAACGCCAGTTGTGCTCTTTCGGTCCAGACCACATCCACCAAGATTTGCGTTAGAAAAGGCTTGAAACAAGAATCTGGATTTAGCTAGATACCAAAGACTGAGAGACGAGGTTCGCTTCAGATACCGTAAAATATTTTTCATAGCAACCATATGAGGTTCTCTTGGATTTGCTTGAAACCTATCACAATAACACACATAGAACATAATATCTGGCCTACTGGCTGTTAGATACATTAGAGACCCTATCATTTGACCATAGAGAGTCACATCAATAGCCATTTTATCTAGAGACGATGTGAGATTCGTGCCAAACGCCATGGGAAACTTCACTTTAGAATCTCCCATCATGCCAAACTTCACCAACAAGGTCTTGGTATAAGCCTCTTGGTTAATAAATATGCCTTTTGGTCCCTGTCTAATATTCAGTCCAAGGAAAAAGTTAATTTGACCCGTTGTGCTCATTTCAAACTTAGACTCCATCAACATCTTGAATTCAGTTGTTAAGCTAGGATTCGTGGAGTCGAAGATGATGTCATCAACGTAAATTTGAACTATCATTAAGTGTTCGCCTTCTTTCTTACGAAAGAAGGTTGGGCCAACCGAACCTTGCTTGAATTTCGAAATTTTGAGAAAGCGAGTTAGAGTTTCATACCAAGCCCTCGGTGCTTACTTCAGACCATAGACTTGTGACAACTTGAAATTTATTCCGTCACTGTAACCCGTTTCCGTCAATAAAACCCGTCATTATCAAATTGTTCTGTTAACGTTTTGAATTAGGTTAATTTAATTGAGACTGTTATTATGACTTCATGAGTGTCCAAATGCATTAGAAACACCCTTAGATTCTTTTAAAAAGATTTCTAGTTTATGACCACGTCGGGGTACGACAACTTAATCGGGTACGACCATAAGCTCCGTTTAACGTCGGTATCGGGTAGATTTCCACCGGACCATAAACTCAACCCCTATATAAGGGTGAGTGGACCTTCATTTGAAGCTTTTTCACTCTCTTAACACACTCTCTCACTACTCTCTCTCTACAACTCAAATTTGATCCAAAAACACCCCTTTCAAGCTTTAAACTAGTAAGTGATCTATCCTAACTTGTTGTTTAGCTTGTTTAACATGCAAATCCGTGTTTAAATCATCCAAAAGTAGCAAAATCTTGTGTTTACGGCCCCGAAACAACCCCAAACCGCAAACACCCATAAATGGGGTTTTGAAGCCCCAAAACCCTTCCAAATCACTTCTAGTGCTTAGTTATGACTTAGGGACTTGCATATATGATCTTAGAACACCAAAATCTTGTCATTTGGGGAGTAAACTTGAGTTTACGGCCCAAGAACATTCTTGGACCATAAACACTCATTCATAAGCCGTAAACACCATTTAAGGTGTTAAATTGCCCCTTAAACACCTCCTATGGCTTGGGATAATGTCTAGAATCAACCACCATCGAAGTAGGGGCCGTAAACCACAAGGAAACCATAACCTTAGGAGATTACGGCCGTAAACCCCCAAGGATTGGTCTCTTGGCCGTAAACTCCTCTAAGGAGGACAATTGGTGCCCTAATCTCATTCTATGGCTTGTATATTGACCTAGAACCATCAAAACACAAAAGGAAGGGACAAGTAAGAGTTTACGGCCGTAAACTCTATGTTTACAGCCATAAACTCCCATAAATGGTCCATTTGAGGACTTAGCCACTTCCTATGCCCTAGAATTGAACCTAGCTTAATTCACCAAGTGTTGTAAGACCTTTAAACATCCAAGAACACACCACCCATGAATTTACAGCCGTAAACTCATGGGGATATGGTCATTGGGCCAAAAACTCTTCTAAGAGTTTACTCTTGAAGAGTAAACTCCCTATCTAAACCCTACACCCCCTTAGATGCAACCCGTATCATTCCTAACACTTGAGATAAAGTGTTTTCGTGTCTCGGAGTGTATTATCTTACTTAATTAGTAGTTCAATATCTAATTAGATACAATTATGTATCCCCTCATGTTACATAGGATCTTCGCGCATGTTCAAGCCCTAAACTGACACTTAGCATCCTACCCGGCACATTTCTCGATTGGTGAGTTCATACTCCTACACTTTTCTGAGTTTTCATGTTTTCAGGGGGGGAATACAAGCAAATCATAAAGGTTTTCGAATAAAACTGATGTAATTATACGATTTCCTGACAAACTTTTGAATACTTAATCCCTTTTGTAATATGCGGAGTATAAGGGAGATTTTCGGAATATAATTACATAGTTTTCCAAACAACGTGGGAACTTATCAAATCATTTAAATTATTATGGGAATAATTTAGGATCTTCATTACTTGTTTTACGGATTCAGATTTCGTGAAAAGTCAATAATATAAACTATGTATGATTTAGTTTATCCATGTTTAATCTAGAGTATCATGTTAAATAATTTTGTCGTATTTGATTATTTATACTCTACCTTGTACCAAACGATTTTGAAACTTGAGAACTATCTATTATCCTGTGAATCAGTTAATACTAGCTTGTGAGACTTGTCTTCGTTATACCCTTCGGGGTACCAGTAAATCCTCTCCGGAAGTATAACCAGAGTCTCCTGGAGGGAGAATGTGAAATTTGTGAATAGATCTATTTGGGACTGAAAATCCCACACCTAAACTGCTAGCTACAGTTAGGCAGACACGCCTGGGGTGACAAATTTTGGAATCGAACGACGCCTAAAGAACGTCAAGGAGGTCACGGGTCAAATCAGTATGGTTATACGACTCACAATACGTATTAAACTAACTAACTTTATTCACGAATTCCTTTCTTTCTTCTATAGTTTTATGTATTAAAACTACCTACTTTCGTACTGGAGGGTATTCCAGGGATCTTAATCTATAGTTTTATGTATTAAAACTACCTACTTTCGTACTGGAGGGTATTCCAGGGATCTTAATCTATAGTTTTATGTATTAAAACTACATACTTTCGTACTGGAGGGTATTCCAGGGATCTTAATCTATAGTTTTATGTATTAAAACTACCTACTTTCGTACTAGAGGGTAATTCCAGGATCATAACTTATGGTTTTTCTTAACTTACTGGTGATTAGTCAGGGTTTTTCTTATCTTATGGAAATCGACCTACGTGTTAGAAAATATGGGATTTTCTGGGAAAACATGCATATGTATTTCATAACTCGGTAACAATGGTTTTCGATATTACAATAATCTTTATCACAAGAAATGAAGTATTTATCACGAGATTAAATAACCGGTTTTCCTTACAAAACATGCTTATGAACTCACCAGCTTTATGCTGATATTTTTAAAACTGCTTGTATTCTCAGGTTCTCGTTAGACAGGTATCCTACAGTCTTTTGGAGAAGACGGAGCGTATAGAATCCTCGTCTTTTCTTTTGTTACATTGATGTATACATAAACATGTATTACTTCATTTTCAAACAAATGTAAATATTTCTATGTAATGTAATGGTTGTGTTTTACTATGCTTGCTATGTACATTGGTTGTGATACTACGCATGACGTCCTCCGCCCCGGAACGTTTCCGCCATCGGTTTTGGGGTGTGACAAGACTGCTTTATCCAGAACATAGCAATGATCAGGATACTTCTCGTTCACAAATCCAGGTGGTTGCTCAACGTACACCGTTTCTTCTAGTTCTCCATTCAAGAAAGCACACTTTACATATATTTGGAAAACTTCAAAGTTTTTATGTGCAACATATGCCAAAAAGATTCTTACAGATTCCAACCTTGCAACAGGATCGAAGGTCTCCTCATAATCTATCCCTTCTTCCTAACAATATCCTTTCACCACCAGCCATGCTTTGTTGCGAAGGACATTACCCTCCTTGTCCAATTTATTCCTGAAGACCCATTTTAAACCGACCACAGATCCATCCTTTGATGTGGGAATCAGTCTCCAAACACGATTACGTTTAAACTCATGAAGTTCGTCTTCCATTGCTTATACCCACTCAGAGTGATCAAGGGCAGCATTGACCATCTTTGGTTCAAGTTTGGAGACAAATGAATTAAAAATGCAATATTCACCTTGAGAGAATAAAGCGGTTTGTTTCACTTTAAGTTGGGAGTGTGTGAGAACTCGCTCAAAAGATTCACGAATTATTTGTGTTTTAGGATGATCCTTTGTCCATTTCATGAGAGGAGGGTAGTTCGGGTCATAAACAGGATCCAGCTCAACATTTACTTCTTCTTCAAGTTCTGATTATTTGCCTTCTTCATTTGTACTTTCATTCTCCCCCTCAAATGACGAAACATAATCCGTATCAGGTTCAGGACTCTCCCCCTCGGTTGGACCATCATTGGTTGTGGTAGGAGTTGAATTCTCGCCCTCGAAATGCAATCCGGCTGATTTTGATACTAACGAATCCTCCCCATGAATGTTGAGCTATCACTTGGAGGGTTAGTTGTGGGTTGATTTTCGGTTGGTGTGGGAGGATTGCTTTCCATGTCTTTTTCAACATCATCGATAATGTTTTTCAGGTTGTCGATTTTGTTATCTACTGCTTTTGCTTCTGAATGTATTGATTTGTCAGGTTCATCAAAGAGCAACATGTACTCTTCAAACAGGTTTAAGATTGGAACCGAGACTTGGCCTGAGTCTGGAAAGATGTCTTCTCCAGTAATTTCGCTTGTTTTAATCTTCCTCATATAATTTTCATCAAAAGTCACATAGTAGGATTCTTCAATCTTCCTGGAGTGTTTATTCAAAACTCTATATACCTTTGATGTAAGCGAATAACCAAGAAATATCCCCTCGTCTGCTTTTACGTTGAACTTATTCGGTTCCCTTTGGAGTTGAAAATGAAGCATCTTGAACCGAAAACGTGGAAAAAATTTACGTTGGGTTTACGGTTGTTTAGAATCTCATACGGAGTAATGGAGAATCTCTTGTTGAGGAAGGATCAGTTCTAGGTGTAGCATGCAGTTGCAATTGCATCAGCCCAGAGGTATAGTGGAAGATAAGCGAAGCTCAGCATGGTTCGGGCTACTTCACATAGAGAACGATTTCTCCTTCGACAATACCATTCCGTTATGGTGTGTAGGGAACAGTGAAATTGTGAGTTACTCCCTTTTCAACCAGAAAGTCATCAAAATCTTTATTTTTGAACTCAAGCCCGTTGTCGCTTCTTATGTTCCTTACCACCTTTCGTAGTTGTACTTCCACTTGCTTAATGAATTCTTTTAACTTGGGAGTTGCCTCTGATTTCTTTCTAAGAAAGTAAACCCAAGTGAAACGTGAAAAGTCATCAATTATTACATGAATTAACTTATTACCACCAATGCTTTCAATAGCCGAAGGCCCACATAAGTCGATATGTAGAAGTTCAAGTGGTTCGATGACCTTTGTATTGATACGAGTAAGATGGATTTTTCTGCTTTGCTTGCCCATTTCGCACGCTGCACATAAGTATTCTTTATCAAACTTGAGAAGAGGAAGACCTTGAACATGGTCACCAAGCACCAGCTTATTGATTTCTTTGAAGTTCAGGTGCAAAAGCCTACGGTGCCACAACCAGCTCTCATAAAATTTGGCTTTGGTCAGCA
The DNA here is from genome assembly GCF_002870075.4 of Lactuca sativa. Lineage (NCBI taxonomy): Eukaryota > Viridiplantae > Streptophyta > Magnoliopsida > Asterales > Asteraceae > Lactuca > Lactuca sativa. The sequence continues at coordinate 366,699,783 of NC_056626.2, read as the reverse complement.
GACATATGGCTGGTTTTCCTCGAATTAGGTTGAGATTTAGAGGATACATCTCTCCCTTGCATTCAGACTTTCACAAAACCTTTTTAGTTTTCTTCTCAATTATCTCAAAGCCTTCATCATTGAATGAAATTTTCAAACCGGTTCCCACAACTAGTTAAGAAACACTGATGAGGTTGTGCTACAGTCCTTCCACGAAAGCCACTATTCGTATCGAAAATTATCTATTAGCTATCATGCTACACCCTTTGATTGTACCATAAGAATTATTTCCATACTTGACACGTCCAACATCCTTAAGGGACCGAAACTCCCTTAATTCCTCCTTCCTTCCTGTCGTGTGATGAGAGCAGCCACTATCTATATACCATTCGTCGTCGAACTGCTCGTCACTAATCACCTACAAATTTAAGCAGATTTAGGAACCCAAAGTCTCTTGGGCCCTGGTGAGTCTATTACAGAAAAGGGAATAGCAACGGAAAGATCAACCATAAGATCAACCATATATGTTTGTTTAATTTAAGTGGTTTCGTCTTTTCTTTTAATGGTGTACACTTTTATTTTATTTTTATCTTGTTTTAGTTGTTGTGTATCAGATGGTTTCTTGTTAGTTGGGTTTTTAGGTGAAGTTTTCCTTTGATTCCTAGCGTTAGCTAACCTTTTCTTACTATTGACTTTAGAATCCGAGACCGGCTTTCCCTTGCCTTTGAAATCCTTCTCTGAGTTAGACTCTGGTTAGGATTGAGGAGAATGGGATTTATGACCTAAACCTGGCATTCGGTTCTGAGCTCTGTTGTTGGGATCGAAACTGGGCTTTCGGTTTTGAGCTGTGGTATTGGGACCGAACTGGGCTTTCGGTTTTGAGCTGTGGTATTTTAACCGAAACTAGGCTTTCGGTTCTGAGCATTGGTATTGGGACCGAAACTGGGCTTTTAGTTCTGAGCTTTGGTATTGGAACCGAAACTGGGCTTTCGGTTCTTAGAGTAGAAAGAATTGGGACCGAAACTTCCCTTTCGGTTCATTTGACTGCTAGACCCTGTTTTGTCATATGGTTTAACATTGGTCTCTTTCTTAACAAGGATAAAGTTAGGATTTTGGGATTGCCAAAACTATTTTCGCTCATTCATATTCATTCAGATTCTTCATGTATCTTTTGTTCCTTTGGCGTTTTTGTTCGGCCAGCTGCTCTTGAGATTTGTGGATATTGTGTGTTTGTTTTGGTTCCTTCTTTTGAACTTCGGTTGTCTTGGAAGATACACTAGATGATTTCTTTGATACTTCTGGTATATCTTTTGTGCCACTTGAGCTTGGTTTGTCAAAGCTTGAGGGTTTGTTGATGGGTTCTGCTACGTATCTTCCCCTGACTCTCCATGATGTTCGTTCTGACAGGCCAACCGTTTCATCAGAATTGTCAATAGGAGCGGACCAAAAGTAGTCACCGCACCCTTCAGCGTTATCTTTGTCAACCAAGGAGTTCAACTCATCCATTTGTTTCTTGGAAACACCTTCAACAACATACACTTGGTTCGACACCGTCTGAACCTTCGGATAAACAACAACCTTTTCTCTAAGTTTTTAGTTATAAGTGGTTTTGCATTATCGGTTTCACTTTTAAGATGTTCTGAATAATCAACTACATCATCTACTAAGATTTCACTTATCTCACTTCCCTCATCAAATTCAGAAGAGTTTTCTACATTCATTTTATGTTCTGAACTTAATTTGGCGTTTGCAGAGTCAAATTTTTGTATGGTCTCAGACTTAATTTTCAACCTATCATTTTCTTCCAAGAGATTTTTAAGCATGCATTTGTGTTCCTTAGAGTTAATAAAGATCTCAATCTTGTCCAGTCCATATTTGTAGGTGACAGAGATCTCATCTTAGGACATTATGGATTCATACTCAGCAATGACTTCATCCTCCTTAAATTCAAGGAAGGGCAAAATCATCTTATGAATCTTTTTCCCTATTTCACAATCTATGTGCAACTGAGTAGTATTCATATATAAACATTTTGCAATTAGACAAAAAACATTACGTTTCTTTAAAAACTTTAAATTGTCTTTTTGTAAATAAATAACTTCGTCCCTAGCTCTAACTAACTCTTGTTCCTTCAGTTGTATCCACGTCCTCCTCTCCTCACTCTTGGAAGACTCCCTGCTGAGTTGGTCAGCTAGGTTAGAATTTGCTAGGCGAGTTTGCATGAGACTACCACTTAAGTTAGAGAATTTAAATTTTAATACATTCAATTCTTTTTCATAATCTTTTACCAGTATTTTAAGTGATTCAAGGATGAATTGTACCTTTTTGATTAGCCGATCACAGTCATTGATCCTTTCACTGACGTGCTTTGTTGCAAAACATCTGTCTTCATACAAATTTAGTTCCTCATGGTTACCTTCAGTCGACACTCCAGCAGTCACCATCAAGCATTTCCCAGCCGACTCAGCAACATCTTCTTTTACCACATAAGCTCTTCCATGCGTGGGTTTTCTGACCTCTTCATCCTCAGAGTCTGTGGACCAGACTTCTACACCCCCGAACTCATCTTCCTAAATATTTTCCTACACAATTAAGGCGTTCATTGAACTAGTGGTTGCCTTCGTTTTCTTTATTTCCTCAAGCTTTCACATGTAATAAGCTTCATCATCTTCACCACCCCTTTTCTCCGCCATTGTCACACCCCCAAACCAAGGATGGCAGAAACGTCCGAGGGTGGAGGACTTCATGTAGAGTATCACAACAACGAGTATAATAGTGCTCAAAGTAAATACAACCATCATAAATATAATTGAAAAAGTTACACCAAAGTATATGTTTACATGATTCGAATCAATTACATTATGAAACAAAATGAACTGTTTGACGATTTATCGTCCCATCCTCAAAACGTTGTTGATTTCCTGTTTTCACTGAATTCCTGAGAATACAAGTAGTTTTGAAAAGTGTCAACACAAAGGTTGGTGAGTTCATAAGAGATTTTGTTGGAGAAGTAAACCGTTTTCCTTGTAAAAGCGATAGAATATGTATCCAGAAAATCCGATATTTTCTTTATAAAATTTATGTAATGTAGTCTTACAACCGACGACCAAAATGTATAAGTAACCTCTCTTACTAATAGAAAATGATATGTGTTTGAATTGACATAAACGCGCTTGAATTAAATGAAATTCCCGTAAATTCTTATGTTTGTTAATACTTTATGTATATGTAGTCCTAAATCTCAGGACCGAGAAAATAACAAGTATTGTCCATACTTAAAGTTATAAATGTGGTTTCAAATGATGTGTAGTCATAAATACCAAAACCGAAAGTGTACAGTAATATCTGTACTTATTGAGATAAAAAGTGATTTTAAAATCGACATAAAACCTGTTGGGCTGAAGATTATTTTGAAGTGTTGCGTCGTTGGGCTCGATAGTTTATTTATTTTATATTCCGGTTTGGGCCTGTCCAACCGTGAGCCCATTATGTTTAATATAAAAGTATATGCTTGCATGCATATTATGTTAACGATTTTAGCGATTCATCTAGAGCATAACGATAGCATTTACAGGTTTCTTTAATCGTTCTTGTAACCTACCAATCCTCTACAGTTGATGTTCCTAATCGAGCTCTTCTGAGGATTTTGTTTAATCATTCGACACGTTTGATTCACTCTTGTCTCATTCTTATTTTCGTGTTCTTACAGTTTTATATTTACTTATTTGTTCAAGATCTAATCGATCTTCATAGTTTAAAGGTTTTTAAATCTCATCAATTGGTATTAGAGCAGGAGGCTGTGTAATCAATACACATCTTTTCTGTGAAAAGGTTTCAATTAGGGTTTTTCCGCAACTACCGATATTTATTGAGCCGTCATCTCATTATTGACGTATCTTGATATTTATTGTTTTGCCCTAATCTGCTTTATTACAAGTCTGATCTTTGAACAGGTTTTTACGATCATAATGGACGAGTCACAATCAAATCCAATCAATATTTCTAACAGCATCGGTTCAACCACGAAGATTCCAATTCTATACACCCATGACTATGAAGTATGGGCGCATCACTTCGAAGACTACGTGATTGGATCTGAGGATAATGGGTACCTCATATGGGAAGCTATCATTAATGGACCGTTTTCTCACTCTGCAACGTCCAGGACTATTAAGACACAAAAGGAATACAATGATCTGCTAAAGGATGTGAAGGATATTGCACAAGATGAAAAGGACAAATTTCAGTGCAATATCAAGGCGTTAAGGTTGATCAGATTCGCCCTTCAGTCCGACACCTTCAGGTTGGTCAGCTCATGCACGACGGCAAAGGAAGTTTGGGATAGACTTCGCGAACTGTATTCTACAGACGAGGATCTTGAACATTCTATCCAAAATTTGCTCTTATCTGAGTTTGGAGAATTCAGGCAAGGAGCCGAAGAAACAGTGACCCGGACGTTCGATCGCTTCAATCATCTTCTCAGCAAGATGATCAAACATGACATCGAAAGGAAGCTTATCGAGCAGAAGGTTACTTTCTTAAATGGTCTGAGGTCTGAATGGAGAGCAGTGGTGTCTACAGTCAAAGCCCATGAGCAGTTTAAATCATACTCTTTGGCAAAACTGGTGGGTATTCTCAAATCCCAAGAGAAGATTGTGCTGCAGGAGAAGAATGTTGTGTCAAGCCTTGGTTCGTTGGCCCTCCTATCAAAGAGTAAAGCTGTGATGGAGGATGAAGACCTCAACTTGGAGGAGTATGACCTCACGTATGAGGATTATGCTATGATGGTGTCTAATCCCAAAAGGTTCATAAAGAAGAGATTCCCCAGCAATAAAAACCGAAACTGGCAGGGGAGTTATAGTTCAGAAAAGGTGAACAATGAACCGAAGGTTGAGGAGCCCAAGAAGGAACCGAAGGTGGATGGCGATTCCGGAGTAAGCTGTTACTACTGTGGTGGGAAAAACCACTATGCTAAGGATTGTGTCCTTAAGAAGATGGCTGAAAAAGATGATGGAAAGGATGAGGAAGCTGTGTTGCAGAAAAGGCTGGATGAGTTGAGAAAGAAGAAGTCTACCGCTAACCCTTCTATTAATGCTCTTATTGTGCAGGGTTCGGTTAATGATGACGAGTTCGGTAGCACGGAAGTTTGGTCTACCGACTCAGAAGACGATGAAGTGAGGAAGCCTACTCATGGAAAGGCTTATGTGGCAAAGGAGGAGAGCAGTGAAGGAAGATGCTTCATGGTGTATCTGATGTATCTCAGATGAGGGGATACAACACCGATGGTGGAAGCGATGGACCGAAGGGGCAGGAGGACATGTGCTTTACGGCCAAACCACTCAGCCAGCAGTTCAATGAGCTTGATGAACTGATAAAGAAGGTACAATCGGTTTTCATTTCATCTAAAGTACCACAATCCTCATATGAGAAAGAACTAAAAAACGTTAATACAAGAATTTCTCATCTAGATAGTAGCTTAACTCAAACTCGAGTCACCAATTCTAACCTAACTGATCAATTAAGCAGGGTGTCTTCGAAGAGTGAGGAGCGGCGGATGTGGATCGAGTTGAAGGAGTCTGAATTAGTTAAAATAAAAGACGAAAAAATTTATTTACAAAGAAACAATTTGAAGTTGTTAAAACAGCGAAATGTTTTTTGTTTAATTGCAAAACGTCTATATTCTAATATTACTCAGCTTCACTTGGACTGTGAAATAGGCCAAAAGATCCATCGCATGATTTTGCCCTTCCTTGAGTTTAAGGAGGATGAAATCGATGCTGAAGCCTATAATTGTGAAAGTGTGATATCGTCTGATGATGTCAATCCGACCTACATGTATGGACTGGACAAAATTGAATCCTTCATTAAATCCAAGGACCACAAAGACATGCTTAAAAATCTTTTGGATGAAAATGATAGACTTAAACTGAGAACCGAAACCATACAAAAATTTGACTCTTTAAACACCAACGTAAGCTCAGAAAACAAAATTGATGTTGAAAATGCATCTGAGCTTAACGAAGACGATAACATGAGCGAAATTTTTGTAGAGGACATGGTTGACTGCTCAGAATTTGTTAAAAGCGAACCTGAAAACCACAAGAATCTTATTTCTGAAAATTCAGTGGAGTTCGCCCGATTGTCCCAACAAAAGTCCCCGATCTAACTCCATCCCTGGACAAACCGGCTGTTGATATCACGCTCTATCGTCAAATGATAGGCTCACTGATGTATCTCACTGCTAGCAGGCCTGACATCATGTTTTCTGTGTGTTACTGTGCTAGATTTCAGGCAAACCCACGCGAACCTCACATGCTTGTAGTGAAGAACATTCTACGATATCTCAAGCGAACTGCCTCCTTAGGTCTATGGTATCCTTCCAAATCAGGCTTCTTCGTTCAAGCCTACTCAGATGCAGACCTTGGAGGATGTGGACTCGACAGAAAAAGCACCACTGGCGGCTGTCAATTCCTTGACGGGAAGTTGGTTAGCTGCCAATCAAAGAAACAAACGTGCGTGTCGTTGTCTACTGCTGAAGCTGAATACATAGCCGCTGCATCCTGCACCTCTCAAGTGATTTGGATCCAGAGTCAACTTCAAGACTATGGACTCAATATGAAGAAAATCCCACTATATTGTGACTCTGAAAGTGCAATTAGCATCTGTCATAACCCAGTGCAACACTCCAAAACCAAACACATAGCACTCAGGTATCACTTCATCAAAGATCATGTGGAAGATGGAAACGTTGAAGTACACTTTGTTCGAACCACTGATCAACTGGCTGACGTCTTTACCAAAGCTCTTCCTGAAGCATCATTCAACAAAATATTGCAAGGGCTAGGTATGATGGAATCAGAGTCAGTACCTCACACTACCTCTCAACCTCAAACGTAAGAAGCGAAACCAACCGAACGTTCGGGTTCGGTTAAACCATCTGACTCGCTCATCACTTCAAAGGTAGTTTTTCTTGGTTGTATATTTCCTGTACAAAATTGTTTTTCTTAGTATTGAAAACATTTTCCACTTGCACATCTAAAATCCTTAGTTTCTCAAAATTTTCTGGAACCGGAACCTACTGAAGGTTCGGATTCGGTTTTTCAAAATTTTCTGGAACCGAAACCAACCGAACGCTCGGGTTCGGTTTTTCAAAATTTTGTGGAACCGAAACCAACCGAACGCTCGGGTTCGGTTTTTCATATTTTTTCCAAAGTTTTTTTTAGTCTAATTTTTTTTTCTTACTTATTTTTTTATTTATTATTTTTTTTATTTTCTTTTTTTTTTTTTATTTCTTTAATAAATCTCAAAAACTCCAAAAATATTTTTTTATTTTTTAATTTTCTCTTGTATGTTCGTTCGTTTATGGGAGTATAATTGATGAATTACTTAAGTGTCTCTAGAAGCATGCTGCTGTATGTGTCCCAAGCCTCATAAGATTTTGAATAACAGCCTTCATGACCTGGTATACACAAACCTTGTCTTCCCAATAAGGCTAACACAGTTATTCTAATCGTGAGCTACCTCACTCTCTTCTCACATGAGTTAAGAGTTTCCTGCTTGGTCCTTAGGTTCGCAGCAGAGGTACTTTATCTTTTTACACCATCTCCATAACACTTCTCCACTACATTCGTTTCATCAACGTAACCCTTGAGACTCTCAGAAATTACCACTGAGGTTTATGGTTACACAACAGCTGTGTTTATGATCTGAGTTTCGTGTCAGTACGAGCTGAGTGAAACCCAAAATTCAACACCAAAAATGAATTGACGGTGAACAATTAATTTGCTCAAGTTTTCACCAAAGAATTGTCGGATGTACTTTCATGAAATCTCAAATTTTATTTTGTGTGATTCCTATGAAATTGTTAAATACCATAACATTTCTACCCTAGGGATCCAGTTTTTAATTTTTTTTAGATTTTATATTTTTTTTCTTTCCAAGCCAATTTAAAATAAATTCCTACCTACTTGTTCAACAGACTACACCGGTCTCACAAGTACTTTGTTCACTTTCTTTCTTATTTCAAGAATAGATTTGCTGAATCAAAGCGAAAGCCACCCTTATTTAGCCTAATTAAAGGAAGCCTTTCAACATTTATTAATAAATGTTTGATCGTAATTCAACGGGAATCCACACTAACACTTTAAGGTCTCTCTTGACCTTGAAGGAAGAGATTCGTGCCCGGGATCATCAGTTTCGTGTCGTTATTGACATCACAAAAAATCCTTAAAAGAGTTGCTTTATTTCTTTTTCTTTTACACTCTTTGCACGAAAATCTTTGATTTTCCAAAATTCCGTTACTAATTAATTTCAGGATAATTTGTTACATTGGTGGTTAATAATTAAGACGTGGTCTACAATCCTCCACGTGGGCAGTTAATTCAAAAGATGCGCTTTAAAAGGATAAGACGAAAGGTTGCTGACTCGGCGGGAGTTAAACGGATTGAAATTCAAACGACGGTAAAAAGGGGGCGCGTGTGAATTTGAAACGCCCTTACTTTTACTGACATTAAGGACGCGTGTGCGAAATCCAAGCGACATCCTTCTGGCATTTAAAGGCGCGTGCGGACTTGAACCGTTTTTCTTCTGAAACGGCGCTTGTTGGGTGGCGTGATCCTAGGGAACTGACACTCTCTCTCCTACGTGATCATCGCATAGAGGATTTGAAATGATTTTTCTCTCTCCAATCCCTCACTATAAAAGGCCGTTTACAATCTCATTTACCTTTTTACTGCTTCCGGATTTTCTAAAGCGCAAAAACTCCCACACCTTCACTGTTCATCTTCTTCTTCATACCTTCACCAATGGCAGAATCCTCTTCCGTCCATGCTACTTCACAAATCCTTCCCATCCGTCCACAACAATGTCTGGTGATTGACCTCAACCCTTTCGCGTACGACTCCTACATGTCGCCGATTATTGAGTGCTTGAAGTACTCACAAATAGCTCCAGCTCTCTCCAGAATAGAATCTGTACCCATGGTGGCCCTATTGCAGGTTTATGCGACTGCCTATTATGACAAGGCAGTCGAACGGGTGTTCTTCGAAATTGCTGAACATAAGACATCTGTTTCTCGACAACGTTTCTGCACCATGCTTGGGTTGGATGTTGACCCATCAAGAATAAATCCGGAGACGATTCTGGTTGGGCATCTGTATAACATGTTTTACAACATGGGGTACACGGAGGTCCTCACCTCCGTCGCAAAGTTTAAAAAGTCCTGCCTGCCGCCACAATGGAATGGTATGTTCATAGTCCTCTTCAAGGGCTTGTCAGAATGGAGCTCAGGATCTGACGGTGCTAGTCGACTTTTCCTGTCGATCATATACGCTGTCTACAATGGGATTAACTTGGACTTTGGGTTGGTCCTATGGCAACAGCTCATCCAGAGCCTCTCTTCATCATCACGACACTCTGAGGTGTCACTAGCTCGATTCTGGATTTTGATCACAAAGTGGGCAATGGACAAGTTCGACATTCCCACTGCTGCAGGTGTATCGATGTCTTCTATCGGTACGTTTCATACCAAGAAGATCATCGTCTCAGATGCATCTAAATTCTCATTCATTGGATCCATTCCGGAGACAATGTATGGCGACGTGCCCTCTGATAGCAGGTTGATTCGGACGATCAAGGAATTCAGACCATCTGGTCCTATGGAACTTACACCGGATATGCTCAGGTCCATCCATGATGCTGACAAACCGGTGAACAGGGGCAAAAAGGCGGACAAGGGGAAGCAAGCGGCCAAATCTACTAAGGTCCTTCTCCCAAGAAGAGGAAACAGCCTAAAACTGCACAGTCCCCACAACCGAAGAGGAGGAAAACTCAACCGAAGCGCAAGCTCGTTATTCCCTCTTCCTCAAGTGATTCTGAGGGCGAGAGTTCGGGTTCTGACGGCTCTCAAGGAGACAAAACCCCTCAACGAGGCAACACACCACCTCGGTCACCTACCCCGGAGATGGAACTTCATAATTCACCAGTTCCTTCACCTCCTCCAACCATTCCTACTTCCATTCCGACCATAAACCCCACTATTCCCCCAACTTCTTTCCCTATACCACCACCCATTTTCACAACTGCAACCGAAACACCACCAGTAACCGAAACCACACCCGTAACCGAACCACCACAAACTGAAACCCATACAACCGAACCTACCCACACTCAACCACCACCCAAAACTAACCCCACACCCACTCAACCTGAACCTACCAAAACAACAACACCCCCAGCTTCACCACCCCCTCCATCTCCAGAAAATGCCTCTGATAGAGACAACCCTTACCTTGGCGGTGAACACATGAAATTTGATTCGGTCTACTATAGTCCGTTTCAGGTTCAGAGTGATGAAGAGGATGATGCTCCAGTGACAAAGAAGCATCTAAAGGAGCTCAACGAGAAGGTTGACCTACTTCTCGCCTCATCTTCCAACCAGCAGTCCTCTCTCTCTGAAGCTGCACTTCAGAAGATTGTTGATGCCTTCTCCAGGGCTCAACATGATTCGGTAGCCTCAGCAACTGCCGCCATCGAAGCCTCTACAAAAGCAAGTGAGGCAGCGACCGAAAAAGTCGATAAACTATTCTCCGACGCTTCCATCCTGCTGCAATCCTTACAGGAAAGCGCCGACACCACAAAGACATCTTTGGAACCGATTGTTTAGCAATTGGCCAAATTCGTCTCAACGGAGTTGACTTCGTTCGCTGCCCTTCGCCAAACCATAAGCGACGACAACTCGGCCCTTCGTGCCTCCATCGATGCGCGCCTCGCTAAGCTTCAGGAGGATCTCGCAGCCGAAAATTCATTGATGGACGTTATGGCGAGCAAAACCACCGCCCTCAAGGTCAAGAGCACGCAGCTTTCAAACTCACAACAACAACTTGAAGCTCTTCGATCCGAAAGGGAGGTTATCAAGACTTGTGTTTCGGATGTACACGCTGCCTTATCAAACATCCTTGAAGCACACGATCCTATTCTCAACCATTCAGTGAGGCGAACCCTTGCTGAAAAGCTCTCTCCAGCCATGGACCTTCTTAGCAAAATAGAAGGCCTTCCTAGTTTCATGTCCATTCCGAAACAAGGGGGAGATGAGAAGAAGACCAGATCGAAACCACCTCCTTCCTCCAAAGCTACTCACACAACCGAACCACCTCCGACTGGTCAAGCTTCGGGTTCGGGTGTGAAGGACAAAGGGAAAAATATAGCTGAGGAAGAAGATGAAGATGAAGACAAGGAGACCATTGCTGACATGTTAAAACGAAAGAACAGTCGCAATGAGAATGAAGACGTTAATCGTGTGGCGCGAGAGGCTGAAGAAGCCGAACGCAAGCAGAAGGAAGCCCACGATCTTCTCGAGAGCAGGAAGACTCTCTTCCCTGCCTGGACTCGGGAGCGCTTGATTAAAGAGGCCATAGATACTCCTAGCATCTTATGGCTCGAGCCGGTTATCTCGTTCGACTGCAATAATACTGTCGACTCGCAGTTCGACATGCTGCTGACTCGAAAGGCGTTTATCTTCCACGCCTTCTCAAATATCTTTGAAGTCCCTCATCCGAACGCTAAGCTTGACAGGGAGCTCATCGACTTCTATCTGACGGCTGCTCGTCCTCAATATCTTACTTGGAGCACCCAGAAGATAGTGAACGTTCGGGTACTAAAGCCTTACACCGAAGGTCGATTCATAAACGTTCGGTTCAAGCTGATTCGGGGATCTGCAAGAACTGCTCATCTTATCTCCCTGGCAGATCTACCGAACTTAAATCCTCATGATTGGATAATCTTGCATAACATCCTTTTGACTGATGAAGCCGAATATAGTCCTATTATAGCCCATATCAAAAGGATGTTAGTCTGTTATATCATGGAGGTTGCCCTTATGGATCAGGAGGTCGCCACAGTCTTCAAGAAGAAACCGAAGATAGCTCCTGTGGGATCGGCCAGTGATCTCAACCAAATGCAAATGGGCAAGATCGACCCGAGACGCAACTCGGTTATGTTCACTAGAGCAGAAGGACAGAAATGTCTCTTTGCTTTAGCTGACAAACACCTTTACACCACTGCTTGTCTGGAGCATGTGTTATCGATCATCAAAAGGTGTAAAGAGAATTCAGCTGATGACATCAAGTACTTCAACGACATGATCCAATGGTACATCCGGTTTAGACATACAATTCTCTCTCTCACCAAATGTCTGTTTAGCACCGTGAAGAAGAAGGTACCTGCTTCAGCTGCTGGCCCAAGCAACAAGTGAAGATCTCGCTCCAATTGACGCAAAGGGGGAGATTGTTGGGCTGAAGATTATTTTGAAGTGTTGCGTCGTTGGGCTCGATAGTTTATTTATTTTGTATTCCGGTTTGGGCCTGTCCAACCGTGAGCCCATTATGTTTAATATAAAAGTATATGCTTGCATGCATATTAGGTTAACGATTTTAGCGATTCATCTAGAGCATAACGATAGCATTTACAGGTTTCTTTAATCGTTCTTGTAACCTACCAATCCTCTACAGTTGATGTTCCTAATCGAGCTCTTCTGAGGATTTTGTTTAATCATTCGACACGTTTGATTCACTCTTGTCTCGTTCTTATTTTCGTGTTCTTACAATTTTATATTTACTTACTTGTTCAAGATCTAATCGATCTTCATAGTTTAAAGGTTTTTAAATCTCATCAAAACCCATTTAAGTTTTATAAAAATCCCGTAAACTTTATGTATCGTTATATCCCTATGTGAGTCGCTATAATCATACTATGATAAATGAACCTGCCACGACGTTTCTCAGGCGTCGTAAAACTGAAATGACATTTGTCACCCATAGACCTGCAGGTCCCACTGTAGCTAGCAGCAAGGTGTGGGGTGTCAAACCCAATATAGATCTATACACAACTATCACGTTCTCCCTCCAGGAGACTCTGATTATAACTAACAGGAATTTATATCCCGCACTCGGACGTACGGAAAGAGATTGTCTCACAATTTAGGTTAACAAGTTTACAAGTTGTGTGCGTGAGTGTAAAACCTTTCTGTATGAATGTACCCTTTTTGTACGTGTGTGTTATGTGATGTATCATAAACTATACCTATTATAGTTTTATCCAAAATGTTTGTAATATATAAGAACTCTTTTATGAAAAAGCGTTAGTGTTATGAAATCCATTAAACTATGCTTATTATAGCTTATATACGTGTTCTAAATGAATGAATAATCTTATCATGAATGACTTATTTTCAGTTTATGATGATAAAATTTACAAAGGAACACATTCAATACTTAGAATTTATTATTATACACTTTGCTCAACATAATACAAAGTGTTATGAAAATTATATGATGTTAACTAAATTAGACCTTCCTGCACTGTTTTAGAAAAGCCATAGAAAAATCATACGAAGTCGAAAACTAAATCCGTAACTTCTGAGAGTTCCCAAAATGTGTCTAGCTTACTCATAATTATTATCATGATTTTTAATGATCTCTAACTTGGGTGAAAAAGTCCATAATCACAGACTGGTCCGGATTGGTGTTTGAAATGATAGGCAGTTTTGTAAAAATCACCATAATTTGTAGAAAAATCGTATGGGGATGTTCAAGTAGTCATTTTAAAGCTAAGAACTGGACCTACTTACACCTAAAACAGTTTTTCAAACAAAAATGTTTAAGTCGTCCAAAACAGTCCGTGAATGGAGTCCAACTTTTCTGATGAAAGCTGTTAGAAAAATTTAGTTATGTTCTTGGTGTTTTAACTTGTATTCCCCCCCTAAAAACTTGAGAAAACATGAAAATATAGGGGTATGAACTCACTTTGAGTGATTTCAGTAGGTAAGTGTTGAAGAAGAGAAGTGTTCAACCCAAGAACACTTGAAGAATCACTTGAAGATTCGAAGATCTAACACAATTATGAGAGAGTTTGTGTAAGATATCCATGATTCGAGTAGAACGCGGTGAAATAATCATAAAGAGAAGGGATTATTCTTACCAAATGTGGAGGAAAACCCCAAGATCAGCCCTCAAATCTCGAGTTCTAGAGAGGGAAAATGAGAGAGAAAAGAGTTTGCTCTTTTTGTAGGCCTGGCAATCGTGTCGTGTTCGGGTTGGCGTGTCGCGGGTTCGCGGGTCAAAATATGCCAACCCAAACACGACCCATTTAAATATACAGGTCATGGGTTGGCGGGTCACGGGTTGGTGGGTTTGGAACATAAACCCATATATGACCCGCCAACCCATTTATTTATACGGGTTCACAGGTTGGCGGGTTTGTGGGTCCAAATTTTAGACATTTAAGTATTAAACATCCAAATAAAAATTAAAAGCATTTATAGAAACATGCTACAGACTTAGCCTTATAGGTAACGAATTACCACCTTAGACCATCCATTACGAGTCAAAATGTCAAAACAGTCAAATGATCTATGAATTAGTGGTATATATTATATAATACTTATTAAATATTAATAGTTGATACATAAATACATTTAAAAATAAAATAATTTTTTTATTAAGAATATAAACGGGTTGGCGGGTCAACCCATTTATTTTTTGAGAAACCCATATATGACCCGTTTAATAAACGGGTTGGCGGGTTGGCGGGTTAGCGGGTTGGCGGGTTGAAAAAATCAACCCAAACCCATTTATTTCGTGTCGTGTCGCGGGTCGTGTCGCGTGTCGTGTCGATAATTGCCAGCCCTATCTTTTTGGTGAAAAGAGAGAAAATGAGAGAAATGAGGAGAGAGGAGGCTTTTCTAGCCTTTGACCAATTGTGGGGTTGGAAAAAGGTGGGAAAAGTACAATGAAATGACTAGGTAAGGGCTGATGGGGAATAGTGACATGGAGTGGGTGATGGAGGTTGCTTGTGTCATAAAATAAAGGAAAGTCAACACTTCATCTTTGTACTTCACCTACTCCCTTTTGGATAAGGTTTTATCCTTAAAAACGTGATTAATTAATAGTTTAGGGGCCTTATATGTTAAAATAAAGTTTTGGGTGAAAATCCCGTGCTAAAACAATTAAAAACGGGCTTAAAACGCGAATTTAATCGAAAACCAGGAGAAAAAGGCTTCCCAGCGAGGCCTCTCGGTCCTAGGCCGAGGTTCGGTCCTTGCTGGTGCTGAGTCGGAAGCGAGATGCGAACCAGGAGCGAGAAGCGAAGGCGAAGGCGAGGGTTCAGTCCGGAGAAGTCAAAACCGAATGAACTGTAGTGAACAGTACCTTCGGTTCGGTTCCTCTTCATCAGGAGGTTCGGTTAGTAGTGAACAGTACCTTCGGGTTCGGTTCTTCCTTTTAAGCGAGGTTCGGTTCGGTTCAGCAGCCTTCTTCATCAGGAGGGTTCGGTTCCTAAGGGGACTTTCGGTTCCTAAGAGGACTTTCGGTTCCTAAGAGGGGTTTCGGTTCCTTAGGTCCGTTTTTCGCGTAGACTTCCGTTTTTGGGCTGTTTTCGCCAAATTCGAGGGTCGGGATGCCCCGAGTGATTATAGAAAGTTGGGAGAGATTTCGAGAGAGATTTGAGAGAGATTTCACATACTTAGAGAGATTTGGGAGAGATTTGACATGCTTGGAGAGATTTCACATACAAAGGGATATTTGGGAGAGATTTCATATTCTTAGAGAGATTTGGGAGAGATTTGACATTCTTGGAGAGATTTCTCATACAAAGAGATATGTGGGAGAGATTTCACATTCTTAGAGAGATTTGGGAGAGATTTGACATTCTTAGACAGATTTCACATACAGAGAGATATTTGGGAGAGATTTCACATTCTTAGAGAGATTTGGGAGAGATTTGACATTCTTGGAGAGATTTCTCATACAAAGAGAGATTTGGGAGAGATTTGACATTCTTGGAGAGGTTTCTCATACAAAGAGAGATTTGGGAGAGATTTCACATACTTAGAGAGATTTGGGAGAGATTTGACATGCTTGGAGAGATTTCACATACAAAGGGATATTTGGGAGAGATTTCATATTCTTAGAGAGATTTAGGAGAGATTTGACATTCTTGGAGAGATTTCTCATACAAAGAGATATGTGGGAGAGATTTCACATTCTTAGAGAGATTTGGGAGAGATTTGACATACCTGGAGAGATTTCACATACAGAGAGATATTTGGGAGAGATTTCACTTTCTTAGAGAGATTTAGGAGAGATTTCTGATAAGAAGAGATGGAGTGAAAACGATTGAGGGAGGTTTCATTGGTGACCTTTTTGAGTGTCCGGCTTCGCAATGCAAGGTCTGTAAACCCCGTTAAGCCTTGTTTAAGGATCGTGCATACTCCCGATGAGTATGTAACATTGTTTTATCGGTTTGGCTCTCCACGTACCACCGTTATAGGTTAAGGAGATCTAGATGTACGCACTTTTTGATTTATGATCTCTCATTAGAATAGAGAGTTGTTTAGAAATTACATAACGTAAACTCTAATACTCACGACAAATTGAGTTGACCGGTTTGACTTGTTGACTTTAGTTGACTTTGACTTGACCGAAAATTGACGGTTGTCACATCCATCTTCCTCAACATGCAATCCTTGGCAAAGTGGTTTTTTGCCATGACAATAGTTGCAATCGTACCCATAGTCTCCAATAAGTTTGCCTTCTTTCTTTTCATCCTCCTTTTGAGAAGTATTCTTTGTTTCTTCTTTCACCTTCTCTGATCTATAACTTCTTTGCCAGTTACGGTTCTTATTGACAAGAAATTTCTTCCAAGAAAATTTCTTTGGGTTTGTGACCATCATAGCATATTCTTCACTGGTTAGATCGCATTCTGACATGTCTGAATCCTCCTCTTCGTCTGCTACATTCTTACTTTTAGAAACAAGAGCTAGTGATCCCACGCCCAAAACTACCTTTGCTTCCTTCGTCACTACGCTTTCATGAGATTTGAGTATACTCATCAGTTTCGCCAGCGAATAGTTTTTAAATTGTTCATGATCCTTCACTGTTGAAACCATTACCATCCATTCGGGTCTTAGACAATTCATGAATGTAACCTTCTGCTCGATCACCTTTCTTTCGATACCATGCTTGATCATCTTACTAAGTAGGTGGTTGAAACGATTGAAAGTCTGAAGGTGTTTCTCTTCCGGTTTTTGTTCAAATGCACCGAACTCAGAGAGCAATAGGGTTTGGATCGAGTGTTCCAAATCCTCATCCATAGAATAGATTTCTTTAAACATGTCCCAAATTTCTTTAGCACTGGTGCATGAACCAACTAAACAAAAAGTGTCGAATTGCAGGACAAATATTATCATTCTCATGGCTTTCACGTTGCATAGTATCTTGTCTTTTTCATCTTGAGGGATCTTCTCGACATCCACCAAGAGCTGATTATACTCCTTCTATGTCTTCACAGTCCTAATCATTCCAAAGTGAACAAATGGACCCAATGTAATCGCTTCCCAGATATGGTATCCATTATCTTCAGTTCCCACCACATAGTCTTCAAAGTGATGCGCCCAAACTTCATAGTCTTGAGTGTAGAGAATGGGAATCCTGGTGGTGGATCCAATGTTGTTGGAGATGTTGATGGGATTGGTTTAAGAGTCATCGTGAGACATGTTGATCCTTTCTTTAAATCTGATAGAATCAAACTTGTAAACTTGAGATTAGGGTTTTATCGAACACTAGAAACACCGTCGACAGAAAGAAGACGACTACTATATGTTCGATAAAAGCGTAAACCCTAAAAACTTCTTCAAACAGAAGGAATACGTATTAGTTACACAGTCTCCCGCTCTGATATCAATTGATAAGACTAAGTTCTAATATGATCGATAGATTCTAAATAGAAAACAAGAACAACAATGTAAAGAACACAAGAATGTCTCAAACAATGTCGAATGATTAAACTTTAACTCCTTAGAAGAGCTCGATTAAGAACTTCGACTGTAGAGGTGTTTAGGGTTACAATAAAACAATTAACAAAGACATGCTTTTAAAAGACTATACATGCATGCACTATATATAGCTTAACCCTAATCAAAGATCACGGATGGACAGGCCCAATCCGGATATACAAAAAATATGAAGCCTAATGACGCAACCCCAACACTTAACAATATGTTCAAACTTAATATTTATCTTAACCTTTATATTGGTATATTTGTGTTTTTAGTTTTATTTGTTGTAGGTGTTATTATAGGAGGGGTGCAATGTAACTTCAAGTTACGTGAGGTGTAAAATGTAATGTCCGATATTCATTACTTGATATATAAGTCAGAAGATACAGACAGAACCTTTACTTACCATTCATATCTTTGTTTATCTCTTTGATCCTGTTTAATAGATTAGGGTTTTATATCTGTTCTTGATCATAGTTTTAGTTGAGTGATACAATCTAAGAGTTCTGTATAACTTTTCCCTGTAGTGAGGTTATATATTATTGTTGATGTATCAAACTGGTTCTTAATATGAAAGAGTTATTTATCTTGTCATCTCTATGTTTTTCTGGTATTCATTTTCTTAAGATGGTATTAGATATAGGTGCCTCCGATTAAGTTGATCTAATCATCATTTTTTGTCTCGAATTATGGCGATTCTAAAGGTTAGGATTCGTATCCCCCTTTTTTTTAATTCTTTAGTTGTTTTCCATTAAGTCTTTGTCCATTGACACCTATTGTGTTAATCTAAGACTCTGAGTGTAAATACTTGGATATGACATCATCTATGTCAATTTAGGGTTTTCAGATACCTTTTTTTGTTTAAGATCTCGGTTACTACAAGTTCTTGTTTGCTTTGCAGGTTGATCATCCTAGTTGTTCAATTCTCCAACTATAGAAGTCTCATATGATCCTGATAGATTCTATCTAATTCTGATAGAGAACGGAACCTAGAAGTTCTAAAATAAATCTAAAGAAGAGGAATGTATCATTTGTTCTAAACCTCGATCAGAAAACTCTAATCTTAAGTAGTTTCTCTATATAAGGACCTTTTGTGAGATCCTTCTCCTTCCCTTATACCTCTATTCTTAGTATAGTCGTGAGAGATCCTGGTATCTTGAGTACACTAGTTATTATATGCATCTCTTTGTGCTATCTTGCCTTATGTGCTATCCGGTCTCTCTATTTTTTTAGTTTTTGGAATAAGTGGTTGACTGATCTAGGATCCCTATCATTTGTGGTGACCATTTGATCTTTTAATCTTCTCTAATTCCTATTTTTTAAACTATAGATGGCCCAACTGATAATAGTAGTAGTCCTAATAAAAATGAAGTAATTGATTTTGATGATCCACTTTATATACATCCATCTGATAATGTTGTTACTACATTAGTTACAATTAAACTAACTACTATTGAAAGTTATCGAATATGGAATATTGTCATTCTTAGGCATCTAAATGCTCGTAATAAAGTAGGGTTTGTAGATGGTACCATTGGAAAACAAACTAATGATCCAGTTATGTCATTAAAATGGGAATGAGCTAATGCAATATTTTGTTCATGGATTTTAGGGAGAATTTATGAGTCCATTTATGCGGATCATGTTTATTCTGAAATCGTTGAGGAAATCTGGAAAGAGTCATCTGAAACATATAGTAAGTCTGATGGGTTTGTGTTGTTTAATGTCCATCAAAAAATTAATTCTCTTACTCAGAATAGGTCCCCCCTTTCTTATTATTTAACAGATTGGACTCTGTTTGGAAAGAATTCAATGGCCTCACTAGTCTCACTGGTTACACTTGTGATGCAACTGCTAGTCTTAATGATCATGCTAAGCTAATGAAATTAATGCATTTTCTAAGTAGTTTAGATTAGTCTTTTAATAAAGTTAAAAGTCATATACTCTTAATGGAACCCATTTCTAATGTTAAAACTGCATTTCCTCTCTTGTCTCATTAAGAATCACATTCAAAAAGGTGGTTCTTTGTCTAGTTATTCCTCTATTAATAAAACTATTGCTTCCGTTTTTAATCCATGTTTTAATAATAACAATAAAAGAAATCAAAAAGGAAGAAATCAAAATATTTCATATAAACATTGTGGTATTAAAGGTCATTCTATTGACAAATGTTATAAACTTGTTGTCTATCCTAAAGACTTCAAACCACGAAATGAATTTAACTCCAACAATTAAAATAGGAATCTATCTGTTAACTCCTCATCGCTTACTTCTTCTGAGTGTTCTTAGTCTAGTCAGAGTTTTGTTGGGTCTGAAGTTAGAAACTTAACTGTTGAGCAATATAACAAGTTTTTATGTCTCATTAATGAGAGTTCTGTAAAGGATGAAACACCTTCTAGTGCGAATATGGCAAGTACTACACTCTTTACAACCTGTCACTCTACTTACTGTTAACCGGAATAGTACATCAGACCTCATGTATCCAACTGCATAACAAAATGGTATTGTGGAGAGGAAACATAAACATATACTTAATGTTGCTAGATCCTTGTTGTTTCAATTCGGGGTTCCTTTGAAATTCTATGGAGATGCAATTTTAACTTCTGTTTTTCTAATAAATAGAACTCCAACATCTGTTTTAAATGGTTCTTCTCCTTATGAAGTTATATATATATATATATATATATATATATATATATATATATATATATATATATATATATATATATATATATATAAGGTCCTATTTTTGATAATCTTAGAATATTTGGATGTTAGTGTTTTTCTACTAGCTTAATATTTTTGATAAGTTTTCAGAGCGAGCTAAGAAGTGTATACTTCTTGGATTCTCTGCTGAGAAAAGGGGTTATAAGATTTTGAGTCTTGATTCTGATACTATTTTTATATCCAAGGATGTCAAGTTCTATGAATCAGTCTTTCCTTTCAAGATAAATTATTCTTCTATTGATGGTGGTTCTTTTCAAAATTTTAAACATAATGATCCTTTTTCCTATTATTAGTATGTTTGTGATAAGTCCTATGATGACAATCAGACCTTACATGACCTGGGAACTGTTAGTCAGCCTAGTGATTTTCATGCATCCCATAATATGGATGATACCAATCTTAGTCTAGATCATTTACAATCCGGCGAGGCACTTAGTGCAACTACTAACTTGGGAGGACATGACTTAAGCCAGGTCGGTAACCAGACTGGCAGGTCATCTGGTCCTTTGATTGACTCTACAGTCCCTGATTCATTTCGACAGAATGAGGAACATAGTCAACCTAATCCTGAAACATTAGATACCCCTCATTTAAGGTCCACTAGGTCTAGAAGTGAAATTTGTATGCCAAGTAGGTTTAACGACTGTATTATAGATGGTAGACATAAATTTAGGATTGAAAAAACTATTAATTACTTGTTGGTTGGTAATACCTATCAATGTTATGTTTCAAATCTAAATAAGACTATTGAACCTCAAATATTTGATGAAGCCTCTCTTGAGCCTAACTGGTTCAAGGCAATGAATGAGGAAATGGAGGCCCTTTATAGAAATCATATGTTGGATATTACTGAGTTACCTAAGGGCAGAAAACCAACTGGTTGTCATTGGGTTTTTAAAATATATAATATAAATCAAATGGATAAATTGAAAGGTATAAGGCTAGATTGGTAGCCAAATGTTATAATCAAAAAGAGGGGGTTGACTATAAGAAGACTTTCTCCCATTGTAGCAAAAATTGTTACATTTAGGATGATTACTCTTGCTGTTAATAAGACTTGGCCTCCTTATCAATTAGATATCAACAATGCATTTCTTTATGGTGATCTCTCTAACGATGTTTTTATGACATTACCAAAAGGATATCATTCTAAGGGAGATATAAGGGTGTGTAAACTATTAAAGTCCTTGTATGGACTTAAACAGGCTCCATGAAAGTGGAATGAAAAGCTTTGTTCATCCTGTTTAGTTTTGGTTTTCAAATAGTATAAGTGAATATTCTTTGTTTTTTAGAAGTCAAAAAATTCAATTTTCATATTGCTTGTTAATGTTGATGATATAATACTTACTGGAAATAGTGAATTTAAAATTGATAAAGTTAAAACCTTTTTAAAATCTCAATTTCTTATTAAAGATTTAGTTAAATTGAAATACTTTCTTGGAATATAAGTAATTGGCGTTAATAATGGTGTTTGTTTAAATCAATGGAAGTATTGATTAGCGTTGTTACATGAATTTGACATGCTTTCCTGTAACCTGGTAAAACATTGGAGGCTAATTTTGTAATTATTCATGAAGGAGTTGATAAAAATGATCATTTTTCAAGCAACATAACTGAATTTTAAAAATTGATTGGTAAGCTTATATATTTGACTGTTACTTGGCCATACATTTCATATGTTGTCTAAATTCTTAGTCAATACATGCATAAACCAAAAAAATCACATTTGGACATTGCTTTTCGATTGCTTAGGTATTTGAAGGGTAATCTTGGAAAAGGAGTTTTAATTTTGAAAAATGATTGTTTGAGTTTAGTTGGGTTTGTGGATGCAGATTGGGCTATATGCCTTGCAACTTGTAGGTCTGTTACATGGTATTTGGTATATTTTGTAAATACTCTTGTGTCTTGGAAAAGTAAAAAACAAAGTACTATGTCCAGATCCTCAACAGAATCTGAATACAGTGCTTTAGGTACTATAACTTGTGAAATTCTGTGGATACTAAAAAATTTAAAAGATGTCAAATTTGATAAATTGACTCCTGTTAGTGTATTCTATGATAACGAATCAACAATTAAGTTGTTCTTAAATCCAGTATTTCATGAACAAAAAAAAACACTTTCAAGTGGTTATACACTTTATAAGAGAAAAAGTTATAAGTGGTATTCTGGAAATTTTTAAAATTGATTCTGATTTTCAAAATGCTGATGTATTAACAAAGTCGTTAATTTTTCTCAACATAATTTTCCGTCTAATAGACTTGGTTTGTTAGTTCCTTTTTCAAAAAAATGAGGATAAATTATCAAGTTTGAGAGGGGGTGTTGGAAAATGAAGCTATTTTGATAATATGTTCAAAATTAACATTTATCTTAACATTTTTATTGGTATATTTTTGTTTTAGGTATTATTATAAGATGGGTGCAGTGTAACTTCTTGTTACGTAAGGTGTAAAGTGTAACTTCCGAAATTTATGACATGATATATAAGTCAAAAGATGGAGAGAGAACCTTTACTTACCGATCATATATTTGTTCATCTCTTTGCTCTTGTTAAGTTTAACCGATTAGGGTTTTATATTTGTTCTTGGTCATAGTTTTAGTTGAGTGATTCAATCTCAAAGTTTTGTATAATCTTTCCCTGTAGTGTGGTGACATATTGTTGTTGATGTATCATACTTGTTCTTAATATAAAAAAGTTGTTTAAGTTGTAATCTCTGTGTTTTCGTGGTATTCATTTTCTTAAGAGATGATCATTTAATACCTTTCCTGGCGGTACAATTTTTTTTAACTTTTTCATTTACAAGTCCATGAATGAATATGGTCGCATCAGGTTGGATAAGCAAAGTCAGTTCCATTTGTTTTTTCATTTGAAAGATTGTTTTTCTTTATAGAAAATTATGTTATATTTGTTTTAGTGGCGTAGCAATGATTTTATTTTAGGGTAAGCCAAATAATTTACAAAATATGAACAATTAGCAAAATACTGAAAATGGTAACAAAATGTAATAATATATGATTTTAAAGTAAACTGTTCGTTTAAGTTGGAAGTAACTTATTAATTAAGATAATAAAAAAAATATTAATATACAAACCTAATGAACGAGGAATTTATTGTGGAGATTGAAATGCAATTTGATCTATTCAAAAAATTATTGTTATAATTCTTTAATCCACATGTCTCAACATGTAAATTATTTCCTTCATTATGAATTTAAGTTTAGAATGGAGCGGGGCATATTACAATTCACAACCTTAACATTTTTATTCAAAAGAAATATAAAATTTATGTATAATATATTTTACCTCAAATTTGTATGGGGGTGGGCCAAAGCTCACTCTTGCACCTATGTATTTACACCTCTGAATTAAGTTTCAATTCACTCAAATGGGAAATTTTTAAGGGAAAATGACTTTTGAGGGTAAGTAACTGTTGTGTTTGTTTTCATTTGGTCCCTTTCCTTTTTTTTTTGTACTCAATATACCATTGAACTTGTTGTTTGTGTTCACCATAACCCTTTTAACCGGCTTTTGACCTGTGATAGCCGGTCAAAGGGTTATGGTGAGCACAAACAACAAGTTCGATGGTATATT
Source organism: Lactuca sativa (assembly GCF_002870075.4). Lineage (NCBI taxonomy): Eukaryota > Viridiplantae > Streptophyta > Magnoliopsida > Asterales > Asteraceae > Lactuca > Lactuca sativa. The sequence goes on along the minus strand of NC_056626.2, from coordinate 366,675,659 downwards.
GAGTACAAAAAAAAAAGGAAATGGACCAAATGAGAACAAACTCAACAGTTGGTTACCCTCCTAAATCATTTTCCTCGAAAATTTAAATGAAATTAAAGCTGCAAAATTATTAAAGGCTGCAACCTTCTTTGGCCATAACATATATAAAGAATGTTTCGGAGGGGTAACTTAGTTAAAATATGGTCTATGCTATATTTACTGTGGTTAGCTATCAACACCTCTCCGCAAAAGGATATGATTTTGTGTATGAGAGGTATATTTATCAGCATAAACGTTTACATCAAGGTATATTTTGGTGATGTGTCTGCAATAAATGCATGATATTGTACATATTGATGTTGTATCTTATCTCATGAATTCAATCTTAAAGCTAAGTAAACTAAAAAATCACAGCATTTATGATTCCACTCGTTTGTAAACTTGTCTAGAATCCATGATACGATAAATCATTTGATTGGAAATGTAAATGTAGTCATGAAATGCACTTGCTTAGTCAAGATTTCCCTAATAAATATTCATGTGCATTACAAAGTTATACATGTATGAATAATGTTCTTTCGTGGGTTATTTTTGAAGAGAAACAAGAATGAATATCATAAAGTCATTAATATCAGTAGAAGATGACTTGCGATTTGCTATAAATGAGTAAATGAAAAATGTATCAGGAGGGTACTCAACTGTTGCATTTGTTCTCATTTGGTCCCTTCTTTTGTACTCAATATATAATCGAATTTGTTGTTTGTGTTCACCATAATCTTTTGACCGGCTATCTCAGGTTAAAAGCCGGTCAAAAGGGTTATGGTGAATACAAATAACAAGTTACATGATATATTTAGTACAAAAAAGGGAAGTGGACCAAATGAAAAAAAACACAACAGTTAATTACCTTCGAAAATCATTTTCCCGATTTTTAATTGGTTTTGTATTTGTGGCTACAAATTTTAATTGTTGGGATTCAAATTGATGTGGCACCTAATAAACCTCCAAATGGAATCTTACTAAATTATAACAATTAATGATAGTTGAATTATGATCACATAAATATGAATATAACTTGATGGTATTGGTACTACAATGGTAATTCACGTATCTTATAGACCCACAACCAAAATAAATATTTGTTTCATATTATTTGACGGTTAGGTAGACCAAATGTTTCATGTTAATGTATCCATGAGTTTGGTCCAGAAAATATAATGAAGGTTTACCTGCAAGTTGATTAGTTGAATAGCGTATTGGTAATAATAACTTTTTTTTTTTTTTGGTAATAATAACTTGCGGCTATCATGCTTTGTTTTTTGGGATATAAACTCATTACTATTTCATAGTGTAAAATTAGAAGATGGTAATATGGTATGGAGTCATGGTTGTAAGCTCAAAGTTCATTTGCCTATCATGGCCTTATATTGTTTAGTCTTTTGGTGTTTTTTTTTGCTTCATAATATATTTTTTATTTAATTTGTCCTAAAATTTTTTATTGATTATTTATCTAGATCGAATAATTCCTTTCCATATTAATTTCATATATTTTTTTTCAAGAAACCTTCAAAAGCATTATTAAGTAGACAATTTGCAAATGTTTTAATTTGTCTCATGTCTTTTCCTTTTACGTAATACTTTCTATTAAATTTACAATTTTTCTCTACTTTTTGCATACTAAGTAATTAGTCGTGTAACCCGTATATTATACGGGTTGATTAAAACAAAATGTTATAAAGGATTAAACAATAAGTTTATTTGAATTTGAAAAAAAATAAAAATTACGGAAATAAAATATGTTTAATAATTATAGTATTGATTTACACATTTAATTCAATGAATATTTTACATATATAATAATAGAAGTATTAATTAATGGAATTATAATTTTTGATTAATAAAAAATAAAAATCCATATAATGGCATGGAATTTAAGTAATTTAAATATCTTACATAATGACATATGGCAAAAATGTATTAGAAAATTACATGTGGTAAAATCATTTTCATTTATTAGGAAGGATGTTAATTTTTTTTTTTATAATAAATAACTTTAAGAACACTTATCACTTTTCTATGCTCTTAACAATCTAATTTCCATGCTCGTATTTTCTCATATCACAACCTATTTCTACAAAATTGGTTGGTTGCTACTCATCATAAAAATTTCATATACAAAAAGACTATATAGGCAAAAATAACAAAAAATGGGACTAAGTTCCTATCACGACCTATTTCTATAAATAGGTGACTATTTATTATAATATTACATTTAAACAAAGAGAAAAACTGTCATTTTGCGTCATTATTCTGTAAGTTTTGTTTAGTGATTACGATTTCAATTTTTAACAGTGTTTTTTATTTTGTCAACCGTTTGTTTCTACGAGTTTAAACCTAATAATAAGAATAAATTGATTTAAATAAGTTCTAAGTTATTTAAAATAAATTAGAACCAACTTATCAAAATTTATTTAACATTTATAGTTTTAATATATATGTTTAAACACTAAAAACTACTTGTTAAAAATGCCAAATTATAATAAGCATTTGCTGGCCGTTAAAAAAATACCCCAAAATTAAATTATTTAAAATAGCAATAACCCAACCACTTTTTTTCAGATGAGTTATTGGATTTCGGTTTCTCTGTCACTTTCTAATACTAATCATATTTAACCTAAACCGCGTTGTGATTTATAAGCTCTGCTGCAACTTGATTCAGTATACTCCTCCACCGGAAAATTTGTCTTCGCCGTGTTTCCTCTGTAGTAAATATTGGCAACGTCGTAAGCTCTGGCGGCCTCTTCTGCAGTCTCGAAAGTCCCCAACCACTTCCGCTCTTTCGTCCCCGGAACCATTATCTCCGCCGCCCATTTCCTCGACGGCCGGAGACGAACTCCTCTGTAAACCTTCTTCGTTCTCTTTCCCATCTCTTCTCCACCACCACCGGTGAACATTTGACAACCCAAACATTGATCCGGGACACGCATTTCACATTCGCTACAGACTTCCTGCATCACCGGCGACGGCTGACTTCGAGAATTTCCCATCAAACCATTGCTTTTAGCGGCGTCTTTGCCGCCGGAAATGACATACCGGAGTGCTGAAACAATGGTGGAGTTCTCGTCGTCGGTTATGATGAAGGGATTATCCATTTTTTTATGGAGAACGGATAAAGTGGTTTCTTGGTGGCGATATTTATAACTGGGATTTGTAGTGGTCGGCGTTGGAAGGTGGAAGCTCCCGCGGCAGACTCACCACGCACACGCCGGGAGTGACAGCTGGTATCCTTGACAACATAGTACAACTCCTGTCTGTGTCTTGTTGGTTTTATTATTTTACATCAAAACCCTTTATTGTTTAGTGTTTTTCACTACCAGTCCCTGCTGCAGTGCATCATAAATATTCGATGCTGTAATTTTGTTCCTCACTTTCTTTTCGCAATAAGTTCTTCATCATCCACATCAAAAATCATCTTCATACGTCAATGAAACGTGCTATTATATAAACAAAAGTTTAATATTCACGTAAACACGATTACATGAACACATATTCAAATAACATAAATTACATGTATTTAAATTTTATAAAAAAGAGTTAGATACTTACATTTTATCTATAAAACAAGACAATTTGTCTATAAAATAATTTGAAATCGACTAAAAAGGGTGTCCAAATTTCATTATTACATCTCATCACAGAACAAGGAATGGAAGAAAAGTTCATTGTGTTCACTCTGATGACTTTCGTACACGAAAAAGAACTTTTATATTAAAGCTTATACTACGCACATCTAACTATCATGCACCTAACAAACTAACAACAATAATTAAGTTAGTTGTTAACCAAACTACTAAACTATGGTTACCAAAGGGTTTGTAGTCCAGCGGTATCTGGTGGTGTCCTCCCTCTGTTGGGGTTGCAAAGTTATTCATTCATGACTTTGTAAATGTTTGACTTTTGTAAAAACTCACTTGCATGTGGAGTATTTGTCTTTAGACCCATTTGTTAGAGAGTGAGAGAGAGACATGTAAACACCTCTATAAATAGTGGGTTCATACCACTTGTAGAGGTGTGCTTGAGAGATGTAGAAGTGAGTGTGTACATGTGTGTTAATTATGTAGTCTAGATCTAGTCCTTTTTTGTAACACCATATACATTCAATATATCTCTTAAACACCCAAATCACCATGTTCAATTGTGCAAGCTTTAATTCCGCATGTCAAACCATGTTTTTTTGTCACTACAATTGGTATCAGAGCGGGTCTTCAAGATCAATGTGATTTTTGAAGAACGATTCTCGGTTTGGCAATTTTTGTCGCAACTTGAACAATTTTGGTGAGTCTCTCTCTATGATCTCTCGTAATAATTGAATTTGTGCATTGCATTTATGATTTTTGATCGTTTTGCCTCAGATTGGATCGAGTTTGTTTCAAGCCGAATTGGAGATCCAATCTATTTTCTTTATAGATCAATTTCTAACCAAAATCAATATCAAATTCATATTATAATTCTTAATCTCAAAATCGATATCTGATCATTGTTTACTATTCATTGTTCAAATGTCCAAGCCCAATCAAAAATCAAATTACTGTTCATGATCTCGGTTTGAAGCCCAAATGATCATAATCGAATACTGTTCATCAGTTGCAAGCCCAGTTCTACGATTGTTTTAATGTTCATCGGATCAATTGGCCCAAAGTTAAAATGTATCTGAATTCATTCCGATTTCTAATATTCACTGATTGATTAAACTTTATCATACGCTTTAAGGACTTGTACCTTCTTTGCTTTCGTCTAGATCGAGTTCTTGTGTCTCGATTTTGAGTTCTCAATGTGAATCGAACCTATGATCTTGATTCACTTTTTGATTTCACTCTTTGACAGATTTTGATTAGGTTATAAGTTCTTTCATCGATTGCTTTTCAATTTTGTGTTCTTGAGTTCCGATTTTCCTTCATCAAATGCTTGTTTACTGAAAATTGAATGTGAAAGTTCAATTGGTATTAATTTTGATTTCGACTTAGAATGCTCCTCACTTGGAATCGATAATCGTGATAGATGAATGTCGACACTATGATTGAAGTTTTTTTTTGAAGAACTGGAAAACGAAATGATTTTTGTATCGACTGATTTTGGTACCAAATCAATTTCTTGGAATTTGTTGGTGTCGATTAACTTCTAAGTTGGAGTCAAACGAATTGGATTCGATGTGTAATGCTTGAAGTCATCGATCTAATCGATTTCTGAGATTTGAAGTCGAGGATTGAGGATCGATTGGGTATTTGAGGAAGAAATGAAAAATCTTGAGTTCGCATCTTCAGTGGATTCGCATTTGGTGAATCAAGTTAAAGATCAATTTTGATTTCGATGGTTTGAATAATCGACGATTTGTGATGAATCGATGGTTTCGATTGTTTGGAATGGTTGTTGATTTTGGGAAGAAGATACAGATAACGAAAGGAACGAACTGGGAGATATCGACAATTGACGATTGCTGTGATTGGAGTCGATTTTGAAATTGAGTATTGTTCGCATTTTGTATGACTGGAATCGATGATCTGGAAAAGAAAATTGATTTTGATTCGAAATTGGATTGATGATTGAGGGACGAGTCGTGAAGAAAAACGCGAATTCAAGGACTGTAAGATTGTTGTTTGCAAGAGTTTAAAAACACGATTTTGGAACTGTGAAATGCAAAGAGAATTTAATGTTGATTTTGGTTCGCATCTATGGATTGATTCTGTTGTTCACTGGGATTCACATATAAAATCAATTTATGTTCGCATCTGGTTTCAAAACTAATGTTCGCGTTTGGTAAAAGAGATAAGGATTCGCATTTGTGTAACTGCAGTGTACATCTAGTGTTTAATTCGCATTTGGAGTTTTGTATTGGAATCAAAATGCGAATTTATCTCATTATGATTCGCATTTTGGTGAGTGAAACATGCGAAGGGATGCGAAGGGTGTAAGAATGAATATGCGAAGCATGTGAAGCTTTTACAGTAAAATGCGAATTGGGGAAGAAACACACATATTTTGCATTTGGTCCCTGCTCTTTTCAAGAAATAACACAAGTTGTCCAACTTCGCAAGTTTGAAGAATATGTAGAAATTGTCAAAACGAATACCTGTAGTTTCGCATTTTTGATAGTTTATACCCAACTTCGCAAATGGGGTCATAAAATGTTGAAATTGCAGAATTTTCAAATCTGGTTCCTGCAGTTTGTGCGAATTTACACATTTTACCCAGTTTCGCAAATGGGAGTGTGTTTCGCATATTTGGCTGTTTTGGGCGCAACGGGTCACTGCAGAATTTTGAAATTGATGATTTCTACCCATTTTTGAGAAATTTTGTCAAAGGCGATTCGTGAAGGAAACTAAAAATTCAATATTTTTTGGATTTTTCGGATTGAAGCACAATGTTTATGCCACATGTTAAGGGGGAGTTTTGACATGAAAAATTCCGAATAGAGCACGTTCTTTTTCCTTGGAGTTTTATAATCAAATTTCGATTATAAAAAGGGGGAGAAGTTTTATATGGAAATTCGAACTTGAATTTTTCATATTACGCGGATTTGAAGACCGAAGTGATCTTGAAGTTTTAAAGCTCACGAGATGATGCAATTGGAAGTTCGGAAGTGATGTATTCGAAATGGGTTTGGTTTATTGAAGATTTTTGGGCTGTGTTTTTATGCGCAACTTTGGGGTGATTATTTGGAATTAATCATTCGTTGCTGCTTGGTTTGTATGGTCTCACATCCTAGAGCCCAAATTGAAGAGTCATGGAAGAATTGAAGATTGAAGATCATTTCGACATGTGTCACCTTTGAGGCTCGAACCGCGTAGTGCTTGATTTTGGAGGATTTGAAGTGGGTCATTCATTCCTAACTTTGAGGGGGAGAATGTTGGGGTTGCAAAGTTATTCATTCATGACTTTGTAAATGTTTGACTTTTGTAAAAACCCACTTGCATGTGGAGTATTTGCCTTTAGACCCATTTGTTAGAGAGTGAGAGAGAGACATGTAAACACCTCTATAAATAGTGGGTTTATACCACTTGTAGAAGTGTGCTTGAGAGATGTAGAAGTGAGTGTGTAAGTGTGTGTTAATTATGTAGTCTAGATCTAGTCCTTTTTTGTAACACCATATACATTCAATATATCTCTTAAACACCCAAATCACCATGTTCAATTGTGCAAGCTTTAATTCCGCATGTCAAACCATGTTTTTTTGTCACTACACCCTCTTTGAGGTTCAGGGTTCAAGTCCCATCATGGACATATGTAGAATAGGTATGGTTAAGTTAGGAGTAGATTAGATTTACCGGTTCAAAAATAAAAAAACTAAACTATGGTTGAGTATAATAGCATAAATGTCACAATAATATTCCCACTCAAGATGGACTTTAGAAAATGTTTTCCAAATCCATCTTGGTCATTATAGGTAGCATCTTATGTCTATTTAATGACCTTGTAAAAATGTCAGCCAATTGGTGAGTTGTAACTTGTGAGTACAGGCATTAGCTTGATTGTATTATCCAAAATCTTGTTGTGAATGAAATGACAATCAAATTCGATGTGTTTCTTACGCTCATGAAAGGTTGGATTGGATGTGATCTTGATTACCAATTCATTATCAAAAAAAACGAAAGTTGGTTCATGAATATAAATGTCAAAATTACTTAACAAATGATGAATCCAAACAATCTCAATTGTAGCAACAATGGCCTGTGATGAGTTAAGAAACTCTTAGATCGATTAGATCTTCAACATATTAATCAGTAAAACAAACTAACATACAAACAAACAAAATAACGCAAGATGGAACCAAATATTGCTTAATGATTCAAATTAGTCATGCCTCAGCAGAGTTCGATCAAGAACTTCCACTGTAGAGGCGAGCTAGGGTTTTAGTACAATTAATGAGAATGATTATCAAAAGCGTTGTTTACTAAGGATTCATGCATGCACCTTAAATACTAAACACTAATAAAATAATCACGGATGGACAGGCCCAAACCGGATATACAAAATAAACCAAACATTAAGCCCAATGACACAACTCTAATACTCAACAATCTCCCCATTTGCGTCAATTGAGGCGAGAGCTTAATTCGGTTGAGCAACAGAAAATTTCTTGACAGTCTTGAACACATTCGGTATAATGGCCAACAAAGTTTGACGAAAAGTGATATACCACCGAAGCATGTCCGTGAAATTCTTCTTGTCTGACTCTCTGTACTGCTTACATCGGTGAATAATATCAAGAATGTGCTCTAAGCAGTCAGTGGAGAACAAATGCTTATCAACAAGAGCGAACAAAAACCTTTCACTTTCGCCTCTCGTGAACATGATAGTAAGATTAGTAGAGTCGATTTGACCCAACTTCATTTTGTTAACAACTCCAGGTTTTCCAGTAGGCTTCACAGTCGGTCTCTTCTTCATAACATGAGCCACCTCTTGATCCATTTTTGCAACTTCAAGGATATCAGAGGCCAGCATCCTCTTAAGATGTGTAACAACCCGAAGTTGTTCATCGCCGAAAACCCATTCTAACCGTATAACTCGTCGGAGATCGAAATGTCCCGATATTGTTTTTGGGCTTAGTTAACTAAAATTATTTGTTTATTATCATTCAATGAGGGTCCAAATCATTTGGGAACTCATGAATTTAGCCCAAAACATTTATGTCATAAGTTTTAGAAATATCCTCGTCGGGTGACGGAAACTCAATCGGGTGCGACCTAAAGCTTCGTTTAAGGCCGGTATCGGGTAGAGTTCCACCGTGTCCAAGTTTTAGGAACTATATAAACGTGTTTAACCTATCATTTGAAGCTTTTTCCTTCTCTCTCTACTCTCTCTCTAACCTCTCTCCTAAATCCAAAGATTAAGGGTCCAAAACTCAATTTTAAGGCCTCAAATCCTTAAGGTACCTTCCTAGCCTTAATCTATAGCATATTTTGCTTCCAAATTTGACATTTAATCATGAAATAGGACATCATATGTGAGTTTACGGCCCAGGAGGCTGCCTAGGCCGTAAACACCAATTTGAAGGATTTTTAAGCCCTTAAACTCCTTCCTAAACTCATTTGGACTTTAGATATGGCTAAGGGACTTCAAGATATGGACTTAGAATATTTAAAACTTTGATTTTGAGTCATTTGAAGGAGTTTACGGCCAAGGCATAAGCTTGGGCCGTAAACTCATGTAAATGGGGTTTTTCATGCCCTTAAACCCTTCCAAATCACTAGTATGGCTTAGATATGAATTATAGAACCTTGGTTTTAGCATTTGGACACTTGAAACATGATTTTTGGGGGACTTATATGAGTTTACGGCCAAGGCATGTGCTTGGGCCGTAAACTCCTCAAAACTTGGCATAAATTCAATTCTAAGGTGTTAGAAAGCCATCCAACACCACCAAAAGCCTTGGAATAAATCATAGGACCAACCAAAAATAGTTTAAGGGCCTTAAACACATTATTTGTGGGATTTTTAAGAGTTTACGGCCAAGGCTTGTTCTTGGGCCGTAAACTCCATGATTCATGGTGTTAGAATGCTAACTAAACACCCCTAAAGCCTTTAGATGAATTTTAGAAGCCCTTCTATGCAAGTTTTAGACCTTGAAACACCTTGTAGCACCCTATAGAAGAGTTTACGGCCATGAGAGGGGTCTCATGGGCCGTAAACTCCATAAAATCCTCAAATGTCCCTTGCAAACTCAAGTTAGGCCTTGGAATAATTCTATTAATCACATGTGATTTGTTTTGGAACCATTTAACATCATTTTCATGAGAAAATAGGAGTTTACGGCAAGGAAGCCATGCTAGGCCGAAACTCCCATAAGTGGGTCTATTTTATGTTTTAAAATCCTTTCAAGTCCTTAAGCCAAGTCTAGAAATTATCCCCTAAGTGTTAGAAGTCATTTAGCACCTTAAACCACACCCACCATGAGTTTACGGCCGTAAACTCATGGGGAATGGGTGTTTTTAGACCAAAACTCTTATATTAGTTTACTCATGGGGAGTAAACTCAAGTCCCAAGTCCCTAGTGTCATTTTACGTCCTTAAACGCCACCCGGGTCCCTCCAAACACTCGTATCGGAGTGTTTTCGCGACTTGAAGCAAGTGTCCCTATCATATAAATAAACTAAGTCCTAATTAGATACAAATGTGTATCTTTACATTATAATTAGGAACCTCGTGTATTTACAAGCCCCGGTTCAACTCTTAGCATCCAAATCGTCACAATTCTCGTCCGGTGAGTTCATACCCCTACGCCTTTTTCCGTGTTTTTCAATGTTTTCAGGGGGGAATACAAGCAAAACTATAACTGTTTTCGAATTATAACATTGATGTATTTCAAATAATATCTGGCAAACTTATAAACTCTCTTACTCCTTATGTATTATGTTGAGCATAAGGAATGATTTATCGATTTCAACTAAACGGATTTTAGTTAAGAAAATAACCAAACTAATCAAATTATTATGGGAATAATTTGGGGTTCTATAATTCTCTTTATATCATGTACTGATATCTGTATAAAGTTATTTGATAAACTATGTCTGATTCAGTTTATCTCCATATCATTTGAATGTATTGCCAGATAGTTTCCTGTATGTAACTATTTTCACTGTATCATGTCTTGAAATCTTTGTATGTTTGGTATCGTATGAGAATCCTGTGAATAGTTTAATACTAGCTTGTGAGATAGTCACTACCCTTTATGGATGATCAAGTAAATCCTCTCCGGAAGTGTAACCAGAGTCTCCTGGAGGGAGAGTGAGGAATTTGTGAATAGATCTATTCGGGACTGACAATCCCACACCTTAACTGCTAGCTACAGTTAGGCGGGCACGCCTGGGGTGACAAATTCTGTATATCGTCCGACGTCTGACTAACGTCAAGGAGGTCTCGTTGTCATATCAGTATGGTTACCCGACTCACAATACGTATTAATATAAACTTATTCACAACTAGGATTTTGTTTAGAATCTATATCTTGTACGGGATGATAATCCCATGGTTTTATGTCTATATCTTGTTCGGGATGATAATCCCATGGTCTTGTATCTATATTCCGTTCGGGATGGTAATCCCATGGTTTTATGTTTATATCTCATTCGGGATGATAATCCCATGATCTTGTGTTTATATCTCGTTCGGGATGGTAATCCCATGGTTTTGAAGCTAAATCTTATACGGGATGATAATCCCATGATTTTATCAATCTATCATATATCTAGTTTCGGGATAGTGATCCCATGGTTTATCAAGCTATCTTATATCTATTTTCGGGATAGTGATCCCATGGTCTTTATCGAATTATCTTACAACTGGTTCGGGATGTTAGTCCCAAGATTTTCAAAATACTTTTTATTTACAGTTCGTCTAAATTATAGTTTTGTATATTAAACTATACTATGTGTTATTCAATCAATCTTGCATTTAGGAAAATATGGGATTTTCCTGGGGTTAACTTATAACTTGTAACAGAACTGTAACAAAAGATAACTTAACTACTTTACATAAGAAAATATGGGATTTTCTTGGATATCAAACCTTTTCAGAAAACTGAAGGAAACCGATACATTTTTACAAAACAAAACCGCTTATGAACTCACCAGCTTTATGCTGATTTTCAAACTGCTTGTATTCTCAGGTCCAAGTTAGACAGGTACCCAGCGATATCTTTTGGTGAAGACGGAGTGCTCTGAAGACTCGTCTCTTTTGTTCATATGATATATGTATAACTTTTGTACAATTTACTTTTGAACCAAATGTAAACTTTCATATATATGTAATGTAATGGTTGTTTACTGTGATTACTATGTACATTGGATTTGATACTCAACGTGGAGTCAACCCTGGGAACGTTTCCGCCTTTGGTTTTTGGGGTGTGACAAGATGACTGAGGATCAGCTCATACTCCTTCGAATTTGTGAGCAAAATATTAAACTGTAAAATCCAATCGTGAGGATTTAGGTTTGGAAGATCTGCCAAAGAAATTGTATGGACTGAGTTGTCCGAACCTCTGGTTATCCGAAACTGAATATTGAAAAATTTTCCAGCAGGTGAGGGTTTCATCACCTTGACAGTGGTTATCTTCTGAGCACTCCACGTCAGGTATTAAGGTTGACCGAACTTGAGATAGTAGTCAATAAGATCACGATCAACTTGAGGATGAGGAGTGGGAACTTCAACTTTTGAATCAAAACAGTGAAATACAAATTCCTTTCTGGTTATAAGCGTATCGAATTGAGAGTCCCTCGAGTTGTCACAATCAAAAGAGACAACAAGTTCCATCCAATACATGCTAGGAAACTCAATTGCTTCTTTGATCAGTCCATCCTTAGTCCATGGAGGAAACAAAGCCTTCTTGCAAATAAGAGCATCATACTCTTCTTTCTTCTTACTTTTTCTCTCTTCTGTCTCTCTAGTGATACGAAGATTATCATCTAACTCTTTGCCCCTTTGCTTTCGCTTCAGGACTTCGGCTATCGTTTCATTATCTTCGTCACTTTCACCAGAAATGACCTTCTTCTTATCTTGAACACCAGAACCCGAAGCTTCATTACTCTTCGGTTATGTTTTGAAAACAACTTTGGGTGGAACGGGAGAAGTATTCACAACTTTCACAACATCATCTCCCCCTTGTTGCGGAGCAACGATCGGCTCCGTAACACCCTTCATCTAGCTTAGGATTTCAATTGCCAGAAGAAGTTTGGATGTCAAATGATTCTTGATTGTGAGAGTAAGAATTGGATCATGAGCATTAATAACATTACTCAAAAGATTAAGAACATCAGAGGCACAACTGTTTAGAACTGCACGCTCAGTTTTCAAGGAAATAATTTCCTTATCCGCCTAAGAAACTTGAACTTTCTGAAAGTCAATCGGAGTAGTTTTGCGAGCCAGATAATCCATTATTTTATTTTCCATTGCCAAGTCAGCGTGAAGCTTCTCTAAGCGAGAATTAACTGAGTTAATGAGAGAATGGTTCTCGGTTTGAATGTCAGACCGAATTGAATCTAATTTTGTTGTCTCCGCTTGAAGAGATTGTCAAAGGAATCAACAGTGGCATTCACCTTGGCTGCATTCGAATCAGCCTGACCCTTAAGGGAATCAAGAAAGATATTAGAATCTTGAATAAGCTCCTCCACATCAGTTGTTGCTTTCTTGCAGAGAGACGTGGAGTCATCAATCGCTTTTTTGGATTTATCAATGGATCTATATACTGCTCAAGAGTTGTGTCCAAAAAAGCCTTCATAACCACATCATTATTTTCTGTCGAAGAACACGATCAAGTCAATGGAATCTGTATACTGCTCAAGAGATGTGTCCAAAAAAGCCTTCAAAGTCAAGAGAGACTTGAAGTGCTTGTGTGGTTTCCCGAGAGAATACGATCAAGTGTTTGTAAATAAACATCGAAGGGCTTCTTTTCAACTTTTGGCTTTAAAAGGTGGCTTATCTCCAACTAAACTGCGAAACTTAATATAAGTCCGAATGTTGGATGAAGTAATTATGAGACCGGTGTGGTCTGTTGAACAAGTAGGTTACCGATCTCACAAGTAGGTAGGGTATTCGTTGGAGTGACATGATATCTAATAGAAATCTCAAAAAAAAAAAAAAAAAAAAAAAAAAAAAAAAAAAAAAAACTAAACAGGATCTTTTGGGAAGAAATGCCTTGGTGTCAGACAATTTCATAAAGATCAATAAAAAGAGACTTCATAAGGTAACAAGTAATATCTTGAATAGTAATTATTCACCGTCAATTCATTGTTGGTGCTGGATTTTGGGTCTCACTTAGCACGTGATATACGTATCTAAGATCATAAACTTAGATTTTGTGTAACCATAAACCTTAGTGGTAATAGCTGAGAATCTCAAGGGTTACATTTGTGGAATGAAACGTGATGGAGAAAGAAGAAGAGATTGTTAAAGAACCGAAAGTACCTCTGCTATAAAAGGATGACAAAGCAGAAAACTGTTAACTCATATGAGAAGAGTAAGGTAGCTCATGACTTGAGTAAATTTAGCAGCCTGATTAGGAAGAAACGATTGGTATGAATCGAATCATTAAGGCTTCACTCAGAGTCTTGGAGGCTTTGGTCTACATACAACAGCATGCTTCTAGGGACACCTAACTAGTTCATGGATAAGAGAATTTGTACCTTCCCTTGCTTCACTGCATGTCGTTTCTATGATCTTGAGACTAAAGAAAAGAATCCATATGAGAATAAAAGAAATTTTTGTATTTTTGAACTTTTGGAAAAAGAATAAAAACAGAAAATAAAAGATATTTTTGTATTTTTGAAATTTCTGAAAAAAGAATAAAAACAGAAAAGAAAAGATATTTTTGTATTTTTGAAATTTCTGAAAAAGAATAAAAACAGAAAATAAAAGATTGCAGATAAAGATAAAGACCAATGAAAGATGAGTATAGATACTGAACAACATATACAAGATTTACAACCGAAACCTAACCTTGAAAAGATGAAGCGAAACAGACCGAGCGATCGAGTCATTTCGGTTCCCTAAATTTCCGGAACCGAAATAGACCGAGTGTTCGGTTCATTTCGGTTCCCAAAATTTACGGAGCCGAAATAGACCGAGCAATCGCTCTATTTCGCTTGTCTAATTTTTAGAGATATGTATGGGGTTTCGGTACCGACTCTTCTTCCATCATTCCCAAACCTTGTAATATTCTATTAAAACATGCTTCTGGTAGGGCCTTAGTGAAGATGTTAGCCAGTTGATCAGAGGACAGAACGAAATGAACTTCCACATTACCATCTTCAACATGGTCCTTGATGAAATGGTATCTCAGTGCAATATGTTTGGTCTTAGAGTGTTGCACTGGATTGTGATATATTCTTATCGCACTTTCTGAGTCACAGTAAAGAGGAATTTTCTTCATATTCAATCCATAATATCGAAGCTGGCTTTGAATCCAAATGACTTGTGAAGTGTAGGGTTTAGGTTGTTTGAAAGAACTTAAACTTTTAAGAGACTCTGAAATTTTAAGATCTGAATTTTTAAGAGATTAAAGATGGTAGTGAAAAGTAACAGAGAGGCGGTCGTGTGAAATAGAAATAGAATAATGAAAATGTTTTGTTAAAAAACATTATGGTACATTCGGAACATGCTCTTTTTATATTTATATACAACTCTCTTAAAAATTAAACGGACACTGAAAAGTTAAGAGGAAAAATTAAAAGGCTATTAAAAAACATTGGTTATTCAAAGACTATCAAACAACCCCTTAGAATCTTGTAAACTAACTTCGGTTATTCAAAAACACTAGCAATCAACAAATCTCATGTTTATATTGGTTATGTATCTTAGAGGGTGTTAGGGATTTCATTTAAAAACAATTTATTCGTTTATTAGCTTTTTGTAACACCCATCGCATGGCCCTATTTGAATTAGCCTTTAATAAAAATTCCAAAATGATTTCAGAGTATAGTTTGCTGAAAAACGATTTCCAAATCAAACACCCTTGTTCTTGAGTTTACAGTCGTACACTCTTCAAATCTGCACGGGTCGTAAACCCTTCAAAGAGGGGTTCATGGTCGTAAACCTTGTTCACGGCCGTAAACTGCCTGTTGGCAGTAAACTGGTCTTCACAGCCGTAAACCCTTGTTCATGGCGGTACACACCTCTTTAGCGATGAAAATCTCGTTTCCTCGATTCAACCAAGTCCCAGTAACATTCCTTAACTGAAAGCAAGTGTTTTCTAACACTTTATCTAACGAAATCTCTAATTTAGATACATATATGTATTTATTGATATTAGGATTCCGTTAAGTGCCACGTACTACACTCCAGGATCTTCGTTTCCAATCGACATTTACACACAAGACACAGTGAGTTCATACCCCTACGCTTTTAAGGTTTTTAAACGTTTTCAGGGGGGTTACAAGCCAAACACAAAGGATTTTTGTGAACAAAAACAGAAAAGTTTTCAACGAGTTAACACTTATGCAATTAATACAAACCAATGTGTTTCATAAAACATATAGATATTTTATCCTTTTTTGTATTATGCGGGGCATAAGGGACGTTTTCTAAACACAATTGCATAGTTTTTAGAACAGATCACAAACATAACATTTCCGTCAAACTATAATAGGTATAGTTTGGGGAATTCATTACCAGTTTTACTGACACAAACTAGTTACATGGTCAATCATATAAACTATAATAGATTTAGTTTATGATATTCATTACTACATTCAGATAACAAGAGTATAACACTAAATAATTATTTTTGCATATAATTATTTATACTCTGCTAAGTATACAAACGATTTCAAAAATGAGAACATGATACAAAACAACACGTAAAATAGTTAATATAGGATTGTGAGACCTCTCTTCATTGTAGCCTTCGGGGTACTAGCAAATCCTTTACATTTAGTATAACCAGAGTCTCCTGGAGGAAGAGCGTGATATTTTTGAATAGATCTATTCGAGACTGACAATCTCACACCTAACTGTTAGCTACAGTTAGGCAGGTATGACTGGGGTGACAAATATCATACCATACGACGCTTGAAGAAACATCGCGGAGGTCATTAGTCATATCAATCATGATTATACGAACTCACAATAGTATAACGTTACATTTGTTTACAAGATTTCATTCTTCATTAGTTTTATTTGAAGTAATAAAACTACTATACATACGGGTGGTAGCCATGGTTTTCAAACAGAACATACACTACATAGTGGTGATAGCCAAGGTTTTCAAATAGAACATACACTACATACTGGTGGTAGCCAAGGTTTTCAAACAAAACATACACTACATCCTGGTGGTTGCCAGGGATTTTCAAACAGAACAAACTATACATACTGGTGGTAGCCAGGGTTTTCAGATAGAACACACTATACATTCCGTAACGAATAAACATGTGAGAAAATATTGGATTTTTCTTGGGAAGCATGCATACATTTTTCTAACCTGATAACATGGTTTTTACTACGAAACAGTCTTATGAACTCACCATCTTTATGTTGTTATGTTTTTCAAAATCACTTGTATTCTCAGGACATCAGTAGACAGGTACTCTCGCCGGCTTTTGAGAAGACGGAGATTATGGAGTCTCGTTTTATATTTTTGCTACTTTTGATTTATACACACAATGAATCAAACATATGTAAATATTCATATTATATTGTAATGGTTGTGTTTACTTTGATTACTATGATGCAACTGTTGTTGTGATACTACACATGACGTCCTCCACCCCTAGACGTTTCTGCCGTTTTCGGTTTGGGGGTGTGACATATTCTCACTACCAAAAATAAAATCCATAGACAATGTGGTAACAATATTGCTATGAAACGACATTCCATAGCACAATCCATAACAGATTAACAACGAAAATACGTTCCATAGCGACCTTCCTTAGCAAAACTGCGTTTTTCTTGTTGTGGATGTAGGCCCAGGATGCGTGTATTGTATATGTATTGTTGTGTGGGGTATTTTGGTAGAACTCACTATACTTTGGCTTACAGTTGTAGATTTAAATGTTTTCAGGAACTTTAGATTATCAGGGTCAAGCGAAGGCATGATTGTACACATCCTTTTGCTGATATATATCTTCAGAGATTATTTTGATACTCTGGATTTTATGGATTTGTTTTGAAAACAATGTTTGATTATCTTATAGTTTATGAAAATGTCATCAAAAAATGAAAATTTGTGTCCTGGTTTTTGGGTGGTTAGAATCCATAAACTTGCCAACTTTATGGAGCCTAACCATTCAAACTCTCACAATAATGGAGAAAATGGACAAGAAGCTTAAATCTAGAAGCACTAAACATAAAGCTTTGAAACTGAGGACTTACAAAAGTCCAGAATATGAGGAAGGATAAGATGAGAAGGTTTGCTTGCTAGATCTATGCACCAATAGGTCACCATTCTTCTTCAAAACACCAAAATCACCACCAAAAGCTCTCAGATGGAGAATGAATGCTCACCTAAGCTGGAATAACTCACTCTCACTGGTGTTCATGATAAAGATTTTAAACAACTGAAACCTTTTTGCAATTTTGTCTTATTTATATATTTTTTTCATTTATAAATTAGGTCCAAACTGTTTTCACCATCTTTTCCTAAATATGTTTTTAACTACAACGATCTGATAAATAGTTTTTGTAATCACTATCCTTTGATTAAAATTATTTGTGGCCAACTCCAACGGTTTTAAAATCCAAATTTTCATTTAAAATATTTTCATGTCGGAAGTGGGCTATGGGATGGGGCAATTACATCGATCACTTAACTCCAAATAAGAAAAACAATAAAATCTAAAGCATCAAAATGAACAACTTACCACTATCTCTGTCTATTACCACATATTTATATTTTACAATCTTCTACATGAAATAAGAACAAACAAACTTACATAGTTTAAAGTAGAAATCTCACTTTTGAGAAACTGATTTACTGATAAACATATTAGAGTTCGTCCATTCATGAGTTTGAATAGTGAGTGTAATGCTCCAATCCAACTCCATTTCCAACTCCAAAAATAGAGCAAAATATTCACCAAATGGCTGGAGATTTATCATATTCTGCATCATTTTTAATATAGCCAACATATATTATTATTACCCCACCATTTGCTCGTCGAGTGGGTGTGATTTACTTTTTTACTTTGAAAGTGATTTATAATAGGTTCGACACTCACTTCAAATATAGAGTTTTGTTTAAGTTACTAGTAAAGTGATAGCTATGCTATATATTAAGTAACTTGTTCTTCATAAAAGCAAGTCAGTGTCAAAAATATTATGTCTATACTAGTCACCTAAAGGGAATAATATAAATAAAGAAGAAATGGCTAAATCAATAATATATATATAATTTACGTAAAAAAATTGAACGAAAATAATGCTACCTATTAATTATAGTAAACTTAAAAATTCTCAATTAAATAACTAATCTACATTATATTATTAGAAAAAAACACTTAAGATATATGAATATATTATACATCGGACATAGAAATATATCATTCATAACACTTTTTACTAATAAAAAATTTATAAACAAAATATAAAACCATAAAAGCAATATAAAAACAAAATGTTTATATTACTGATTTTTTGTTATTCTTCACAAGTCACAAATAATGTGTTGCCAATATACTGTAGAAAGAAATATGTGTTGCCAATCTACTATCTTCCTTCAATTTAATTGGAAAACAATGAATAAATCATATAAAATTTGAAAACAATGAATAAAAAACAAAAAGTATACATATAAGAAAATAAAATTTGATTGCCTTTATTTGGAGTTATTTTTACACGCTTTCTTTGTCTTGTCGCATCTTTGTCTTGTTACATCATAGCCTCAAAGACAATAAACAAATTTGGTTTGATTATTTTCATCTTTCCAACAATACAAAACTGTTTATAGAATAATGGAGAGACTTTGTTTTCTTCTCATAGTCTCTCAATCGTAATTCAAAAACATATGCGCAAAAAGGAAAAACAATCGTAGCGAGATCTGAGAATGCAAATTGTGCATTGTAAGAAAGAATTGATTTATAATGCAGGGATTGGGAGTTGAAGCGGAGTTGTACGTGAATACAGTTATTCTTCCCTATTAATTTGTTTATTTTTTCTCCATATTCGTTACCGTTTTAGATTTACATAGATTTTTTGTTATTTTTTCAGGGTCAAAACTCAAAAGTAGTAGTTATCCATGCTAGATTAGTTTTTGATATCTTTTTTTTTTCTACTAAGTATGGAGTCCTTTGATAAAGGGTATAGCATCTAATATACAAAAATCACTTTTCAAAAAAACAACACTACTAATAAAATATCAAAGATATTAAGTCTATAGATATTAAGTCTATACCTTGTGAAACTTCAAATCCACCCTACCTCCACCTCTATACTCCTCCTCTAGCCATCTACCGCCCTAGTTCTTGGTCACCGACAACAACTTTTCGGTATCTGATGATCAATTTTTGCCTTCATATTCGACGATTACATCTCGTACTATACCCCAGCCTCTCATCATGATTCTTCGACACTGAGACTAATTGTCATAATCCAGATTTGGCAGATTAATTTCTTGATTTCTGCACATTTTTTATGTTAGTTTACTTAGTCTTCAAGCTAATATAAGTCTAAGCCATGTTTGCTAGTTGTTCCCTATTTTCATGCATACAGGGAAGTTTGTTTCCTTTATGTTAGGCAATTCCTTTTTTTTCTAGTTTAAATACAAGGCAAAAGTGTACGTTGCTGAAGTAGTTCTCTCTTCCAAGTTAGTGAATAACAAGTGCAGCTTTTTGCCCCTATATCTATTACTTTTTCTGTTCCAGTTTCTTTTATATTTGGCTACTGTGATACCCGTTATTCTATCCCCTGTTCTTTGTTTCTAGTGAAAAGTCACTATCACTCCTTAAAGAAGCCAACATATGGTATCAGAGCACAACCTGGTGAATGCCTAAATACCAACCCCGTGAGAGAGAGATGACTGGAAACAACCACAACGAGAAGGAGGGGCAGATCACACTTCACTACCCTATGTTGTCAAGAACAAATTATGTTGCCTGGGCTATAAAAATGAAAGTCTTCATGCAGGCTCAAGGAGTATGGGATGCAGTTGAGCCCAGAACAGCAAACACAATGGTTGAAGTGAAGAAAGACAAGATGGCCTTGGCAGCCATCTACCAAGGCATCCCAGAAGACATGTTGTTGTCTTTGGCGGAGAAGCAAACAGCAAAGGAATCATGGGATGCATTGAAGGCAAGATTTCTTGGGGCAGATAGAGTGAAGACAACATGAATTCAAACTCTAAAGGCAAAGTTTGAAGCTTTAAGCATGAAAGATATGGAGGTAGTAGATGAATTCGCTGTGAAAGTGATTAACATTGTGAGAAACATTCGTACCTTGGGCGAGACAGTTGAAGAGTCGTATGTAGTGAAGAAATTACTATGGGCAATGTCATCTAAATTTCTGCAGATTGCTTCAACTCTTGAGCAGTTTGGTGATTTAGATGAGATGCCAGTTGATGAAGTAATAGGAATGTTAAAGGATCATGAAGAAAGAATGCGGGGTCAAGGTGAAACCGATGACAGGAAGCTTCTCTTGACTCATCAAGAATGGATTGAAAGAAGTAAGAAGAAGACAGAAGAAGACTCCAAATCCAACCACAAAGGGAACCATGGTGGAGGCTCAAGAGGACGAGGTAGAGGTCAAGGTAGAGTTGGTGGACACAGTGGTCGTGGCAGAGGTAACTCTCCTCACCAGAAGAATGGAAACAATGGTGGGTCCAGTAGTCAAGACAAGAGTAGTGTACAATCCTACAATTGTCAAGACTATGGACATTATGCTGCAGATTGTAAGAATCCAAGAAAGGAAAGAAATCAAGTGAATAACTTGATACAAGAATAGCTTGACAACGAACCAACACTATTGTTGGCATCTTTTGATGCAACTTTAGAAGATGGTGAAGTGTTCTTGAATGAAGAAAACTTAAACCCACCATTAAAGACAAAAGGAGATACAGTTAAGCACTCAAATATGTGGTATTTGGATACAGGGGTCAGCAACCACATGACAGGTGACAAGTACAAGTTTAGAAATTTAAACAAAATGATTCATGGTTATGTGAAGTTTGGGAATGAATCTAGAGTGAGAATTGAAGGGAAAGGCTCAATTATTTTCCAGTGCAAGAATGGAGAACATCGCAAGTTGGATGAGGCTTATTATATCACAGACTTATGTAGCAACATAATAAGTCTGGGACAGTTGGCTGAAGGTAGAGATGAAATCAGAATAAAGGATCCATTTTTATGGGTTCATGACACTTCTGGAAGGTTGTTGATGAGGGTCCAGAGATCTCCAAATCGGCTCTACAAGATTGAATTAGAAGAAGTAAAGTCAACATGCTTAGTTGTAGAAATCAGTGAACCCTCATGGCTTTGGCATGCTAGGATGGGCCATGTGAATTTTCACTCCCTAAAACTCATGTCTGATAAGGATTTAGTTGAATGTATACCAAAGATACTCATCCCAAATCGACCATGTGAAGGTTGTCTAGTAGGAAAGCAGTCATGTAATTCCTACCATTCACAAGCAAACTACAGGGTAAAGAAAAGATTGGAGCTTGTTCATAGTTACTTATGTGGACCGGTCTCACCTCCTACACCTGCTGGAAATAGGTACTTTATGCTGCTTCTGGATGATTACAGTAGAGTGATGTCGGTCTACTTAATGAAAACAAAAAATGAAGATGTTCAAGTTTTTAAGAACTTCAGGGCTAAAGTAGAAATTAAAATAAGAGAGAAGATAAAGGTTCTTAGAACTGATCAAGGTGGTGAGTTTCTTTCGAATTATTTCACTTCATACTGTAATGAAACAGGCCTAGATCGCCATTACACTGCACCATACTCTCTACAACAAAATGGGGTTATGGAGATGCGAAATCGAACTGTTCTGAAGATGGTTAGAAGTAGCTTGAAATTCATGAAGGTGCCTAATGTTTTATGGGGAGAGGCAGTAAGTTACATTGTGTATGTTCTAAATAGAGTTAACACAAAAGCTCTTAAGGATACTACACCGTATGAAGTATGGACGGGTAGGAAGCCACCGGTAGAGCATCTTAGGGTGTTTGGTTGTGTTGGGCATATGAGGGTGTCTAAGAGTTACTTGAAGAAATTAGAAGACAGAAGCATGAAAGTTGTTCATCTTGTAGTAGAAAGAAGGACGAAGGCATATAGAGTTTTGGATCCAGACACGGGTTTAATATATGTGAGCAGGAACGTGTGTTTTGAAGAAAATAAAAGTTGGCCATGGGAAACAGCAAGAAAGATATGAGATGTTCCAGGAATGGTGTTCACAGTGAATGGGTACAGCTAAGATACCTTTGAAATAGAGGGATCAATACCTAATACGCCTAATGAGTCAAACGTTGGACCTTATCAAGATAGTCCAACATTGACTGAAAGTGGGCCATTTAATGAAGACACATCGCATCCCTTTAATAGTCATGTACAACCCATTACTTCTCGATTGGAATCACCCACAAGCCCGCAAGGCAGACCTCAAATAGGTCGTATCGTCTCCACACACCCTAACGTCGTTAATTGGGTCATCGAGCTCAGTCTCAAGCTCCACGGGTGGAGGAGCTCCCAAAAGGTATCAATTACTAACCGATCTATATGAAAATACTGATCGATTATTGTTGATTCAAAACAATGAAGAACCATCGTCGTTTATAGAGGCAAGTAGGCAAGTCGAATGGATTGAGGCTATGAAATCAGAACTCGACTCAATTGAGAGAAACAAGACATGGGATTTGGTCGAACTACCTAAAGATCGAAAAGCAATAGGGCTGAAGTGGGTTTTCAAGGAGAAGAAAGATCCAGAAGGAAAGATAGTGAAGCATAAGGCAAGATTGGTAGAAAGAGGGTATGTCCAAAAATCGGGGATAGACTATGACGAATTCTTTACACCCGTAACTAGATTGCAAAAAGTACGAGTAATACTCGCCCTTGCCGGAACAAACAGATGGCTTGTGCACCATCTAGATGTGAAATCGGCTTTTTTAAATGGAAAATTAGAGCAAGAAGTTTACGTATCTCAACCGGATGGATTCGAGAAGAAAGGTCAGCTAAACAAAGTGTTCAAACTAAAGAAGGCTCTCTATGGGTTGAAGCAAGCGCCCAGAGCATGGAACTCTTTCTTAGACAAATACTTGAAGGATTTGGAATTTGCAAGGTGCTCTCAAGAATACTCTGTGTACACTCGAAACAAAGATGGTAAAGTCTTAATTGTGGCAGTGTATGTAGATGATCTGCTTGTGACAGGAAATTGCAATAAGGAGATAAAAGTCTTCAAGGACCAGATGGAAAAAAGGTTTGAGATGAATGATCTGGGGTTGTTAACTTATTACTTGGGAATAGAGGTGAGTCTTCATGAAGGAGGAATCAGATTGAAGCAAGAGTCCTATGCAAAGAATGTTCTAGCCAAGACCAATATGGCTGACTGCAACCCCACCAAATGACCTATCGAACATAAGACACAACTGACTAAAGATGAAGGTGGAGAGTTGGTGAATCCAACTGAGTATAGAAGAATCGTGGGAATCTTGAGGTACTTAACCCATACCTGTCTAGATTTGTCCTTTGCAATCAGTGTGGTTAGTCGTTTCATGGAGAGACCAACCACAAAGCACCTCCACGCTGTGAAAGGAATTCTCAGATATGTGAAAGGTACCCTGGACTATGGTTTAGTCTACTTCAAAGGGAAGGATGAAAACAAAATCTTTGGAGAATGATTTGGCAATGGATGTGAATGACCAAAGAAGTACAGGTGGTATGGCATTTTACATCAATGAAAACCTTGTCTCATGGGCATCTCAGAAACAGCGGCGTGTAGCTCTATCCTCGTGTGAAGCAGAGTTCATGGCTACCACATTGGCAACCTGTCAAGCAATTTGGATGTGCCGCCTTCTTGCAGAGATAACCAGAAAACCGGTAGCTCCTGCAACTTTACATGTTGACAATAAGTCAGCTTTGGATCTCATGAAGAATCTCGTGTTTCAAGGGCATAGAAAACACATTGATACACGATTTCACTTCATAAGAGAGTGTGTGGAGAATGGAGAAGTGAGTGTAACTCATGTTTGCAGTAAAGAACAAAGAGCTGATATCCTCACAAAAACAATGGCGCATGTGAAGCATAAGGAAATGCAGGAGTTGATTGGAGTCAAACAGGTACCAAACTCTGGACTAGGGGGGAGAATATTGTCATAATCCAGATTTGGTAGATTAATTTCTTGATTTCTGTACGTTTTTTTATGTTAGTTCACTTAGTCTTCAAGTTAGAATAAGTCCAAGCCATGTTGGCTAGTTGTTCCCTGTTTTCATGCATACAGGGAAGTTTGTTTCCTTTATGTTAGGCAATTCCTTTTTTGTTTTTTCTAGTTTAAATACAAGGCAAAAGTGTACGTTGTTGAAGTAGTTCTCTTTTCCAAGTTAATGAATAACAAGTGCAGCTTTTTGCCCGTGTCTATTACTTTTTTTGTCCCAGTTTCATTTATATTTGGCTACTGTGATACCCGTTATTCTGTCCCCTGTTCTTTGTTTCAAGTGAAAAGTCACTATCACTCCTTAAAGAAGCTAACAAGATTGTGGAGACAAGTTCATGTTCATCAACTTTGGACGATGCATGGAGGTTGTTCTCTTCGGTTGTACATAGTGTGCAGAGAAGAAGTCGTATCATAATCATTATTGTTCGTATCTCCTAGATTATTAATAAGAGTAGTCGATAGAGGACTTAAAAGTCTTCGGCATAATGGTTGGATTGATCTCCACCGGCGGCTTAATTTCCTCCAGAACTCGAGCAAGCTGCAAATTAAACAACCGTTTGTAGGAAATCCATAGTAATTGATCCTGCGAGAACTACCTAACAAGGAGATGATGACTACGACGTGGGTTTAATAGTGACTATATATGGTGTGCAAAAGCTTTAAGCTTTTTGCAGTGGCATACATACAAGGAGATGAGAGAGTGCAACTTTTTGTTCGATAAAAATGATGGTATATAAATAGATTCAAGGGGGGATAATAAATGGCTAATTAAAGATAAAGAACTAACCCTCACTGAAGTTGGAAATAATTCACTCACTGGTGTTCATGCCAAAGATCGTACAATTTTGTCTTTTCAATTTAATATTCATCTATATAATAGGTCTAAACTCTTTTCACCATCTTTTCATATATATGTTTTTAACTACAATGATCTGGATTTAATTAAAAATATTTGTGGCCAATTCCAACGGTTTTAAAATCCAAATTTTCATTTAAAATATTTTCATGCTGGAAGTGGGCTATGGGATGGATGGGTTAAATAAAAAAATTAATAAAACATAAAGCATCAAAATGAACATTGGCGGAGCTTTATAAGGGCAACGGGGGTTGTGGCTGATTTTTTAGTTATCAACAGTCTTTCATACTCTCATTTTATACATTTTTGGCCCAAAAATATAAAATGTTGGCTGTGGCCCTCCCTGTTTAACAATTTTTTTACATATTATATTTTCGGTCCCCGAAGTTGAAGCTCCGCCCCTGAAAATGAACAACTTACCACTATCTCTATCTATAATTACATTTATATTTTACAATCCATAATTAAAGTAGTGTACAAGTTTTGCATTACGAGACTCTTTGAAAATTTAGAAAAAGTGAACAAATCAACATTCAACAATTAACAAATAACAACAAATAAAAAATTATTTAATATTTATATACTGATCTTCAACATGAAATAAGAACAAACAAACTTACAAAGTTTATAGTAGAAATCTCACTTTTGAGAAACTGATTTACTAATAAACATATTAGAGTTCGTCCATTCATGAGTTTGAATAGTGAGTGTGATGCTCCAATCCAACTCCAAAAATAGAGTAATATTATTCACCAAATGGCTTATGATTTATCATGCTGTACATTTTTATACAAAATTTCGACAAAAAAATGCGCTACAGTTGAAGAAAGGTGGATTTGATTGTCACAAAAGAAATTCAGAGAAATAATTTAGATTTATGGGAAAATGACTTATAAGGGTAAATGTATTTCAAAATCGTTCAAAAAATATCATTCAAATTTGGTGTGTCTGAAAAACACCATCCAAGTAAAGCATTTGTACAAAAAACACCAACGAAGTATATTCTTTGTTCAAATTTGACATTTGGTAACCGGCAATTAACGGTAAAAAATAAGTAAAGGAAAAAAACAATAGGAAATGACTCAAAGAGATAACTATGTTTCAAAATCGTTCAAAAAACACCATCCAAGTTTGGTGTGTTCAAAAAACATCATCCAAGTAAACTTTTTGTACAAAAAACACCAACAAACTATATGTTTTGTTCAAATATTACCCACCGGTAATTGGTTCTTACAGGTTAAATGATAACTTGACTTTACTATTATGACATGACATAATAATGATTGACAAAACAATAAATGATATATTCCTTCTTTGGGCGTATGCTAGTAGTACGTTGGGCGTATGCTAGTAGTACGTTGGGAGTACGCTAGGAGTACGGCGGGCGCACTGGCTCGACATCCGGATTGCAGAGGCTTCAATATATGATGGGAATATGCACATACTTGTTTAAGTTAGGCCTCGGGCCCACCTGATTGTAGCAGGTAATTTTTTGGGCTTAAGGTCATGTTGGGGTTCTTGGGCCATATTAGGCCTTAGATGCCTTGTAGTTGGGCTTGGATGCCTTTTTGGGCTTTTTGTGGATTTGGCCTTAGGGGGAGGGAGGTCCATTGAGGTAGGGGTAAAGGGGCCCTTTTTGCCTTAAGTTAAGAATTAGGGTTTTGGACTTGAGTTATCACTTTAGAAGAAGACGAGCAATCATAGAAGAAGAATAAGTCATTCGTTCATGAAGAAACCCTAAATCGGTTTTTAAAGGAGGAGTATATCATTTATTGTTTTGTCAATCATTATTATGTCATGTCTAAATAGTTAAGCCAAGTTATCATTTAACCTGTAAGAACCAGTTACAGGTGGGTAATATTTGAACAAAACATATAGTTTGTTGGTATTTTTTGTACAAAAAGTTTACTTGGATGGTGTTTTTTGAACATACGAAACTTGGATGATGTTTTTTGAACGATTTTGAAACATAGTTACCTCTTTGAGTCATTTTCCTATTGTTTTTTTTCCTTTACTTATTTTTTACCGGTTACCAAAGATAAAAGTTGAACAAAGAATGTACTTTGTTGATGTTTTTTGTACAAATGTTTTACTTGGATGTTGTTTTTTAGACACACCAAACTTGAATGATATTTTTTGAACGCTTTTGAAACATACTTACCCATATAAGTCATTTTCCCTAGAGTTATCATAGGGACGTTGTCCCGTAAATGCCAATATGGGGAAAAGTAATTAAAGAATAATCGTTGTATGAAAAAGTATAAAAAATAACTTGTCTTCTCTTCTACAAAATCTACAAGCACCCTTATCGATGCTTGCTGCTTAGTTGCATTCTCCAAAACTTATTTTTAAAGCTATAATCTATTTTCATGTATATTAGTATATTGTTGTATATTAATATTAAAGTCATATGATTAGTAATTAAACAAAACACAAACAGTATGTATATATAGCCATCAAATTGAATTACATGCAAAATACAAATTTTACTCTACTGTTTATTTTAAACATAGCCAACGCCACCATTTGTGTCCCATTTAAAACATGGATTTTAGGTGTCATTTACTAGTCGGACTCCTCCACCGGAAAATTGGTCTTGGCTGACTTTCCTCTATACTGAATGTTGGCGACGTCGTAAGCTCTGGCAGCCTCTTCTGCAGTCTCAAAAGTCCCCAACCACTTCCGCTCTTTCGTCCCCGGAACCATTATCTCCGCCGCCCATTTCCTCGACGGCCGGAGACGAACTCCTCTGTAAATCTTCTTAGTTCTCTTTCCAGTCTCTTCTCCACTGCAGCCGATGAACATTTGACACCCCAAACAGTGTTCCGGGATTGGCAATCTACACTCGCCGCAGAGTTCATGCTCCACCGGCGACGGCTGACTTCGAGAATTTCCCATCACACCACTGCTTGTAGAGGCGGCGTTTCCGCCGGAAATGACATACCAGAGTGCTGAAACAATGGCGGAATTCTCGTCGTCGAAATTGATGGTCGGATTCTCCATTTTTTATGAAGAACGGGTAAAGTGGTTTCCTTGGCGCCATTATATAATTGCGATTTGCGCGCTGCGGATGAACTTCGAAGCGGACGTTGTGATTTCAGTCAAACGCCGAGGATGACATCGGAGAGCGAGGTAGGGTTGATAACAACATAAAGTAGAACTCTGTCGTTTGCTACTGCTATTTGATAAATTATAACCCCCTCTTCTTTGAAATGTTTTTCACTACAGTCCCTACAGTCTTAATTATTAGATATATAGTTGAACTTTTCTTAAACATGAGGTATTTTTACTTTCATTTCCTGTAAATTTGAAAATTATTTATAAGTACTCTTATTTATTTAGAATAGGCTAAAGGGACTAATTTCGACGCACCCACAATACTATTAAGGTGACATGCATGCCAAATTCCATGCCTATTGTTCGGCATATCGAGATTTTGTGACACCACATCCTAATATTGATTTTTTTCTCCTAATCTTACCCAATTAACGGTTAGTTTTTTTATCCAATATAAATATCAATCAACCATACCATTTTATACCACATCAATATGTCTATTATTTCTCTGAATTTTACTTAGAATGTCTCCCTTATCTTCCTTTTCGGTAATATGAATGATGAGGCAAGCAGGGTCATGCGTTTTACGAAAGCGTTTGAGGGAACAATCGATGTGTTTAACCAATGAGTAAGTTGAAAGTGCGTGTCAGAAAAAACAAAAATTTATACAGAAAGATCGTGAAGCTACCCACCAAATATACGGAGTTGAGCAAATTGATTTCAACGTGGAATCCATAGATTATTTGGATGATGAATTTTTAGACCTAGAATACACGTCACTTGTATTAATTTTTTTTTTTTTTTTATGTTTTAAGTTTTTAAGTTTCTAATTTCTTATTATGCATTTCATATTTCAATTAATGAAAATTTTGTTTTCATATAAATAAAATTGTTTTAAATAATAAATGAATGGCACGTGGTATGGTAAAGATCGTTGATGTAACAAATAAAATATAGTGATAAAAAGGATGTCAATTTTTTTCTAACAAGTCACCAAAAATTAAAAGTTACAAGATTAAAAGTTATAAGACGAAAGTTTGGCTAAATTTTGTAGAAAATGCTTAATTTCTAAATGATTATTACCAAGTCAATCATTATGATTTGCTTTTTCTTGTATCTTTTTTTTTCATTTTTTCTTCTAGGTTTACCGAGTAAAAAGGTTAGTTCGTGTAGTTTTTTGATTTTTACCATTTACAATTCTATAACATCAGTGGTTGTTATCAAGAGTAAAACCATTTTTTAATACATCTAATAGAGCAAATGAAGTCATGTGGGATGAGAAGAAAGATGGGTTAGGTACTGTGGTTACCTGGATGAACACTATTAATTAATTGGATCGTGGTACCTCAAAAGATTTTGGTAGTGGGTTAGCCAACTAATTCTTACTCCCATACTCTTGTTTTTTCTTTCAACTTGTATCATATGTATTAAAACATAGTGATGAATTTTCATTTGTTTTAGGTCGAGATAGATTAAAATAAAAGAAGTAGGTTGAACATTGAACATACCCAACCAATCAATCATCCACTTCCAAATAGTCGTAGCATAACCACAAGAAAAATTAAATGATCAATCGTCCCCTCAGCAGAATGACGGAACGGACAAGCAATGGAAGAAACACTAATCCCACAAAAATCCAAATTAGGAAGACTCGGGATCCTGTTTTTGACCAATCTCCATAGAAAACAATTAATTTTAAGAGGTATCCAGTTCACCCACTTAAAAATCATAGCGTGGTTATCCACACACTTATCAATAAGTTGCATTAAAACCTTAACAATGAAGAAATTAGAATTGTGGTCATTCTTTCCATTGTCATTTCTCAGAGCCCTATTAAAATGAAAGTTGTCACGTTATCCATCAAAGTATCTGGTTGATTAAACTCTCTCACACTTCTCATTTCTCGAGTCTAATTCCATAACCAATGGGGCATTAGCATCAATATTCACCATATCTAAAACCAAACAATCTTTATTTCTCTTCATGACACAAAAATTGGGACAAAGATACTTCAAAGCAAGGTCACCACACCAAGTATCTATCCAAAAGTACGTCTTGTGTCCACATCCCACCATCTTTTTAAACAAATTATTCAATGAAATGTCTTTGTACTCAAGATCCATCTTGACTTGAGTAATATTAAACCAAACTCCCTTTTATAGAGCTTCTAGTTAAAGTCTTCCCATCAACAAGCTTGAGATTATTGATGGTTTTAATACCCCAAACCAAAAAGAATAAAGTTCACATAATTTCAAGCTTGTTGATGGGAAACCTTTGACTAGCATCATCTAGTAGACATAATCAACGAACAATGTTGACATTTGTTTTATTCTATTATATTTTTGATATTCTGAGATTGTATATTATATTTTTAACAAATCTTACAAATATACTCATGGATTTTTCAAATATATATTTATTAATATTATTGATATTAAATTTCTATCGAAATATTGTTATAAATAAGAAAAAAATTATTATCTTTAACTATGTTTCTCTATACAATATGACTCGTATTGCTAAAAGTTATTTCCTAGTTAACATATTCAGGTTAAATTTGTTGATTTTTTGTTTGATATTTATTTTGATATGTCACAATTTCAAGAGAAATAAAACGTCATATTAATTTGTTAACAACATTGATCAAATGACATTATATTCATTTAATAATATCCTTACTTACATGTACTAAATACGAGTATTGTTACATGCAAGGTTGTAGAACTCGTTACTCGATACCTGCTCGACCGACTATCGAGTAGCGAGTACTCGGGTTTGGTAATTCATGTAAAAATATTTTAAGGGAAATTATATATGTCAAAACCATAAGTTAAAATCATATGTTGATTCAAATATATAATAAAATTAGATACATGTGAATACATAAAAACTGAAAAACACATAATGGTCTCACTTCGTAAATAATTACTAAAAAATTAAGATATATATGTAGTAATAATCACATGTGTATGTTAAATAATAAGTCATTAAGTATATTATACACATTAATCATCGGGTTGACCGAGTTTTACAACACTGGTCAAGTCAGTAAGAGACCGATCAGGGAGTACTCAAGATTTTGTAACTCGCCTCGGTAAGGGGCCGAGTAGCGAGTACTCAGAGGAGTAATCGGCCAACTCAACGAGTTTTGCAAGACCGGTTACATAAATAGTTTAAGATCTTATATATAATAACTTTTGTTCATTCAACAACCATATGAACGACCATCAACCCTTGAATGTTGAGGACTACAAGGGACTATTATTAACACAAGTGGTTGAATTTTTTATAGATAATATCATTCTTATGAATTTTAGAGATTATATATATAACATGGAATTCAAATTATACCAACTTTATTTTTATTTTTTAGATTCGTTAACAACGTGAATTTCACGTTATCTATTGTGCTCAAAGGAATACAATCACTCATTTATTTATGATTTTTAAATTTGGTCATGTTCTTAAATAATGAAAATTTAAATTGACTACACAATAGTACTACCCGATTTAATTAAGTAGATTTACTGATTAAAATATAACAAAAACAAGACACAAATTATAGGCATATTTAAAAAAATTAGAAATTTGATGTCAAAACAAATAAAATTGTCTAGTAAGCATTTTGTAGCACTCAAAAAAAAAATAAAGGGAATAGTTTCGGCATTTCATAATTTAAGAGTGAAATTTTTATGAAGAAAGAATTGTGATGGGTTATAAACTGAAAATTGAATAACAAAATATGTGGAACCGATTCACACACGGATTGCATTCGTTTGTTATGAAAAATATCTTAAATTTATGAAATGAAATGCCTATAAAAAGCAACAAATGAAAATCACAATGAAACAACACTCATTACATCAACCTTGGGGACATTCCGTCTACGCTTTGACGACTCTCCTCCCACGTCCCAGTTGATGATAATCGCTATTGTTCTACCCTTGGTTTAGTTCACGATACACATCATGATTCTAGCTTTGACACCGAAACTGTGGAACAAGTTCATGTTCATCAACGATATATGGACCATGAAAGCTGTTCTCTTCCATTGTAATCTGTAGAGAAGAAGTTGTATCATAATCATGATCGTTCACATAGTCGATACAGGACTTAAAAGTCTTTGGCAACAGTTGGATCGATCTCCACCACCGACTTAATTAATTTCCTCCAGAACTCGAGCAAAGCTGCAAACTAAACAACCGTTTGTAGGAAATCCATAGTAATTGATCCTGTGAGAACTACCAAAGGAGATATGATGCTTATATAGGACGCGGGTTTAATAGTGACTATGGTGTAGCTTTTTGCAGTGGCATACATACAAGGAGATGAGAGAGTGACTTTTTGCTCGATGAAAATGATGATATATAAATGGATTCATGCCAATGAATATTGTTTAAAATTGGGACCATTTTTTGCAATTGTCTTTTTATTTAATTTTTCATTTATAGAATAGGTCCAAAATGTTGTCATCATCTTTTGGTAAATATGTTTTTAACTACAATGATATGGTAAATAATTTTTTGTAATCACTATCCTTCAATTAAAAATACTTGTGGGAACCTCCAACGGTTTTAAAATACAAAAATTAAAATATTTTCGTGTTGGAAGTGGGGTATGGGACGGGTACACTAGATCACTAACTCCAAAAAAAAAAAAAAAAAAAAAAAAAAAAAAAAAAAAAAAAACAATAAGAATTAAAACATAAAGCATCAAAATGAACAAGTTACCATTATCTATATCCATTATCACATTTATATTTTACAATCCATAATTGAAGTGTAGAAGTTTTGCATTTAAGACTCTTTGAAAATTTAGAAATTTTTAATAAATCACCATTCAAACAGTTAATAAATAACAACAAATCAAAAACTATTTAATATTAATATAACGATCTTCAACATGAAATAAGAACAAACAGACCTACAAAGTTTTCAGTAGAAATCTCACTTTAATTTTGAGAAACTGATTTACTGATAAACATACTACAGTTCGTCTTACTCATCAGTTTAAATAGTGAGTGTAATGTACCATTTCCAACTCCAAAAATAGAGTAATATTATTCACCAAATGGCTGGAGTTTATCATGTTCTGCATCATTTTTATACAAATTTTTTATGCAAAAAAATGCGTTACAGTTGAAGATAGGTGAATACCGTGAATTTGATTGTCACAAAAGAAGTTCAGAGAAATATGAAGTGGTGTTGATTCTGATGGCATGTGCGAAATTAGAAAGATCTAGTAATTCATCATACAAATTCAAGAACACAAGGAGTAAATAAATCTTTGTAAGCTCTTATTAGATCTACAAAGATTATACAAATGGGTCTTGTATACAAATTCTCTCTCTAGTCTAACACTCCAAAATGGTTCACTTACATAATGGGAGTCACTCATTTCCTATTTATAGGAAAGACTCAACCCATTTACACATACAAAGAGGAAAGCCTAAAACACTACATCCAAGCATGACTTTGCACCCTAACATTCTCCCCCTCAAAGTTAGGATTGGATGTCCGGCTTTAATCTCCAACGAGCTAGCGCGATCAAGACCAAACTCCCCCTCGAAGTAACACCGGTCTTCAAATCCGCAAATGAATATTCGACAAACCCGAGAAGCTTCGAATATCCATCATTTCTCCCCCTTTTTATAATCAAAAAATGATTATAAAACCCACTAAGGATGAGAAGCGCCCGATGAATAATCTTCACAATACTCCCCCTTGATGTGTACCAAAAATGAATCACCAAAAATCTTGCACGGAAAAACAATCATGAAAAAGCCACAAAAATTTCCAATTTATGAAAAATTTTGACTTTTTAAGTGAAAGTTGCAAGATTTTTCAAAATCCGGGTAGAAATTGTCACTTTCTGAAACTTGTAGGGACCCGTTGCGCCAAAAACAGTCAAATATGCGAAACTCTAGCCCATTTGCGAAACCGGGCATAAAGCGTAAATTCGCATAAACTGCAGGGACCAGAAATGAATATTCTTTAATTTCCAGCAAAAATTAGTTCTTTTTCGAAATTGGGCGAAAACTGCCAAACTTACGAAGCCTCAGGGACTATTTTCGAAAAATCTGGCTTTTTGCTCCAAAACATACGAAGAGTGTGACCAAACATTCGAAGAGTTGAAAAAACTGTCACTCTTTCGTAAGATCAGGGACCAATTTCGTAAGTTGTGTGGTTCTTCCCCATTCTTGTTAAGGACAAACGTACGAAGACTCTTTCTCTCTCCTCTTCATACAAAGACTCTTTCTCTCTGCCCTTCGAATCAAAATCCCAAATCATCGTTCTTTATCCCCAAAATATCTATATCCAAACAATAAACCAGCATCGACAACAACTATTCAATTCATAGCCTTCGTTATCAAACATCTACAGCCTTTCGCTTCCCAGTTCATTCGTTTATCAATACCTTCCAATCGAATCCATAAGACCAAAAACGAACTTCCAATCATTGAGTTTTCGTGAGTCAACAATTATAAAGTCTTCGAACATCACACTTCGCTTTTCATTCAAGAGCACAAATACCATCGATTTCTATATCAAAACATTCGTTTTCAATTAACTGGCCTTTGAAACACATTCCAAATGCAGTGAAGTATGATTGTAACCCAAACGAAGTTGACTCAACAATCAACTACTCAAACTCGATCCTTCGATTCTCAAAGATCGACATCAAATTCAAACTACATTTTTGACTTTCGAAATCAGAGTAAACCCTTCACAGATCGAAATCAAACTTGGAATCAAAATCCATTCACGATTCCAAAATCGATCACCAATCGACATCCTGCACTTGAGTTCACAGTCTTCGCTTTTCCCAGTTGATTACGTTTCAATACTCACCATTTCATCGATCGATTTGAAATCCAAATCAAATACCTTCGAAATCTAACCCCAAAATCGATTCCGTTTGTGACTTTAACAGACCTTAGAACCGATTTCTTCATCAAACTCGATATTTCCAGTTCAAATTCCGATATGTGAGTCTAAATCTGTGGCCTTCGAAATCAGATTACAAGCAACAACCTTAAATCTTTGATTGTTCATCTCGTTATCAAGCAATCGACTTTGGTATCAGATGCAATATTAGATGCAAATGACGAACCATCGGATTCAATGAATTCGAACACCAGTCGGAACTTCAAACTGATTTTGACTTTTTCAAATTTTCGTTTGATTATCAAACCCAATTACCGTCGAGATCGACATGGAAACTCTTATAGATCCTTCAATTCACAAAGTCTTCGATCGTACATCTTTCCCATTTGAAATCGACTCCTAAGCTTAATTCCAGATCTTCGAACACAACAAATAGTCATCGACATCAAACCCAAAATCCAACAGGTGACCATCAACATCGATCCAAAAACAAACAACCCTCAATATCGATACCAAACCATCGATCAACATACTATCGAAATCGATTTCTCATAAGGACCCTCAACCCGTTGAAATCAAGTCTAAATTGATATCAGATATGAAAGAACGAGATCAATCAAACTAATGTTGACTCCAAAAAGTCAACTACAAGTCGATTTCGTCAAATAGTTTGATTCATGAAACATACATTCGACTTCTTTGATTTGGAATGAAATTGATACATCAAACACCAATATTTACAAATGCATTATGGATTGGGCTGATTGAATTAAAGATGAACAGTAACCATAATCAAATGATTTGGGCTAAAGACTTGGACTGTGAACAGTAAAAAAAAAAACTTTGCGCTAGAAATTTGGATCAAACAAATCATAATTTGTTTGGGCTTGATCTAATGGGGTAAATATGGATTAGATCCAACGAAACAAACCGATCAAATATGAAAAACGCAATGTACGAATCGAAATCATAGACGTTTTGGAATCCATTTGAGAATTTGAGATACTTTTTTGACGAATCGAGATCCGTTTTCAACGAATGAATTAAATTTAGAAGATCTCGGTTCTTTTGTCGGAATGAGAAAATCTCCAAATCGAACATTGTACCACCCACCATGCGAGATGTACAACTCGTTCTTCGTGTTCTTCGTGTTCTTCAACGATCCAAGAACATCTTCAAAAGAACCACCAACACTTTTGGGTTTTGACTTCAAATTCAATTCAACACATGGATATTGTTGCTTTGGAACCCAAATTTGCTTCACGGATTTTGGCTTCAAAACATATGACGATTTTTGTGAGTAAACCCGCTTGTTCTTCCGATTCATCTTCTTCTTTTTTTTCTTTCTCATCTTTTTGCATCTTGAAGACTTGATTTCATGAACAAACCCACTTTCAACAACATGAGCATTTTGAGTTTGAATCAAATCTTTTGGAGTTTGATATTTGTGAATTTCTTGAACCACTGGATTCCGATAAGGAATCATTCCTTCAAACGAATCACAAGAACACAAAATATCATCGGTTTGAACTCCAATCGAGCAAAAAACTTTTTCATCATGAGAATCAACTTGAACTCCTTTTTCTTGAACATCAAGAACATCACATTGAACTCCATTATCAAGAACTTCAAGAAATTTAAGAGCACGAAGATCATTTGGGTCTTCAATAAGAGAAACATATTTCTTATTGAACAAATCTATTTCTTCTCCTTCCTTTTGATTTCTACTACGAACTAATATGGACAAGGCAATTTTATTCAACCATGCAATCTTACAAAGTGGTTGAAATACCAAGTTTCCATGATCATCCTTCAAACCTCCATAAGAAACCATATTCCCCCATGAAATCAATTTGCTTAACACCAACCCATAAAATTGATCTTCATTGACTTTGTATTTCACATCTTTAACGATCACAATCCAAGAATCATATGGCAAACCCACCATGATCACAAAAACTTGATGAATTCTAGAGAGAGAAAGTAATTTTGAATGGGTTTTCTAGAAAGATAAAGTGATACAAAAAGTATTCTAGAGAGAGAAAGTCGAATTATGGATCAAATCAAAGAAAAATTCGACTTCTAGAACACAAAAACACTCTCTAAACACGAAGATCAATGAACAATAAGAATCACCAAATCAAAATAGCCATCAAGGATCAATTCTTGATGAAAATCAAGAACACCCGCTCTGATACCAATTGAAGTGGTGTTGATTCTGATGGCATGTGCGGAATTAGAAAGATCTAGTAATTCATCATACAAATTCAAGAACACAAGGAGTAAATAAATCTTTGTAAGCTCTTATTAGATCTAGAAAGATTATACAAATGGGTCTTGTATACAAATTCTCTCTCTAGTCTAACACTCCAAAATGGTTCACTTACATAATAGGAGTCACTCACTTCCTATTTATAGGAAAGACTCAACCCATTTACACATACAAAGAGGAAAGCCTAAAACACTACATCCAAGCATGACTTTGCACCCTAACAAAATAATTTAGAGGTGTCAATGTCATAGGGAGATGTCCCCCTAAAGAGAAATATGGGAAAAAGTAATTAAAGAATAATCGTTGAATGAGGAAGTACAATAACTTGTCTTCTCTTCTTCTTCAAAACTTATTTTTAAAGCTATATATAAGCTATATATTTTCATGTACATAATTATATTGTTGTATATTAAAGTGATGTGACTAGCAAGTAGCAATTAAGCAAAACACAGTACGTATATAATTATATATATATATATATATATATATATATATATATATATATATATATATATATATATATATATATATATATATATATATATATATATATATATATATATCGATAAAATTGAATTACAATTTACATGCAAAATACAAATTTAACTCTACTGTTTATTTTTAGGGTAAATTACACCATTCGTCCCTCGTACCTGTTCCCAAAAACACGTTTAATCCCTATTTTCAAAAATTAACTCGGAGCATCCCTTATATCATAGAAATGTGCATGTTTCATCCCTCATTAGTTTAAATTTGCATGTTTCATCCCTTGTGAGACTTGAAATGACCAAAATACCCTTTGCAATTTCTTTTTCATTTATTTTTAATAGTTTTGATTATTTTTAGTTATTAAAAAATATTTAAATTAAAGTTATAGGTCCACCAAAAACTTTACATGTTATTTCTCTTTTTTTGAAGAACACTAAACCACCACCCTCATCGGAAATCTGCAGCACCACCGAAAACCTGCACAACCACCACCAGAAACATAGACAACAACCACCAGAAATCTGCTCTCAGCTCACCACACCCCCTTCGAACATCATCTATCATCGCTCAATCATCACTACCAGAAAACCCAAAAAATATTAAAAAAAAACTAATTATTATGCAAACAATCCATAATTAGGGCAAAATCAAAATGGGGAAGACAACGTTCTTCTCCAACCAGACGTTGCCGTCCCCTCCACATCCGACCAGACTTCGCTAAACCACTATGTCTCTTTCTTCATCTCTAATCCACCTAGGTCTCCTACACCACCACCTAGAAGAGTTCGAAGAGATGATCTCTAGCGTTCATATCGGCAGAGTACAGATCCACGAAGTGAAAATCCATGGATTACAACATCGGTGGCTTGTGGGGAAAGACGGTGGTGGATTGGAGGCAACACATGGAGGATTTTATTTCAGTTCCGGAAAACCGATCTTGTTGATCTCCTCTTCCTCTTCTTCTTCCTCTCATCGATTTTGTTTCCATCACTTTCTTTCTCCCTCTGATCGGTGGGTTTAAAGGAGAAAGAGGGAGAATTTTCTACTGGAAACCACCCTAAACACCACCAGCTCTGTTGGATATGAAACTCCCATCTGAAACACAAATTTAAATCGCCACCAGCTTCTTTCTCTCTCTACTGTTGCTTTTGTTCTACATCATCTATTGAGGGTGGATGGTTTCATGATCTCGTCGGAGTATTTCAGGGGCGCCGATCATTAGAGAGGAAGATGAGTTCGAAAGGAAGATGAATAGGTGAGAGAGAAGGATAGAATCTGGGAAAGGGAAAGGATGGGTGGGTGGGTGGGTTTGGAAAAATATTTTTTTATTTTTTATTTTTTGTATTAATTTAAACTAATAAATAAATTAAAAAAACAAATTATTAAGGGCAAAATAGTCATTTTGTATCAATAAGGATTAAGCGTGCAAAAAAAAAAAAACAAAACCAAAGACGGTCCGAGTTAAAACATAGCCAATGTATATTAA
This sequence comes from Lactuca sativa, assembly GCF_002870075.4. Lineage (NCBI taxonomy): Eukaryota > Viridiplantae > Streptophyta > Magnoliopsida > Asterales > Asteraceae > Lactuca > Lactuca sativa. The sequence continues at coordinate 366,635,793 of NC_056626.2, read as the reverse complement.
TCACTCCACCATTTGTGTCCCATTTAAAACTTGGATCTTAGGTGTCACATCCTAGTCATTTAACATAGCAATTTAGAGGTTCCAACCAAGCAACATATTAACAAATTAGATCTTAAACATTCAGACCCTCTTAGAAATTAAGACCTCTTGAAAATTCAGATCTTAAAAATTCAGATTCTACCAAACAGCCCCTAAAAGTTATAAGATGCAAGTTTGGCTCAATTTTGTAAAAAATGTTTAATTTCTAAATGATCATTACCAAGTCAATGATGATGATTTGCTTTTTATTCTATCTTTTTTTTTCATTTTTTTTCTAGATCATATTTATCGGGTAAAACGGTTAAATAGTTCATGTAGTTTTTTGATTTTTACCACTTACAATTCTATAACATCAGTGGTTGTTATCCACAGTAAAACCATTTTTAATACATCTATTAGAGTGAATGAAGTCATGCGAGATGAGAAGAAAGATGGGGTAGGTACCGTCGCTACCTCTATGAACACCATTAATTAATTGGATCGTGGTACCTCAAAAGATGTTGGTAGTGGGTTAGCCAACTTGTTACTCACATACTCTTGTTTTTTCTTTCAATTTGTATCATATGTCTTAAAACTTAGTGATGAATTTTCATATGTTGTACGCTGAGATGGATTAAAATAAAAGAAGTAGGTTGAACATTGAAAATGGCCAACCAATCAATCATCCACTTCCAAATAGCTATACCATAACCACAAGAAAAAATAAATGATCAATGGTCTCCTCAGCAGAATGACGGAACAGACAAGCAATGGAAGAAACATTAATCCCACAAAAATCCAAACTAGGAAGAGTCAAGATCATGTTTTTTACCAATCTCCAGACGAAACAATAAATTGAGAGGTATCCAGTTCGCCCACTTAAAAATCACAGCTTGGTTATCCACAGACTTATCAATAAGTTGCCTTAAAGCCTTAACAATGAAGAAATTATAATTGTCGTCATTCCATTGCCATCTGTCAGAGCCCCTATTAAAATGAAAGTTGCCACCTTATCCATCAAAGTATCTAGTTGGTTAGACTCTCCTACTTCTCATTTCCCGAGTCTAATCTCATAACCAATAAGGTAATAGCATCAATAATCACCATATCGCGAACCAAACAATCTTTATTCTCTCCATGACATATAAATTGGGACAAATATCCTTCAAAGCAAGGACACCACACCAAATATCTTTCCGAAAGTACGTCTTGTGTCCACATCCCACCACCTTTTTAAACAAATTATTCAATTAAATATCAGTGTACTCAAGATCCATCTTGACTTGAGTAACATTGAACCAAACTCCTTTTATAGAACTTCTAGCCAAAGGCTTCCCATCAACAAGTGTGAGATTATTGATGAATTTAATACCCCCAAACCAAAAAGAATCAAAATCACATAATTTCAAGTTTGTTGATAGAAAACCTTTGGCTAGCTAGCATTATCTAAGAGACATAATTAACAAACAATATTGGTATTTGTTTTATGCCATTATATATATATATATATATATATATATATATATATATATATATATATATATATATATATATATATATGATATTTCAGGTTGTATATTATATTTATAACAAATCTTAGAAATATAACTCATGGATTTTTCAAGTATATCTTTATTAATATTATTGATATTAATTTTCTATCAAAATATTGTTATAAATGAGAAAAAATTGTTATCTTTAATTAAATTCAAAAAGTTGATAATATATAAAAAAAAAATTATTTATTTTATAACGTATAAGTTAATATATACAAAATTATGACTTATTAATCTAACTATTTTTCTCTATACAAATTACAATGTGACTCGTATTGCTAAAATTTATTTTCTAGTTAATATGTTCGGATTAAATTTGTTGATTTTTTGTTTGATATTTATTTTGATACGTCACTATTTCAAGAGAAATTAATAAAACGTATTTGTTAACAACATTGATCAAATGTCATTATATTCATTTAATAACTAAGTGTAAAACCCCGTGTATTACACGGGTTTGATTAAAGAAAATAAAATATTAAAATGTAAATAATAAGTATTTTTGAAAATAAAATTTTAAAATAAGAAATGAAGAAACATATTAATTGCAATTTATTATAATATTTTTTACATTTGATACTTTACATATATAAGTATAGGATTACGTGGCTTTTTAATTTAATTTAAAAAATTGAAATAAACATAAATTGACATGTGGATATTATTTATTTTAAAAATACAACAAAATTACAAGTGTCAAAACTAATAAGAGATTGACATGTGACAAAAAAAAAACATTCATTTATTAAAAAAGATATTTTTTAAGATTCTTTGCATTTATTATCACATTAAATATATTTAATACCTTACATATATAAATTTAGTATTATGTGGCATATTAATTGATTTAATTCAAAAAAACCACAAAATGACATGTGGATTTAAATTTAATCAAAAAATTTACAAAATTACATGTGGCAAATTTAATGAGAAGATGACATTTGGCAAAATGATCTTTCATTTATTAGGATAGATATTCTTACTTACTTGTACTAAGAGCATCCACAATGGAAAGTTTAATGGAAGAGTTGAATGAGGTGTCATGCCTACTTGTCATTCAATGGATACAACTCCACCATTGTGAAATGGCACATTCGTATTCAAATGATTTGGAGTTCAATGACCATTGAACTTTTCAATGGGAAAAATTAAAGTATTTAAATCTTTAAATAAATATTCTTTTAATATGTTCCATTGAACTTGTAGAGTTTAATGCATTATGGGATAAAAATGAATAGAGTTGTACGAAATAGTGAATGATGATGTGACACTCCATTGAACTCTATAGAGTTCAATGCATTGTGAATGCCCTAACTACAAGTGTTACATGAATATTTTAAGATCTTATATATACTAATTTTTGTTCATTTAACAACCATATGAACTACCATCAACCGTCGAATGTTGATGATAAGGACTATTATTAACAAGCACTACAAGAAGATTGGGCTACAGCAGCGACGTCTGTCGCCGCTAAAGGTAAGGGTAGTCGCCACTAATACCTTTAGCGGCGACATGTCGCTGCAAATGCGTCGCTGGTAATGTTTCGTCGCTAATACGCTTTATGTCACCGCTAATACTTCTCGTCACCGCTATTGATCAGTCGCCGCTAATACTACTCGTTGCCGCTAATAAATATATGTCGCCACAATAGATGTTGCCGCTAATACTTTTTTGATTTTTTTAATTTATTTATTTAACATTAAATTTATAATCAATCCAAATATTAATTCATATAGCATTTATAAAATCTGATAACTTTTTATAGAAATATTAATACATATACAATCAATCCAAAATATTAATCCATACCACATTCTAAAGTATTCTTCCAAATTACAAAACATTTCATAAAATCCTAAAGTAACTACTCATCCTCATCATTTCCTTCATTATTTTGTGGCGGCAATGAGCGAAACCACTCTTCTAATGCTGCAGAACAGGCCGGGTCCTTTAGTATTGTTTGCAGCATTTCCAACTATAAAGAAAACAAAATATATTACCAACATATCATTATAGCATTCTACTTTCCATTGTATCATTTACTAACAATTACCTGTGATTGTGGTTGTTGTTGTGTCATTGGTTGTTCCTGATCGTACATGGACACAACGGTATGGGGTTTACGCCCAATGCCTCTGATATGTCCGCGTCGAACACCCAATATTCTTTCAAAACAATTTTTTATATCAGTTGGTGCTAGACCGTTTGCTTTAGAGGTAGCTTGGGTTCGTTGGTTGATCTCCTCGAGTAAAGCATTCTGTATTTTTAAAAAATAATAAAAATCATAAAAATTAGATTACTAAATACTTTTGACGATATAAACACTTATATGAAAAATACAAATTAATCACTTACGTACTGTTGCTCGACTGCAGGACTATAAAATACCCCTTGGCGATTGGAATTAGCCTTACGAAACACTTCGATTCGACTGATATCCTATTTAACATTAAAAATTAGATTACTTCTACTTTAAATAAATTTAAATATATCATAACTTACTTCTTTGAAACATGCATTGTTGTATGAGCTCGACCCCCCTCTGTTTTACAACTACTTGTTTTGCACGACATTCTTTGTTTAACGCCGAACGCCTTAAAAATTATGGCGTTTGAAAATGTTCGACTGCCTTCGCCCAATTTTCATGTGACATACCATTAGGGGGTTGTTTAATGCGGCTGGGATATCTGCAGGCCCCCCGATTTCCTTAAAATAAGAATGAGCTTTACTTTTTCGGCCTTTGTAAACTTTTGAAAGACTCGAATCAATGCTCCACAACAATTGAGCACGCTCCGGATCCATGTTAACCTTATCCAAATCAAATTTATTCTGCAAAACACAAAAAATTTAGTTAATTAAATAACAATCACAACTAAACTTAAAATTGTATCCAAGTTACCTTTAGATGTACAGCTGCTGCGTTCCTTAAAGCGGGGGAAACATTGTCCCAACCAGATACGTTGAAAGGGACATTGTTCCACAAATACCTCTCAATTTCATTTGTGAACCAATTACCACGCTTCCCGATAGGGGAATATTTGATCTCCCTGTCGAAATCCAAATCTACGGGCTATCCCTTGTTTGCTCGTATCAACTTTCCCAACTCGATATTTTTTTACATGCCCCTTTTTTTTTGGAAGCTCGGCTGAAAAAATACAATTAAAAATATTAGTCACGATAACTTATTATAAAATAATAAAAATAGTTAATAAATATATCATAATAAAACTGACCATCCTGTTCGTGCTAACCACGACCAAAGCCTCCTGGAGGTGGTGGATCCCCGGCTCCATCACCTCCATGTCCAAGCCCCATAACATCGGCCATCATGGCCAAGAGTATCGCCCAAGTAAACCTCATCTGCAGCCTGTAAATTACAAGATGTACAATATAGAAATACAATATGAATAAAAGTTAGTTACCCTGCGAAATTGTAAGATATACAATATAGACAAACAACATAAATAAAAGTTAGACAAACAATATGACTTCAAGGTACATTTCAAATAAAGTTTCGATTACAAAAAAAATGATTTTTTAATCAGAATCTTCATCATATACTTCAATGTCTTCTTCATCGGTATCATAATCAGAATCGCCATCATCATAATCAGTCTCTTCATCGGAAACATTATCGATTCTACCCGTTGGCGGAGGTACTTCAGTCTCGTCTTCATCGTCATAATCAGAATTGTTTTGAGCTACATCAACATTGTTTTGAAAGTATTGTGAGAAGTCGATAAAAAGTCTAGCTCCAGATGAAGAGTTGTTTTGAACTATGTCAACATTTTCGGCCTCCACATTGTCGACATCTTGGACATAGTCACTTCTAAGCATTTTGGACATGAGCATTGTTGGATGGTAGATCCCAAATATTTCGATGATTAACATGTTCGACGACACAACGAGGGTTGTTGTTTTGGTTTCTTTGATGATTAACAGGCTCACGGATGTAGAACACTTGTTTGGCTTGCGAAGCATATATGAGTTGATCATCTTGGTACGCTTCTTTTTCTGTGTCGATACTTATGAAATTATCATCAGGAATATCTCCCGTATCGAACCACTTGCACCAAAATATTACAGTCGAATAATCATATGGATATTGCACCTCCATAATCTCTTCTAACAGGCCATAATATTTCTCTCCATTCTCACCAACCACTAGAACCCTAGAGTTTTCCGTTTTGCGTTGTGCATCACGACTAAGTACCATAAACCTAACACCATTGACTATGCACGTAGTGTAAGTATAAACATCCATTTGTGAACCCATTGAAAGGGCTGAAAACTCTTTGTGGAATTCTGGAGAGTTTTCTTTTTCCATCTGATAAACTTATTAAACATATGTTGATGTGTGTATGTATTCTTGATTCATTATATTTATCAAAGATATTTGTTTGTTAACTATTATTACCTTTTCAAGAAACCAGTTGGGAAATTCAGTCTTTTCGTCACTTTCAGGATGTTCGGATTTGAATTTTCTATAATTAGGTGTTAGTTTAGGTGTAGATTATATATTTGTATTTGCCGGTTCAATATATATATATATATATATATATATATATATATATAATTCATGAATGGAAAAAAGTAACAATAAATAATGAAAGATAATTAAAAGTAAGAACACTTACTCGATGTATTGTCTGACTTCTTGACAACTATTCAATATAACCATTCTATATTACGTTTCTCCCTTATATCAAGATGTTTGATTTGCGTTGCGGTCGTCGGACGACACTTGGACTCAAACATCCAAAACTTTGTTTTCTCAATGACAACGTCTTCGTTTCTTTCAAGTCGATTGACATCTCGAAGGTACATCAAACAAAATGTCAAAGCTTCTTCAGCAATATAACCTTCAGCTATACAACCTTCCGGCCTCGCCTTATTTCTGACATAATTTTTTAATTTTTTCATATACCTTTGAACGGATACATCCATCTCATACATACCTGTTACAACTGACATTTTGCTAGGAAATTCTATTCCTATGTAAGCATCATCCATTGTAAAAGCCTATACTCTATTCTCGTTCAAATACACCTCATATGTTCAACTAAGGGTTGGAAACCTTAGAAATCCCAATTCAAGATTATTGGGTCTAACGAACCAATAAACTTTCAACTTGACTACTTTGGGCCTAAAATGATCCATATATTATTAATGGGCCATATTGGGCCATAACTAATCCAATTAACCCTAATAAGCCATATATGCATTCTTTTATGCCATTTTGGTCTGTGAATTTCCCTAAAGGCCCAATGGGCCGAAAAGTCATTAGTGGGCCTCATAAATTCGAACAAAGACTAGAAATGGGCCAAGCTAATCTCCCTCCCCTCTCTTTAGCCCAATTCTCGGCCCATTATCTATTTAAACAAAAAAAGGAGAAATTAGTTAACTAGCTTAATGCATGACACCTCATTTTTGTTTGGAGGATAACCATGCCATTTACACACCATGTAACAATGCATTCACCTTATCTCTTCCTTCCCTCTCCCTATAACTCACGGCCATAAGGCTTTTCCCCACCACAAATTTTCATTCCAACTTCACTTTCATCTCATTTTCTCTCAAGACATCCATTCCTCCCTCAAGAAATTTCGAGTTCATCATCAACAAGGACCAATTACTAAGCTTCTTGGTAAGTCCATAGTAAACTCTAGATGTTTTATTTCAATTTTATACTAAGATCATCCTTCTTACAACTCCATTTTCATGAATATGGGTCTTAGAACAACCATCATTTCGAGATCCCTTCAAGACACAAACTAGGACTCAAAAATCCTTTCCTTCTTCATCTACATCTCAAAAACCCCCAAGGTGAGTTCATACCCCCTTGCTTTTGGTTTTTACTTGTTTTGGGGGAGAATACAAGTTGATTTGTGTAAATCTGTGTGTATATGCATGATTATGTGTGTTTTCCATGAATTATTTGGTGATTATATGTTGATTTCTTCATTAATCTAAAAATATGTTAAGAATTTGAAGTTTATCACTTGGATCTTCATAATAACCTTGAGAAAAGTATTTTTTTTATCACATATAATACATTTAAACTAGTAAATCTGAGATTTATACACTTTAAATAGCAAAAATGAGTGTTGTGTTCTAAGATCTATAAATTAAACTCATAAAACAGCCCTTGATAGGAAAGTTTTGGTCCATTCTCGGACTGTTTTGAACCTCTTAAGTGAAGGATTTTTGAAAACTGTTTTACATGGATACAGTTCAGATTTATACCTTTAAAATGTCTACTCTCACGTTTTCATACGATTTTTCTATAATTTTTGGCGAATTTTACAAAATTGCCTACCAAATTTGAAATAATTTCGGACCAACCTGTGAAGGTGAGCAATTTCACACTTTTTAGAAGCCATTAAAAATTTTGAGAAAAATTGTGAACAAAGAAGACAAAATTTCCAAACTTCCAGAATTTACGGATCCAAATTTCAACTTACGATGATTTTTCTACAAATTTTCCAAAAACTAAGTCTGAAAAGCCCAAAACCAGAAAAATGTGTATTTTAACAAAAATCAAGCCAAAAATGATATTTTCGACAAAAATGGGTTTAAAATGTTATTTTTACCACAAACTAGTCATCAACACAAGTTTTGAACAAAATGGAGATTAAAGTGTTATTCTTACAAAAATTGGGCCTTAATTATAAATTTTTGGCTTATTGGGCCAAGAACGTCATTTTTACAAAAAGTGGACTTTTATACTATTTAAGTTAATACTTGAACCAAAACCAACGATAAACTAACAAACGGATTAAATTGATCATTTTCTAAGTTATCGGGCCTTAGTTGTCCATTTTTATGTATGATAGGTCCTGTATACTATTTATATGTTTATTGGGCCTCATCGACCCATTAACATGTGAGACGGACCTTGGATACTATTTGCGTGCTATTTGGGCCTGTAAGTACCTTACATATGAAATGTACCTTAGTTGTTCTTTCACATATATTTTGAGCCTATGTTATATAATCTCATTGGGCCTTGAAGTGATTTACATGTTTAACGATGCCTTAGTGGTTCACTTACATGGATGATTGGGCCTGGAATGAGTTTATACTTTTTATTCGCGTAAATTCGATTAAGGATCTAGTGAGTTTTTATCGGTTAGCACCTATTAAGTGTACGATCGTAGCCTGTAGTTATAACCAGAGTCTTTTGAAGGGAGAGCGGGGATTTGTGTATAGATCTATACGGGGATGACACCCCACACCTGAGCTGTTCACTACAATTAGACTAACTCAGTATAGAGTGACGAAAACCTTATTCTATTTTCCGTCGGCGTCCACGACGCCAAGACAGGTGAAATTGTCAGTAATTAGTATGGTTATGATGGCTCGCTTAGAGGAATTAACGTTATGAAGTTTACGGAAGACCATTCTCTTTTCTCTTGGATTACTCGGAAACATTCTCTTACTAGTACTCAACCTCGGTGGTTGGTATGGCAACTTTCTCTTTTACAGACAACATCGGGTTGTCTGGGAATATTCTCTTTACATGCTCTTTACATTCTCTATACGATCTCTTTACCCTTTTAGACAAATAAACAATAACATACATGCATTAATACAAGATCTGACACAACCATACTAAACAGTTTTCAGAAAATATCGGATTTTCTGGTGGTTTTCAAAATTATACAAATCATTTTCACAAACATGCTTATGAACTCACCAACATTATATGTTGACGTTTTTCCAAAATAACTTGTATTCTCAGGAAACCGTTGAAGCAGGATGAACGAAACAAACTAATGGATATTGTGTTATATTTTGTTTCATCATACTATTTTGGCATGTAATATTCAAATACAATACTCGATGTAAACAATGAATGTTGTTATATTACATGTGTGATGATGATGATGTTATGTTTCAATTATATTCACTGTAATGATATTTCAAGATGAAGTCACGCACAAGCCCCCGGACGTTTCCGCCGTCTGGTTCGGGGGTGTGACAGATTGGTATCAGAGCATTGTTTATAGTGAACTAGCATATCTAATCATACAGGATATGCAACTATAAATACAATGGGACTAAACAACTCTGAACATAATAATTTAAAATACATACATTTGTGTGCATTTTAGAATAATAACACAACAAGAACAATAAAAGTCATTGGAGGATTTGAACATCGCTATTAAACTCGGGCAGTTATGTAGTCGTATTAGGGGTGAATGTAGCCTGATCAACTACATTGATTCAAAATATGACCAACATGTGTTCGGGAGTAATTATGATGGACAATGAATCAAAAACATACCATTTAATTATCCAAAGAGATTATAGAACCAAACCTAAACAAAATTTAATTACTATAGGAGTAATTGGTATGCTATTTGTTTCTAGTATTTATACCCCTTCGTGCAATACACTATAGACAAGTATCATTAGCTAAGAAACCCCTACCTCCCTAGTCAGGGAATAGCAGGGTGGCTCGACTCAGAGGAGTAACATGAAGTAGAACTTGCAGATGGACTTGCCGAATCAATAAGTAGACCTCGAAGAGGAAGTGCCCAAGGGCAATGATGATGATGACTCGGATGCCGAATCCGATGTCATCAATCCTCCATGTAAAGCCAGAGTACTGACTTATCGTATGGGCCCCAATGGCCGCATGCCCCCGTGGGCACACGATATTTGGAGATAGAGTCACTGGCAGGGGATACGACCACACTACGGAAGGAACTGAGGTCGCTTCGATCTTAGTCATAGAGGACCAGCTGACCGAGCACTCCCAGTCATGGTCCGACGCACCCGAGGTATTGATAACCAAGCTCAGGACACCCCAAATCGAACGGAACAAATGTGGTTTGCTATTAAGAGAGATGAGAGGCAAACTCAAGAAGTGAATGGAGACTCCCGAGCGAGACATATAGTTTGGGAAGTACGACTACGAGATACCAAACAATAAGTAGCTCGTCTCCGAGGTGTATCCACTTCATCAGCACCAGCACCAGACACTTTCCACCACAATTAGGACCAGCCTTTTCTTTTTCCCCCTTACTATCCGATATGAATCTCTTTCGTGTACTATGATGGTACATACCAATGGAACAATTGTGTGCTATCTTTATTTCATAACCTTAATTATATGCACAACCGAACCCTCAAAACCGCTAGACACTTAAGGATCTCAAAGCCAAAACAACCCATATACTCTAAGGATAAACATAGAGATCGTGCCAAATCTGTGATTGCCTACTACCGTAAATACATCATAGGGATGTAGATAGAAACAATGAGAATCATACGACGAGACTCGAAATTTATAGGGTACAACCAGGAATGACGATAATTACTTACGGTCTGGCTTATCAACGTGTAGCAGGAAAATGCCATCCCGTAGGAATAACAAGCGCACCCGCGAGACACCACTGCTACGGATGAACTCTGCTACATTCCAAGTTGTTGAAACAGCGACAGTAACCGCTGCTATGGCACAGATCAATGCAAACAACACCAATGGAGGCGGGAATAGCATTGACAACTCCAGCCGAAGGAATCAACACGGAAACCAGCAAGTGATAGCTTATCAAGGAACACTAAACCCCAAGCTTAAGAGTAGGAAGCAAAATCCTGGAAGTAAGAGAAAGGGACAGCCAACTCAAAGGTTCTCAAAGAAGCAACATGTTGTTGTTGTTCATGAAACCATGACCCCTATCACACCAACATCACTGAGACCATATGCTGGAAGCCTTCCAAAATGAAACCATTGCAAATTCCATCATAACGGAGCCTGCCGGTATCTACTATCCCGGATCGAGATAACGGGATTATTTCAAGACTTTGACAGTCATTTCAGAAGGCTATAGGAACATAGCTAAGTATAAGCGCTACTTACTGCCCTCAAACCAATAGCCAAATCGAACGAACCATTCAACCACTTGAAGACATGCTACAAGTCTGGGTGTTTGAATTCAACAAGTCCGGGGATACCCAGTTGCCCTTGATTAAATTCTCACGCAATAACAGCTATTGCACGAGCATCAAAGTTGCTCTTTTTGAGGCTCCTTATAGTCATAAATCCAGATCACTCGCCAGTACTCACATGGGACCAGAAAACTATTCGCCAGACGACAGAGAAGATAATCCAAATCAGAACTCGACTTCAAGCATCTCGAGACCGACAAAAGAGCTATGCTGACAAGCGGCGTAATCCACTAGGATGTCAAGTCGAGGATTGCGTGTTATTAAAAGAATCTCCTTGGAAAGGAATGATTCACATTAGGAAACGAGAAAACTAAACCCACGATACATCGGACTGTTCGAGATTCTTGCCCGGATTGGTCCAAAGACTTATAGGTTGCAGCTGCTTGTAGAGCTCAACAACGTACACCCCGTGTTCAACGTCTCGAATCTGAAAAAGTGCCTATTAGGCAAAACTCTTATCATTCCTTTAGAAAGAGGTCGAAATAAACAAGAATCTCCTGTTCTTCGAAGAACTAGTCGAGGTATTGGATAGGGAAGTAAAGCGTACAAAACAAAGCCGCATTCCGATTGTGAAGGTTCAAAGGAACGCAAAACGTAGATCGGAATTCACAAGTGAACACAAAGACTAGATTAAGCAGAAGTACCCTCACCTATTCTCTCATTCATGAACCTATCTTTCGAAAGAATTTCGGGACGAAATTCCCTCTAACCGGGGGGACGGGGGATGATGTGACAACTGGCATTTTGGCTAGGAAATTCTATTCCCATGTAAGCATCATCCATTGTAAAAGCCTATACTCTATTCTCGTTCAAATACACCTCATATGTTCAACTAAGGGTTGAAAACCTTAGAAATCTCGATTCAAGATTATTATGGACTAGGATTCTCTTATTGGGTCTAACGAACCAATAAACTTTCAACTTGACTACTTTGGGCCTAAAATGATCCATATTATTTCTGATGGGCCTTATTGGGCCATAACTAATCCAATTAACCCTAATAAGCCATAAATGCATTCTTTTATGCAATTTTGGGCCTTGAATTTCCCTAAATGCCCAATGGGACGAAAAGTCATTAGTGGGCCTCATAAATTCGAACCAAGACTAGAAATGGGCCAAGCTAATCTACCTCCCCTCTCTTTAGCCCAATTCTCGGCCCATTATCTATTTAAACAAAAAAAAAGGAGAAATTAGTTAACTAGCTTAATGCATGAAACCTCATTTTTGTTTGGAGGATAACCGTGCCATTTACACACCATGTAACAATGCATTCACCTTATCTCTTCCTTCCCTCTCCCTATAACTTACGGCCATAAGGCTTTTCCCCACTACAAATTTTCATTCCAACTTCACTTTCATCTTATTTTCTCTCAAGACATCCATTCCACCCTCAAGAAATTTCGAGTTCATCATCAACAAGGACCAATTACTAAGCTTCTTGGTAAGTACATAGTAAACTCTAGATGTTTTATTTCAAGTTTATACTAAGATCATCCTTCTTACAACTCCATTTTCGTGAATATGGGTCTTAGAACAACCATCATTTCGAGATCCCTTCAAGACACAAGCTAGGACTCAAAAATCCCTTTCCTTCTTCATCTACATCTCAAAAACCCCCAAGGTGAGTTCATACCCCCTTGTTTTTGGTTTTTACTTGTTTTTGGGGGAGAATACAAGTTGATTTGTGTAGATCTATGTGTATATGCATGATTATGTGTGTTTTCCATGAATTATTTGGTGATTATATGTTGATTTCTTCATTAATCTAAAAATATGTTAAGAACTTGAAGTTTATCACTTGGATCTTCATAATAACCTTGAGAAAAGTATTTTTTTATCACATATAATACATTTAAACTAGTAGATCTGAGATTTATACACTTTAAATAGCAAAAATGAGTGTTGTGTTCTAAGATCTATAAATTAAACTCATAAAACAGCCCTTGATAGGAAAGTTTTGGTCCAATCTCGGACTGTTTTGACCCTATTAATGGAAGTATTTTTCAAAACTATTTTACATGGATACAGTTTAGATTTATACTTTTAAAATGACTACTCTCACGTTTTCATACGATTTTTCTATAATTTTTGGCGAATTTTACATAACTGCCTATCAAATTTGAAATAATTTCGGACCAGCCTGTGAAGGTGAGCAATTTCACCTAGTTGCTCTTTTATGTCTTCATTAGTAAAGTGTCTCGGAGCGGGTCTTGTCTCTGGTTGCCCATTAAATTTCAAACTCATCCTTAACGGATCATCAACATATAAGAACCGATGATGACCGATATAAACGACTTTATTTACTGCACGGTACGAAGGAGTGTCTTCATTGCAAGTCGGGCATGCTCTATACCCTTGTTCGTTCCGGCCCGATAAACTACTACGAGCTGGAAAGTTGTTTATTGTCCATAAAAACATAGCTTTCATCGTGAAGAATGTTTTTGTCGATACATCTTTAATGCGTATGCCTGATTGCCATAAAAACTTAAGCTCTTCCACTAACAGCCTAAGGAAAACATCTATGTCCTTTCTAGGCGCTTTAGGGCTGGGAATCAACAAGGCCAACATGAATGATGACTCTTTCATACAAAGCCATTGTGGCAGATTGTATGTGGTGAGTACAACCGGCCACGTACTATGCGGATTACACATGTTATCAAATGGATTAAAGCCATCAGCTGCCAGCCCTAGACGTACGTTGCGAGGTTCACTCGAGAAGTCAGAGTAATCTACATCAAATTTTTGCCAAGACTCTCCATCAACGGGATGACGCATCACACCATCTTCTGATCTCCCAGTACTATGCCATATCATATTTTTGGAAGTGTACCGTGAACAATACAAACGACGTAGTCTAGGGGCCACTGGAAAGTATCGTAACACCTTATGAGCCACTTTCTTACCCTTGGTGTTTTTATCAATCCACCGAATCTCTTTACAAACGGGACAAACTTGCAATGACTTGTGTTCCTTCCAGAAGAGAAAACAATCGTTTTTGCACACATGAATTGACTCGTACCCCAAACCTAACTTCTTCAGTTTCTTTTTTGCTAAATAATATGAACGAGAAACCTTGTTGTCTGGTGGAAATGCCGAATGCAACAACTCAAGGAGTTGATCAAATGAACTATCAGTCCATTTGTTGTTGACCTTCATATGCATCTGCTTTGCTAAAAAAATCAAGGAATGAAAACGTACAACCAGGATATAACTTGGTTTCGACTGCCTCTAACAACTCTTCAAAATCATCATCAACACCACCACCCCCTGTATTCGAGGTTCCTTCATCGAGGTTTGTATCATTTTCTCTCGACTCCCACATAACATCGTCAATAACATCATCCATCTCGTTGCTTGGCGATACGACATCTACAATTGTCACACCCCAAAACCACGAACGGTGGAAACGTTCAGGTGTGGAGGACGTCATGTATAGTATCACAACAGTGTAAAATAGTAAACAAGCAACAACATCATCCATTGCATTATAAGTAAAGTTTTAATACATGTGTTCTTTCATTGTAATAAGACACCAAAAATATATAATCAAAATAAAAGACAAGACTTGTCTGCTCCGTCTTCTCAAAACCTGGCCACCGTACCTGTCTACTGATGACCTGAGAATACAAGCTATTTTGAAAGAGAGTATCAGCTTTAAAGCTGGTGAATTCATAAGTATTTAAGTGTCACTGACTTGCTTTGAAAAGCTGTTTTAAAAGTCATGTAAACCTTTAAATGAAAATGTTGATGTAAGTATGAAAAGCCCTAGAAAATCCCTTATTTTCTATTAGTTTGAGATGTAGTCTTCTACCAAGACCCGAATGTTTTGTGATGACAATGTAGTCTTCTACCAAGACCCGAATGTTTTGTTATGACAATGTAGTCTTCTACCAAGACCCGAATGTTTTGTTATGATAATGTAGTCTTCTACCAAGACTTAAATGTTCTGTAAGTAAAATGATAGCTTTTCCTTTCTATTGACTAGTACTAAAAGTGCTCAGTCTAACTCATCGTTTATGTGAATATATCATAAAATAAAGTAAATAGGAAAAATATAATCATGTAAGTATTACCCTTGGATTACCAGGGTTAACACGAAATCACTGAAGCGAAAAGTATAACCTAATGAACATCCGAAGATTGTTCAATTAACCTCTGTGGCGAACAGTAGGTTCCAGGAATGGTTAGTCCCGTAACTGACTTTACATCGCTGTAGTCGAAGTAAATAACCTAATGAACATCCGAAGATTTTTCAATTAACCTCTGTAGCGAACGGTAGGTTCCAGGAATGGTTAGTCTCGTAACTGTATCCTAATATATGTAATAACAACCTAATGAACATCCAAAGATTGTCCAATTAACCCCTGTAGCGAACAGTAGGTTCCAGGAATGGTTAGTCCCGTAACTGACTCTACATCGCGATAAGCGAACTAGATAACCTAATGAACATCCGATGATTGTCCAATTAACCCCTGTAGCGAACAGTAGGTTCCAGGAATGGTTAATCCCGTAACTGACTCTACATCGCGATAAGCGAACTAGATAACCTAATGAACATCCGAAGATTGTCCAATTAACCTCTGTAGCGAACAGTAGGTTCCAGGAATGGTTAATCCCATAACTGACTCCCGTTGAACTGGGATGGGCTGGGTGATTTACTGAAAATACTAATAAATCATCTCCACGAATCGAGTTTCAAGTATTCCTATAAGTATACACAGGTAATTGTATCTACGTAAAGGTATTCATGTAATGTGTTCATGTAAGCGTAGTCATGTATCATGTAAGCATATGTAAAGGTACTCATGTATTAGGTAATGTACTAGTAAAGACTCATGAATGAACTGACTCTTGTGTGATTCTTTGTAATAGGAATAATGTTTGATATCTTCTAACTATCCCTATGATAGTTAACTGAAAGGTAATTGCTTGTTCAAGTAGGTTTATACACTCTTGCTACCCAAGAGTGTTGGAAACTAAATGAAGGGTGAAAACTATAATCTCTAACATATATATGAACATATGCATATAAGTATAGTTTCGTTCAAGAAGGTAAAAATGGTTTTGTACGACATCTAAGAGTTTTGAACAATAATTAACAATGACTTGGTGTCACTTTAATAAACATTTCAAAAGTAATACATTTGATAACAAAGTATTTTTAAGATTTAAAACCATTTCATGCATCACATTTTGTAGTATGTGAAATCTGCTGATTTAAAACACAATTATAAAATACATATAAATGATTTAATAATATGTTGTTTTCTACTTGTATTCCCCCCATTAAATCATTTAAAATTATTTAAAACGTTGATTAGGGGTATGAACTCACCTGTTGTGAGTGGTTCTAGCGGGTACACGTGTATGGATGAGAAGTTCCACGAATGAAGTCCCGAGACACAGTAAGTCCTAAATGATATTTAAGGACACATAATGACATGAATATAGTCTTTATAACAACTATATGAAAGATAACACCTTCCAGGACTAGGAAACACCTTGACCAAGTGTTGGAATCACATGTGATTCAACATAGGAAGGTATAAGGCACACAAATGAGTTTACTACCATGAGTTCACGGCCCAAGGGAGTTTACGGCCGTAAACTCATGGTTACTCATGGGTTAGTGCAAGTATGAAAGCTAGGGAATGATTTAGGGACATTAGCTTTAGCCTAGGATGAGAAAGACCACTTCTTTTGGCATTTTGGGGGTGTTCACGGCCCAAATGAGTTTAAAACCATAAAATCATGTCCAAATATGTTTATGAGGGTCTTAAAGGTCATAAGGAAGCATTCTAAATTCATGCCTAAGCCTTAGGAAGTGTTTGTGGCACCAAAACACCCCTAACTTGAGTTTTCGGCCCATAGACCATTTGGTCATGTGTTTGTGGCCGTAAACACTTGTGGGTGTTGGTATTTTGGTTGTTTTGGGTCTTAGACACATCAAGGTAAAAAGCTATGCTAGTCTCTTAGCTTAAGGGTGGCATTTAGGGCATTTTGACACCCTAAAATGGAGTTCACGACCCAAGAACTTCCTTGGCCGTGAACTCACTTTCAACCCTTGATTCTATTTGTTTTGGATGTCTAAACATGTCATGGGTAGTATCAAGGTTCATTTCCAAGGCTTTGAGGGACATTGGGACACTTTTGGCCCTTAAAATGGAGTTTACTCTCCAAATGGAGTTTACTCTCCAAGATGTTCTTGGGGAGTAAACTCTCAAATCTTGTTACTTTGAATTTTTTTTCTGTCCCTAAACTCGTTAGTGTACAAGTCCAAACTAGTTTCATGGCTTAAGGAAGGACTAGGCATCATTTGGCTTTTGAAAAGGAGTTTACTCTCCAAGATGTTCTTGGGGAGTAAACTCACAGATCTTGTTGTTTTGTCGTTATTTTGATGTTATTAAGCACAATCTAAGCTATATAATACAACTAGATTGAATTACTCACGATTTGGGATAAAAACCCGAAGATCCGTGAGAGAGAATTTGGCTTTTCTCTAATTGGAAATGTAACTAATGAGTTATTTGGTTCAGGTTTCTATATATAGTCCTGAGATATTTTTGGCAGAAAATATTTTTATTCCTGAAATGATTTCTAATATAACAGAGTGTTGGAATAACAGTGTTGCACAAAACCCTAGTGCATCCACTCTCCTGATATTTCCTGAAGTGTAAACCCTGCATTACTCAAACTTATCCGAAAAGTCTAAAAATTTACTGTGACTGTTATAACTTCTATTGAAGTGATATTGTTTGTTCAGAATGGAAATTTCGGGTTGTCACAACAACTGGAGGGATTAAAGGTTCACCGTGATATATCCACATTTTGTATGATTGACTGAAACCATATATACGAACATGATGTCTCATTGCTTTTGGATTCATGAAGTAACAATTATCACATTTCTCACACAGACATCTGGTTTCACCTTTACAATCTAGGTGTAACATGGATCTCATGACAAAAGTGTCGAGTCCTAGCTGGAACTCGGGAGATTGACGATGTGGATTAGTAGTCCAGCTTTTATCAATAGACATGATGCAACTGAAACATAATTTAGTGTTTAAGGTTTATTTTACGGGAAACAAAAATCAAGTAGAGTATTTCCAACACGGGATACTTTAGTTGTAATGACCAACGGTAAGTCACTAACAAAATTAAGCACTTTGAAACCATATACAATACATTGAGTCACTAAAAGTATGTTGCTATTAAGTTGGTTTTATAATTGATTTAATTTGATTTTATAAAGGTAACTTAATTTGATTCTAAAGGTAAATTAATTAGATTTTCTAATTAATTTAATATTTTCTTTTTTGTTATTAGTTTAATTTATTAAACTAATTTTATTTTATTTTAATATTAACATTAACTTGATTTTAAAACTACTTTAAGTTGATTTTACAATTAATTTATTATTTTTTTTAATGTTTTTTTTAAAATTAATTTAATTTTATTCTATAATTAAATTAAAACTACTAGAAGTACGTTGCTATTAATAACCTAATTAAAGCTAAAGTTGTAATGAACAACATTAAGTCACTAAAAGTATGTTGTTATTAAGTTGGTTTTATAATTGATTTAATTTGATTTTATAAAGATAACTTAATTTGATTCTAAAGGTAAATTAATTTGATTTTCTAA
Source organism: Lactuca sativa (assembly GCF_002870075.4). Classification (NCBI taxonomy): domain Eukaryota; kingdom Viridiplantae; phylum Streptophyta; class Magnoliopsida; order Asterales; family Asteraceae; genus Lactuca; species Lactuca sativa. The sequence continues at coordinate 366,616,606 of NC_056626.2, read as the reverse complement.
TTAATTTAATATTTTCTTTTTTGTTATTAGTTTAATTTATTAAACTAATTTTATTTTATTTTAATATTAACATTAACTTGATTTTAAAACTACTTTAAGTTGATTTTACAATTAATTTATTATTTTTTTAATGTTTTTTTTTAAATTAAGCCAAATTTATACATCCAATTTATATATTCAAATTTCATCCAATTTCATACAATTAAGCCAAATGTATACATAAATTACAATTAAGCCAATTTCATCCAATTAAAGTCAAACATTAAGTCACTAACAAAATTAAGCACTTTGAAACCATATACAATACATTACTAGAAGTAAGTTGCTATTAATAACATAATTAAGCCAAATGTATACATCCAATTTGCATATTCCAATTTCATACAAATTTATACATTTAAATTTCATTTTAAGGCAATGTGATATAAACATAAATTACAATCCAACAAATGTATATATTCATGCCAAATTTCACTTTTAAGCCAATGTAATCTAAACATAAATTACAAAACATACACAAAATGCATAATAAAATTCCCACAAATTTGAAAAAACATACACTCCAACAAAATGCATACAATCCAACAAAATACACAACCACTTCATATATCTCAAAATACAAACATCATCACTCAACAAAATTGAAAATTACTAACAATTTATCATCTAAATTAACACCAAAACAGAAAAATCATAAAAAAGAGGAGGAATTCGACATTGATTGTGGGCAATTTCGGAATGTAGCTCAAGGTCGTCGGTTTTGGGGTTGTGGCGGTCTTGGGGGAAGGAGGGGCTAGCACCGGTCCCAACAGGCACTTCCTAGTCCACCAAGTCGGAAGAAATAAATGAGATTGAAGAAAGAAATGAGAGAAAAACGAGAGAAGAAAGGATAGTGCAGAAAAGAAAGTCGCAGAAAGGTAAACTGGAATGGGATATTTGCATGCGCATTAGCGGCGACAGGCAATAGCGGCGTGGGTGCGTATTAGCGGCGACACTAGGGCAATAGCGGCGACCAGTGGAGGGAAAAGTCAGGCGTCTTTTCGCTTTCCTCTACAGTCGTTGGATTGAAAAGAAATCGGACGGATGGGGTTAGTTTGACACAGATCGTTGTAACTTAGCATTAGCGGCGACATGTAACGCTTCAATTACATGTCGCCGCTATTGTCTGGTGTCGCCGCTAATGCTAACCTTTCTTGTAGTGAAGTGGTCTAATTTTTCGTTCAAATGAATTTTAGAGATTCTATATATAACGTGGAATTCAGGTTATACAACTTTTTTTTTTTTTTTTTTCTTTAACAACTTGAAATTCATGTTATCTATTGTGCTCAAAGGAATACAATCACTCATTTATTTATGATTTTTAAATTTGGTCATGTGTTCTTAAATAATGAAAATTTAAATTGACTACATAATAGTACCACCCGATTTCAGTAGATTTACTGATTAAAATATAACAAAAACATGACATAAATTATAGGCATATTGGAAGAAATTAGAAATTTGATGTCAAAACAATAAAATTGCATAGTAAACATTTTTGTAGCACTCAAAAAAACTAAAAGGAAGAGTTTCGGCATTTCATAATTTAAGAGTGAAATTTTTATGAAGAAAGAAACGTGATGGGTTATAAACTGAAAACTAAATAACAATATATGTGGTATCGATTAACACACGGATTGCATTCGTTTGTTATGAAAAATATCTGAAATATACGAAATGAAATGCCTATAAAAAGCGACAAATGAAAATCACAATGAAACAACACTCATTACATCAACGTTGGGACATTCCGGCTACGCTTTGACGGCTCTCCTCCCACGTCCCAGATGATGATATTAATCATTATCACTCTCATATCTCCCCACGATAACGACTTTCTATATTCATTTCTCAACCCTACACCCTTGGTTTAGTTCACGACACACATCATGATTCTAGCTTTGACACTGAGACTGTGGAGACAAGTTCATGTTCATCAACGTTAGACCATGCTTATGGAGGTTGTTCTCTTCCATTGTGGTGTGTAGAGAAGAAGTTGTATCATAGTCATTATCTTTCTCATCTCCTAGATTATATATTAAGAGTAGTCGATAGAGGACATAAAAGTCTTTGGTCACCCAATTTAAACTCTAAGGCCATAATATTCACACCGTCTAGTTTCTCCAATCTCTTCCTTTGTTTCGTTCACCTTTGTTCAAAGAGACATTAACACCGACCAAGAAAACAAAGTCACACGCTTCACAGTTTCCTTTCAACTTGCCAAACGAACGAACTGAATCCAAAGTCACCTGCTTTGATGAATCCTTCCTGCCTGCTAGCTTTTCATGCACCTATGCCGGTCTCCCCTTATCACGAGCAAGTCAATGTTTCTTCTTTGCTAATGATTGTTGTCCGGTTAATGTAACTACTGCCTTTTGATTTTTCTGCTTTCTGATTTCAACCGATCAACACCCGCAAAAATCAACCTGTTGATTGAGTCCTTCTTTCAATTGATGCCAATCATACATTCTTTCTGAATTTTCCCTCCAAAACCAGTTGCCGACCCGCAGCTTCTACAGCTCTCGCAGCCCTACAGCCGAAGCTCTTCCCTCCTTTGAAAGTCGCCTATCAAACGAGCCCTTTTCAACCTTTGTTCTAATATCAAGTGTTTGTTTTAAACTTAAAGAATCGCATCTTATGAACAAGAAAGAAAAGGAAAAATAGAAGGAATAACACACCAAGAGAAACTATGTTGTTTAATACTTCAAAACTCTTATTAGTGAACACGATTACATCTAATCTATTTATAAGGGAAAAAAAAAACTTGTCTTCTCTTTGGATGAAATCTTCATCCAAAAATATGGAAAAAAAAAAGTAATTAAAGAATAATTGTTGTATGAGAAAGTATAAAATAACTTGTCTTCTCTTCTTCTTCAAAATCTACAATAACATAGCCAATGTATATTACCCACCATTTGTGTCCCATTTACAATTTGGATTTTAGGTGTCATTTATACGTCGGGGTTTTCTTGGTACTCCTCCACCGGAAAATTTGTCTTCGCCTTGTTTCCTCTATACTGAATGTTGGCGACGTCGTAAGCTCTGGCAGCCTCTTCTGCAGTCTCAAAAGTCCCCAACCACTTCCGCTCTTTCGTCCCCGGAACCATTATCTCCGCCGCCCATTTCCTCGACGGCCGGAGACGAACTCCTCTGTAAACCTTCTTCTTCGTTCTCTTTCCCGTCTCTTCTCCACCACCGCCGGTGAACATGTGACACCCCAAACAGTGTTCCGGGATTCGCATTCTACATTCGCCGCAAATTTCATGCTCCACCGGCGACGGATGATTCTGAGAGCTTCCGGTTTCACTACTGCTTGGAATGACGACGTTTCCGCCGCAGATAACATACCGGAGTGCTGAAACAATGGCGGAATTCTCGTAGTCGAAATTGATGGTGGGATTGTTCATTTTCTCTGAAGAACGGATAAAGTAGTTTCCTTGGCGCCATTATATAATTGCAATTGCGGCGGATGAAGGTCGAAGCTCACGTGTAATTTCAGTCAATGAGTCAAACGTCCGAGGATGACAGCGAATTTTAAAACTCTGTCGTTTGCTAACTGCTATATTATAAATTATAACCCCTTCTTCTTTGAAAACTTTCACTACCAGTCCCTACAGTGTTAATGTTTAGATATATCAAGAAAGTGGTTGAACTTTTCTTAAACATGAAGTATGTTGATCAACGTTTCCTTTAAATTTGAATGTATCTCAAATTTATAAAAATATCGATGTCATAAAACTTTGTATGTATCTCATATTTATAAAAAGATTAATGTTATAGATGAGTAGAAACACTATTAGAAAACCAGTGCAATAGATACAGCACAATCCGTAGCTATAAGTAAATAGCTACGGAATTGCTACGGAAAAATGTCTGTAGCATAATAGCCCGTGGGAAAATTATAGTTACGGATAAGCTACGGAATCGCTACAAAATAACTACGGAGTTTTCCGTAGTTAACATAGCTACGGAAATAAGTAACTATGGATTTCCTACAGAATAGTTACGGAAATGGATACCTACAGAATAGCTACGGAACAAAATAGCTAATAGCTACGGAATTGTTACGGAAATATATAGCTACGGAATTGTTACGGAAATATATAGCTACGGAATTGTTACGGAAATATATAGCTACGGAATTGCTACGGCTAACATTACCTACGGATTTTTTGTAGGTAATCCGTAGGTAATTACTTTTAATTTAAATTAAAAAAAACATCAAAAATTTATAAAAAATCCAGTTTTTTTTGTTCATATTGGAAAAACTCATTACATTAAACTAATAATAATATTGAAATTCAACCAAAAAACAAATAACATTACAATAAAACTAATAAACCTAAAAGTGTCATATACAAATACATATTACAAATGAGCATTGTTTAATAATACATTAAATGTGTCTAATAATACACATTAAAAGTGTCAACTACAAATGTTTATTTAGATGCTTACATACATAAATTTGAGAATTATATGGTGGATTGTTTGGCAAATTACCGAGTAAGTTGAATTGATAAAGGCCGACAAGTGTTCTTCAATTTGAGTTTTGAATCATATCGTTCCTGTTTCAACACAAAATAATCAATGATCACAAAAAATACAAATATAGCAATGTACTTTCATTTATTTTTTAATATAACCATAATTAGGAACATTTTCGAAAGTACAACGTTATAAGTTAGACAAAATGAAAGTAAGATGTTATAATAAACATGTATATCTTGCATTTAACTAGCTCAAAAATAAAAACACATTTCCTTCTAATAATCGACTCCTTCATCATGTTGTTGAATCACTACAATAATTGACTCATTCATCATTTTGTCATCACTAGAAGTTGGCTACCAATACAATGATCAATAATCCATAATAAAAATAGAAATTAAAACAAATATATGCATGCACCAAGATTTAATCATTTAAAAACCACTCACCACTCTAATATGCCATTCATGGCTACCAAAATCTTTGAAAGATGCTACGTCTAGTTCCCAAAAATAACATATTTGTGTTCATTATTTATTAGTAGTAAAATAAAAGGAAAGTATGTTTAAAGAAATATGAACTTACAATGCACTACATGGTTCATTAACTGTGCAAATCATAACCTCAAAATTCATCCCCAACTCCAAATCAGTCACCATTAGGTCCAATTTTCAATTATCAAAAATTGAAAATCCAAAACTGAAGTGAAACCTATAAAATAATGGCAAAATCAATGTAATATGATAAAAATTGGAACAAAAACTAAAGGATAAATCCCGATAAGCTCTTACAAGCTATAAAAAGGAAAGCAATTCTTAGAGAAACTATGAATGGACTTGGAAAGTTTGTAATCATGGAAGAATTGTGATATTGGTCCAGCTAAAAGTGCGACTTTGGTCCAGCAAAATGTGCACCGGGTATAGATACGAGGGATTACCTTAGTTGGAGAAGAAATCGAGCAAAAGAGGTAACAGAAAAGGGATGAACGCGCACTAAACCAAAAAGAAATGAACCCTAAATAAAAATAAAAATAAAAGCTAAATCGAAATGAATTCTAACCCAAAACGAAACCCTAAGTGGAATTAAACCAAAAAGAAACTTACTTGAAACAGTGACGATTGCTAGCAGATACGGCGACAACACTAATGGCGATAGCAGGAAAGAAGGAACTCCGACGGCGGCGCAAACTGTGTAAGAGAAGAAGGAAATCGAAAGAGAGTGTGTGAATGGAAGGAGTGAGTTCCACTGTGAAAGAGAAAAGGGAAAACGAGAAGGAAAAACGAGAAGAGGGAAACCGAATGAAGGAAATGCGATAGAGGGAAGCGGCCGCTAAAATGGAGGCGGACAATGGGTGAACGATCCGGAGAAGGGACAAGCAACGAGGGGAGGGGTGATTTTGGGTAGCGTTCACAGAAGACGAAGGGGGGAAGACAGAAGCGAGGAGTGTAGGAGTCGATCGCTAAAATGGAGGTGGAGGCGTACAAAAAAAATATGAAACCCTAAACTGAACAAGGCAAAAAAAAACGAGGGTGGCGGGACTCGAACTCGGGTATTTTCCATACATAACCACCAAATCTACCAATCGGGTGGGAATGCCACATCCATAATAACATTGTCCACTATTACTTTTAACCACTTCCACAACCGTTTATTGTTGTTGTTGTTGTTATTATTATTATTATTATTATTATTATTATTATTATTATTATTATTCATTTTTTTTATTTTTAAGTACACACATACACATACATATACATTCACACATACATACACATATAGACATACATAAAACATACATACATACATACATACATAGATACATACATACATACATACATATGCATTACAGTGTTAAACCATGAAATGAGTAATAGATCCTAAAGGTGTACACGACTTTGTGAACGATATTAATAGTTATAAGTTGGTGAAAGTTTAGATAATCATGTATGCATGTATGTGTCTATATGTATAATGGTTACACTTTCAATAACAAACTATTTTGTTCTTTTATATACATGTAGATACACATACACAAGTACATACATATACACATACACATAACCATACACAACAAACTGATGCATAAATGATGACGATGAGGATGATGATGATGATGACTATTGATAGTGTGATGATGATGGTGATGGTGGTGGTGGTGGTGGTGATGGTAACGATGGTGGTGATGGTGGTGATGGTGATGGTGATGGTGATGGTGATGGTGACGGTGATGGTGGTGATGGTGACGGTGATGGTGATGATGGTGATGGTGGTGATGGTGATGGGGATGGGGATGGTGATAGTGGTGTGATGGTGGTGGTGATGATGGTGATGGTGGTGATGATGATGGTGATGGTGATGGTGGTGATGGTGATGATGGTGATGGTGATGATGATGGTGATGGTGGTGATGGTGATGGTGATGGAGATGGTGATGATGGTGGTGGTGATGGTGATGGTGATTGTGATGGTGGTGTGATGATGGTGTGATGATGGTGGTGGTGATGGTGATGGTGGTGATGATGATGGTGGTGTGATGGTGATGATGATGATGATGGTGGTGGTGGTGGTGATGATGATGATGATGGTGATGGTGATGATGATGGTGGTGGTGATGATTATAATGATGATGATGATGGTGGTGGTGGTAGTGATGGTGATGATGATGATGATGATGGTGGTGGTGATGATGGTGATGATGATGATGGTGATGGTGATGGTGATAGTGGTGATGGTGATGGTGATGGTGGTGGTGGTGGTGATGGTGATAGTGATTGTGATGGTGGTGTGATGATGGTGGTGATGATAGTGGTGATGGTGATGGTGGTGATGGTGATGGTGGTGATGATGATGGTGGTGTGATGGTAATGATGATGATGATGGTGGTGGTGGTGGTGGTGATGATGATGATGGTGATGGTGATGGTGATGATGGTGGTGATGATGATTATGATAATGATGATGATGATGGTGGTGGTAGTGATGATGATGATGATGGTGGTGGTGGTGGTGGAGTTGGTGGTGGTGGTGGTGGTGAAGATGATGATGATGATGATAATGGTGTGGTGGTGATGATGATGACGATGATGATGGGTGTGGTGATGATGATGATGGTGGTGGTGATGATGATGATGATGATGGTGATGGTGATGGTGATAATGTTGGTGATGATGGTGATGGTTGTGATGGTGATGATGGTGATGATGATGATGATGTTGATGATGGTGATGATGATGATGATGTAGGTATAGGTTTTTGTGAGATGTAAGTGAACGTATTCATAAGCATTATAGTGTTAAACCAGCAAAGAGTAATAGATCTCATATGTGCACACGGCTTTTATGGATGATATTAATAGCTATAAGTTGGTGAAAATATAGATAATCATGTATAATAGAGGTGTGAAAAAAACGGAGCAAAAAAAACGACGTTGGGTGCCCGAAAAATCGAAAATAAGAAAAATTCATAGCTAATTAGCTACGTATCATCAGCTACAGAATTCTAACGAAAAGCATATTCCGTAGCTAATTACCTACGGATTAGCTACGGAATATGCTTTCCGTTAGAATTCCGTAGCTAATTAGCTACGGATTTTTCTTATTTTCAAATTTTCGGGCACCAAACGTCGTTCTTTTCGCTTCGTTTTTTTCACACCTCTATTATACATGATTATCTATATTTTCACCAATTTATAACTATTAATATCATTTATAAAATAGTGTGCACATACATGATTCATTGCTCGTTTAATGGTTTAACACTATAATGCTTATGAATACGTACACATACATCTCACAAACACGTATACATACACATATACACGTACACATATTCCACAACTCATTCATGTATATAAATATACATATACAAACATAATCCATCACAAGTTGGTGAAAAATATAGGCATTATAATGTTAAATTGTGAAACGAGTACTTGATCCTGAAGGGGCACACGACTTTATGAACGATATTAATAGCTACAAGTTGGTGGAAATAATGATAATCATGTATAGTCGAGGTGTGAAAAAAATGAAGAGAAAAAAAACGACGTTTGGTGCCCGAAAAATTGAAAATAAGAAAAATCCGTAGCTAATCCGTAACTACTTAGCTACGGAATTCTAACAGAAAGCATACTCCGTAGCTAATCCGTATGTAATTAATATCCGTAGGTATTCCGTAGCCATTCCGTAGCTAATTAGCTACGGAATAACTACGGATTTGCATTTGTAGCTATTCCGTAGCTAATTAGCTATGGAATAGCTACGCACCCGCATCAGTAGTTATTCCGAAGCTATTCTGTTACTAAATTATGACATCTCATTCTATAACTGATCCGTAGCGATTCCGTAGCTAATTAGCTACGGAAATTTTCCGTAGCTATTTTCGGTAGGAAAAAGTCATATTTTCTAGTAGTGAAAGTTATCTTATTACTTTTTAAAAAACATGATTATTTTAATGGTTTTTTCATTAAATGAACAAATAATTTGTATGTATTTCAAATTTCATAAAAGTTTGTATGTATCTCAAATTTATAAAAAACATAAATGTCATAAAAGTTTGTATGTATCTCAAATTTATAAAATGAATAATGTCGCGAATGAGTAGCAAATTATTTTATTACTTTCTAATAACATAATTATTTTAAGAAAAATTTGTCAGAATATAAACAACTGAAATTTATTATACATAAAATACTGTTATTTTATTTTTGTATTAAAAGAACAAATAATTTGTATGTATTTTAAAGTTCATAAAAAATTTTATGTATCTCAAATTTATAAAAAGATTATTGTTATGAAAGCTTGTATGTGTCTCAAATTTATAAAAAGATCAATATCATAAATGAATACTGATTTTTTTTTTTTTCAAAAAACATGATTATTTTAAGACAAAATTATCAGCATTTAAGCGACTGAAATTTTGTAATCGTTAAATACTATTATTTTAATGATGTTTACTAAAAACAAATACTTTGTTTTTTTTTATAACTTTCTGATAAATTCAAAATATTTTATAGAAAATAATTTGTTTCTAGAAGCATTAACCTTTATAAAATTAGATACTCAAATGGATTAGAAAAAATGTGTCCAAATTCGACAACGCGGATTGCATTATGTTGAGTCCAAATACTAGAGTACCATCAAACCATAAAAGTAGATAAACATGTTTACTTGGTTTCCCATTTCAACTTGTTCCTGATGACATATACTTAGGACGGAATCTCACTCTCATCAGTTTCACTGTTTCCGACACTTTTTCTTTTTCTTTTTTCCTTTTTTTTAAACGAAGAGTTATATTAAAAACCTAGATACTAGGCAACAAGGATCACCTTATTGATAAACACTATTAGGCTGAATAGTACTCTCATTTACTCTCATTGATCAAATAAATCCATACTATTTTGATGCCTATATAGAGAAGCGAGGGAGAATAGAGAGATAAAAACATGCACATGATCTATCTATCTTTGCCTCCAACATTTTAACTCGTAAACCCTACACCGGTCAACCTTATACATCATTGAGTTCTTTCTTTTCTTTTCGGTTTTGGTTTGTTAATAAAACTTTTACAAGGATAACTTATCAATCTTATTATTTCTCTCAATACGATGTGTATAGTGGCTCATATTGCTAAATTTATTTACTAGATATTATTTTGGGGTAAAATTTGTTTGTTTTTTGTTCGGTAGTTATTCTTGATGTGTCCCAACTTCAATGTTGTGGCAGGTCTAGAATTAAAAAAATCACATGGTTCCCTAACCGATTCAGTCGGACCGAACTGCTACAAAATGGCTTGAAAATCGAACCACATTGATCGGTTTGATCGGTTAAACCGAAACCCGTTCACATTACCAGTTTTTTATCTCAAAAAACCGTTTTTTATCAAACAAGTTGGAACCGGCTAGTTAAAAAAACGATTCAACCGGACTGATTAGAACATTCAAAAAAATGATTTTTATAAATATATCTATTAAATATTTAAAAATAAATGCAGAAGCTAATATATAATAAAAAGTGTTACAACTAATTAGCTAAATCATAAACTCATAGTTGTCAAGTACAAATGTTCTTTCATTTTGTTATGCATAAGACATCACCTCTCATTTATTTCGTTAGTCGGTTGATATGGAAATAACTATAAGTGGTAATCAAAAAATTCAAACGTATCTCTACTTTAACTAATATATGTTGTTTTTTCAACAAAAAGTTAGGTCTTTTAATATTTTTAAGAATAAATTATGTAAATGGTCCCTATGGTTTAGTATAAATTGCACGCTTGGTCCCTAACTAATTTTTCTAACTCGGACCATCCTCAAGTTTTAATTGTGTAACGCGCTTAGTCCTTATTTTAACAATCTGTCAATTGTTTTCGTTAGACATCACACATGTCTTGCACGTTGGGGGTATAATAGTCATTTACCATTGTCAGCGTTCTACCGCCAAGAAATAAAAGACGTATCACTTATTAGCGTGATCAGCCACAAACATTCATAGACAAAACTTTTGAAAACCCTTGATCGAAAGAACCCTACATTTGAAGACGACGATGGCGCCTTGGAGGATACATGCTACCATGGACGAGATCGACGTTGCTCATCGATATGGTAAGTGTCCACTCCCTCGATCAGTTAGTAACTTAAACAAAAAAATATGTGACTGATGTATCTTCCCTTCAATCTACAGCTGGACATCCGACGATATTCACTGTTCGATTATACCATGGTGGACAGTTTACACAATTCCCTGGAAGAAAGTACATCAAAGGCAAGCAAAATTACTTTGATTTACTAGACATTTACACCTTTTCCATTCACGACATTGACGAGATGATGGAGGAACTTGAGCATGTTAATTCAGACAAGACACTGCTCTACTATCATTTCCTGAGACCGTTTGGCGATTTGGATTTTGGGTTATTTGCTTTGGGTTCTGATCAGGATGTTCACCATCTGGGTACGTATGTTGGTAACCATAAGCTAATAGACATATATATTGAGCATGGGAAAACAAACTTACATACTTATTCTATGTCCCCTAACCCTAGTAAGGTTTAAATTGTTGAAATTAAAGAGCCACCAGCTTGCTCCAAAAAGGTTGTTCTTGGAGTGGCATGACTCTCCAATTGAGCATGAGAGTGTTCCATACCTAACCCTACTTAACTATGAGAGTGTTCCAGACCAAACACAAGTTGAGAATGATAGTCACTTAGACAAAGAAGCATTTGTTGTCGACCATGTTGATTTTGAAATAAATTTAGAGAATGAGGATGACGATGATGGTAGTGGACACAACAATGGCAATGGAAGTGATGAGTTTGATGATGATAGTGAGAGTCAAGATAGTGATTTTTTTTATTGATAAGGATAATCTCATACATGATGTTGATGTGGATATGAAAGATTTCCATATTAACATTGGACAAGGATGTAGAATTGGTTGGAGGTTCTTCTGAAAGTAATGTACTTAAAGATACACAACAAGGTGACTTGGAAGTGATTAACATAGAGGTTTTGTTGTGGGTCTTTATCTGATGAGGAAAATGATGGTAAGCGAAGGAAAACTATTAGAGCCATATAGAGGGCTTATGAAAATAATGCAAATTTGGGTAGCGAGCCTTTTTACATTTTTCAAACTTTCAGTTAATCTAAGGACTTTAAGACACAAGTGAAACTACATTCCATAAGGACAAGAAGGGAAATACAATTAGAGAAAAATGATAAGAACAGGGTTAGGTTTGTGTGTAAGGGCACTATAACAAATCTTGCTACTAATGAAGAAGAGAAATATCCATGGGTTATCTACTGTAGTAAGTGGAAGCGTGACATAGATTGGATGGTTAAGACATACATGAAAGAGCATCGATGTCTACAAAGCATGTGACTATAAGTTCCTTTTAGAGCATATAGTACAAGTTATTGAAACAAACCCAAAGATTCCTATTAGGGATTTAAAAGAGCAACACCAACGTGAGTACCAGATGGACATTTCACATATGAAAACTTTTAGGGCAAAGTAGGAAGCTTTAAAGCATGTTCAAGGAGATTATGCCAGTCAATACAGGTTGTTGAGGGATTATGTTTTACAGGTACATGCACATAACCCTGATACTACAGTTAAAATTGATGTTGAAAGTGAAGAGAATCCAACTGCTGAGACGAGAACATTCAGATGTATCTATGTTTGCATTGGAGCTTTGAAGTGAGGTTTTTTGTAGCGAGAAGAAGGGACTTTCTTGGACTTGATGGAGCCTTTATGAAAGGTCCATATCCAGGCCAAATCTTGTCTGTTGTGGTAAGATCTTCTTACTTCTTTTTGTATTATCTGTTCTTTATTGAAAGTAGTGTTAACTAACCAATGTTTTCTGGTAATTTATGTGTGTAATCAAAGGCATTGGATGGTAATAATGCGATATATCCTTTAGCCTACCCTATGGTTGAATCAGAAACATTGAATCCTTGGACTTGGTTTTTAAGTAATTTGGGTGATGACTTAGGTTTGGGAACCAATTCCAATTTTACATTTATGAGTGACAGGCAAAAGGTATTCAAACCTATCCAAACTAGGTTTTATAGTTTTATATTTTTGATTTAGTTTTACTAACATAGATACATGTTATTGTTGTTAGGGTTTGTTGCCTGCAATTGCAACACTGTTTCCATGTGCAGAGCATTAATATTGTCTTCGTCACATACACGAGAACATGAAAAAGATCTAGAAGGGAAAGGAGTTCAAAGATCTTCTTTGGTAATGTGCCACGACCTCTAATGTACAACAGTTTCATCAAGCAATAGAAAAACTAAAGAAGCTTAATAATGATGCTTATGAGTGGCTGAAACAAATATCTCCTCAAAGTTGGGCTCGCTAAAACTTTACTAGTATATCGATCTTCAATATCTACTTAATAATTTTAAAAGAAGGTATATTGAATACTGAGATAGAACTTGTTTATGTTTAGGGAGAGCACATTCTGATGCTCTTACTAATAATCTGTGCGAAGCATTTAACATCAAGCTAGAAAAAGGTCGTGATGCACCAATCATTAACTGCATTGAGTTCATTAGAGAGTACATTATGAAGAAGATAGTCAAAGTTGACAAGGAAATTCAAAAAGTTGTAGGTCCTTTGACTCCTACAGCTACAACAATATTGGATAAGATAAAGAGTAAGGTAGAAAAGTATATTGCAACATTTTGTGGTGATGGAAAATATCAAGTTGCTGGACCTTGGCAAGATCAGTGTATTGTGGATGTAGGTGTACAAATTTGCACATGCAAAAGGTGGGAATTAACTGGAATACCGTAAACATGGTGTGGCTGCTATTTGGGATATAGGGAGGAATAATAAGGATGTACGTATCCCAAAATCATTTGTGCACCCATGTTAGTGGTTATCAAGCTGGAAAAGAGATATATTCTTTTAAAGTTATTCCGATCAATGGAAGGGCCATGTGGGAGAAGTCAGTTATATCAACAACTTTGTTGCCTCCAAAACATCATGTTCCCATAGGAAGACCAAATAAGAAGAGAACAATATCAACTGTGGAAAAGGATGACTTTGTTAGAGGAAGCACAACATCGAGAGCCCATAGATCAGTAACATGTAAGAAGTGTAACAATGTTGGTCACAATGCAAGAACCTGCATAGGGAAAAGACCAATTGTTGGTGGGGGTGGTGGATAGTCAAAAGTCAAAGGAAAAGGGAAAGGGAAGGCAACAACTTGATGGTTTGTAATAGGGCTAGTATTTTTTTTATGTTGCTACTTGTAATATGTCTAATATTTTGGTACATTATTTATGAATAGTTTGTAATAGTGCTAGTATTTTGCTATTTGTTTTGGTCAATATGTTGGCACTTTTGAATGAACTAGTTTGTAACAACTAATCCTCATTGCCATGTAATAGTTTGGTACTAGTTAATGGAATGTTTTCTTCTTATGATGCACCATTGCTACTTGTTTTGGTCAATATGCTCTTATACATCACTTTAAAACATAATCAATACAACACAATACCATTTTCATTGATCTTGAAGAACTTAACCATTTGCATTACAATACTTAGACAACTTAACCATTACAGAAGAGGATACCATTACATTCACTATTACAACCTAACCATTACAGAAGACTTTACCATTACAATAACAACTCATCTCCACCTTACAACTTGTAAACAAGTATCACCAAGAACAATACGCAACTAACAAATAAACATGTCTTCAAGAATAGATTTTCATTTTTCAGCTTCTTGTTTAACCTCACAAGCCAGGAGATTGTCAATTCGTCACCATGATCCTTTTCATCATCATCTACCCAAGCAATAAATCATTTACGTGGTTCCTGTCAATTTCAAAAGCCACGATTACAATACCCACAATCGCATACAACCATATCTCCATCTAGGGTTACGATTACAAAATTCTCAACTACAACATACCTTACTTGGACATTCGTAATAAGGTCTTCCTGGATTATTGTTTGTAGTTGAAGTCTGAATTACAGCAGCACGCCCACAATCACATTTAACCATCCCTGATTTGAAGGAGAGAAGGTGTAACCGATTCAACGATGAAGAAATTGAAAAAAACTCAGAATTAGGGCCGATCTAATGAAAAAGCGACTATTTAAAGATCGTTGGCAATGGTAAATGACTATTATACCCTCAACGTGCAAGGCACATGAGGTGTCTAACGGAAACAATTGACGGATTGTTAAATAGGGACTATGCGCGTTACAAAATTAAAACTTGAGGACAACCTGAGTTAGAAAAATAAGGTAGTGACCAAATGTGCAATTTATACTAAACCATAGGGACCATTCGCGTGATTTACTCTATTATTAAAGTAAGTCTTAATTTTTTGGTATATAATTTATAGTAAATGTTGAAAATTTAGGAGTTTCTGAGGACGCACCTTGTGATATAGCAGCACCGTCCTTGTGTCCTTGTTTCAACAGAAATAAAACATGTGTTAATAACAATGAACAAGCAAGATTATATCCATATAATAATATACTCCGCTAAATATACTAAGTACGAATAATATTAAAAAGATTGAAAACACAAGAACAAATCTCAAATACCTATTAGTTTAGAGTTATGGTTAAAATTAATGTATCAATTTTGTAACTAATAATAACTTTATTTCATTTAGTTTAAATTAAAGATAACAAAAGATGATTAGAGTAATATAACTAATTACCATAATTTTATCAACTCAAATAATCTCTCATCTCTCTCCCTTCTTGACATACGACTAGTCATTTCTTTTATTCTTTCTTTCTTGTAACTGCAGGTCTCTACCGATATCTCTTCTTTTCCGCCCTAATAACCTACCTGGGTTTTGTTCATGTAACAACCATAAGAATCACCATCAACCGTCTAATGATGATAAGGGACTAGTATTAAAAAGTGGTAATTTTTTTTTTTTTAATTTTATAGATAATATGAATTTTGTAGATTATATAACATGGAATTCGGATTATACAACTTCATATTCTAGATTCGTTAGCAATGTGAATTTCACGTTATCTAAAGTGTATTTCCAAATTTATCATGTATTAAGGTTCACCCGTAATTATGTATTGGTCACTATGTAGTTTTAATAGTATAATTAATTCTAAGATGTGCTCAAAGGAATACAATCACTCATTTATTTTGATTTTTAAAATTTAAAATTGGGGAGTAATTAATTCCTAAAACTATCTATCATAATAAATGAAAATGTTATTGTCACTTGTTATTCTTTCATTTAATTGGTTACATTTCATTTTCTAATAATTTTGAAATATATTTATTTTCCAGTTGTCAGTTACTTCATTATTCATTTCCATTATATCATTAATTTAGTTTCCACAAATTAAACCTACTATAATAACTATTAATTTCAATTTTTAAATTTGTAATTTCAATTTCAATTTCAAATAAATTTACACTTTAAACCTTTGTATTTAACATTTTATTATAATAATTTGTTTAGTATACGGGTCTAACAATTAAACACATAATTTGAATTAATTTATTTTTTGTATGTTTTTTTTTCATAATTTTCATTTATTTCATATTTCAAATTCAAATAAACTTCTCATTTAATCACTCCTATTTAACATTATGTTTTAATTAACCCGTATAATATACGGGTTTCACAACTAGTTAAAAACTATATCAAAATTGACTAAGCTAATCAATCATATAATTTGAAGAACTCCCCAATTTCACTTGATTTACTAATTAAAATATAACAAATATAAAACATAAAGTATAGGGATATTGGGTGAAATTACTTGGATAAGAAATCGATTGTCTCGACTCCTTGTGTTCTCACTATGACAAACGAGAGAAAAAGTAAATCCAAACTCTATCCCCCTCCCAGTTGCTCAAGTAATCGAAGCCTACTTGTTTGAATACATTGATTGATTGAATTAAGCTTCATTGTTCGCTCACTATGTTAGACAAAAAAAAAGTACAAAATTTAAGCAAGAATTCGATCTCCTCTACTGTTTGGCTAATCCCCTCACCAAAAATCGATTTCTAATTTTCTATCATCTCGGAGCGAATCAAAGTCACAAAATATGAAGAGTTTGGATAACACTAAAGAAAACTCAAGTAAACAACCATAGTCAATTTTTTCAATCTTTCAATGTATGTAACGTATACTGCTATATTGTATTAATTATGAGGTATAAACCAATATCAATCTTTCAATATGTATGAATAGCAATGTACATTTTTGTTTTACCCTAACAATGTGTAAGAATAGCATTGTAATTTTATTTTATATTTTTATGTATAGGTACTGGTAGCGGAACTGGTTCGTAGTTCAATGCATGTTCGGTTTTTGGTTCAGTACGGTTCAGAACCGATTACATCCCAAATTTGAGCCTCGTTTTACCCATCTAGTCATTTTCTCAATACTATATCCCAATATATTTTAAGATAGCATTTTGTAACATTAAAAAAATAAAGGGAACAGTTTAAAACTTTCAATATTTTCGTAAGTATTTTAATGAAGAAAGAAACATGATGGGGTAAACTGAAATTTGAATATCAAAATATGTGGATCCGATTCACACACGGCTTACATTCGGTTATGAAAAATATCTCAAATATATGAAATGATATGCCTATAAAAACGACAAATGAAAATGACAATGAAACAATGCTCATTTAAGCAACATTTGGGACATTCTGTCTACGCTTTGAGGTGCTTTAGTGTTTTTTATATATATATATATATATATATATATATATATATATATATATATATATATATATATATATATATATATATATATATATATATATATATATATATATATATATATATATATATATATATATATATATATATATGTGTGTGTGTGTGTGTGTGAATTTCCAAATAAGGTGTCACTCACAGAATTAATGTTCATTAGCTTCTACTTCTCTCAATATAAAACATATCAAGTCCGGATCAAGATACAAGGTTTATAGAATATAATATAAGCTGTGAAATATGTATTTTCTTAAAAACAGCAAGTTTGATTCTGCTAATAAAAAGATCTCATATTTACATTTTTTCCCCTAAATAAATTTTGATTAACCAGTTTTTACCCTTCATGATTCTAAAGTTATATCATGGATGTTTTTAAGTTATGATCTGTAACAGACATAAAAATCATATCAAATTTAAACGTTTAAAAACATTTCAAATCTATTAACCATCACAAAGCTTGTTTTCAAAATGTATCATATCAGAGTATCCCAGTAACAATGTCATCAAAAGTGAGGAGCTGTATGATCACGCCCTTGCCTTGCCACGATCCCCTTATGTACCTGAAACAATAAACTGAAACTATAAACTCGAAAGCTTAGTGAGTTACCCCAAAATACCAACGTTATACAAATATAACCATATCATATAACAAATACATAATAACATGCATAATGAGCCTTCAGTCTGACTGGACCGCCTCACAGGGCCTACAACCTATCTGGACCACTCCCGAGCCTTCAGCATGACTGGACCGCCTCGTAGGGCCTACAACCTACCTGGACCACTCATCGGGTATGTTGACCTACAACACAAAGCAGGACCGCCTTAACCCAACCCCCAATTAAACAAACATGTGCACATAAATATCATACGCTAGCTCATGTCATATAACAGTTAAACCGATCTAACATATCACTAATCATAGCAACATCCGAATACCCGGGATACAGACCTAACCAGTCACTAACATAGCATCATCCTATAACCATGACACCGACCTAACCAGGTCACTAAGCATAAGTATACAACTATCCTAACTACCAGGATGTAATCAATAAACATATCATGCCATATTCCAGATACAAATATATAAAGGGCTGGCCTTGGTGCCTTAGACCCATTAGTATAGTGATGATAACTCACCTGACACTACTGAAGTCTCGCAGATGAAACTCCAGCTGCTAGTTGACAGATTCCCGAACTGCCAACATCAAACAACACCCAATTAATAATTGGGTTCTAAGCTCAAGGTCCAACTCACACTCCAAAGGCCCAAAAGTCCAACTATGGCTCAAAGCCCAACATATGGCCTAATTTTCGAAATTGGGCCCAAACCTTTACATGGCCTTATTCAAAGGCCCAACCATTTAGTCCAGTCCAAATATTTGGCATTTCTAATGGCCCAAAATCTCATAATCGTAAAGGCCCAAACTATGGCCCATCTATGGCCCAATTTCCAAATTGGGTCTAAGTCCTTCACATGGGCCTTACCTAAAACTCATCCAATTATTTTGGTTCATTTACATGTTCTTAGATATCCCATCAATAGTCCAACCACCAAGGCCTAATAGGAAGACACAACTCAAGGCTCAAGTGAAATTTGGGTTCCCACATGAAATGACGATTAGGGTTAAGTGTTTCTTACTTAACCCATTAAGGACTTAATCCATTAAGTCCAATATTACCTTAGGGTAATTTGACAATGATTAATAATTATTATTGTAGGTTTAATAATTAGTTCTCGTACGGTCCCGATCAATCCTAAAATTAGGGTTTCACATAAAATGACAATTAGGGTTAAGTGTTTCTCACTTAACCCATTAAGGACTTAATCCATTAAGTCCATCACTCTTCTAAATAAATCATATGGTGTGATTGTACTTAATACATAGTCCAATTCCAAAGGACCAAATATGGGTCCTGAAGTCCAAGGCCCATAAATCCAATATTAGGGTTTTCTAAACCCTAATTAAGGTTTCTAACCCCATCTTTGCCCAATAGGCCAATAGCTTGGTCCTTTGATCAATTAAGGTTTATTAGACCCATTAGTCACATGCTTGGGCTTTTAGGTCAATTAAGGATTCATTAGACCCATTAGGGTTTCAAACATCTCGAACGAATCAAACACAACAAGGCAAAGCACACCGCCACCCGATACGGCGGCCAGTGGCAGCAGGAGGCGGCTGCCACCACCTCAAGGTGGTAGTTAGGGTTTCATTTCATTATTCTGAATTCTAGTTACACTTTACAATGCTAATCTCAACTAAACACACACAACCACTAAGACACACACACACGGTGGTTCATGGCGGCAGCCACCACCTTACGATGGTGGTGGTGCTTGTTCTTGATTATCCAGCCCAAACAAACAACACACACAACACACACGTTAGTTACTTGCAACAGATCCAGCCACCCACCTGGTGGCGACGAAATATGGCAGCGGCAACAGCCACAGGCGGCAACAACGGCAGTTAACGGTAGGGGTGTCAATTTATGACATGACAAGACAAAAATACACGAAACGAAACGAAATCGGAACAAAATCAAAATTTGAATACGTGTTCGTGTCGTGTTTGTGTCAATATAAAAAAACACGATGTCGTGTTGTTTAATGTTCGTGTTCATAAATTGACACAATTAAGCATGTGGTTGTCGGGTTTTCCGTGTTTGACGTTTTTATTGTGACATATATCTTTAAGTATGAATGAAACACACTAATAGTTATGTAATATTATCTTTGTCGTGTCATGTCATTTTGTCGTGTTTTAATTGGTTTGATTTCGTGTTAATGAAAAAAAACACGACATTGTGTCGTGTCGTGCTCGTGTTATACAAAACCTTGTCGTGTCGTGTCGTGTCAGAAAAAAACACGACACAACTGCCCGATTTGACAGCCCTAATTGACGGCGGTTTGCGATGTAACAATGGAAGAGAGTGGCGGAGGGAAGCTGGGGTGCATGAAATAGTTACTTGACGGCGGCAACGACATCGAGCAACGCCTCTTCAGCCCTATCTGACCCAACGTCCATACACCGGTCACCCACAGCCATGGCGGCGTCAAACAGAAAAAGGGATGAAGAAGAATGGTGACATCGGACTTCGACTAATGACAGGGGCTCCTCCCCAACTCGCTTCTCCGGTAAATAAGTCACAGCGTCCGACGATGAGCTCGTCTTCAAGCGGCAGCAACCACAGCGGCATGGCAGCTGTGGTGCGGTCCTCCTCACTCACGACTGAAATGACACATCCTCGTCGTCATCCGTCTTTCGACACCATGGAAAGGTACTAACAGTAATACTTGTCACGGCGGTGATTCTTCCGAATCCATCATTTGTGGCAACACCCGCGGTGAAGGGTGGCGTAAGTGGGGTGCGTCGCCGGGAGTTAAAGAGGTGTGGATGGCGGCTGGACAAACACAGCCAGGGTTAGGGAAACATAAAGCATATATGTTTGCTGAGCTTTGGCTCTTTAAAAAAAAAACATAAAGCATATATACCCGACTCCTCAAACTCTAACCCATGTTGATACTATCGGTCCCTCATTTCAAGATTCGTTTTCAAACATAGTCCTTATTTTACCATTTCAATCCCATCTTCCGAAATACCTTACAAACTAAGTCCCATATTTTACTAAGTAGCTCCTCCCTCCACAATTATTATCAAATGAGGTCCATAATATACTCTTTAGACCCCGATATCATAAATCCTTACATATTAAGTCCAAATAATACCAAACACCCCTTGACTTATGAAAATCTTTACAAATTAAGTCCCAAAATTACACTTTAACCCCTGGAGATTCAAATATTGTCATTTGGCTTCTCGAAACCGACTCCCAACTAATTATTATTTGATTTTGGGCTATAATAACATATAATAATAATAATACAAATTGCTTCTCGGGTTCCAGTTTTATTATTTAATTATTATATTTTATATGGGATGTTACAATCCCTTACTATATTTTTAAATTACGTTTTGGTCCCTTGCACTGTTGTTTTTATAGTTTTATTTTTATTACTATTACATTTTTATTTAAAAGTTATAAACTTTTATGGTATCTGTGGTATCACCTTATAAAATTAATACGATTCAAGATATACTTTTAAACTTTATTTTTGTTTGCCTCTTCCAATATAATTGTTTGGTTCGAAATCTTATTTTATATTTTTATGGTCCATTTTACACATAACCCATTTGCTAAGTGAAACACAAAAATATAAAAATAAAATTACGGTCGAAGCACGCTTGAAGGTTTAAACTAGGTTGAAAGTTGTATAAAAACTTCTCCCACAAAACCTTATACATGTTACACTACATTTTTCAACTATCAAGTTTTCGAAACATCGTGCAAAGGGTTCAGACCTTTGTATATATTAATTACCAAATATGGTTTGCGAGGGAGAATTACTATTCATTGATTATTGTTTTTTCAAGAGCCAAAACTACTAAACTTAAATCTTATTATAATTATTAAAAACATTTGATACAAAATGCAAATAAGCTTCTATTTGGAAATAGAATTTTTTACTCTTCTTATAACAAACCTTTATATATTCACTTTTCCTCTCAACTAATTTTGAATTAATTGTTTTTATTTTTATGAAGTTATATTGTTGGTATTTTGTAAGTTGTGATTCCGGTCCCTTATTATATTTTAAAAGTTATATTTTTCATCCTTACATAATTTGTTTTTATAGTTTTCATTTTGATTCATATTAATTTTTGTTAATTATTTTTTTATTAGTTGTTATTTGTAGTATTGTATCAAATATGATATATTTTCGAGTTTTATAATTTGTTCGCCTCATCCAAATATAATTATTAAGATGGAAACTTTAGTTTTATACTTTTTTGGTCCACTTTACAAAGGGTTATCTTGAGACCTTTAATTTTTTCAGCACCCTGCTTATGTTTTTATTTCTTGAAGATGATAAAAGATCAACAGTTTTTATTTCTTGAAGATGATAAAAGATCAACAAACATTTGAATGTAACTACAGTTGTTCTGTTGCTTGATTTTATACAATCTAAATATGTTGGCTCAAGATCATCACTATAAAACTGCATAAATTAACATCATTGTGGTAGGAGATAACGTTATAGTTTGCAATTTTGGGTTATGGTTGAAAGTAACTATGTTGAAAGTTGCCTCAGAATTTATCCCACAAACCTTATCCATGTCGAGCTGCGTTTTTTAAAATATCAGGTTTCTGCACCATCGTGCGGACGGTCCAAACCCTAGTTTCTCTTTATTTATGTACAAAATAAATAAATAAATAATTATGTATTGCATTTGCATAAGCAACTCAAAGTTTATATATATATATATATATATATATATATATATATATATATATATATATATATATATATATATATATATATATATATATATATATATATATCAAGGTTCTAAAAATCTCGACATGGCACGTCATGGTTCGAAGGTTTGTACTTGCCGCCAAAATTTGACAAATTGTCGTCTTAAGTCATATATGTATATAAAAATGAATAATATTTTAAAACACATATAAATTATCAATTATAAACAAATTGACGCTTTAAGTCATGACTTACAAACGACGTGACTCGCTAATGAGGCTTGACATTGCCGCCAAGCTACATTTTACATCATATATATATATATATATATATATATATATATATATATATATATATATATATATATATAGGCAAATCAAAATTAAATAAATAATTAAATAAATAAATAAATAAATAAATAAATAAATAAATAAGGATAATTTAGTTAATAACTTCTATATAAATACTTCCTGTAATATGGTATTGATAGATTGTAATTTATCCCCGTCAATATTTACAGCCGTTTTTTCTCTAAAAACCACAACCACCGATCAACTTTTAATCCTAATCGTCATCTACCCTTGGGGTGGACTGGTGAACGAAGGTGACAAGGGGGAAAACACGAAGGCTTCACATGCAACATTCATTGATCAGATGGCAAGCGGAGGTTGTCGTCTTCGGGGTCGGCGAGGTAGAAGCAACGAAGCTTCCCTCTTTATTCCGGTGGCGAGGAGCGAGTTCCAGGCGTCACCAGTAGCGAAAAATTCAAACCAGTTGAGGTTTCCGGAGGTTTTGTTCGATGAACGAGGAAGAGGAAGGTACAAGAGTTTCAATCAATGGGAAGGAGGCACGAAGTCGGTTGAATGGTTCGAAGGGTTCCGATCGTTTGCAGTTCTCAGGTTACATCTCCGGGATTTGACGACCTTGAGGTGTGAAAGAGGGAAGGGTCCGATGGGCCAAATCAATCGACGAGGTTCGATGGTGTTCTCTGGCATCAGAATTCTCTACTACACACAACAGATCCTTGA
This sequence comes from Lactuca sativa, assembly GCF_002870075.4. NCBI lineage: Eukaryota > Viridiplantae > Streptophyta > Magnoliopsida > Asterales > Asteraceae > Lactuca > Lactuca sativa. The sequence continues at coordinate 366,592,477 of NC_056626.2, read as the reverse complement.
AGAAGGTTCGTGTACTTGTGTTTTCATTTAAGGATAATACACATTTCAACTTACCATCATGTTTGAAGTCGTATGCGAAGCTAATTTTCTTATCGTGCTTATCATTTCCTCTAGATTGAGGGTTGTAATGGTGATTTGCTGGTTATTTCCCCCTGAAATTTTACAAAAACAATTGGTTTATTTAGGTTAATCTAGCTTAATGCCTTTATTTTTGTAGGTGGGCAATCTAATTAAGCTGGTTTAAATGTTATCCTTATTGATTCTTGATTTCTCTGTGTTTACCTATATATCATGCATTCCCCTGCTACACTGGAATTGGAACTCTAGTTTGATTAAGTTGTTATATTTAATATCCTTCAAGTAGATGCACATATGCATGTTAGGAGAATTGATTGCATCTGGCTATCTACATACATGTTTTTATTTTCCTATTGGTAAAGGGTTTACCTAGTTTCATGTGTAATTTCATAAATTCATCAAGCCTACCCAACTAATTCATCAAGCTTATTGTCGTTAGTTGCTATTTTTAGTCTCATGTTGTTTTGTAAAACCTTGCCTGGTTAAGCTTATAGATGTTGATTTCATTTGTAACATGATTCAAATGAGTTTCAATATCTTTTAAATTTCATCTTTGATCTCTCAGTAGATGTTTAATTTCCTTATAAGAGTGATGTTATGTAGCTCTATTCTTGCCTTTGGTATTTTACAGATTAGGTATAATGGTCTTGTTGGAGATTATCTTGGAAATCATGGTGACCTAAAGACTATTTCTGAAGTTGAAAAAGAAGATGAAGTGAAGAATTCTAAACTTCTTATGGAATTGAAAACAATTTTGGAAATGATGTGTACAAACACATTCTATGTATAGAGGCAACAACAATTAAAAAGTCGATTTGAAGCCTGATAAAGAATGTAAAGTAAGGCAACAATATTCATTTAAAATTGATTAGCATGTTTTTCTGTTAGAATGGATTTACAACAATATTCTATCAAAATGTATTAGTGTTTTACTTAGATTTTAATGTTTTTATTTGATTTTTAACCAATATCAGTTTTATTCTTTAAGAATAAATGTATTTGTTAACCATTATTATTTGTATTCTTTCAGAATGAATGTCATTTATGTATGTTCATAGTTGGTTTAGTTAAGAATAAATGTAAGTACTAATTTTAAGATCTTAAAATTCTTTTCATATAAAATTTGTATTCATTAAAAAGTATTAATATTGATAATATATGTTTATAGTATTCTGTCAGAATTTAATTTTTTTTCGAGATAATGATAAACACATTCTTTTAGAATGTCTGAATTAATATATTTATTATCCAAAAAATCAGATTGTTTAAGTTTAAAGAATTAACTATTCCCTAAAATCTGTAATTTTCTTTTTTTAAATTTATGTTAAATGACTAAAATACCCTTAGAATGAAATTAGATGGTATTTTTCAATTATATTTAATTTAATAAATAAAATGATTGGCTCACAATCATTCCTACATCCATATAATAATTAGTTAGAATACAGTAACCTAAGCCTATAGGGTTAATAGGTAACTACCAATTATAAAACGTCACATGTTTATTTATTTAAATTAGAAAAATCATCCTTATGATATGGAATAATTTGTTTTGGCCTTTAATTTCCTTTTTCGTAAACTCAAAATCAAAAGGTCTCTATCTTTTATTTTAATTGGATGGTTATTTATATATTATTTATTCATTATTAAATACCACATGATGAGTTAAAAAGAAACAGTTTCACCCTACCCAACCGATTCTATATGTGATATTTCTACACTCTTTGCATCTCTTCGAAGAACACCGTACCACCGGACACAGTCATCAGAAATTCCGGACGTCGTCGGATCATCAAACTTCAGACGACAGAAACAACCTACACCTCCTAAAAGCTCCTTACAAAGTCGATCTGAACTCTAAAACCGACAAAAATCACACGTTGTTGCTCTCTTCTCTAAACCCTCCGGAAAACACTAAATATGACAGACCAGCTATAACATCCCAAAAATTCTAATAAAAATTTACATTTTCAAATCATCAATTTCATATAATGTTTTCTCTAAAATATTTATAGTAAAATGTACCATATTCATCAGAGTAAAATAACAATCATCAATGTAGAAAAACGTCAACGGATATTGCGCGGTCAAGTCGGGCCCTTCCTTTTCGAACTGGAAGTGCCTGAAAATGTTAAAACCATAAAACCATAAGCACAAAGCTTAGTGAATTTCCTAAAATACCACATATCATATTGGGCCCCACCCACATATTAGGCCCCGCCCATGATACCAACGGGCCCCTTCCAGCATACAAACGGACCCAACCCAACATACAAATGGGCTAAGCCCAAAATTCAAATTGACCATGCCCAGCACACAATGCAAGAGTCACAGAGACAGCTAGCATTCTACACAATAAAGTGAGAAGACTCACTTATCACATAAAGTCAGATAAACCATAACTCGATGTTACGCAATAGGTGCTACAACACATCTATTGAGTCAAATAAGGTTTAACCTTACTATATACTCTAAAACTAGTAATTTGACCAAAAGTCAACCCAAGTTAACAGGTCAATGGTCAAGTTCAAAGTCAACGATCAGCATCGCCATCAACTGACCCTCACGTCGTGACCAACCTATGATCACGTCATGAGAAATGTACTTGGCCCGATCCCAAACTCGATTATTATCCAAATCAACCAAATCAGTCTCGATCCAAGCCACCGTCACATCATGATGGTCTGGCCAAAACATCGTGATAGAATCCATCCAAAATAACTAGGAAACCCCGAGTCATCACGTCGTGACCAGGAGGATGTCACATCGTGAAACTAGGATTTCTAAAGCTTAATGGATTCAACCCTCTATTCATTAAGTCGTCCAGTCATTCCTTCCAGAAAGATTCCAAATGTCCAATACATCCTAAAGATTGATGGTTTTCAGCCATGCATCTCCATTGTATGTCTAAGGCTCAAACTAGGTAAAAAATGGAGAAATTACACCATGAATCTCATGCATGGGTTCAATATACAAGAAAACTTCATATCTAATCCATATGCTCAAAAAGGTACTTCAAGGACCCATAAAGTTGCCAACATTCCTTCGAGACGGATTCCAAATGTCCAATACATCGTAAAGATCGATGGTTTTCAGCCATGCATGTCCACTGTATGTCTAAAGCTCAAACTGGGTAAAAAAAAATGGAGAAATTACACCATGAATCTCATGCATGGGTTCAATATACAAGCAAACTTCATATCTAATCCATATGTTCAACAAAGGACTTCAAGGACCCATAAAGTTGCCAACTTTATGGAATCCCACCATTACAACTTGCTCAAACGTGAAGATTGATGTGTAATAAAAGTACTAGTTTTAAAACCAACTAATGTAGACTAACCGACACAAATAGGCAGTATACCAAATCGATTAATAGGATAGTTCAGGTAAGCCGGATATCGAACATAGGGAACATAAATAACAGCTAAAATTATCTAATAAAGTTATCTAAGTAAATTAAGGAAATAAGCATGTGTTTTTCTAGTTTTGCAAGTCTATAAACTAAAAAGCAATTAGCAAGGAATTGCTTTAGACTAAAGAAGAAACAAGAAAACAGTTTTTAATTCAAGATATTCTTGACACTTTCGTTTAGATGCGATTCATTTACTCCTATGGTTAATTTCGTGGAAAGTGCAATGGATTATAGTGTGGTTGTTTACCGATTCCTAGATTTATTAGAATTATGATCAAAAGACTAATACTTTAGCTTAATAACAAATTCATTCATTCAAGGATCAAGTGAGCAAATTAATACGAGAACTAGTGTGAAGTTCGAATTATGGAAGACTTGTAATTCTGATTGATATAAATGGTTTATAAAAATCAATATAATATATGATTGATCATCATATATTATCTTTCATATTAATGTACCAAGTTTTCTATTTAATCATAGGTTTTTGGTAAAAAAGACTAGTCCTTTAACCTTGTTATTCACAAAATCATAAGATTCAAGCCAACTAAGAAAGATAGTTCCTCAAATCTCAATTAAACTCAACAATAAACAGAAAAGAAGTTGCCATTAACATAAAAGGTTATTTTAACAAGCAACCATAATAAATAAGCTATTAACTATAATCTAAATCCACTCAATCAACACACAATATGTAAGATCATTTATTCTAAACGAAAGTTAGGGGGTTTAGCCCATAACTACTAGAAACAAATAGGTAAAAATGAAAATCACATTGAAAAACATGATCAAATCAAAGCAATAGAGTAATTAAGAGTAATGTTGCCTTTATATCTACTCAAAATCAAGCTTTCCTTATTTATGCTCATGATTATATCTGATCTTTTATAGGGACCTTTTTGGTCAATGGTATGACTGCTCATGTTCTGTTTGATTTGGGTGCTACCTAATCCTTTGTATCTCTTGCACTTAGAAAGAAGTTCAGTGATGCTTTCGGGATTTTGGATTATCCGTTAGAGGTCGATATTGTTGATGATCGTTCTGTGAGTACTTCGAGGGTTGATCGTGGGTGTGTCCTGAACCTGTTCAGTGAGAGGTACTCTATTGATTTGGTGACGATTCCTCTGCGAGGATTGAAGGTTATTATCGGGATGGATCGGTTGGGACCCAATGGGCCCATGATCGACTTTGAGTTCCAGCTAATGAGAGTTCGAACCCTAAGTGGGGGAGAACTAGTTATTCATGGCAAGAGAGCTTCGCATGGGTCAGCTCTTTGTTTAATTGTGAGGGATAGCAGATATCTTCAGCATGGTTGTTCTGGGTTCTTGTCTTATATGGAAAATACTCAATTTGAGGGTGTGACGATGCTGAATAAGGTGCCCGTTGTTCGGAATTTCCCCATTGTGTTTCCTGAGGAGTTACCAAGAGTGCCTCCCGAGAGGCAAGTCGAGTTTCAGATTGAGTTTGATTCCTGGAGAGGCTCCTGTAGCCAAGTCACCGTATTGTTTGGCACTACCATAGATGTAGGAGTTGTATACGTAACTTTAGGAGCTGCTAGACAATGGATTTATTCGGTCGAGTAGCTCACCTTGGGGAGAACCGATCATATTCATGAAAAAGAAGGATTGTTCATACAAGATGTGCATTGACTACCGGGAGTTGAATAAGCTAATGGTGAAAAACCATTACTCATCCCGAGGATTGATAATCTATTTGACCAGCTCTAGGGTGTATCTTGGTTTTCTAATATTGATTTGCGATTAAGGTACCATCAGATGAACGTCCAATTTAGAGACAATAAGTGTCGAAAATGACTTTTTGGCAAAAGATTATTTATAATAAATAGTCTTAACCAAGTTGTAGAATAGGTCTCAAGGTTTCCGTACATATAAAGAACGCCGAAATCCGAGTTATAACGAAGAAGTTATGGCCCGTCGAAGTTTTACGGCAAAACCGGCACGACACCGGGAAGCGTAAATAGTGAAACTACGATAGAGCGAGATTTAGCCTTAGCAATCTAAACGAAAGTCTTAGAATATGTTAAACTAAGAGCGTCGATAAAAAGAACGCCCAAATCTGACTTTGTATGAGGAAGTTATGATTTTTCTAAGATTCGGCTTAGCAGTGCACGACCCGAAACTTGAATTTTAGTTTGAGTGCTTTTTGGCTTACGCGACCTAAATGAGAGTTGAAGATCTCATTAATAGGAACTCAACGACAAAAAGATGGACGAAAACGGATTCCGTATGAAGGAGTTACGAATTCTTCGTGGTCATTTAGCAGTCTAAACGCCTCCTACTGTTAAATTTGAGATCGGTCGAGAATTAGCCGACGAAGTCTAAACGAAAGTTGTAGATCTTGATTTTACCTACACGTTGAAAAAAAGAACGTCAAAACGGAGCTCGTATGCGAGATTTATGATTTTTCTAAGTTTGAAGACTGATACGCGATAGGGGGTGACGTGGCACCACCATAATTGAACACGTGGCACCACCAGAAGGCTGCCACATGCACCAACTCGGCGAGTAGGTCCTCCTACTCGACGAGTAGGTCAGTCAGCACCCCTATAAATAGAGGTGCCGGGTTCCCTCATTTCCTTACCCCTCAACCCTCTTCTTTCTCTCTCTATACTCTCTCTCTAAGCTCCCTAACCCCCCTAAAAGCTTAGGTAAACCCCTAGCACCCGAAGGAAGCCCCGAGGCTCCCGGAGTCCCAAGAAAAGAGCCTTTCGGCTCAGGAACGCTGCTCCAGCGAAGCCCGGTTTTCGAGAAAACTCGCTGTAAGTAAGCTATGCCTACGCTATCTTTAGTATAGCTTATGTTTCAATATAGTAATGTTATTAGGACCTTATAATAAGTATTTGGGCTATTATTATGAGTTATATTGAGTGTTATTTAACGCTTATATAATAATAATAATAGCTAGACTATTAATTTGTCGTGGTTAACGTCAGACTAAACTCTAGTGGTAATGATATGTGACAACCGTCAATTTTCGGTCAAGTCAAAGTCAACAAAAGTTAACAAGTCAAACCGGTCAACCCAATTTGCCGTGAGTACTAGAGTTAACGTTAAGTAACTTCTAAACAACTCTCTATTCTAATGAGAGATCATAAATCGAAAAGTGCGTTCACCTAAATCTCCTTAACCTGAAACGGTGGTACGTAGAAAGCCAAACCGATACGACAATGTTACATACTCATCGGGAGTATGCAAGATCCCTAATCAAGGCCTAATGGGGTTTATGGACCCTGCAGTGCGTAGCCGGACACTCAAAAAGGTCACCAGTGAAATCTCTCCCAAATCTCTCTCTGCATGTGAAATCTCTCCAAGTATGTCAAATCTCTCCCAAATCTTCCTAAGTATGTGAAATCTCTCCCAAATCTCTCTCTGTATGTGAAATCTCTCCAAGCATGTCAAATCTCTCCCAAATCTCCCTAAGTATGTGAAATCTCTCCCAAATCTCTCTCTGTATGTGAAATCTCTCCCAAATCTCTCTGAGTATGCGGAATCTCTCTCGAAATCTCTCCCCGACTTTCTATAATCACTCGGGGCATCCCGACCCTCGAAATTGGTGAAAAATAGCCCAAGAACGGAAGTCTACGCGAAAAACGGACTTAAGGGAACGAACCCTCCAAACCGAAAGTACTATTCATGAACTGAACCGAAAGCACTATTCATGAGGGTCTGAACCGAAAGTACTATTCATGAACTGAACCGAAAGCACTATTCATGAGGGTCTGAACCGAAAGTACTGTTCATAAGCTGAACCGAAACTACTGTTCATCCGAACCGAACCCAGCTTGGAAAGAAGATCCGAACCGAAGCTACTGTTCATTACTGTTCACTACAGTACCTTCGGTTCTGGCTTCCCTTCGGACCGAACCAACCGCCTGCACTTCTCGCCTTCGCTTCGGACAACTACTTCTCGGACCGAGCCTCGCTTTCGCCTCCCTGCCTCAGCCACCCGCGTCCGAACCTTCGCCCAGAGAACCGAGCCTCGGCCGAGATCCGAAGGGTCTCGCTGGGCAGCTCGGATTTCGCCTATTTTTACATATTTTTGCATTTTAAACCCATTTCTGATTATTTTAACATGGGATTTTCATCCAAAACTTTATTTTTAATTATAAGACCCCTAAATTAATGATTTAATCACATTTTAAGGGTAAAATCTTATTTAAAAAGGAGTTGGTAAAGTACAAAAAGAAGAAGTGTTGACCTTACATTAGTTATGACGCAAGCAACCCCCTCACCCACTCCATGACAACCCACACTCCTCCCCACCATACCTTGTACTTTTTACCTCCCTCACAATCCACCTCCATGCTTTGAGGGCTGGATAATCATCCTCTCTCCTCATTTTTCTTTCATTTGTTCTCATTTCACAAGAAGATCAAACTCCTTTCTCTCTCACTTTCTCTCTCTAGAAATCCAAGATTCAAGGGCTGATCTTGAGAGTTTCCTCCACCTTTGGTAAGCATAATCCATTCCCTTTAAGGTTATCTCAATTATTTCCACTCAAATCATGAGTATCTTACACAAACTCCATTACATTTGTGTTAAAGCTTCGAATCTTCCAGCGATTCTTCAAGTGTTCTTGGGTTGAACACTTCTCTTTTTCAACACTTATCTACTGAAATCACACAAGGTGAGTTCATACCCCTACATTTTCATGTTTTCTCAAGTTTTTAGGGGGGGAATACAAGTTAAAATACTTAGAACATAACTACATTTTTCTAAGAGCTTTCATCAGAAACGTTTCACTCCATTCACGGACTGTTTTGGACATCTTAAATATTTTTGTTTTCAAAACTGTTTTAGGTGCATGTAGTTCCACTTCTTAGCTTTAAAATGACTACTTGCACATCTCCATACGATTTTTCTATAATTTAAGGTGATTTTTACAAAACTGCCTATCATTTCAAACATCAATCCGGACCAGTCTGTGATTATGGACTTTTTCACCCAAGTTAGAGGTCATTGAAAATTATAATAAAAATCAGGAACAAACTAGACTCATTTTCCAAACTCTCAGAAGTTACAGAACCTGATTTGGACATTTTATGATTTTTCTACAATTTTTCCAATAACAGTTACAGAAAATGTTATTAATAGAAAAACACAATAAATTTCATTTCACCTTGTAACATGTTGAGCAAGGTATACATCGTTATGTGATTATGTGTAGTTGCAATATATAACAAATTTTGTATTCTTACATAGACATACATCAGAAAACAAATGGATTTATACCTTCAAGTATGACAAATATATATATATATATATATATATATATATATATATATATATATATATATATATATACGATATTACGAGGCTATATCCATTAAAATATAAACATTGATAAATTATGACAAGTAAGGCCTATGCTCATTTCCCACGAAATAAATCGATAAACTATAATAGGTATAGTTTAGGGTTATTCATATAACAAATACAATATTAAAGGTCTTACACTTACAAAAGAGTTATTGCCGCTATGGACGATTAAGATAATCTATAATAAGTATAGTTAAGCCATCTTACCCCCACAAACGAACGCGTTAGTTATAATCGGTATAGTTATGGTAAATACATATTACAAACAAAGTAATAAACTATAATAGGTATGGTTTATGTTTCATCTACCCTAGGAACTTAATTACAAGAAAGGAATTCACCATCACTTTCGATAAGCTATTCATATGCATAGTTCAGGTTCACTAATCTCTATTACCCCCCGGTGAACTATGATATGTATAGGTTATATTCACATTAGCACATCATATAGGTTATATTCACATCACTTTCGATAAGCTATTCATATGCATAGTTCAGGTTCACTAATCTCTATTACTCCCCGGTGAACTATGATATGTATAGGTTATATTCACATTAAGGGTTCACATTGTTAGACTTCAACTATAATCGTTGAGCGTATATGCTTGAGTCATACAAGAATTTAGTCTGGATTGGCTTAGAATTGGTGGTGCCCGCCTCATCTCCTGTTCCTCGTTGGGTTGTGGACCTAGGGCAGACCCACTACATTCGACGTTTTATCTGACTTAAATCTTCTATAACTTATATACGCTGGACAATTATAGGGGAAATCTACGGGTCAATCTAGGATACATTAACACATCATATAGGTTATATTCACCATCACTTTTGATAAGCTATCATATGCATAGTTCAAGTTCACTAATCTCTATTACTCCCCGGTGAACTATGGTATGTATCGGTTATATTCACATTAAAGGTTAGCATTGTTAGACTTCAACTATAATCATTGAGCGTATATGCTTGAGTCATACAAGAATTTAGTCTGGATTGGCTTACAATTGGTGGTGCCCGCCTCATCTCCTGTTCCTCGTTGGGTTGTGGACCTAGGGCAGACCCACTACATTCGACGTTTTATCTGACTTAAATCTTCTATAACTTATATACGCTGGATGATTATAGAGGAAATCTACGGGTCAATCTAGGGTTCATCAACACTTCATATAGGAATATTTTGTTTACACCTGACTAAGAAAATATTGGATTTTCTGGATTCATATCCTATCGCTTTTAAAAAGGAAAACGGTTTTTACTCCAAACAAAACTCTTATGAACTCACCAACTTAATTGTTGACACTCTTTTTCAAAACTACTTGTATTCTCAGGAAATCAGTGAAACAGGAAAACTTCAACGCTTTGAGGATGGGACGTTAAACCGTCAACAATTTATTTTGTCATCATATTGTAATTGATTTTGAAACATGTAAACATATACTTGATGTAACTTTTTCAATTATATTTATGATGGTTGTATTTACTTTGAGCACTATTATACACGTTGTTGTGACACTGTACATGAAGTCCTCCACCCCTGGACGTTTCCGCCATCCTTGGTTTGGGGGTGTGACAGATTGGTATCAGAGCATTGTTTATAGTGAACTCAGTATATCGAACCACATAAGATATACAAACTATAAATACATTGGGACCGAAAGTCTCTGATTTAAAGTTTTCAAAACAACTATACTTTTAGAAACAAATAATTCTTCAGTAAAAGTAGGAGCATGTGCACACACACACTAGGGTCAGTATCACGATGGGATGGGACAAAAGTAGTAATTGTTGAACAATACGAGTAGGCTTGGGGATGTATAGTCAGGACCGGGAATGGCATAGCCTGATCAATTATGTCTCACCCAGAAATGATTACCATATGCCCAGGAATGGTCGTAGGAGTTGCAACAAGTCTAAAAACTTACCAACACTACCACAATGAAATACCATAGGGGTATTTGGAATTATTATAATTACTTATTTGAGAACTAAATAGATTTTTATCAATAGGTCAATAACTGCCTAGAGGATACAATAAAACTATATGTATCCAGGACGTCATAGGCTTAGAATCTGTGAATCTTTGCTTTACTTCCTGTTCTCGTTGGATTGGGGATTTAGAGTTAGGATCGCTTATTCGAAGGTCTATCCTGTCCCAAATACATGTGACTAGTATACCCTAAATAATATATTGAAGTACCTGATAAAGATCATCTCATAATTATCTAATTAGTACGTCTACTTAGTTATTTCTCATATCCCCATTTCTCGCAAAGATATTATGGCTAAATTCCTTCTCCACGACGACCCGCACTACCCTAACCACGACAATACTGAATGGCTCGGAGAGGAGCCATAGAGTGAGTACCAAATCCCTTTGGATGATCACCAAGCTGAAGGCTTTGCTGATGGCCCTGACCCCAACCCTGAAGTGGAGAACCTACCCTGATAGCCCTTGTTCCAAATCCTAACCCTCGTCCGGTTATTCAAGGCCCAACGCCTCCTTGGGTAGAGTGCTTGGAAACCTGGAAAGAAGAACACGACCAACCTAGGTTGTTAAGTGGAGACATTCGAATCCTTCAGAATCCGGAGACTACACTATTCAAGGGAACCGTAGCTTTGCCCAAAATCTTCCTTACGTTAATGAGATGTAAACCTATTATCCTCGAACCCTATACTACAAACAATATACATATGGTAACTCTAAGAAATTCTTAATATATATCAAGTAATTTTAGAAAGGGATTAGGCGAAACAAATCACTAGTTGCATTTGAGTCACCATCACTAAAATTCATTCACGAGGACTTTGTTGCGAAATACATACAAAATACTTTTAAAACAGAACATGATACAGACAAGTCTGGCTTGATAACTTCTGACTTGTCTCTATTATTAAAAACTTATCGTTTGTACGTCTCTACCAACTTATGACAGGACTATGCCGCCAAAGAAAAAGTCCAGACCCTCCGGGAGCACAGCACCGCCCCCTCCGCAGTTTGATCCCATAATGTTTCAAGCTGCCGTAACAGCAGCAGTGGCGACAGCAATGTCGCAAATGGGTACAAATGGATCCGGCGGATTCGGATCCGGGAATACTAACTCAAATCAGGGGGACAGCACAGGACGCACTAAGGAGTGTTCTTACAAAGACTTCACAAATGGAAAACCTGATTCTTTCGACGGAAGCGGGGGCATCATCGCGCTGATGCAATGGTTTGAAAGGACCGAAGCAGTCTTTGAAATCTGCGCTTGTCCCGAAGCGAGCAAAGTCAAGTATGCGGCATTCACTTTTACAAGAAAAGCTCTTACTTGGTGGAATAGCCGAGTTAAGTCACTTACTCCTGCAGTGGCTAACTCTATAAGCTGGGAGGATCTAAAAGCTTTAATGCTAAAAGAGTATTGCCCAAGAGGCGAAGTGCAAAAACTAGAAGAGGAACTCTGGAACCTCAAAATGTCGGGAATGGATCTCGAAGCTTATACTGCCCGATTCAGTGACCTAGCACTCCTCTGTCCTGCAATGGTCACCCCAGAGGAGAAGAAGATAGAACGATACCTTTGGGGGCTATCATCCCAGATTCATGATAGTGTATTGGCCTCAAGACCAACTACCTTCGACAGCGCCAAGGAGTTGGCACAACAACTGATCGACCATCGAGCCAGCCGTGACACTTCGACAACCACGCCAATTGTCGCGATTCATGCCGCCACAACCCTCACCACACCCACTCCCATAAAGCAATATGCTGGAAACCTCCCGAAATGTAACAAGTGTAGCTTCCATCACACTGGGGCTTGTAGAGAATTGCATTGCATGAACTGCAATAGAAAAGGGCACACTACCCGTTTCTGTAAGGCACCGGTACGACCCATCAACCAGTTCCCCGGCTCTGGAGTAAGCCCAGCCTGTTACAAATGTGGAGAAGCAGGCCACTTTAAAAGGAACTGCCCAAGAGCAAGGGATGCCCGTGGTGGTGGAAGGGTACTTGCGATCACCGAAGGAGAGACCACCCCGGAACTGCCTGCAAATATTAGTACGTGTTTCTAACACCGACGTTTTAATTCCAAATTTCTTTATTTAATTAAGTCTAACATCGATTTAAGCATGCATAGTAGTAATGCCAAAGATTAAACTGGGAGCATAAACAATAGGAAATTCCAAGGCCGTCATAAGACCATTCTAGGAATTGCTTCGACTCCGCAATGGGACTGCATCATAGGGATGTAGGTCAACTTTCGAGAACATACTTCTACTTTATAGGTGAGCGGTTAAAATACATCTAGGTTCAATGTTAGCCCTGACTAGGAACTCTAATTCATTAAGAAGAATTACTAAGTTATTTGTTATGATTTCCTCGCTTATACATTCCCCAGTTATATATAACAAATACCTGGTAGATAATAAAATGTGAGAATTCTGACTTAGTTTCTTTTCCTCGTTGGGATGTGAAACTGAAATAGAATCACACATTTTACTATCCGCCCAGTATTGGTTATATCATAATGTGTATAAGCTAAGTTTCATGTATGATAACTCGTCTCTTAGTCAGAATCAAAATAATGTAGAGCCGACCTTAGTCATTTTCAAACTCCTTGCCTAAATTCGAATTTCGGGACGAAATTCCCTTTAACGGGGGGATGATGTGACAACCGTCAATTTTCGGTCAAGTCAAAGTCAACAAAAGTCAACAAGTCAAACCGGTCAACCCAATTTACCGTGAGTACTAGAGTTTACGTTAAGTAACTTCTAAACAACTCTCTATTCTAATGAGAGATCATAAATCGAAAAGTGCGTTCACCTAAATCTCCTTAACCTGAAACGGTGGTACGTAGAAAGCCAAACCGATACGACAATGTTACATACTCATCGGGAGTATGCAAGATCCCTAATCAAGGCCTAACGGGGTTTATGGACCCTGCAGTGCGTAGCCGGACACTCAAAAAGGTCACCAGTGAGATCTCTCCCAAATCTCTCTCTACATGTGAAATCTCTCCAAGTATGTCAAATCTCTCCCAAATCTTCCTAAGTATGTGAAATCTCTCCCAAATCTCTCTCTGTATGTGAAATCTCTCCAAGCATGTCAAATCTCTCCCAAATCTCCCTAAGTATGTGAAATCTCTCCCAAATCTCTCTCTCTGTATGTGAAATCTCTCCCAAATCTCTCTGAGTATGCGGAATCTCTCTCGAAATCTCTCCCCGACTTTCTATAATCACTCGGGGCATCCCGACCCTCGAAATTGGCGAAAAATAGCCCAAGAACGGAAGTCTACGCGAAAAACGGACTTAAGGGAACGAACCCTCCAAACCGAAAGTACTATTCATGAACTGAACCGAAAGCACTATTCATGAGGGTCTGAACCGAAAGTACTATTCATGAACTGAACCGAAAGCACTATTCATGAGGGTCTGAACCGAAAGTACTGTTCATAAGCTGAACCGAAACTACTGTTCATCCGAACCGAACCCAGCTTGGAAAGAAGATCCGAACCGAAGCTACTGTTCATTACTGTTCACTACAGTACCTTCGGTTCTGGCTTCCCTTCGGACCGAACCAACCGCCTGCACTTCTCGCCTTCGCTTCGGACAACTACTTCTCGGACCGAGCCTCGCTTTCGCCTCCCTGCCTCAGCCACCCGCGTCCGAACCTTCGCCCAGAGAACCGAGCCTCGGCCGAGATCCGAAGGGTCTCGCTGGGCAGCTCGGATTTCGCCTATTTTTACATATTTTTGCATTTTAAACCCATTTCTGATTATTTTAACATGGGATTTTCATCCAAAACTTTATTTTTAATTATAAGACCCCTAAATTAATGATTTAATCACATTTTAAGGGTAAAATCTTATTTAAAAAGGAGTTGGTAAAGTACAAAAAGAAGAAGTGTTGACCTTACCTTAGTTATGACGCAAGCAACCCCCTCACCCACTCCATGACAACCCACACTCCTCCCCACCATACCTTGTACTTTTTACCTCCCTCACAAGCCACCTCCATGCTTTGAGGGCTGGATAATCATCCTCTCTCCTCATTTTTCTTTCATTTGTTCTCATTTCACAAGAAGATCAAACTCCTTTCTCTCTCACTTTCTCTCTCTAGAAATCCAAGATTCAAGGGCTGATCTTGAGAGTTTCCTCCACCTTTGGTAAGCATAATCCATTCCCTTTAAGGTTATCTCAATTATTTCCACTCAAATCATGAGTATCTTACACAAACTCCATTACATTTGTGTTAAAGCTTCGAATCTTCCAGCGATTCTTCAAGTGTTCTTGGGTTGAACACTTCTCTTTTTCAACACTTATCTACTGAAATCACACAAGGTGAGTTCATACCCCTACATTTTCATGTTTTCTCAAGTTTTTAGGGGGGGAATACAAGTTAAAATACTTAGAACATAACTACATTTTTCTAAGAGCTTTCATTAGAAAAGTTTCACTCCATTCACGGACTGTTTTGGACATCTTAAATATTTTTGTTTTCAAAACTGTTTTAGGTGCATGTAGTTCCACTTCTTAGCTTTAAAATGACTACTTGCACATCTCCATACGATTTTTCTATAATTTAAGGTGATTTTTACAAAACTGCCTATCATTTCAAACATCAATCCGGACCAGTCTGTGATTATGGACTTTTTCACCCAAGTTAGAGGTCATTGAAAATTATAATAAAAATCAGGAACAAACTAGACTCATTTTCCAAACTCTCAGAAGTTACAGAACCTGATTTGGACATTTTATGATTTTTCTACAATTTTTCCAATAACAGTTACAGAAAATGTTATTAATAGAAAAACACAATAAATTTCATTTCACCTTGTAACATGTTGAGCAAGGTATACATCGTTATGTGATTATGTGTAGTTGCAATATATAACAAATTTTGTATTCTTACATAGACATACATCAGAAAACAAATGGATTTATACCTTCAAGTATGACAAATATATATATATATATATATATATATATATATATATATATATATATATATATATATATATATATATATACGATATTACGAGGCTATATCCATTAAAATATAAACATTGATAAATTATGACAAGTAAGGCCTATGCTCATTTCCCACGAAATAAATCGATAAACTATAATAGGTATAGTTTAGGGTTATTCATATAACAAATACAATATTAAAGGTCTTACACTTACAAAAGAGTTATTGCCGCTATGGACGATTAAGATAATCTATAATAAGTATAGTTAAGCCATCTTACCCCCACAAACGAACGCGTTAGTTATAATCGGTATAGTTATGGTAAATACATATTACAAACAAAGTAATAAACTATAATAGGTATGGTTTATGTTTCATCTACCCTAGGAACTTAATTACAAGAAAGGAATTCACCATCACTTTCGATAAGCTATTCATATGCATAGTTCAGGTTCACTAATCTCTATTACCCCCCGGTGAACTATGATATGTATAGGTTATATTCACATTAGCACATCATATAGGTTATATTCACATCACTTTGGATAAGCTATTCATATGCATAGTTCAGGTTCACTAATCTCTATTACTCCCCGGTGAACTATGATATGTATAGGTTATATTCACATTAAGGGTTCACATTGTTAGACTTCAACTATAATCGTTGAGCATATATGCTTGAGTCATACAAGAATTTAGTCTGGATTGGCTTAGAATTGGTGGTGCCCGCCTCATCTCCTGTTCCTCGTTGGGTTGTGGACCTAGGGCAGACCCACTACATTCGACGTTTTATCTGACTTAAATCTTCTATAACTTATATACGCTGGACAATTATAGGGGAAATCTACTGGTCAATCTAGGATACATTAACACATCATATAGGTTATATTCACCATCACTTTTGATAAGCTATCATATGCGTAGTTCAGGTTCACTAATCTCTATTACTCCCCGGTGAACTATGGTATGTATCGGTTATATTCACATTAAAGGTTAGCATTGTTAGACTTCAACTATAATCATTGAGCGTATATGCTTGAGTCATACAAGAATTTAGTCTGGATTGGCTTAGAATTGGTGGTGCCCGCCTCATCTCCTGTTCCTCGTTGGGTTGTGGACCTAGGGCAGACCCACTACATTCGACGTTTTATCTGACTTAAATCTTCTATAACTTATATACGCTGGATGATTATAGAGGAAATCTACGGGTCAATCTAGGGTTCATCAACACTTCATATAGGAATATTTTGTTTACACCTGACTAAGAAAATATTGGATTTTCTGGATTCATATCCTATCGCTTTTAAAAAGGAAAACGGTTTTTACTCCAAACAAAACTCTTATGAACTCACCAACTTAATTGTTGACACTCTTTTTCAAAACTACTTGTATTCTCAGGAAATCAGTGAAACAGGAAAACTTCAACGCTTTGAGGATGGGACGCTAAACCGTCAACAATTTATTTTGTCATCATATTGTAATTGATTTTGAAACATGTAAACATATACTTGATGTAACTTTTTCAATTATATTTATGATGGTTGTATTTACTTTGAGCACTATTATACACGTTGTTGTGATACTGTACATGAAGTCCTCCACCCCTGGACGTTTCCGCCATCCTTGGTTTGGGGGTGTGACATGATACTAGGTTTTGTCGAGGAAGTTGTTTTAAGAGTAACGAAGTGCTGTCCGAGTGCCGAGTCACCACCTTCCCAGGTGAGTGCATAGTCCCTTTCATGAACATGATTTTAATACAATTATTGATTGAAGTATTAATTATATGTTTATGTGCGAGTTAATTGATGTTGCCTGAAATACATGTTAAAGAACATACCTGATTATATATGATGATTTAGGATGAAGAGTAAACCTAAATTAATTATGAGGAATATTGGGTAGTATTTTCTTACGAGTACGAGTGACTTATACTCTGAGAATAGAACTTTAGTATATGTCATTGATCCGAGAGCATGGATTAGACATAGTCATTGTCCCTAGTCCGAGAGTATGGATTAGGCATAATCATTCATCATTAACCCGAGAGTATGGATTAGTCATTTGTCCCTAGCCCGAGAGTATGGATTAGGTAAAGTCGTTCATTTCTGATCCGGGAGTATGGATTAGGTAAAACGGCTAATCTTAGGTCCGAGAATATGGATAGTCTCGTTGTGAGGATCGACAGGGTGGGATAAGAGTTGTTTATATATATGGTGATATGGTATATTTTGTGAGTTTAAAGTATATATATGGTATAACATTGTGGGATTGGAATCCCTATGTACTCACCAGGTTTCCCAACCTGACCCACTCAGTTTATTTATTTCACAGGTGTTGATATGAAGTCACATTACACTGAGAGATTAAGGAGATATAAATCACTAGTGATAATGAATGTAAGTTCTGTTTATGCTTATGTTTCTGTATTGACGATGACATCCCAAATGTTTTAAAATGAATAAAAATACTTTTCTTCGGAAGTGCTTTGATAACACGATTATCATGTTTTACTGGGAACAAATTCCGCAACATTTTTATTAAAAGATGTACTCTGATTTTTATAAAACATAAACAAAAATCGGTCTTTTCTGGCCGTGAAAATGGGGATGTCACAGTTGGTATCAGAGCATTAGTTTAAGCGAACTAGGAATTTGGATTTATTTCTAGACTTAAACTTAGAATGCTAAGCGATGATTGTGAGGTGTGAGCACTAGCTTATTTTAGGAATTATGCCTAAAATGCTTTTATGTGGTAAATGCTTTGTGCCTGACATGCTATTATTTGTTCGGATCTATGGTCTGTTGCCGACCGGATCTGGAAACCTTGTGTTTAGGATTCTAAGCGTTTAAATACGATATTAGAACTAGCATATAAACGTTTTGGAGAGATAAGGATGATTTAAACGTCAATCCTAAATAAAGATCTAGATTCACCTTATTCGGTGTATAGATCAAGATGGCAAGGACCCGTAGCGGAAACGTGAATGCAAATGGGAACCGAGATCAGCCCCCAGTGATTGAGCAAATACCAGTTGTGGTAGCCGCTGTTGAGCCAATAACAATGGCCGAAGTGCAAGCATTGATCCAAATGATGTTGGATCGTCAAATGGAGGAAACCAGACGTTTGCTCCAGCAAAATCGAGAGGAAGCGACTATTCAGATCGAACGGCCCGAGTTGAACGAAGGGCAGACTGAGGAGGAGAACTACAGTGGAACCGTTGGTCAAGATGATCCCCCGATGATTAGGAGGAACAATCAAGATGAAGGAGTTGAGAGGAATGGATGCAAGTACAAAGATTTTCTAACTTGCAAGCCATCGAATTTCACTGGGAAGGAAGATCCGATCGGGGTCATGGATTGGATCTCAGAGATGGAATTGGCTTTCATGACATGTGGTTGCAAAGGCAAGCTACAAACCACGTTTACAGTACGTCAATTCAGAGGAGGCGCTGTTCGCTGGTGGAATACCCTAGGGAAGACTTTGAGCCCCAATGAGCCCCTGCAACTGACATGGGCAGAGTTTCTGGTGCAATTCAAACGAAAGTACTGCTCAGCTCAAAACTTACTCGAGCTAGAGAACCAGTTCCTAACGTTGAAGAAAGGAAGCATGTCAATCGATGAATACACGAACAACTTCACAGAAAAGATGGAGTTTGCCTTGCGTCTTGTTCTGGATGAGCTGGCGAAAATTGATAAGTACGCAAAGGGACTTCTGTGACAACCCGATATTTCAACTCTTTGTAATGACCTAAAAAGTCAAGTATTGTAACCACCTTTGAGTGAATGAAATTAACTTTGATAATAAAATGTCCAAAAAGTTTCTATTTAAATTCCTATTATGTTTAATGTCATTAAACCGTGATCGTACGTAAAAAGAACGCCAAAATCCGACTTCGTATATTGAAGTTATGATTTTTCCAAGTTCGGCGTAGCAACAGACAGCTAAAAACTCGAATCGGAGATCGAGCGACTTTTGGCCGGAATGATGTGACATCCCCAAAATCTCGGCCAGAAAAGACCGATTTCATTTATGCTTTTAAAATAATTTCAGAGTAAATCCTTTTGATTTGATATAGTTGCGGAATTTGTTCCCAAAAAACAAAACATGATAAACAATGTTTACCAAAGCATTTCATAAAAGAAATGTATTTTTCATTATATAATCAAAACTCGGGGTGTCATGTTCCGATACAGACCAATAAGCATAAACGATAACATTACAAGTCCTTCAACAAATATATACATATACAGACTTGTAAACAAAACAACTGATGGTTCATCCATCTCATGCCCTCGCGCCAGTTCCTGTAATACAAATAAAACTGAGTGGGTCAGGCTTGGGAGCCTGGTGAGCATATAGGGTTTCAACCCACAATAAATAATCATATTTAATTTCCACCAACCAACAATAACCCAATTACCCATTCCCGTTATTCTCACTTTATGTCCCTAAAACAACTAACATAAGGGACCTAGTCTAAGAATATTTCACCGGGGTGACAACACATGCTTCTGGGGTACCTCAACAATATAAGTCAAATAAGGCAACCATGAGGGGGATGGAGTACAGTGAATGAACACCCGAGTTCATTAACACCTACAGGTAGCGAACCTGCTAATGTTTCCACAAGACTGTCTAGAATAGCCCGTGGTCGTCATCTAAACTCCGCTAGATGACTAAATCAAACAACAACGAGGCCTCTCATCTGTTTATTACACACCAACTATCTACCCATGTTCTACCTAACATATTAGTAGATAAAAATATACATTTTTATACATAGTTTAAAAACCTATATAGCATGCTTTAATCAACAAATAATCCACATAACAGATGAGGCACACACACACATAACACATATCTCATAGAGAATAAATCATATCTATGAGATAGAAGAAAGTGAATACACATTCACACATATAAACAACAATATACCCTACACATAGCACGTATTTTATAGAAAATACTTAATATTTATATGTTAGAAGAAGGTAACTACACACTCACACTTATAAACAACAATATACTTAATACACTCGAACCAAACTTGTATTATTATCGTGTTTATGAAAGGTAGTATACACTCACTTGATCAGAAGATGATCGGACAACACTACGACTTGCAGAAGTAGTAATCCTCAAGAGATCTGAAAGATCTTCACAAAAATCGAACTTCTCGCGGGCAGAGCTTCGGCTCGGGAACCGCACTTCTTGGGATCTTTGGGATCTCGGGACTTGCCTCGGGGCTCGAGTATGATACCGGGGCTTCGGGATATTTCTGGCACGCAAAACGATGCAAAACGGGAGAGAGAAGAGAGAAAATGAACAAAAGACTCGGCTGCCTTCGGATCCTATTTATAGGAGGCTGGAGCCTCGGAGTACTCGGGGCGTACTGCTTCCGAAATCGTCATTGCATGCGTCATCCGAGCCACTTGCTGCGAGTGTCGACACCTTCGGAGTACGCGGGGGGTACTTCGGATGAGTCCGATGACTCGTCCTCGGATAATACCGGAATTAAAGATTAAATTTAATTACAAAATATTTAATAAACTTCGGAAATTCATAACTTTCGCATACGAACTCCGTTTTCGACGTTCTTTACATCCACGCGAAGGTGAGACTACGCTCTATAACTTTCGATTAGACTCCGTCGGCTAATTTTGACTTTATTTTTATTATTTATTTTTAATAGGCCGCGACAGAAAAACTTCGTTATAAATTCATAACTTCTTCGTTTGACGTCCGTTCTCGCCTAACTTTTTATCGCTTCGATACCAACAACGAGACCTTCGATCCTCGTTTAGATTACTTCGGCTAAAAACCGCTCGATCTCAAGTCGAGTATTTCGGGCTGCACACCGCTAAGCCGAAACTTCGATAAATTATAACTTCCTCATACGAAGTCAGATTTGGGCGTTCTATATATATTCGGAAACCTCGTTTCAACTACTACAACATTATTCAAAGATATTAAGTTTATTTTACACTTAAATTTTGACGCTTATTTTTATTCATAATTAATCAAACCACATAATTAAGCAATTAAGCACAAAACATACAATACTCAAATAATACACTTCTATTATTTCAAAACGGGTTACAGAGGTTAACCTAGACTATTACATTGCTAAAAATGGCAAGCCCGGAAACACAGGCGTTACAAATGACCTAAACGAGAATCGAAGGTCTCGACAATGTTCATTCAGCGGTAAAAAGTCTGGTAAAAACCGACGTCAGATAAAGAAGGTATGAATTTTTAGAGAAATTCCTTAAACACGACACTTTAGAAATAAATAATAAAAATATTTTCGAAATTTGCCGACGGAGTCTAAACGAAGGTTGTAGAGCGTAGTCTCACCTACGCGTGGATATAAAGACCATCGAAAACGGAATTCGTATGAAGAAGATATGAATTTTAGAAGTTTATTAATTAAATTAAATATAAATTTAATTATAAATGTTTGGTATTATCCGAAGGGAGTCAGCAGATAGGGACGAAGTACGCCCTGCGTACCCTCGTACGCCCCGCATACTCAAGGCCTAGGCCTCGGATCGTCCACGTCCCGGTCTATGCGAAGCTAGCCTTGTCCCATCCGAAGTCCGAGGCAGTCGAGGACTCGGTCATGCATGACGTACGCGTACGCCCCGCGTACCGAGGCGGTTCCAGCCCCTATAAAAGGGATGCGAGGGTTCCGAAGAAAGGGCTCCTTTTCTCTCTTTTCTTTTGCATTCTTGTCTCGTTTTCCGTTCCCGTTCTAACCCGAAGCCCCGGTCATTTTGCTCAAGTCCCGAAGGTCGTTTTTACTCCCGAGATTCCCGAGAATCCCGAGAAAAATCCGTTTCCCGAGATGAAATTCTGCCCGGTTTCCATGTCGCTTTCTTCAAACTTTCAAGTGAGTTCATACCCCTTAATTAACCTTTTAAATATTCTATAAATGCTTTTATATGCTTTCAAGGGGGGGGATACAAGTAAAACACACGAGTATCATCGTGTGTTATATAAAGAATTATTATATGATTTTATTTAACCAAATCATATGTGATTTATAAACTTTATAGGGAACTCTCGTATATAAAATATGTTACAATAGCAGTCTATCTTTTGAAATATAAATTGTTGTAATGCATGTATAAACTAAACATTTTCTTAGATTATGTGAATACGTGTCTATCTTAGGCTCTACAAAAATCTATACTTTCATAATAAGTGATTCCTTTTCTAGATATTTCTAAACAAACGAGGCACACTTCTAGAAAGCTATGATAGGTATAGTTTTACGAGGATATTGCTAACTTTTACATACTAGAAACACGATTTTCAAGAAGTCACTTTCATATACAAGAACAAACGAACATTTTAACACGTAAATCTGTTTTTATACCATGATTTGTGAGACATTAACTTCACGTACGTTCGAGTACACATTTCAAGTCCTGTATTATATACCAGAATCCCTTGGAGGGGGAGCATGATGTTTGTGTATAGATCTATACGGGCTTGACAACCCGCGCCTTGACTATTAGCTACAGTCCACCATTTGGGGTGACAAACGTCATAACATTCCAACGCCTGAAGAACGTTGTGTATAGGCATTCCGAGTCAATAGTATGGTTATAAAACTCACATGGGGTATTAAAAATACATTGATTTACGAGGTTTTCAAACATATTGGTTATTTTACACTTACAAACATTTTAGAAACAAACATTGGTCTTGAGAGAAGGCTACTTTTATACTAGTAGAAAATATAGGATTTTCTAGAAACAAACAAACAAGGACAAAACATTTCATTTCATACAAACCTTTGTCATTTAATACTTATGAAACTCACCAGCTTAAATGCTGATCTACTCTTTCAAAATTACTTGTATGCCCAGAGATTCAGTAATTTCAGGTATCAATATGCTTTTGAAGAAGGGATGCTGCGGCGCCAGTATAATCTCATATTTTGACATCATATTGTAATTGGTTTTGAACATGTAACTTTTGACAAATGTAAACTTTCAATTATATATATGATGGTTGTATTGCTTTCTTTACTATGTATTCATTTGTTACGTTACCACATGAAGTCATCCGCCCCCGAACGTTTCCGCCGTTCAGGTTTGGGGGTGTGACAGATTGGTATCAGAGCAATGTTTATAGTGAACTAAGTATATCGAACCACATAAGATATACAAACTATAAATGCTTAAGGGACTAATACTCTCTGACAAAACATTTTTCTTTTGTTTTTACGCTTAAGCAGCGTTACGTTTAACTTAAATTGTTGGTTTAATTAAGTACAAATACATGCATACAACAAATTATTTTCATGATATCTAACTATACAACAAGTATTTAGACAAGTTGACACTACGATTAAGACTCAATATATGTAATCAGATTTGGGACAAATATAGCGTGATCAACTATATTTGCCCGAGATTGGACCAACGTATATCGAGGAATGCTCGTAGTAAGCAACAAGTCAAACTTACCAAAACATCACAAGAATCAAACACAAGAATTTAAATACTATAGGAGTATTTGCTACATAAACTAGTTTTACTTACATGTTTAATCTTGCATGTTTCAACCTTATTCAAATTCTTATAACCCTATTTCTCGTACAGTCAAATGGCTAGATTTCACCACCCTGGCGACCCCTACTTTCCCAACCAAGGCAACGGAGGATGGGTCGAAGATGATCCCGAAGAGGACGAGGAACCCATAGAAGTGGATGATGACTCCGGTACCGACTCAAAGCTGGAAGTGATCAACCCACCACCCGTACAACCTCCCGTCTTCGTAAGGAACTTTCAAGGACCGACCCCCGTCTGGGGAAGTCACCTCCACCATTGGAGCCAACAACAAAACCTACGCCCTCCCTACGGCATGTGCCGGGACTTCTACGATGTCCGCGGCGGAGGTTCGGCTGATCGGGTACTCCCAGTAATGGTGGGCAAGCTAGCCAATCAGTCCTATCAATCTGGAGTTCAAGCTAGCCGGCTTCGGGATGTCAACGTGTAAGTACAGGTTCACACTTCCGACATCCGTAGGCTGGACATAATGCAAGACAATGCTCAACTCCAAACCGAGGCATTCCAAGCGCAAATGATTGCATCCCTCGCCGAATTAAGGGAACAACAAGCCGCTTTTGATAGGCGTCTAATGGAGTCAAAGCAATCGGATGTGGAGTCAAGCTCCAAGCACAACCTACGTCGCAAGTAGTGCTTGCAAAAATCTCAAATTTTGTTATAAGTTAGGACCTCGGCTAAAAGTCTTTAAATTTCTCAAACTTTGTAACCGGAGAACCTTATAGGGGTCAAATTTTCGTGATCGTTGTGTCAACTATTATATTAATATAAGTGGCACTATTATTACTACGTTGAGTATTTCATTAAATCCTTGAAAAGTCATCGAGAAACCAAATGCTTGATTCATATTTTCAGTCTTACAAATAACTTTCATTCTTCTATTTTAAGACTCATACTATCATCTGTTGTCGAACTATAGCAATTTGGTTCATGAGACACATTCAGTTTCTATACTAAGCAATTCTTATCGTTATCTTTTCAACCTTTAGTTGAAGGATGCCTCCGCGTAGGAACCCAAGGCGAAACAACGGTGGGGAAGTGCCTATACCACCACCACCTCCACCTCCTCAATTTGATGCTGTCATGTTCCAAGCAGCAGTCACCGCAGCGGTAGCAGCTGCCATGTCACAAATCAATAACTCGAGTACTATTGGCTCGGGAACTGGCACATACCTATCCAACCATGGCGAGAGTCATGGACAACCCCGAGAATGCACCTATAAGGACTTTACTAATGCCAAACCCCGAATGTTTGATGGAACTGGTGGTGTGATAGCCCTGAGGCAGTGGATTGAAAGGACGGAATCAGTCTTTGAAATCTGCTCTTGTCCTGAGCACAGCAAAGTCAAGTTTGCAACTTTCACCCTTATTGATAGAGCTTTAACTTGGTGGAATGGCCACGTTAAGGTACTTACCCTGATAGTGGCAAACTCCATAAGCTGGGAGAGTTTTGGCGATAGGCAAACTCCATAAGCTGGGAGAGTTTTGGCGAAATGCACTTACCACCATCATGGACCTTGTCGGGAAATGCAGTGCGCCAACTGCAACAGAAAGGGGCACACTGTCCGTTTCTGCAAGGAGCCCGCAAAGCCGATCACTCAAGTTCCCAACGCGGGTGTAGGCCAGACTTGCTACGGTTGTGGCGAGGTGGGCCACTACAGGAGGAACTGCCCTGAGGCAGTAAATATCGGCGGGGTGGGACGAGTTTTGGCGATAGGCCACGATGAAGCTGTAGCTGATCTGACTGTAGTTGCTGGTACGTTCCTTCTAGATAGTTCATATGCATGCATATTATTCGATAGTGGAGCGGAGAGAAGCTTCGTGAGTCAAAACTTTATTCACTTACTTAAACCTAAACCTAGAAAGTTAGAAAAATCATTCACTGTAGAGATGGCCAATGGAAAAACCGAAAACACTAACTGCATATACATGGACTGTACGTTAACCTTAGACGGTCATTCTTTCCCAATCAATCTCATGCCGGTCCAAATTAAAAGTTTCGACGTCATAGTCGGCATGGATTGGTTGAGTCTTCTTCGCGCCGACATCATGTGCTTTGAGAAAGCTGTTCGTCTTAATCTCCCTAACAACGAAACATTAGTGATTTACGGTGACAAATCAAGTACAAACCTTCGCATCATTTCGTGCATCCAAGCTCGAAAGTGTTTACGGAAGGATTGTCGAGCATTCCTAGCGCACATCGTCGATACAAGTCAGGAGCTGAAGGACATCAAGAACATTCCGCAAGTACGCGACTTTCCCGATATCTTTCCAGAAGAACTACCGGGATTACCACCACAACACCAAGTCGAGTTCAGAATCGACTTAGTTCCACGGGCTACCCCAGTAGCGAAATCGCCTTATCGTCTCGCACCAGCAGAGATGCAAGAACTTTCCAGTCAACTTAACGAACTCCTTCAAAAAGGATTCATAAGACCAAGTTTCTCACCTTGGGGAGCACCGGTCTTGTTCGTAAAGAAGAAAGACGGATCGTTCTGTATGTGCATTGACTACAGAGAACTGAACAAACTTACCGTCAAAAACCGTTATCCTCTACCCCGTATTGACGACCTATTTGATCACCTTCAGGGAGCAAACTACTTCTCAAAGATAGATCTACGATCCGGATATCACCAATTACGAGTACTAGAGGGGGATATTCCCAAGACAGCTTTCCGAACTCGTTATGGACACTACAAATTTGTAGTGATGCCGTTTGGATTAACCAACGCACCAGCAGTATTTATGGACCTAATGAATAGGGTGTGCCATCCTTACTTGGATCAGTTCGTCATCGTCTTTATCGATGATATACTTATCTACTCCCGAAGTAAGGAAGAGCATAGTCAGCACCTACGAAAAGTCCTAGAAACACTGCGATCGGAGAAACTCTATGCGAAGTTCTCTAAATGCAAATTTTGGATTCGAAGAGTCGAATTTTTGGGTCACGTTGTTAGCAAGAAAGGGATACACATGGAACCCTCCAAAATTAAGGCCATTAAGAACTGGTCGGCACCAAAGACACCTACATAGATTCGTCAATTTCTAGGTCTCGCCGGCTACTATCGCAGATTCATAAAGAACTTCTCTAGCATTGCGAAACCTCTTACTACATTAACCCAGAAAGGCGTGGCCTTTGACTGGGAAGCGAAACAAGAGAAGGCGTTCCAAACGCTGAAACAGGCCTTGTGCACTGCACCGATACTATCCCTCCCTGAAGGGATACAAGATTTCGTAGTGTATTGCGATGCATCAAACCAAGGACTTGGTTTTGTTCTTATGCAGAGAGGGAAAGTTATTGCTTATGCCTCCCGACAGCTTAAGACACACGAAGTGAACTATACGACCCACGATCTTGAGTTAGGAGCAGTGGTATTTGCTCTGAAGATCTGGAGACACTACTTATAAGGAACAAAGAGTACTATTTTCACCGATCACAAGAGCCTTCAACACATTTTTAATCAGAAAGAACTCAACATGCGACAACGACGATGGGTTGAGTTACTCAATAACTACGAATGTGAAATTCGTTATCATCCTGGCAAGGCCAACGAGGTGGCTGACGCCCTCAGTCGAAAGGAATACATTGGTCGGAGGGTCAAATCTCTGACTATGACTATCCATTCCCACTTATCCACAAAAATTAAGGAGACAAAAATGGAAGCTTTGCAACCTGAAAATGTGGCGGGTTAATCCCTGCGAGGAATGGAAAAGAATCTAGAAGTCAAGGGTGGCGGAGCATATTATCTCATGGACCGAATATGGACACCGAAACATGGTGGTTTCAGAGACGTAGTCATGACCGAAGCACACAACACAAGATATTCCGTTCACCCAGGTTCAGATAAAATGTATCTGGATCTTAAGAAACTGTACTGGTGGCCTAACATGAAAGCAGAAATTGCTACCTTTGTAAGTAAATGCCTTACTTGCGCAAAGGTTAAAGTCGAGTATCAAAAACCGTCAGGATTACTACAACAACCGGAGATACCAGAATGGAATTGGGAACGGATTACTATGGACTTCATAACCAAGTTGCCCAAGACGATGGGTGGACTTGATACCATATGGGTCATCGTCGACAGATTGACCAAATCCGTACATTTCCTACCAATCAAGGAGACTGACAAAATGGAAAAGCTTACAAGAACTTACATAAGGGAAGTAGTGCGACTGCACGGTGTTCCGATATCCATTATCTGCAATAGAGATAGTATATTCACTTCAAGATTCTGGCAGTCACTACAAAGTTCCCTGGGGACTAGGCTAGATATGAGTACAACCTACCACCCACAAACTGACGGGCAAAGTGAGAGAACGATACAAACTTTGGAAGATATGCTGAGAGCCTGTGTGATTGACTTTGGAAAGGCATGGGATATCCATTTACCCTTGTCGAATTTTCATACAACAATAGTTATCATACAAGCATAAAGGCTGCTCCGTTTGAAGCCCTCTATGGTCGAAAGTGCAGATCCCCTCTGGGCTGGACTGAAGTTGGCGATACCCAGTTAGCTAGAGGACGAGTTCCCGAAAGCACTCTCACCGGTCCAGAAATCATACGAGAAACGACAGAGAAGATCGTTCAAATTCGTGAACGGTTGAAAGCCTCCAGAGACCGACAGAAAAGCTACGCTGACCAAAGGAGGAAACCTTTGGAATTCCAGGTAGGAGACCACGTTTTATTGAAGGTCTCACCGTGGAAGGGTTTAATACGCTTTGGGAAGCGTGGGAAACTAAATCCAAGATACATAGGGCCTTTCGAGATTCTTGCTAGAATCGGCCCTGTGGCTTACAAACTTAACCTACCGCGTGAACTTAGTAACATACATCCAACCTTCCATGTCTCGAACTTGAAAAAGTGTCTGTCCGATGAGACTCTTGTTATTCCACTCGACGAGATCGAGATCAACGAGAGCCTCAACTTTGTGGAAGAACCGGTAGAAATCATGGACCGAGAGGTCAAACAAACAAAACAAAGTCGCATACCCATCGTGAAGGTTCGCTGGAACGCCAAGCGGGGACCTGAATTCACATGGGAACGCGAAGATCAGATGAAACAAAAGTACCCTCATCTTTTTCTCTGATCCACTAGTATCTTTACTACTTTAAATTTCAGGACGAAATTCCCTCTAACGAGGGGATGATGTGACAACCCGATATTTCAACTATTTGTAATGACCTAAAAAGTCAAGTATTGTAACCACCTTTGAGTTAATGAAATTAACTTTGTTAATAAAATGTCCAAAAAGTTTCTATTTAAATTCCTACTATGTTTAATGTCATTAAACCGTGATCGTACGTAAAAAGAACGCCCAAATCCGACTTCGTATATTGAAGTTATGATTTTTCCAAGTTCGGCGTAGCAACAGACAGCTAAAAACTCGAATTGGAGATCGAGTGACTTTTAGCCGGAATGACCTAAACGAGAATCGAAGGTCTCGACAATGGTAATTCAGCAGTAAAAAGTCTGGCAAAAACCGACGTCAAATAAAGAAGTTATGAATTTTTAGAGAAATTCCTTAAACACGACACTTTAGAAATAAATAATAAAAATAATTTCGAAATTTGCTGACGGAGTCTAAACGAAGGTTGTAGAGCGTAGTCTCACCTACGCGTGAATATAAAGACCATCGAAAACGGAATTCGTATGAAGAAGATATGAATTTTAGAAGTTTATTAATTAAATTAAATATAAATTTAATTATAAATGTTTGGTATTATCCGAAGGGAGTCAGCAGATAGGGCCGAAGTACGCCCTGCGTACCCTCGTACGCCCCGCATACTCAAGGCCTAGGCCTCGGATCGTCCACGTCCCGGTCTATGCGAAGCTAGCCTTGTCCCATCCGAAGTCCGAGGCAATCGAGGACTCGGTCATGCATGACGTACGCGTACGCCCCGCATACCCTCGTACGCCCCGCATATCGAGGCGGTTCCAGCCCCTATAAAAGGGATGCGAGGGTTCCGAAGAAAGGGCTTCTTTTCTCTCTTTTCTTTTGCGTTCTTGTCTCGTTTTCCGTGCCCGTTCTAACCCGAAGCCCCAGTCATTTTGCTCAAGTCCCGAAGGTCGTTTTTACTCCCGAGATTCCCGAGAATCCCGAGAAAAATCCGTTTCCCGAGACGAAATTCTGCCCGGTTTCCATCTCGCTTTCTTCAAACTTTCAAGTGAGTTCATACCCCTTAATTAACCTTTTAAATATTCTATAAATGCTTTTATATGCTTTCAAGGGGGGGAATACAAGTAAAACACACGAGTATCATCGTGTGTTATATAAAGAATTATTATATGCTTTTATTTAACCAAATCATATGTGATTTATAAACTTTATAGGGAACTCTCGTATATAAAATATGTTACAATAGCAGTCTATCTTTTGAAATATAAATTGTTGTAATGCATGTATAAACTAAACATTTTCTTAGATTATGTGTATACGTGTCTATCTTAGGCTCTACAAAAATCTATACTTTCATAATAAGTGATTCCTTTTCTAGATATTTCTAAACAAACGAGGCACACTTCTAGAAAGCTATGATAGGTATAGTTTTACGAGGATATTGCTAACTTTTACATACTAGAAACACGATTTTCAAGAAGTCACTTTCATATACAAGAACAAACGAACATTTTAACATGTAAATCTGTTTTTATACCATGATTTGTGAGACATTAACTTCACGTACGTTCGAGTACACATTTTAAGTCCTGTATTATATACCAGAATCCCTTGGAGGGGGAGCATGGTGTTTGTGTATAGATCTATATGGGCTTGACAACCCGCGCCTTGACTGTTAGCTACATTCCACCATTTGGGGTGACAAACGTCATAACATTCCAACGCCTGAAGAACGTTGTGTATAGGCATTCCGAGTCAATAGTATGGTTATAAAACTCACATGGGTATTAAAAATACATTGATTTACGAGGTTTTCAAACATATTGGTTATTTTACACTTACAAACATTGGTCTTGAGAGAAGGCTACTTTTATACTAGTAGAAAATATAGGATTTTCTAGAAACAAACAAACAAGGACAAAACATTTCATTTCATACAAACCTTTGTCATTTAATACTTATGAAATTCACCAGCTTAAATGCTGATTTACTCTTTCAAAATTACTTGTATGTCCCAGGGATTCAGTAATTTCAGGTATCAATATGCTTTTGAAGAAGGGATGCTGCGGCGCCAGTATAATCTCATATTTTGACATCATATTGTAATTGGTTTTGAACATGTAACTTTTGACAAATGTAAACTTTCAATTATATATATGATGGTTGTATTGCTTTCTTTACTATGTATTCATTTGTTACGTTACCACATGAACTCATCCGCCCCCGAACATTTCCACCGTTCAGGTTTGGGGGTGTGACAACTTCCATGGGAGTACGCGGTGCCAGTGCATCAGGCACACACTCTGGAGGTAGCTATTTGGACTGCCAAGTCTGTGGAGGATATGATTAAGGGAAGAGCTGCCAACAAGGTTGAGGTTGGCGAGAAGAGAAAGTTTGAAGGGTCTTCGAGGTCCGACAAGAAGAGAAAATTCTCGAAGTCTGGTTCAAAGAAGTTCGAAGAAGGAACACAATGGTGTGACAAGTGCAGAAAGAAGCACGTTGGGAAATGCTCTAAGGAGATGACCTGCTTTAAATGCGGGAAGACTGGTCATTATGCTAGTGAATGCACAACCAAGATAGAAGTCTGCTTTAAGTGTGGTGAAGAGGGATACTTCAAGCAAGACTGCCCAAGGAAAGAGGGGGCTACAAAGCCAAATGTGCCGCCAAAACCAAAGGCGAGAGCATTTCAAATGATCCTTGACGAAGCAGATGACAATGCAAGGATTCAAGAGTGAAGGCTTGACATCCGAAGGTCAAGTTATGAAGTGACCATAGAATCATATGATGTAGCCTATTAGAGGCATAGTCTAGGGTGAACTTGAACACCTATGTAATAGTTTCAAGGAGTAATAAACCTTCGTTTTGATATTTGATGTGTTAAGCTGTTATGTGATTTTCTTGTGTGGTGACTTGGAAAACTGCGGGACAATACTTGGGACGAGTATGAGTAGGTGTGAATGGTAGTAGAGGCCTATACTACTGGAAGCACAGGACTCACACTTGGATCAGGGAAAGTCACAAGGTTACCAAGAAACTAGTAATTGATTTCGTTCAATTCAAGTATGTTGTTACCCATCGTTTCGGTAATGACTAAGAAGATTGTTAATATTCCGACCCTAGTGGTCATATCACATTTAGTCCGACTACGATTAGTAGGTTACATGGTTCAGAGAACCAAGTTTGATGTAGCGTCCGACTTAAACCAAACGATTGAAATCAAAGCGAAGTATCGTGCTCGTTGTTAAAGAAGTTGGTAACTAGAAATGTTACATGTTAAAATGTGATTATATCACATTAGACCATGAAGGAAGACATATTCCATTCCAGAATTTGACTCTAAGAGACCCGAGTCTAAGCGTTGCTACATACGATGATAGGTCATTAGAATATGACACATCGGTCAATTGTATTAATCAACTTAACTTATCCTAAGTTTGTTAATAAGAATAAGGAGTCTCTGATAAAGAATGAGGTTGTGACACGAAGGTCATGATTGAAAGTCTAACGAGCAAGTGCAAGATCGAGGACCGCCTGTAGTCATGGAGTCCAAGAGTTAGATATTCATTCAAAGAAACGAGGAAGTTACGTTTATTACCTAGGATGAAGACATAACATATGGAATCATTATACTATCCTATTTCATTGATGATTCCGAGACGTAATCATCCTAAGGGGGAGATAATTGTAACGCCCGTAGATCCGGGATAGTCAATTTAGAGACAATAAGTGTCGAAAATGACTTTTTGGAAAAAGATTATTTATAATAAATAGTCTTAATCAAGTTGTATAATAGTTCTCAAGGTTTCCATACATATAAAGAACGCCGAAATCCGAGTTATAACGAAGAAGTTATGGCCCGTCGAAGTTTTACGGCAAAATCGGCACGACACCGGGAAGCGTAAATAGTGAAATTACGATAGAGCGAGATTTAGCCTTAGAAATCTAAACAAAAGTCGTAGAATATGTTAAAATAAGAGCGTCGATAAAAAGAACGCCCAAATCTGACTTCGTATGAGGAAGTTATGATTTTTCTAAGATTCGGCTTAGCAGTGCACGACTCGAAACTCGAATTTTAGTTCGAGCGGTTTTTGGCTTACGCGACCTAAATGAGAGTTGAAGATCTCATTAATAGGAACTCAACGACAAAAAGATGGACGAAAACGGATTCCGTATGAAGGAGTTACGAATTCTTCGTGGTCATTTAGCAGTCTAAACGCCTCATACTGTTAAATTTGAGATTGGTCGAGAATTAGCCTACGGAGTCTAAATGAAAGTTGTAGATCTTGATTTTTCCTACACGTTGAAAAAACGAACGTCAAAAACGGATCTCGTATGCGAGATTTATGATTTTTCTAAGTTTGAGGGCTGATACGCGATAGGGGGTGACGTGGCACCACCAGAATTGGACACGTGGCACCACCAGAAGGCTGCCACATGCACCAACTCGGCAAGTTGGTGCTCCTACTCAGCGAGTAGGTCAGTCAGCACCCCTATAAATAGAGGTGTCGGGTTCCCTCATTTCCTCACCCCTCAACCCTCTTCTTTCTCTCTCTATACTCTCTCTCTCTAAGCTCCCTAACCCCCCTAAAAGCCTAGGTAAACCCCCTAGCAACCGAAGGAAGCCCCGAGGCTCCCGGAGTCCCGAGAAAAGAGCCTTTCGGCTCGAGAACACTGCTCCAGTGAAGCCCGGTTTTCGAGAAAACCCGCTGTAAGTAAGCTATGCCTACGCTATCTTTAGTATAGCTTATGTTTCAATATAGTAATGTTATTAGAACCTTATAATAAGTATTTAGGCTATTATTATGAGTTATATTGAGTGTTATTTAACTCTTATATAATGATAACAATAGCTAGAGTATTAATTTGTCACGGTTAACGTCAGACTAAACTCTAGTGGTAATGATACTAGGTTTTGTCGAGGAAGTTGTTTTAAGAGTAACGAAGTGCTGTCCGAGTGCCGAGTCACCACCTTCCCAGGTGAGTGCATAGTCCCTTTCATGAACATGCTTTTAATACAAGTATTGATTGAAGTATTAATTATATGTTTATGTGCGAGTTAATTGATGTTGCCTGAAATACAT
Organism: Lactuca sativa; assembly: GCF_002870075.4. Taxonomy (NCBI): domain Eukaryota; kingdom Viridiplantae; phylum Streptophyta; class Magnoliopsida; order Asterales; family Asteraceae; genus Lactuca; species Lactuca sativa. Next base: position 366,557,929 of record NC_056626.2, on the reverse strand, counting down.
GTTAAAGAACATACCTGATTATATATGATGATTTAGGATGAAGAGTAAACCTAAATTAATTATGAGGAATATTGGGTAGTATTTTCTTACGAGTACGAGTGACTTATACTCTGAGAATAGAACTTTAGTATATGTCATTGATCCGAGAGCATGGATTAGACATAGTCATTGTCCCTAGTCCGAGAGTATGGATTAGGCATAATCATTCATCATTAATCCGAGAGTATGGATTATTCATTTGTCCCTAGTCCGAGAGTATGGATTAGGTAAAGTCGTTCATTCCTAATCCGGGAGTATGGATTAGGTAAAACGGCTAATCTTAGGTCCAAGAATATGGATAGTCTCGTTGTGAGTATCGACGGGGTGGGATAAGAGTTGTTTATATATATGGTGAAATGGTAGATTTTGTGAGTTTAAACTTAATATATGGTATAACATTGTGGGATTGAAATCCCTATGTACTCACCAGGTTTCCCAACCTGACCCACTCAGTTTATTTATTTCACAGGTGTTGATATGAAGTCACATTACACTGAGAGATTAAGGAGATATAAATCACTAGTGATAATGAATGTAAGTTCTGTTTATGGTTATGTTTTTGTATTGACGATGACATCCCAAATGTTTTAAAATGAATAAAAATACTCTGATTTTTATAAAGAATAAACAAAAATCGGTCTTTTCTGGCCGTGAAAATGGGGATGTCACAATGACGTGTAGAAGAAAGCTTTTAGGACTCGTTATGGTCATTATAAGTTCATGGTGATGTCATTCAGGTTCACCAACGCACCAACAACGTTCATGGATCTCATGAACAGGGTTTATCGGCCGATGCTAGAACAGTCAGTGACAGTATTCATAGATGATATCATAGTCTACTCCAAGACCAAGAAAAAATACGAGGAACACTTGTGAGAGGTGTTGGAGACCTTGATAAGGGAGAGCTTCTATGCCCAATTCCCCAAATATGCGTTCTGGTTGCGCGAGATGCAGTTCTTGGGGCACATCTTCAACTAGAAGGGTATATTGGTCGATCCAGCCAAGATCAAGGCCGTGATGCGATCGGAGGTGTCGAGGAATTCATCTAAGATTTGGAGTTTCCTAGGTCTCCATGGGTATTATTGAAGATTCATCCAGGATTTCTTTAAGATTGCAGTGCCTTTGACCTCCTTAACGAAGAAGAATGTTACTTTTCAGTGGGGCCTTGTTCAATAGTTAGCTTTTGAGACTTTGAGACAGAGATTGTGCGAGGTCCTGAATCTCACGCTTCCCAAAGGTATTGATGATTTCATGGTTTATTGTGATGCCTCCATTTCATGATAGGGAGTTGTTCTTATGCAGAGGGTGCATGTGGTTGCTTACGTTTCAAGGCAGTTGAAGCCTCATTAGGCGAATTGTCTTACGCATGACTTGGAGTTGGGGGTTGTGGTTTTTGCCCTCAAGATTTGGAGACACTATTTGTATGGTTTAGGTGTACTATTTACATTGACCACAAGAGTTTGTGGTACTTGATGGATCAACCGAATTTGAATATGTGGCAACGGATATGGTTGGATGTGGTAAAGGACTATGATTGCGAGATCCTATACCACCTTGGGAAGGCCAATGTGGTGGTCGATGCTTTGATCCGTAAGACGGTGATTGCTCCGTTCAGGGATGTTTGTTTAAGATGGTTATTACCTTGCCTTTGTTGTATTTGATCAAAAAGGCTCCAATGGATGGATTGAAAAACGAGAATTGGAAGGCCGAGCGAATGAGGGAGAAGATTCTTTTATTTTTCAGAGACAGTCGAGGGGTTGTTGACTCAATGTGGTAGAGTTTGTGTTACGACTACTCATGGGGTGAGACAGAAAGTTCTGGAAGAGGCACATAAGTCAAAGCTTTCAATCCATCCAGATGCTACAAAGATGTATAGGATCTAAAGTTGAGTTATTGGTGGTCCTGTATGAAAAGGGAAATAGCATGGTTTGTTGAGCGGTGTCTGAATTTCAAGAAAGTCAAAGTCGGACATTAGAGACCCTATGGCAAGATGTAGTCGTTAGTCGTTACCCATTCCCATGTTGTAATGCTCGTGTTTCTAGGCTAAGCATTAATAGTATGATGTTGTTGGATCTATATACCCAAGAATCATTATTGAGTGGTGTTAGTCCCAAAACTAAGGATCCAATTCAGTAATCAATGAAGTTAATTGCAATTAAGGTGAAATGTAGAAGAAGAAGAAGAAGTAACATCAAGCATGCACACATCTATTACGAGTAAATGTCAAGTTCATCTTCAGAAAGTACAACCACTGCAGAGTTCTGACTAAAAAAGTACAATCTGACACAACTCAGTTACTATAAATAGTACCCCTCCTACCAGCACAAGAGTGTGCAGCCGTACACACGTGTGCGGCCGCACACACATGTGTGGTTGCACACATTACAAGCTCAATACAAACAATACTGCAATACAAACTCTGACATCCTGAATAGATCTATACAACAATTATGACTAGCTCAAACCACAAAATTATGTACCTTCAATCTCCCCCTTGGTTTGAGACTAGCATAGTCTTGAACTTCATTCGTTTGGCTTCTCAGCAGGCTTCTCAAACAACTTTAGATCTGATCTCCCCATCGAGCCCATACACATTCTTCCGTTGATGATCGTAGCCACCATTGCAGTGAATTCTTTAGCAACAGCTTCCATGACATCTTTTCTACAAATGATTTGATGATGAGCCAGAGTCCGTATATCCCTTTCTCTGAAATGAAGAAGATCTTTAGCACTAATCAATCTCAGAACGTGTTCGTGATCCTTCAATTTGATAGTTGCAGTTGCAGTTTCATCATCATAGGCCCAAAATTCCATATTATCCAGATATCCCTCATGAACATGTTGAGGAATAGGAATTTCCTTTTGTTTCTTAGTTGCAGGCCAGAGTATGATCTTCATGGGTTCGCCTGATTCTGGATCAAGAACATCTTTGTCTTTTCTATACAGAGCTCTTGCAGTCATCATTGATGGAAAGTTTTCTCTGACCTGTCTATCAAGAAACCTTTTGAAATTAGAGGCACTGGGATTATCAGAGTGATTATGGAATGGGGCCCTGGATAATTCGGCTAGATCAGTTTTGGTCCAAGAGTTGAAATCGTGGGTGCTTTTGTAACATTCAGATGCTCCTGAGTTTCGCTTTACAACCCACAAATTCGTCTCTGGATCAAAGGCCCACATTCGGATACCGGACATGTCTCCATACTCATCACCGAACATTCTTTTCTTGAAATCTGTTACAGTCAAAACAGGGACTTTTGCCTTGCGATTTTCATTAGAATTTTTCATGAATAAAAGGCCTTCACTTTGATTTGCAGTTACGATTCTTTTGCCCTGTTTGATTGTGATTCTGGCTCTGCTTCCTTCTGGTTCTTTTTCAAACCTGTTGACAATTATAGTTGATCTTAGAGCAGGTGGGTTGACAGGAAGATCATCAATTGTAGAAGGTGATTGAACTGTGGGAGGATCAGCTATTCCATGTGGCTGTTGGAAGAGGGCTTTGACGTTTTCACCAAATGCATCGTACAAACCGTTCTTGCGATTGAAATAATTGGCTAATACAGATCCAAGACTCGTTTGTAGATCATTAATTTGTTTGGTCTTTTCTTCATCCTTCGCCCTGAGCTCAAAAATGTATGCAGAAAGCTGATCCATCTGAATTGACTCTTCGATGAGCTCTTTACGGAGAATCCCAATCTCCTCTTGAAGATCAGGCGAAGAAGATTTGTCATCACCTGTCCGACCCTCCTTAAATGATATTCCTTTCCCGCGTGAGGAAATTGGACTAGATTGAGCCAGATGTTTTACTAATCTAATAGAAGCTTCATCTAGTGAAGGTTGAGTTGGAGAATATTCTGGAATGGATGAGGATCCACCTGTCTCAAACATGGTACTCGGACCTTCATATGTTTGCTTTGGAGGAGAGAGAACAGTGGTAGCAGTGATTGTTGACAGAACTTGAGGTTCACTTCTTACAGCAGGAACCTCCAGACTTGCAAAAGATTGGCTTGATTTTGTAGAAGTCTGAGGTTGAGTTGAGACAAGGATGACTGGAGCAGAAGTTGAGATGAATGACACAGAGGGAGGAATCTCTGATGTCAAATCTCCTTGGCTTGATGCGACCTCCGAGTCCTTTGAAGTAGAGAGCATAATCTTGAGAACATTTCTTTCATCTCTAGTCTTGGTTGCTGAAGAAACAACTTCATCGACTTTATTGACACGGCTGCTGGGAATATCAAAATTTTCATCACTCAGATCAAACTCTATGTTTGTTGGAATGTCGTCATTGATTCCCGTAAAGTCAATTTCTTTTAAAAACTCTACATCATCATAAAAATCATCGTCATCATCCTCTCGAGTAGATTTTGATTCATTTGCTTTCTGAAGATCATGCTCATCAGCTACACAAGCTGTGGGAGAGTCATGAATCTCCTCCACTTCTGGCTCGGAGGGAGAGTGAAAAATATCTTCATTTTCCGTCGGCATGGATTGTTCTTCTGATTCTTCTCTATCATTCTCTTTAAAAATTCCAAATTTTATTAATGGAAATTTTCCTTCAAATACAAACTTCCCGCCTCTCTTTTGTTTCATTAGTCCAAAAGCACTTGGACCAATGGATTTGAAATCCAAAGTATCATTTCCTCTCTGCAGCTCGGGGTGAGTCACATTAAGGATGATTTGCAAAAATCTTGGATACATCCAGAATTTGTCCCTTTTGCACCCTTCAAGGTTTAGTATCATTTCATTCATTATAAATTTTGAGAAATTGAACTCAAATCCTGCAGCCAATGCTGGAATGGCACCAGTGTTGGCCAGAGAGATCTCGTTTGCTCCTGATCTCCTGCCGGAAATGCAGCTCACAAACACATGAGCCAAATACTTCCAACACGGAGGAAGCAACTTCTTAATTGTAGGGGGAAAGGTTCCCTTGTATCCCATATGCTCTAAGACATCCTGAGTTTGATGAACGTCAATCTCCATGGTGTCCTCAGGTTTTTCCTCTATTTGGAGAGATTCTCTAATGGTGCTCTCTGTTACTTGAATTTTCTTGTCTTCGATTGTTGCTTCAACAAACTTTTCACCCTGATCATTCTTCTTTACAACAACACTCCTCCAGAAATCCTTAATCAAACTCTAGTAGATAGCAGGAGTTGTAGTTAGGGCATGAACCAAGCAGGATTTCTTCAGACCATCCATAATGAATTTCAAGTCATTGTGAGCTGCAGGAGGGTCTTCGAGAAAAATTGCGGAGTTGTGGACTTTAGCGAATTCCATGTCTCCCATCTTAATCTGAAAGTCAACACACAAAATTATTAGGGCAAAACTATTGAAAATGATGTAGCTGCACACAGAATTACACACAGCCGCACACGTGCAAGTGTACAGCCGCAACCGCACATGGCTGATCGCACATAAAATTATACAGCCGCACACGGTCAGCCGCACATGCCCGTGTGCGGCCGCACACAACGTGTGCGATCACACTCGAAGACAAACAATGTGATTATGATTCAACAGCAAACGATGGAAACTTTTTATGAAAATAATCGGAAAAATAAGCCGTGTTCATAAGAATTACCGAGTAAGAGCTTTGATTTCACGAAAAAATTATAGAATATATAAGGAGTTTGAGAGAGAAATGGGTGTGTGTGCGGTTGAGGCAAGAAACAGTGACGGTGAAAAACTCACCGCACACACACTATTTATATACACATAATTTTCATTTCCTCCCCTTTACCTTTTAACATTAAAAACCGATGCCCCTTCCACTCACCATTTTCTCAAAAATGAATTATTTTTAGGATTTTTAAGAGATTAAATTCATAATTCCTAAAAAATAAAATAAAACTAAAACAAAATAAGACTTATTAAAAAAATAAAAATAAAAAAAATAAAATAGAATAGAATAAAATGAAATTGGAAATACTATTAACGACGAGGAATTAAAAAAAATCAATTTAATCCTATATAAATTGTTTTAACCTATTGAAATTAGGGATCAAAGTTTTTAGACAACCTTTATCCGCTTGTCGGTACCTTCCATCTTCACATTTTTGTCTGGTCGATCGCCGGTATTATTGTCCACTTAAACACGAAAAATTGTGACAAAATTAGGACATACTATAAGTGACAAGACAATGTGATCCTAAGTTCCTAGATAATATATTTGATCCTAAGTTTCTAGATACTATATCTTAAGGACCATTTAGCTAACGACGACCAGGGATATTGTTGTCCACCTAAATTGAGCAGCGAGATCTATAGACAATCTTTGAGTGTTCAATTTTAATTGTACTGGAACATGTTTCCCGCTTCTAGATATGCCCCGGTAATCAAGGACTTCCAGAGTATTCCTTACATCGGATGAGCAGACCATCATTAGGGGAGAAGATAGATTCAGAGTATTATCACTTATAGTGCATATGTTGTGTACCAAGTCAGATTGTTAGTCACGCAAAGGAGACAGCATATGGCTAATAGATAAGAGGAATTTCATATATATATATATATATATATATATATATATATATATATATATATATATATATATATATATATATATATATATATATAATATGCAGAGAAATAGAGTTGCATATGTTACAGTCCAGGTCGGATCTCTTCCAATCATGCAGAGGAGGTAACATATGACTAACAGACAGAAAGAAAGAAAATGATTTTCTACAGACCTAATTTATCGGAATTTACCAGTTGCCCCATCAATACCGAAATTAAGGACAGAATCCGCACATGGAGGAAAAGTTAAACCACGGTTCCAGATAGGGGTTCAATTAATGTGACGAGTAGATTCTCATATATATCTCTCTGCTCAACCTATCCGAGTGTCGTATTGTCAGGCTGAACGGATCTAACTAGGTCAAGATTTGTCAAGTCTATAGATTCCTTAAGTTCATCTGCACCTAGTCATGTCCATTTAGAATCTTTCGTGCCTACCGACGCATCAAATCAAAGCATAGACGCTTCAACTTTGGGTATGCTACACAGACTTAGATTGCCTGTTATCACTTGATAATATCACTTCCCCAAAACATCTCCTTCAAGCACATTTTATAACCAGCATAATAATTTTTGTTTTTCTGATTTTCTAATGTTTTTGGATTTTCTAACTTTTTATGTTTTTGGATTTTCTGATTTTCTAATGTTTTTGGATTTTCTAATTTTTTTTTTATGTTTTTGGATTTTCTAATTTTCTAATGTTTTTGGATTTTCTGATTTTCTAATGTTTTTGGATTTTCTAATTTTTTTTTTTAATGTTTTTGGATTTTCTAATTTTCTCTCCTAAATTTGTGCATATAAAAAAAATAAAAAAATGCGCAAATTTATCCTAAGATAGACATAAAAGAAATTAATCCTCAAAATGAATCATTTTTAGAAAATTAACCAGCACGTCGAATCGAGCTTTGTTAAATGGCTTGGTGAACAAATCTGCTACATTATTATCAGAGCGGACCTGTTCTAGCCGAATGAGCGAACGCTCATAACATTCTCTGATAAAATGAATCTTGATGTCGATGTGCTTGGTTTTTGAGTGCTGGACCGAGTTTTTGGCAATTTGGATCGCAGCCTCATTATCACAAAAAAGAGGGGTTTCTTGAAAATTCAAACCGTAGTCCAACAGCTGATGTTGGATCCAGATGACTTGTGAACAACAAGCAGACGCAGCGACATACTCTGCTTCTGCTGTTGAGGTGGAAACGGTATGCTGCTTCTTACACTGCCATGAAACCAATGTATCGCCCAGAAATTGGCATCCGCCTGAAGTCAATTTTCTATCAAGCTGACACCTACCATAGTTGCTGTCTGCAAAAGCGTAAAGATCAAATTTTGGATTTTTCGGATACCAGAGACCTAGTTTTGGGCACCCTTTGAGATACCGAAAAATCCGTTTAACAGCATGTAAATGAGAGAGTTTAGGATTAGCCTGGTAGCGAGCACATTAACAGACTGCAAAAATTATGTCTGGTCGACTGGCAGTTAGATATATAGTGATCCGATCATTGATCGATAATGCATCTGATCTACGGATTCACCCTCAAGATCAGGGGTCAGAAGAGGTCTTTCCGCCATGGGTGTAAGAGCAGGTTTCACGTCTCGGAACCCGAACTTCTCCAGTACATCATCCAAATACTTTGCATGGTGAATAAGGATTCTGGTTGAAGATTGCTGGACCTGAAGCCCTAGAAACATGGTCATCTCCCCAAGCGAACTCATCTCGAACCGTTTCTTCATCACAACTTCGAACTCTTTGCAAAGCTGTTAGCTTGTCGACCCAAAATAATGTCGTCAACATAAATTTGAACAAGAATTTGATCGGGACGGACATGTTTGAGGAATAGGGTTTGATCAATGGTGCCTCAGGAATAGCCGTGGTTGAGCAAATGCTGAGTCAGGGTAGCATACCAAGCTTTAGGAGCTTGATGCAATCCATACAAAGCTTTGTCTAACTTGTAAACATGATTGGGAAGTTTGGAGTTAACAAAACCGGGTGGTTGGTCAATGTAAATCTCCTCCTTGACCTTGCTGTACAAGAAAGTTGTCTTGACATCCATTTGGTATACGGTGAAGTTCATGTAGGAAGCATAAGCAAGGAAGATACAAATGGCTTCCAAACGAGTGACCGGAGCATAAACTTTCGTATAATCAAGACCCTCAACTTGCCGAAACCCTCGAACCACTAATCTCACCTTGTTGCGCACAATTACACCGGAGTCGTCTTGTTTATTCCGAAAGACCCATCGGGTGTCAAGAGATTTCTTTCCTTTTGGCAGCTCCACCAACTTCCAAACCCCGAGCTTCTCGAATTGATCCAGTTCGTCATGCATGGCTTCAACCCAGCTAGGCTCATTCAGAGCCATGTCGACAGATTTAGGCTCTATCTGAGAAATGAAGAAAGAGTAGAGACATGTGTTAACATCCCCACTTTGACTTCTCGTTTGAACGTCGTCGCCCAGTTGGCCAATGACGTTCTCAATTGGATGATCGTGCTGAATGCGTGCAGGGATCTCGTAGCTGATATCATTGACAGAGACTGGAAGAGTAAGAATGTTAACTGCTCCATCATTTGCTGTGTGATTCACAGAAGATGAACAAAGTTCGTTCGGAGGATCTTCTACAAACTCTTCAGCAATACTTTCTGGAAAGAGAAGTTTCATCAGATTTGAAGTTACAGCGGAAGTCTCGTGGTTCATGAACTCTCTTTCCACCGGAGTTAGAGGAGTAGCAACAACATCAGAAGAAGGTTGTTGAGGAGAAGACTCAGAAGATTTAGTGTGAACAGAGGGTACCATTGGAGGATCAGAAGAAATCAGTGGTGGTCGGTAGACGACTTCGTCTTCTTCATCTTCAATAAGGTTCTTCGAATTTGATGTAGATCCTTCTTGATTATCTGAGGACACATTGAATGATTTGAAAAGAGATGTGTAGTCAAATAGCCAATCAGGACCCACTCTTGCATCTATCTCATTTTCTTCGAGCCAACAAACATCGAAAGATTCTACAATCTGTTTTGTCTTCTTGTTGTAAACCCTGTAAGCAGTTCGAGCAACATATCCAACAAAGTAACAGTCATCGGCTTTTGTATTGAATTTGGGGTTGGATTCCAAGTGAAGAAGGGTGCAAGGGCAGCCAAATACTCAGAAATGGCTGACAGATGGCTTGTGTCCAAATAGAATTTCGTACGGTGTCTTCATTCTGGCTTTGTTGATTAGCACACAATTCTGAACATAACATGCAGTGTTAATTGCTTCTGCCCAGAAGAACACAGGAAGCTTGGAATCACAGAGCATCGTCCTTGCGGCGTCTTTTAGAGTTCAATTCTGGCGTTCGGCAACCCCGTTTTGTTGAGGTGTTCGAACTGAACTGAACTGACACACAATCCCTTTCTCAGCGCAAAAATGATCAAGAACAGCGTTCTTGAACTCTGTTCCATTATCAGTACGCAACGCTTTCATTCGATTGTTGTTCTGATTTTCAATCATCACAATGAATCTTTTGATGAGGTCAGCCATCCCAGCTTTGTTGGGCAAAAAGAAAACCCAAGTGAAACGAGAGTAATCGTCTATCACAACGAGGCAATATGAGTTGCAATTGATACTGAGAATATTAACCGGACCAAATAAATCCATATGTAACAACTCGAGCACTTGACTTATGGAGTTTATCTGCTTTGGAAAGTGTGGTTTCCGATGATGTTTTCCCTGAGCGCAGGAAACACATTTTTCAAAAGTAATGAAATCTTTGATAGGTAACCCTCGGACCAGTTCGTTCTTCGCAAGCTGATTCAAGTTCTTTGCATTTGCATGACTGAGACGACGATGCCACAACATCGCATTTTGTTTAGAAGCTTTGGAGAAAAGACAAGTGACATCGTCAGGGAAATTGCTATTCATGTCTATAATGTAGGCATTTCGATCCCGCTTAGATCTTACAAGAATCCAATCTTCAAGGATGACAATGCCAGACTTTAAGATCAGACATTCCTTATCTGTGAAATGAGTGGAGTAGCCCTTGTCATATATCTGGGATACACTCAGCAAGTTGTGCTTCAGTTCCAGAGCAAAGTTAACATTCTCAAAATTCAGCACTCCATTTGAAACAGTTCCTCTTTGAGTAATTTTTCCGCCCTCTCCGCCCGCAAAGGAAACATATCCTCCATTAAAAGTTTGAATGTCATGCAGTTGGGATATGTCTCTAGTCATGTGTCGGGAGCAGCCGATGTCGACATACCAAGGTCTGGAGACATTTCTCCACAATTGTCCCTGCACGATGAGCGGAATCATTTAGTTTTGGGAACCCAGGTCATCATAATCCTGGGTTGACCCTTTCCTTTCACAGATTTTTCATTTGATTCTTTCTTTTCTTTTGATTTAGAGGTGAATGGTGACTGATCTGAAGTTGTTTTTAAAAGTGATTTTGGTATCCACTGAAAGTTAGGTTTTGAAAATTTTTTAGTTTGTTTCGAGCAGGTGGATTTTCTACTTGAAGAGTTTGAAGATCCAGTCCCGCTCTTTGGCAAATTCAGCTTAGGCTTATCTTGAGCTGATTTTGGCAAACTCCTGTTGTTTTTATGAAAAACCTATTTATTCTTTTGAGACTTTTCATTTTCAAGTCACCATTTCGAGAACGAGTTATGGGGGTTTTTCTAGTTAAAGATCGTCCCCGAAATTCGTTCTCTCCTCTTTTTGTTGTATGAGAAACAAACATCCGGTTCATATAATTTCTTGCAATGTGTCCAGCAGTGCCACAGCTAAAACATATTTGTTTATTATCAATGGTTTTGGCACTGCTGTTGACAGATTTATTCTTATTTGTTTCATTATTAACACTTCCACATTTGCAAGTTCCATCGCAGGATTTTGAGGCAAATGTGGAGGGTGTAGAAACATTCAAATCAGATTTATCAGTTTGATTAGAGACAACATCATCATTCATAGAAATATCAGACTGAAATAAAACACCTCCAGACACAAAAACATTAGCATTTGTTTTTGACCCAGACTCTTAACAAGAATTAACACCAGACTTAGACACATGATTATTTGACTCAAAAGTTTCAGCTTCATGCTCCCCTGAACTATTGATATATCTGCACTTAAATAGAAACGTTAATATGCAAACTCTCATTATTAGACTGTATTGCCTGCTCAGAAGCTGACTTTCCGTATACCATACTAGGTTCTCTGTCAATTTCTTCTTGAGACAGAGGAATAGAAGTGTAATTGTGATTAAAAGGAGGAGGGACACTCTCCAATCCTAGTCCAATTTTTATTTTATTTCCATGAGTGATACCTCTCCAATGTGATTGTCCTTCAATTAATTTTGCAATCTTTTCACTTGACCCATCGTATTTCTTGAAATTAAATTCAGATTTTTCAAAACAGTTTTTTAATGTGTCAAGTTCCGCGGTTACAGCAGCAAATTTTCTTTTGAGATGATCATAGTTCTCACATTTGTTGCTGTAATCCTCTTGCTACTTTTTAAAATCTTTTGTTTTATTTTCTAATTGAGTTTTTAAGGGCTTTTGATTTTTTCTAAGAGTATATCCCTCATATTTCAAGTCCTCGTTCTCTCTTTTGATTATCTCAAGTTGATCTCTTAAAAACTTAACAGTTTTAATACAGGATGGAGAGCAACCGAATTCACTAACCTCAGATTTGACCGGTTCAGGAGTGGTCTGCACCATGAATGCAAATTGCAGATTCATCATTTCCTCTTCTGGATCTGCTTCCATTTATTCATCTTCTTCCTTGAGTTGAGCAAGATTTGCCTTTTCAGGTCCTGAAATGTTTAGGGCCTTAACTTGATCTTCCCAGCTAAACGATTGGGCCACCATTGCCATATTTGCAGACTGATTTGTTGAAGATGATACTTTGTTGTTGCTGTGAACATAAGTTACTGGCACCATGGTTCTTTCAGAGTTCTCTCATCGATCGGGTTTTGGGCATTCCCTTGCAAAGTGACCTGGTTCATGACAATTGTAACAACGTAACTTTCCTTTACTAAATCCCATCTTCTTGTCAGAATTTACACTCCAATTGTTCTTTCCAATATTCTTTGAGAATTGTTTAGCCCTGAACACTGCGATTGCCATCTGCCAAGTAATATCCATCTCTTCCACATCTTCAGGGTGAATTTGGTCGAGATCAGCGAATGAAAGTTGTGGAGAGAGCTCTCCGGCAACAAAGGCATTATAACAATTTACTAATCCAATAGCTAGAGCCAAGTTTTCCTCTTTTTCACTTACAGATGAACTTTGAGAACCAATTCCTTGAGATTGAACTGAAACACCTGTGGAAGAACCAACACTCGAACCAACTTGAGTTTGTTGTATTTGAGGTATGTTGTATGGTGTGGTTTGATGGGCTGCATAAGGTTGAATTTGGGGAACATGAATTTGAGAATTTGGATGGGTGGTAAAGCTTGAGAAAGAGGTGTTGTTGTTTTGAATTCCAAGATTAGCTGTAGAGTACGAGTTGACATGGTTGATTTCTCTTTGTTTATCATCAAGATCGCAAGCTTTAATGATAGCCATTGTTTCAGATAAGCTCAATCGGTTCAGGTCTTTTGTCTTTTTAATCACTGAGACATTCATGTCCCATGATTTTGGAAGAGAATTTAGCAGCTTCTTGTTAATTTCGGACCTAGTAACCATCACACCCGTGGAGCTCATTTCAATGGTTAGTGTGATAAATCTTTGTAGTTGATTTTCCAATGTTTCTCCCAATACGTAATTGAACATGTTGAATTTTTGTCGGAGCATGTCTTGTCGACTTTGCTTCATGTCTTCATTTCCTTTATAGACTTCTATGAGCGCTTCCCACAATGCTTTTGCTGACGTGTATTCACGAAATCCTTGTGCAGTATCAGGAGACAATGCCATGGTGAGTGTAGCGAGTGCCTTTTCTTGTTCTTCAACTCTTTCAAAGTCATCATCAGTGTAGTTTTCAATCTGTTTTTCAATTACTCTGCCATCGTCTAGAGTGGATGTAATCCGAATTGGTCCTCTTAAAATACTTCTCCAAATTTTGAAATCTTTCATCTTGATGTATTTTTCAATTCGATATTTCCATTCAGGAAATCCTTCAGCTAATAGCAATCTGGGAATACGAGTAGTGGTTCCCATAATTGCATCCAAATCTTGATGAGCAATCATGCTTTCAGATTCCATTTTGACAAGCTTTGAGTGATTGTTAAAAAATAATAACCACACACAGGTTAATCACACACTTGACTTCAACCGTACACCCAACAACAGAACAGTACTTAACCGCACACACTAACAGCAAAGAAGTCTTAACCGCACACGCTAATAGCAAACAAATTTCAACCGCACACACACTAATAACAAACCCAACCGTACACAATGTAACCGCACACTCAGTCGTACACTGTAACCGCACACTCAACCGTACACTTCTCAACAACAAAAACCAACCGCACACACTTCAAGAATACGCTCCACCGCACACACTATGGCAGCAAACCTTCAACAGTTGGCAGCAAACCTTGAACAGTTGGCAACAAACTCGATTTTTTCAGATTTTTGATGAAACTTGATTTCAAGCTTTTGCAAACTATTAAAAACAAGAATCAAACAACAGTTCTTCGATCAAAAATAAGTCAAAAACAGTGAAATTTTTGCACCCTCACACTCCAAAATACTTCAATTGATACCAAATTGGCTCTGATATCAATTGTTAGTCCCAAAACTAAGGATCCAATTCAGTAATCAATGAAGTTAATTGCAATTAAGGTGAAATTTAGAAGAAGAAGAAGAAGTAAAATCAAGCATGCACACATCTATTACGAGTAAATGTCAAGTACATCTTGAGAAAGTACAACCACTGCAGAGTTCTGACTGAAAAAGTACAATCTGACACAACTCAGTTACTATAAATAGTACCCCTCCTACCAGCACAAGAGTGTACAGCCGCACACACTGTGTGCGGCCGCACACACATGTGTGGTTGCACACATTACAAGCTCAATACAAACAATACTGCAATACAAACTCTGACATCCTGAATAGATCTATACAACAATTATGACTAGCTCAAACCACAAAATTATGGACCTTCAAGTGGCATTGCTAATAAGATATGATCCTATAGGATCACACCTTAATCAAGTTGGTACTTATTGAATATTTATTATAAATTTGATATTAATAAATAAATTCAACTCTTGTATTTAATTAGAGAAAAATTATTGTTCTATCAAAACAATATTGTAAGAAGTAGAAAAATAGTCTTTATTTGATAAGGTATCATATAATAAGTCATGTACAAAGTTTTGGACACTTTTCTTAACCATGATTAAATCAATACTTACTCTACCATGGTTAAAGGACAAAGTAAACAATTTTTTATTCAAAAGGCCATATGGCCGAACGTATGTAAGAAGCATGGAGGTTGTTTGTCAACCTCCATGATAATGTCCCCATGCCTCCCTTTATAGCCCATACTTTTGAATATAATATTCAAAAGTCCATGCTTGGATGGTATTTTAAAAAGAGGGTCTCTTACATGAAGAATGCACAAGTTTTTGGTCTAAAAATTCTTCTCCTTTCCTTTTCTCTCAAAACCATGAGCTAGTGAAGAGCTTGGAGCTCTTTCCGCTTTTGAAGACATTACAAGCTTTTGGTGTTTACTTTGGGTCTTTCTTTTAGAGCTTAATTGTTTAAGCACTTAAGACTACAACAAAAACGTTATACAAGAAGAAATCTAGCAATTTTGGTACCTTAATCTTGTTGGTGGATTGCTTGTAAAGAAGATCAAGCTTATTGTTCTTGCCATCTACTTCAAGACCTCAAATCCAAGAGGGTCCAAAGGGTAGAAAGTTTGTAATTTCTAAACACCTTATGGTTGTTATAATATCATTCTAACCTCTTTAAAAGGATCCTTGCTGGTTTGGTTTGTTGCTTCACTTGAAAATTTTCAGAAAATTTTAAAGCTTCCATTGCCGTTTTTTATGAAAAACTATCTATTTTATGCAACAAAATCCCTTCAGTGGTATCAGAGCCATCTTTTAAATGTTAGAATGATTTTTATGTTATAATAATCTTTGGATTTTGGAAAACAAGCATAAATTTCTTTTTGGCTAAAGAAATCTTCATATTTGTTTTCTTTGGCAACTTGTTAAAAGTGTTTATTTTTATATAACTATTTTTTCATGCATTTTGGTTATATAAAAGTTACCTTAGGAAAAACAAAGAGTTGTTTGTTGATATATTTGTTATGTATAAACAAGCCATTAGGACATTTATGGTTGGTATTTATTTATTCATATGATGATGTAATAGATAAATAGTTATTATTTCATTTGTTCATTTTATATATAATAAATTAGTTTTAGACTAGTTGTATTTTATTTTTTTATAAAATGTAACAAGATGGAGCATGAAGTTTTTGAGAATACATGGAGCCTTTTGAAGACCTTGAAGTGTACTAATAAGTCTTTTAGGAAATTATTTAATATGTGTTGTGATGACTCACAATAAATATCACTAGAAAATGGCTTTGTTTATACATTTTAAATGCATGCTTGTGATGTTTAATTTTTTTGTTATAAAATGTTGAAAATATGTTTTCCATGCTAAAACATATTTACAAAAATTAACATCAAACTTGGAGTTTAGATTTTTATATAAAAGTTTCAACATAAGATGTCAAATTTGAGTTTTTGTTTTAAATATTTTAAAACTCTAAAGTATCCAAACTTTTAAATATATAGAAAGTTTAAAATATATTTAAACTTAATCTAAACTCCAAAACATAATAATAAAAGGTTGTTTTATTAACAAAGTTAGAAACCGGTTCCAATCCATATAACGTTGAATTAAAATTGTATATAAATTTTAACCGGTAAAATGTTATATGAAATAAATTCAAATTTATAATTGTTTGAACACTTTAAATGTACCATAGAATAATTTATGGATGAAATATTCATGATACAAAATGTTTTAAAATGCTAGAATTATAAAACATTGATAAAAGCCTTTATTTACAAAACGTCAAATCTATGTAATCCATTTAAAATTCACATGTGATTTTTGTGTAGTTCATATGGATTTTATGTTGGAATAGTGTCTAAGGCTGCAACTATATTTGGTAAGTATTTGACCCGGTTGTGCATGGTCCTTTTGGGTTGCCTTCACCATAGCAACTTGACAGGATGATTTATAATGAGAGAAGAAATATTATTAATATATTATGAGAATAATATAAGGAATAATAATATTGTTATTTGATTAATATAAGTCATAAATCAATTAGGAATTAATTTGGTGACTTAAAGAGATTAATTAAATAAAAGGGCATAAACTGTCAATTGTATGATAGTTGTACTTTGGGCTATAATTCCTTATGACTAAGGGGGTGGACGGTTTTAGGGTTTAGAAGGACCTAGAAATCGTCCAAGGCTTATCAATAAGAAGATTGGATTACTTAGGGCCTAAGTTATCCAATTAGGGTTTTAAGGGTGAAACCCTAGGAGGCTCACTAGTATAAATAGACCCATGGGGTCAAGAAAATCGACACTCTTGCAATAGAAGAAACCCTGGCCGATTTCTTCCCCTCCCTTCTCTCTCTCTCTCTAATCATCCTCTTGCTAAGTTGGTGTTTGTAAGCCATTAGAGGAGTGACATTTGTGACTCTAAGCTCCAAGGACAAGAAGATTCAAGCAAGCAATTCAAGGTAATCTTTCATATCTGATCTCATGTGTTATTATATGAATGTTTACATTAGATCAATCAATCAAAGTCTTGGATACATTGCATGTTTAATTAGTGAAATCTAGATCCAAGCATTAGGGTTTGCATGTGCACATAGGAAAGTTCTTATGGCTCAAACCCATCAGTGGTATCAGAGCATTGATTGGTTTCTATTGAATTGATGCATTGGTTGCTTGATTGTTGATTGCTAAATTCATTTTTGTCCTTCTGCCTGATGAAATCGGCGAGTACCACTGTGTACTCCGCGAGTACATTGTGGTACTCGGCGAGTTCGAGCGTCAGAAGGAGCTAGTTTCAGGATTTCTTGCTATTTATCTTATGGAAACTTGCCTTTATCTTAATGGGTCAATATAAATCCGCTTTTAACATATATTTGAGTATATCCTTGACCTAACTGAAGATATTTACCAATAAATTGAATAATAATTTCCTTATGTGATAATTGATTGATTATTTTAATTAAATTGGTAAATTGTTTTGCAAGAAACAATTAAATAAATCAAATATGGATAATTAAGTGATTAAATGTTAATTTAGATTATTTGTTATTTGATCCCTTATGTTTTGAAAAGTTTAAAACTTGTCCTCAAGTTTTGAAATTTACGTTTTGTGATTAAAAGCTTAATTTAGACAATTTAAATTTCAAACCCTAGAGTTTTACAAGTTTAAAATTCAACCCTATACTAATATCATATTACAAGATTAATATATATATATATATATATATATATATATATATATATATATATATATATATATATATATATATATATATATATATAATTAAAATGCTAGTCTTACCGTTAGTAGGCCTCATTCACGAAGCCGGTCTATAAGGTGGGTATAAGGTTGCTACCTATAAAATGGCGCTTAATGGGTGTACACTCACACCCACCGCTTGCTTGATCGGTGGAGGGTCGTTAGCCGAACGGGTAGGATAGGGCAACTTTATCTCCTCATTAAAAGTATAATATTAAATACAAAGTAACTACATGTTTTTCAAATTCCCAATCCTAGTTACTTTAGGAAAAGTGAATTGATGCAATCCCATGAAATTACACTTTGCACCCTTGCTAAGAAGTTAGTGGAGCGTGTGTGGTTTACCGGCACACTAATTGGTTCTAAGCAAAGGTGGCAAAGGGTGATTCATTGTTTATCATAGTTCGATGGAGCGTGTGTGGTTTACCGGCACATCGAATAGATGATTGTTACAATGAAGGCACCGTGTAGATTTGCATGGTTATTCACACCCACTTTGTGATCCTCGGTATCCCAGTCACAAACGAGAGGGGCATATCGAGATTTAAACATGCCATTGAAAAGTTCAAAGAATCTTATCAAAACCTAGGAATTCTCAATACATTTAGAACTTAAAGTTAGGATTTCATGGTGGAGAATTAGTGAATCCTCATTCACTTACCTTCAAATTGTTTGCATGTTGGATTACGGTATCCCTTTTCTAATATGTAAATAATGTTGTTGGATCCTAACCCTAATTTTTCTTATTTGGTGATAATTAGGTATTTTAAATTCTAATCAATC
Organism: Lactuca sativa; assembly: GCF_002870075.4. NCBI lineage: Eukaryota > Viridiplantae > Streptophyta > Magnoliopsida > Asterales > Asteraceae > Lactuca > Lactuca sativa. The sequence continues at coordinate 366,539,097 of NC_056626.2, read as the reverse complement.
TTTGTCCTTTCTATTTGTAGATGTCGAACGCGAACAACGTTGCTGCTAGCTCGTTCACATTGATGAGCCTTTGCCAAAAGGTGACTTTTGATGGAACAAACTTTAGCGAATGGATAAGATACATTCGTACGATTGCTCACTACGAGGACAAGGAGTATGTCCTTGATGAGAAGCTCGAGAAGATCAATCCAGAAATCGCTACTCCGGCTGAAATGACCGCTTTTGAGACTCATGAACGTGATGCAACGAAGGTTCATTGCATCATGATAGCCACAATGAACGCCGAATTCCAAAAGTCCTATGAGGACATGTATCTGTACGAAATGCACCAAGACTTGTTGGAGAGATACCACCAAAATGCGAGGCAGGAACGTTACGAGATCTTTACTAACAAGATATCTGCTAAAATGGGACATGGAGAATATCTAACCGTACACTTGCAAAAGATGCAAAGGTATGTCGATCGTCTTCGCAAGTTGAATGTCGAATTTAGGGAAGACTTGGCTATCGACATGGTCCTTCACTCCTTGCCTCCGTGTTACAACCAATTTAGGATGACCTACCACATGAACAAGCAAGAGGTCACCCTAAGTAAGCTCCAAGGTCTCCTTAGGGTTGCTGAGAGCAACCTCAAGGACAAGTCTGTTGCACCCACTCCCAATCCACCTGCTGCTCCTGTTTTGGCTACTGGGCATGGAAGGGGAAAGAAGAGGAAGGCTTCATCTAAGAGCCACCGCAAGGGAAAGTCCCGAGATGGTTCCTCTTCTAGTGGGACCAAAGTTGATCCTGCTAAGCCTAACCCTAACCCAAAGGAGGCAGAGTGCCACCATTGCCACAGAATAGGGCATTGGAAGAGAAGCTGCCCAGAATACATGCAAGCCATCAGGGAAGGAAAGATCAATCCGTCTTTTGCAGGTATATACACAATTAAATCTAATGATTCATCTCATGCTATTTATTGGGTCCTCGATACCGGGTGTGGTTACCACATTTGTTCTGAATTGTAGGGACTAAGAAGAAATTGGGATGTGGAGCATGGAAGAATAAATCTAATCATGGGGAACAGAAGATCGTTGCCTGTGACCAAGATTGGAGTGTATTCTCTAGTGCTTAGTAATGGATTATGTTTAGATTTGAATAATTGTTGCTACTTGCCAGAAATGGCAAGAAAAATCATTTCGTTTCATGGTTTGTTTAGACAAGGATTTAGATTTTCTTTTAATAATGAGAATGGTTCAATTTATGCTTATCTAAATGGTGTCTTATACTTTGAAGCAATGCCATGTAATGGAATTTATGAAATTGTTATGATTGTAGATAACCTAGGAAATGATGTTTTATGCATGGATTATTCCAATAGTATGGATAGAGCATCCTTGTGGCATTGTCGTCTTGGACATGTCAACAAGAAGCGCATAGCCCAACTCCAAAAGGATGGAGTGTTGGAGTCATTCGACCTTAGGGAAGATGACACATGCGAATCTTGTTTACTTGGAAAGATGACCAAGTCACCCTTCACTAGCACATGTGAAAGGGGTGAAGGTTTATTGGACCTCATACATACCGATGTATGTGGACCCTTTAGATCAACCACAAAGGATGGGAACCGCTTCTATGTGACTTTTACCGATGACTATAGTAGATATGGGTATATCTACTTAATCAAGCAAAAGTCAGAAACGTTTGAAAAGTTCAAAGAGTTCAAGAATGAAGTGGAGAATCAATTGGGTAGGAAAATCAAGATACTTCGATCCGATCGAGGAGGAGAGTACCTAAGTCTTGAATTCCATGACTATCTCAAAGAGTGTGGAATACTTTCACAATTGACGCCACCTAGGACACCTCAGTTGAATGGTGTGGCAGAAAGGCGTAATCAAACCTTGTTAGACATGGTCCGCTCTATGATGAGTCGTGCTTCACTACCTATCTCATTCTGGGGGTATGCCTTAGAGACTGCCGCCCATATTCTTAACCGAGTCCCTACTAAGAAGGTTGCCAAAACACCTCACGAGATGTGGACAGGGAAAGCTCCCTCGTTAGCACATATCAAGGTTTGGGGTTGCGAGGCTTTCGTAAGACAAGATACTCACGACAAGCTTGAACCTCGTAGTGAGCGATGTATTTTCATTGGCTACCCGCAGAAATCCTTTGGATATCTCTTCTATAGACCGAAGGACAATGTTGTCTTCGTTGCGAGGAAAGGAGTTTTCCGAGAGCGAGAACTCATAAGCCAAGGAGACAGTGGGAGGAAAATCGAGCTTGAAGAGATTCAAGAATCGATTGATGAAGGAACCTCTACCGATGGCGCTCAACCCGAGGAGGAAATTCCGGTTGAGCCAATTGACGAGTCCTTACCTCTTAGACGTTCCGAAAGAGTTAGAGTTCAACCCCAGTTTTATGGTTTTCATATTACTACCGAAGGGGACACGTATATTAGTGATGGTACACTAATAAATCTAGATGAACCTAATAGCTATAAGGAAGCCATGGCAGGCCCGGAGTCTACAAAATGGAAAGAGGCAATGGACAACGAGATCCAATCCATGTATGACAACCAAGTTTGGAATTTGGTTGATAATGTGCTCAGACGTAAGACCGTTGGGTGCAAATGGATCTTCAAGAAGAAGACCGACGTGGATGGAAATGTACACACATATAAAGCGCGATTGGTTGCGAAGGGCATTAATCAAACTCCCGGAGTTGACTATGATGAGACCTTCTCACCAGTTGCGAAGATAAAGTCTATTAGAGTGATGCTAGCTATTGCCGCATTTCATGATTATGAGATTTGGCAAATGGATGTCAAGACTGCTTTCCTTAATGGAAAGTTGGCTGAGGATGTTTACATGGCTCAGCCAGAGGGTTTTGTTGATCCGAAGCATCCAAATAGAGTGTGTAAGCTTGAGAAGTCCATTTATGAACTTAAGCAAGCGTCTCGCAGTTGAAATCTTTGCTTCGATGAGAAAGTCAAAGAGTTTGATTTGTACAAAGCGAAGATGAATCATGTGTATATGTCAAAGCCAGTGGGAGTATAGTCAGCTTCCTCATAGGAAACGACATCCCGACACTGCAGGAGGTTAAGTCCTGGCTCGGGACGTGTTTCGCTATGAAGGACCTCAGAGAGGCTTCCTATATTTTGGGAATAAGGATAGTGAGAGAACGAAGTAAGAGACTAATAGGACTTAGTCAGAACACTTACTTGGATAAAGTACTAAAACGTTTTAGTATTGAAAATTCGAAGAAGGGAGAATTACCGATACAAAGTAATGCCAAGTTGAGTAAGACTCAAAGTCCGAGTACCGAAGCCGAAATAGCAAAAATGAGCCGAGTACCATACGCTTCCGCAGTTGGCTCAATCATGTATGCTATGACTTGTACTCGTCCTGATGTAGCCTTTGCTTTAAGCATGGTTAGTAGATATCAAGGGAACCCTGGCAGAGCCCATTGGATTGCAGTCAAGAATATCCTTAATTACCTTCGGAGGACCAAGGAATGGTTTTTATTCCTCGGAGGGAGTGATAACTTGAAGGTGCGAGGGTATAGTGACGCCAGCTTTCAGACCGACAGGGACAACTACCATTCGCAGTCGGGCTGGGTCTTTACCCTGAATGGAGGAGCAGTAACTTGGAAAAGTTCCAAGAAGGAAACCGTAGCTGATTCAACGTGCGAATCAGAGTACATTGCAGCGAGCGAAGCGTCGAAGGAGGCAATATGGTTAAAGAACTTCATTGGTGATCTTGGAGTTGTGCTTGCCATAAAGGAGCCTATGGAAATTTTCTGTGATAATGAAGGAGCGGTTGCCTTGACCAAGGAACCAAGGGATCATGGTAGATCTCGTCATATCGACAGAAAGTATCATTTCATTAGACATCGAGTAGAAGAAGGACACCTCGTGTTTAGGAGGATATCATCAGAAGATAACCCAGCAGATCCGCTTACGAAGGGACTGAGTAGGGTCAAGCATTTGCAGCATGCTATGAGTATTGGACTGAGAGATGATATTAGATTAGATTAGATAGTTTTAGAAACTTGTAATAGATAAATGTAATTAACATTTGATGATTAAATAATGGAGTATTATTTATAAGTAAAGCTACTGTCTTATGTTAATTGTTTAACTATTGTTTCACTTTGCATGTTTTGACTTCCTGAATAATTGAGTTATTTAGAATATTCGAATTATTCAAACAATCCACAATCGTTCATATGTTGGAAGTAGGTATGAATGAAGATTGTCATGAATTGGTGTGTAGATTGTCTAAATGGTATTAGACATAGCAAAAGTTTGCTGCAACGTTCATGAGTGCTTATGAACTAGTTTTGATCATTGGAACAAACCTGCGCTTGCTGGAATCACCTTATGGAATGTGATAAAAAAAGGGTGATCGCAAGACGATATATCATATGGTCTTAAAACCTAGATATATGGTTTGTTATTTGTTAATTGGTTGTACATTGATAATGCGAAACCGCATCAGTAAATTGATGTTATAAAACGCATTGTTGTGTATAATTGATTAATGAATAAGTAAATGCATATAGTCGAAGTTTATCTGTTACTTTTATCCTAAGAGGGTAAAAGCGATATCTCGGCCGATCGATGATTTGATTTGACTTATGTGTCGGGCCCGGTCAGAACTAAATTGATGTGTTCGATTAAGTTCTATGTCAAATAAATTTGAGATCGAGAAACCAATTGCTAGACAATTGGTTCCATAGTATTGTCTGCATGATATCTAAACAGAGGACTGTACGATCCCTTATCTAAAGGACAAGATTGATAAGATCAGAGTTTGACAGCGTCTTTGAGAGCTACGATTGCTAATCGGATTATGCTTGTATGTATAGTTACTAGACTTATCCAAGTGGGAGACTGTTGGAATAGCGTCTAAGGCTGCAACTATATTTGGTAAGTATTTGACCCGGTTGTGTATGGTCCTTTTGGGTTGCGTTCACCATAGCAACTTGACAGGATGATTTATAATGTAAGAAGAAATATTATTAATATATTATGAGAATAATATAAGGAATAATAATATTGTTATTTGATTAATATAAGTCATCAATTAATTAGGAATTAATTTGGTAACTTAAAGAGATTAATTAAATAAAAGGGCATAAACTGTCAATTGTATGATAGTTGTACTTTGGGCTATAATTCCTTATGACTAAGGGGGTGGATGGTTTTAGGGTTTAGAAGGACCTAGAAATCGTCCAAGGCTTATCAATAAGGAGATTGGATTGCTTAGGGCCTAAGTTATCCAATTAGGGTTTTAAGGGTGAAACCCTAGGAGGCTTACTAGTATAAATAGACCCATGGGGTCAAGGAAATCGACACTCTTGCAATAGAAGAAACCCTGGCCGATTTCTTGCCCTCCCCTCTCTATCTCTCTAATGATCCTCTTGCTAAGTTGGTGTTTGTAAGCCATTAAAGGGGTGACATTTGTGACTCTAAGCTCCAAGGACAAGAAGATTCAAGCAAGCAATTCAAGGTAATCTTTCAGATCTGATATCATGTGTTATTATATGAATGTTTACATTAGATCAATCAATAAAAGTCTTGGATACATTACATTTTTAATTAGAGAAACCTAGATCCAAGCATTAGGGTTTGCATGTGCACACAGGAAAGTTCTTATGGCTCAAACCCATCATTTTAGGGCCACCTTATTCAAGTGAGTTGTCAAAAATAGTCAAGGTGTTTTAGTATTTGCTTATGTAAAAAAGGTCACCTAACCATTTGTGAAATATAACTCACATGTCTTTTAAATGGATGATTTGATCAATTTCTTAAGTGAAAAATGCCACCTAAGAATAGGCCGGAGTTTTGAAGCATAGATGGGATGAAGATACCATATAAAAACAAAGTAATGTTTTTGGATCCCATAAATCTAAGAATTACATAAGAGTTGTAATTCGTTATCGTAAACTATCGATCAACAAAATCACTTGAGTAGTGGGTCGCCTCCTCAAGTTATTTTGGATGATGTGGATCTTAGCTTTTCAAAATTTATTTTAAAGGGTAGTTATTTTTTGAAAAGAATTCATATCGAAGATATTAAAATGAATCTTGTTATTTTTTTGATGACTACCCTAACTTTTACCACCTCATCCGTCACCATCCAATCCATCCTCGGAAAAGAAAAACTAAGTGGACCCAACTTCTTGATTGGTTCAGACAACTGAGAATTGGCCTCAAGCTTGAGAAAAAGGACTATGTCCTTGATGAACCTATCCTAAAAGAGCTCCCAGCTAATGCTCCCAAAGCATCAAAATATGCTCGAGAAAAACATGTTAATGATTCGACTGAAGTGGCTTGCATCATGCTTGCAACTATGACTCCTGAAATTCAAAAAACTTTTGACTTTCATGAAGCGTTTGAAATGATTGAACAACTGAGAGTTATATTTCAAATTTAAGCTAAGCAAGAGAGGTTTGAGACCTTGAGAGCTTTCATTGGTTGCAAGATGGATGAAGGATCTTCTATGAGTGCACATGTACTCAAAATGAAAACTTATGTTGAGCAACTGGCCCGCCTCAGATTCCCATTTGGGGATGAGCTGGCGACCGATGTGATCCTAGCCTCATTTCCTAAGTCATTCAACCAATTTGTGATGAACTTCACAATGAATGACCAGGAGAGGAGCATTAAAGGTTCTAAATGGCGTGAGGCGTGGCGTGGCGGCAAGGCCAATCCTCAAGCTTAACGAGCCATGGCGTTTTTCAAGGTGTGATGTAAGGCGGCGATGTTGTATTAATTTAAAATTATATTACCACATAAATATAAATTTATATTAAATATAACTACTTTTTAGAAGTGTTAGATCAATAACTAATAACAAAAAGTTAACAAAAACCACAATACTTGTATCTCCGATTTGAAAAGACATAACAAAAAGCAAAAAAATCTATCTCAAACGAAAAAACACGCGCCATTACATGCCATAACGCGCCATTTTCACGCCATATCATGCCTTGCCACGCGCCACGCCTAACAACAACGTTAAGAAGCTTTTCATAACGGCGAACCCACGCCTCACGCCATGGCACGCCTTTTAGAACACTGGGAGCATTAATGAGCTTCACAGCATGCTCAAAAATTTTGAGACAAATATCAACGAATCTGGGAACAATGAAGTGTTGATGATCCCTGAGGGTCAAATATCCAAGAAGAAAACCGGTAATAATACCGGTAAGGGGAAAGGCAAAGCTGCCAAAAAAGGCAAGGGGAAGGGAAAGGGAAGCCTCCTTCCACTAACCCAACTCCTAAACCCAAACCTGCTGCTGACGCTGATTGCTTTCACTGCAATGAAAAGGGACATTGGAAGCGCAACTATCCCCAATGTTGGATTTGGTGTCTAAGCCCATAACTATAACTGGGATGTACTTGACCCGATTGTAGCATGGTCCTTTTTGGGTTGCCTTCACCATTGCAACTTGATAGGATGGATTTTGTGAATAAGGTTGCATATGGTTTATTAATATATTACAAGAATAATACATTAATATGAAACCAAATTATTATTTAATTAGTATTGATCAAGAATTAATTTGGTGATTAAAAGAGACTAATTAAATATAGGGGGATTGATTATGAAAATCAGTCATTCTTGTAGTGTGGGCCAATGATCCATGATCATGTAGATGGGCTAAACTAATCCATTAATATTCCATGGAGGTTAAACCCATGGAGCATGAGAATGTGGAAAGTCATGGGTTATTAGGGTTTGCAACGTGTAACCCTAGGATGTGCAACACTATAACTAGATCCCGTATAGAGCCAAAATCGGCTACACCATCTCTTGGAGATAACCAACTTATTCTCTCAAGCCTCCTTTCGCATTTTGGTGTTTGTGAACCAATATAGGCATCACACTTGAGGTGCTAAAGCTTTCAAAGGTCAAGAGCTCTACCCTACTCAGGAGGTAAGCATCCAAACTAAAGTTTTGTATCATATAGCTTCAATTGTATGCTAGATAGGGAGAATGCTTTGGAAAAACAAATGCATGTATAATTAGAAAAAACATAGATCCAAAGCATTTAGGGTTGCATGTGCACCATAGGAGTGTTATACTGCTCAAAACCCAACACCAAATACCTAGAGGAACTTAAGAAGATCAAAGCCAACCAGTTTGGCACCTCAGGTATATATGTGATTGAATTATATACATTCTGTACTAATTCTTGGGTATTCGATACCGTAAGTGGTACTAACATCTGCATGATTTTCGTGGACTAATGAATGTTAGAGAACTAAGAGATGGCGATTTGGAACTTCATGTTGGCAATGACAATCGTGTAGTTGTGAAAGCCATAGGACAATATCATATTTTTCTTCCAAATGGCCTTAATCTTATTTTGAACAATTATTGTTATGTACCTAGTATAACTAGGAATATTATCTCTACTTCTCGTTTGTATGAAAAAGGTTTTCGTTATAAGTTTGACTTTGATTTTGAAAATATTTATGTGTTTAAAGATAATGTGTTCTATTTTAAGCTTTGTATGAACAAGGTTTTCGTTATGAACAAGGTTTTCGTTATAAGGTTATTGCTATAAAAAATATTTCTTGAAACTAACTTTATATCTCATAAAGTAAGTGGGAGCCCCATTGATCTCAAAGAAATCGAGAGACACAACCTTTAGTTAAGAATGATAATCAACAAAGCATTGTTGAACCTGAAGTTACATGTCGGAAACCACACCAAATGTACGACTTTCCACTAGAACTTGTCAGGAATTTGATAGATTTTGATTTGTTATTCCTAAAGAGGAAGTCTTCTTGATAGATCAATGTGAGCCAATATATTACAAGGCTACTACTACAGACCCGAAGTTTGACATATGGCTTGAAGCCATGAGAAATGAAATTCAATCCATAGATGACAATAAAGTATGGGACTTGGTTGACTTACCTCCTAATAACAGGGCTGTTGGAAGCAAGTTGATATTTAAGAAGAAGATCGACATGGATGGAAATGTACAAACTTTCGAATCATGACTTGTCGCTAAAGGATATACTCAAATTCAAGGTGTTGACTATGAAGATACCTTATTGCCAGTTGCTAAGATTAAATCTATTAGGATTATCATGGCTATAGCTGCATATTATGACTATGAGATATGACAAATGGATGTCAAAACCGCTTTCCTCAATGAATATCTTGAGGAAGATGTTTATATGGAACAACCTGAAGGTTTTGTCAAACCAGATAACCTGAAGAAGGTGTGTAAACTGAAGAAGTCCATTTATGGATTGAAACAAGCATCTAGGGCCTGATAGCTTCGTTTTGATGAAAACTTCAAAAAAAATTGTTTTTCAGAAAGTCCCGATGAACCATATATATATACATCAAAGCAAGTGGGAGCCATATTTTTTTCCTAATTCTATATGTTGATGACATATTATTGATCGGGAAAGATATCCTGACATTAAAGGAGACTAAGGCCTAACTTAGTAAGTCCTTTCAAATGAAAGATCTAGGGGATGATGCATACATACTCAGTATTTGGATCTAGAGAGACAGATCTCAAAGACTCATTGGTTTAAGTCAGAGTACATACATTGAAAAAATCTTAAAACGTTTTTCAATGGATAACTCGAAACGAGGAATAATTCCTGTACTGCTTGGTACCATTCTTTCTAAGGCTGACATCCCTAGTACATAAGACGAGTTCAAAAGAATGAGATGCATACCGTATGCTTCAGTAGTAAGTTCGATTATGTATGCTATGACATGTACAAGGCCGGATGTAGCTTATGCTATTAGTATAACTAGTAGATACTAAGCTAATCCTAGCAAAAATCATTGGGTGGTTGTTAAGAACATACTTAAGTACTTAAGAAGAACTAAAGATATGTTTATGGTCTATGGAGGAGTTGAAGAAGAGCTCATTGTAAGATGTTACACTAACGTTCGTTTCAACACTGATCGAGATAACTCATGATCACAATCGGGATATGTGTTCATACTTAATGGAGGAGCCATAAGAGTTCAAAACAAGAAGTGGTTGCACTCTCTATAGCAGAATCAGAGTACATAGCTGCATATGAAGCGGCTCAAGAAGTTTATTGGATGAAGAAATTCATCGGTGATCTAGGTGTTGTTCCTGATGGGTTTTGAGCATTCTAACACTTCGTAAGTGTACATGCAACCCTAATAAACCTTGGATCTATGTTTGTCTAAGATACATGCAAATAATTACTTTCCAAGGTTCATATCCTAACTAGCATGGCATGGGGAACATGAATCAAATAAAGCTAGTGGAAATACCTACCTTGTAGTAGTAGTTGATTGCTTGGAGTTTTAGAGCCTAGCACCAATAGTGTGGATGCCTCAAATGGAAATCACAAATCACCACAAACTTGGAACTTTGAGAGAATAGTCACTACTATCTTGAAATCGGCCCTCTTGCTTTACTCACCTCAACTAGTGTGATTTCAAGAACCAAAGCCTCCATTATATAGTGTGGTGGATAAGGGTTACATCCATGTAAATCCTAATACCCATGTCTCTTCATTTCCATGAGATCCATGGGTTAAAGCTCCATGGAGTATCCATGGACTTTCCATGCAAGTCTAGCCCATTCCAAATAAGCATTAGCCCACACTATATAAATATAGAAGCCCATATTTAATTAGTAATATCTTTGATCTCTAAATTAATCCTAGATTAATTATAGATCAATACTAATTAAATAATATGATCTTATATTAATATATTAGAACTTATAATATATTAATAAATCATAACTTGTACTATTCTCAAAAGATTATCCATAACTTGTTCAGGTGAAGTGCAACCCAAATGGACCATGTCGGGTCGGGTCAAGTACATACCAAATATAGTTATGGACTTAGACACTATATCCAACAATCTCCCACTTGGATAAGTCTAATAACTATAGTTGCAAGTATGACTTCAGGAACCGATCAGCAATCGTAGCTCTTTAAACTCTGTTGAACTAGAACGCGCCATTTTAGATAAGTGATCATATAATCCTCTGTTCTAGATATCAGCCGGACAAATACATGGAACATGGTCTTACTTATTGTCGAGCATTTGTTTCCCGATTTCTGATTTGTTTGACATAGAACTTAACTGAACACATCAATTTAGTTCTGACCGGGCCCGGTACATAGGTCAAAACAAAATCATCGAGGGGCCCATATATCGCTTCTAATCCTAGAAGGAACAGATAAACTTCGACTCATATGTTTGTTCTACCACTCATTGAATTACACACAAGAGCACGTTTTATAACATTGAGTTACCAATGCTTTTCGTACAATCAATGTATAACCAACTCATAAGTAACAAATCATATCTCTAGGTTTGAAGACTTATATGATATTACCATCTCACGACCACTCGAGATAAAATTCCATGAAGTGATTCCAGTGAGCGTGGGTAGAGTCCAATGCTCAGAACTTATGAGCACTCATGATTGTTGTAGCCATGTCCAACACCTTAGACCTCTGCAACCAATCATGACAGTCTTGATTCATACCTACTTCTGACATATGACCTACTGTGGAGGTTTGAATAATATGATATACCAAACATAATTATTCTGGAAGTCAAAACATGCAAACGAAATATAGTAAACGATCGACAAGAGATAGCAACACTTTGCTCATAAATAAAACACCTTTTATTCATCATCTAATGTCAATTAGACTTTACAAATTTCATAATTTATCTAACTACTAAAACTTATATCATCCTTCAGCCCTATACTACGAGCATGCTAGAGACGCTTAACCCTACTCAGTCCCTTTGTGAGGGGATCTGTTGGGTTCTCATCCGATGATACCGTCTTTGCCACGAGGATTCCATCTTCTATTCGATGTTTGATGAAGTGATATTTTCTGTCAATGTGTCTGGATCTCCCATTATCTCTTGGTTCCTTGGCTAAGGCAACCGCACTATTGCTGTCACATAAAATCTCCATTGGCTCTTTTATAGCTGGTACAACTCCAAGGTCTTCGATGAAGTTCTTTAGCCATATAGCCTCCTTTGCTGCCGCGCTTGCTGCTATATACTCTGATTCACAAGTGGAATCAGCCAATGTCTCCTGCTTGGAACTCTTCCAAGTGATTGCTCCTCCGTTTAAGGTAAATACCCAACCCGACTGAGAGCGGAAATTGTCCCTATCAGTCTGGAAGCTAGCATCGCTATACCCTACAACTCTCAAGTCATCACTCCCACCGAGGGTAAGGACCCAGTCCTTTGTCCTTCACAGCTACTTGAGGATATTCTTTACCGCAGTCCAGTGTGCCTTGCTAGGGTTCCCTTGATACCTGCTAACCATGCTCAAAGCAAAGGCTACATCAGGTCGAGTACACGTCATAGCGTACATGATTGATCCTACAGCTGAAGCATAAGGTAGTCGACTCATTTCTGCTATCTCAGCCTCAGTACTAGGGCTTTATGTCTTACTCAATCTGGCATTACTATGAATGGGTAACTCACATTTGTTGGAGTTATGCATGTTGAATCTTTTCAACACTTTGTCCACATAGGTGCTTTGACTAAGTCCAATTAGTCTTTTACTCCTGTTTCTTAAAATCCTTATCCCTAGGATATAGGCAGCTTCACCAAGGTCCTTCATAGCGAAACACTTCCCAAGCCAGGACTTTACTTCCTGCAGGGTTGGGATGTCATTTCCTATAAGTAGTATGTCATCCACATACAGTACCAAAAAACTGACTATGCTCCCACTCGCCTTGATATAGACACAAGATTCATCTTCACTCCTTAAAAAGCCAAATTCCTTGACTTTGTCATCAAAGCAAAGATTCCATCCACGAGGTGCCTGTTTCAATCCATTAATGGATTTCTCGAGTTTACACACTCTATTGGGGTACTCTATACTGACAAAACCCTCTGGCTACACCATGTAAACATCTTCAGCCAACTTTCCATTAAGGAAAGAGGTTTTGACATTCATTTTCCATATTTCATAGTCATGAAATGCAGCAATGGCTAACAGAACCCTAATAGACTTTATCTTGGCCACTGGTGAGAAGGTCTCATCATAATCAACTCCCGGAGTTTGAGAATAACCCTTTGCAACCAGTCGTGCCTTATAAGTGTGTACATTACCATCCATGTCGGTTTTCTTCTTGAAGATCCATTGCACCCAACTACCTTACGATCAGGTACATGGTCAACCAAGTTCCAAACTTGATTGTCATACATGGACTGTATCTCGCTATCCATAGCCTCTTTTCATTTAGCAGCCTCAGGGCCTGCCATGGCTTCCGTTTAGCTGTTAGGCTCATCCAGACCTACTAGTGTCTCATCACTAATAAGTGTCTCACCTTCTGCAGTAATATGGAAACCATAGTAATGCTCAGGTGCATTCCTAACTCTCGTGGAACGTCTCAGAGGTACAGACTCGTCGATTGGCTCAACAGGAGTTTCCTCCTCAAGTTGAGGGCTAGGGTTTGAAGTTCCTTCGCCACTTGACTCTTGAATTTCTTCAAGGTCAATTTGCCTCCCACTGTCTCCTTATCTTATAAACTCTCTCTCTTGAAAGACTCCTCTTCTTGCTACAAAGACCAAATTATCACTAGGTCTGTAGAAGAGGTAACCAAAGGATGTTTGTGGGTAGCCGATGAAAATACACCTCTCGCTTCGGGGTTCTAGCTTGTCATGAGTCTCGCGCCTCACAAAAGCCTTGCAACCCCAAATCTTGATGTGGTCTAGGTTGGGTACTTTACCAGTCCACATCTCGTGAGGAGTTTTGGCAACTTTCTTTGTAGGGACTAGATTAAGGATATGGGCGGCAGTCTCTAAGGCATACCCCCAAAATGAGATTGGTAGCGAAGCTCGACTCATCATGGAACGAACCATATCCAACAAGGTTCGATTACGCCTCTCAGCTACACCATTCAACTATGGTGTCCTGGGAGGTGTCAATTGTGAGACAATCCCACATTCCCTAAGATAGTCGAGGAACTCTAAACTAAGATACTCGCCACCTCGATCGGATCGAAGCATCTTAATGTTCCTGCCCAATTGATTCTCGACTTCCTGTTTAAATTCCTTAAACCTTTCGAAAGTCTTTGACTTATGCTTGACTAAGTAGACATATCCATATCTACTGCAATCATCAGTAAAAGTCAAATAATAACGATTAGCATCCCTTGTGGCATGTTTGAAAGGTCCACACACATACGTGTGTACAAGGTCCAACAAACCTTCACCCCTCTCACAAGAGCCTGTGAAGGGTGACTTTGTCATTTTTTCAAGTAAGCATGATTCGCAACTATCATCTGACTTTAGGTCAAACAACTCCAAGACTCCATGTTTTTGGAGTTGGCCTATTCGTTTCTTGCTTATATGTCCAAGACGACAATGTCATAATGATGCTTTATCCAAGTTATTATTATTAATAGAATCAATACACATCACATTATTTCCTAAGTTATCTACAACAGACATAGCTTCATACACACCATCATAAGGTAATGCTTTAAAATAAAGAACATTATTAAAGAAAGCATCAATAGAACCAACTTCATTATTAAATGAAAAGGTAAGCGCTTGTTTATACAATGCATCAAAGGAAATAATATTTCTTGCCATTTCTGGCGAGTAACAACATTTATTCAAATCTAAATTTAACCCACTACTTAACGACAAAGTATAAACTCCAATCGTGGTGACAGGTGTAACTTTCCTATTCCCCATGATTAAGTTTATCCTTCCTTACTCCACATTATCACTTCTTCTTAGTCCCTGCAAGTCACAACAAATATGAATACCACAACCGATATCAAGGACCTAAGAGTTCGAATTGGGTGAGTTATTAGAAATGATAGTGTAAATACTTGCATGGTTGGGTTTAACTTTCCCATCCTTCACATCTTTCTGGTACTTTGGGCAGTTCCGCTTCCAATGTGCCTTTTCATGGCAATAGAAGCATTCAACCTCTTTTGGGTCAGAGGAAGGAGTGATGAAACCTTTCTTGGTTCCACTTGAAGAAGAGCCATCAAGGGTCCTAACCTTGGTACCCTTCGAAGAACTCTTTCTCTTCTTCCCTCGTCCTTTCCCGATTGCCAAGACAGGGGCGGTGTTGGTAGGAGTAGGAGTAACAATCACCTTACCCTTAAGACCACTTTCCGCGGTCTTTAAGAGTCCTTGAAGTTTGCTGAGTGTGACCTCTTCCTTGTTCATGTGGTATGTCATGCGGAATTGATCATAACATGAAGGTAAGAAGTGCAAAATGATATCTATTGCAAGCTCCTCGGGGAAGTTCACATTTAGCTTCAGCAAACGGTCCACAAATCTTTGCATTTTCTACATGTGGACCGTGATGGGTTCATCATCCTTCATCGAGGTTTTATCATGGAGGAGATGATTTCATACCTCTCTTCACGAGCACTTTGGTGGTATCATTCCATCAAGTCTTGGTGCATCTCATAGGGGTAGAAATCTTCATAGGATTTTTGGAGATCCGCGGTCATAGTGGCCATCATGATGCACGCCACTTTGGTGGCATCCCTTTCATGTGCCCTAAACTCAGCGATCTCTTGAGGAGTAGCAACTGTCTCATCAATCTCCTTAAGCTCCTTATCGAGGAAATATTCCTTGTCCTCGTAGCGAGTAATCGTTCTGATGTTTCTGATCCATTCATTAAAGTTGGATCCATCAAAAGTGACTTTCCCACACAAGTTGATAAGAGAAAAGGAGCCACTAGGATTAGAGCCAGAAGCAGCGTTGTTTGCAGACATCTGATAAGAGAAGAAATAAAGGATTAGTTTAGATATAGCGATAGTCCTTAATAAAACACCCAAATGTAGTATTAAGGCTAGGACCCAATCACAATATATTATACTTAGAAGAGGTATGTCGTAATCTAAGTAATAACATATTTGAAAGGTAGGTGAATGACGATTCACCAATTTCCACCAAAGTCAAAATATTAAAAATATTTAATTTGGTTTTTAGAAACTCCTGGATTCTTTTGAGATTCAATGAACTTTTCAAAGGCATGTTTCAATCTCGAGTGTGCCCTCCAAGTTTTGTGACTGGGATGCCGAGGATCACAAAACGAGGTGTGAAGTAACCATGCAAATTACTTGGTACCCTTAATAAATTACCCCTCAATCGATGTGCCGGTTAACCATACACGCTCCATCGATACTATGATAAATATTAAGTCACCCTTTACCTACCTTGTTAAGTCCAAGTTAGTGTGCCGGTTAACCACACACGCTCCACTAACGACTTAGACAAATTGTAAAGTGTAACTTCATGGATTAGCACCTTATTCACATTTTTCCTAAAGTAACTAAGATTTGGAATTTAATAAAACATTTAGTTACTTTATAAGATTCATCATACTTTTAATGAGAATTTGTAAGTCCTTGTCCTATCCGTTTGGCTAACGACCCTCCACCAGTCAAGCAAGCGGTGGGTGAGAGTGGACACCCATTAAGTTGGCAACAACCTTATACCCACCTTATAGACCGGCTTCGTGAATGAGGCGTACTAGCGGTAAGACGAATTTGATCTTATACATATATATATTATTATTAACTTATAATATTATAAGTATAAGGTTTGAATTTTAACTTTTAAAATTCTAAGGATTGGAACTAAAGTTTTTTAATATGACTTTACTTGTTCCAAAACTTGAGGGCGAGTTTTGTAAACTTTCAAAACTTTTCATTTCTTGTAACTTATGAGTTTATTAGGGTATTAAAAATGAAGACTCTTCATTTTTATAACCCATGTGTTCTTTTAATGGTTTTTAAACAAAGTGACTTTTGGTTTTCCATAACTTGAGGACAAGTTATGGACTCCATTAAAACACATAATGATCAAGAATTAATCTACCACATAGGTTACAAATAATTCCTATGATCATCTAAACATCATAAGATCAAGAACATGAATATGAACACTTTCATGAATCAAAATTACACTTAAAAACTTTGTAATTTTGATAACAAGTTGTTGTAAATGGATTAGCAAAGACATTACACTATCTAAAACAAGTTTTCAAGTACCAAAACAGTTTAGGGTAATGTTTCTAGTCCATTTCCAACAACTAAAGTCGAAAATCGGCATTTGAGGCTCCTTCTCGCCGAGTGCATGAACCTACTCGGCGAGTAGGTTGAAGATTCACATGAACTCGGCGAGTTCATCGGGTAGACAACAAGTTTTTCGACTTTTTCAAATATTTGCATCAAGTATCAAACAAACAGGCCTAGTGTCACGAGTCGGTGTTCTAGAATCCTCCAAACCGATCAAGAAGATAGTAGAACAAGTAATAATCTACCATAAGTCCCTAGAACGATCTAGAATTCTCTAGGATACAAAAGTATAGAATAGAATTGTGTAGAACTTTGTATAGATAAAGATCTTGTAAGAACAATCTAGAATACTCAAGAATATATGAAATCTAGAAACTTCCCTTTGAGGAGGTGTAGGATGCCTATAAATAGGAGGAGGACTCATTTGTACAAGGCATCCAAGAAGTTCTCTTGTAAAAATTAAAGTCGTATAAAGAAGCTCTTTTCTTAGAAGTGTTCCTTGTTATTTCTCTTGCTTCCTTTAATCGTTAATACATCTAAGCCATCGAAGTTGGCCTGACTTAGTAGAAGAAAGTACTAAGTGGCGCACGGTGATTAAAGCATCCTGTGACACGTGGTATCAGAGCTGGGGTTCGTACAAGCAAGAGATCATGACTACAGAAGCATGAAGTAGTGAAGTCGCAAACGTGCCCCCCGTTGTCGAAGAGAAAATAAGAAAGTCCAGGAAGAGGGACCAATCGATAGATGCCTTGGCAAGCTTAGAGAACAAGCTTACAAGGATAGAGATTAACGTCGGTGAGATCCTTGAATGGAAGGATACCGTCGATCAGTTCGTTGTCGAGATAAGTGACACGAGCGATGGATTGAAGGAGACCATCGGTGTCATCAAGGAAGAAGTCCTTGGACTTATTAACACCCTGCAGAATGAGTTCCGTGAGAAGGTAACTACTCTAGAAGCTGAAGTAAGCTCTTGCAAAGCCGCAATTGCTGGAGGAGCAAGTACAAAGATGACACCACATGACGATGCACCTAAACCCCTAAAGTACAGAGGTAAGCGTGACCCTAAACTTCTTGAAGAATTTTTTTGGTCCATAGAATGTTATTTCAATGCAATCGGGGTAAAGGATGATAAGCCCAAAATAGACACGGCTGTCCTATACCTATGTGAGAACGCCGCCCTATGGTGGAGGCGGAAGCATAACGACATAGAAAAAGGTTTGTACACCATAGAGACCTGGGATGAGTTCAAAAGGCAACTCAAGAAGCAGTTTTGTCCCCATAACGCCGAAGATGTAGCAATGAAGAAGCTTCGGGCACTGAAACACGTTGGGTCGATTAAAGATTATGTGGCAGAATTTACTGCGTTAATGCTGGAGTTGCCTGAATTACAAGAAAAAGACAAGTTATTTTACTTCCAAGATGGACTACAGTCTTGGGCCTATAGCGAACTCAAGCGAAGGAATGTCCAAGACGTTGACGAAGCTATTGCTGTAGAGGAAGACCTTATGGACTTCCGAAGAGATGCACCGATCAGAAGGACTAGTGGGGGAGATAAAGCTGCACCAAGTCCGTCACCAAGGGACGATAGACCCGCTGTCAAACCCTCAACTTTCAAAGGAAAGGCGATCGAAGGAGGGACTCGTAAGGAGGTGAAGTGCTATTTATGTGACGGTCCCCATCTAATAAGAGATTGTCCCAAGAAGAAAAGTTTCAACGCCATGGTCTTTAAAGATGAAAATGAAGAAAGGGGCGAACAACAACTAAGCTTGATGCGTCTTCTCAACTCGATGGCTAAGGAAGAGACAAAACCAAAGAAGGGAGGAGGTCTCATGTTCGTGAAGACTAAAATAAATGGAGAGACAACTAAAGCCCTAGTCGATACAGGTGCGTCTCATAACTTTCTTGCTGAAAATGAAGCCAAGAAAAGGAATATTCAATACACCAAGGAGATAGGTTGGCTGAAAGCAGTAAATTCCCCATCCGAACCCATCCCTGGTGTCGCCCACAATGTGCCCATCGACATTGGAGGATGGAAAGGAACCATTGACTTAACGGTAGTCCCTATGGATGATTACTGCATGGTGCTTGGGATGGAATTCCTAGACGAAGCCCGACCTTTTTCATTTGAAGATCAAACCATGCGCCTCACCAAGGGATCCACGATTCACATCGTTCCCTTAGAAAGAAGCAAGGCGAATTCCCGTACCATTTCAGCCATGCAACTTAGCAAAGGCCTTCGGAGGGGCGAGGTGACATTCCTAGCCACATTAAAAGAAGAATTCGATTTTCCGGAGATGGAGGTACCGAACAAAATCAAGAAGGTACTGGAGGAATTTAAAGAGGTAATGCCACCGGAATTACCCAAGAAACTACCACCACGAAGAGAGGTAGATCATGAGATAGAATTAGAACTAGGAGCAAGGCCACCAGCGTTGGGACCGTACCGAATGGCACCACCGGAATTACAAGAGCTAAGAAAATAGTTAAAGGAGTTACTAGATGCTGGCTTCATCAGACCTTCCAAAGCTCCGTTTGGCACCCCGATATTGTTCTAGAGGAAACATGATGCTAGTCTAAGAATGTGTATTGACTATTGAGCCTTGAATAAGGTAACCGTGAAGAACAAGTACCCAATCCCCTTAGTCGTCGATCTCTTCGATCGACTCACAAATGCTCGATGGTTCACAAAGTTAGATCTACGATCGGGGTATTGGCAAGTTCGCATAGCAGTGGGAGGCGAGCCAAAGACAACATGTGTGACCAGGTATGGATCGTTTGAGTTCTTGGTCATGCCCTTTGGACTCACAAACACACCAGCCACATTTTGCACCCTCATGAACAAAATCTTTCACCCGTTCTTGGATAAGTTCGTAGTAGTATATCAAGACGACATCGTAGTATACTCAGAAACGTTGGAGGAACACGTGGAACATCTAAGATTGGTTTTTCAGTCATTAAAGGAAAACCAATTGTATGTGAAGATGGAGAAATGCACTTTTGCCCAACCCGACGTAACATTCCTTGGGCAAAAGATTAAGGACGGCAGGATCTACATGGATGAAAGAAAAATAAAAGCAATTTCAGAATAGGAACCACCTAAGAACGTGTCCAAACTACGATCGTTCCTAGGTCTGGTTAATTATTATCGAAGATTCATATCAGAATACTTGGCAAGGTCAACTCCACTAACGGATCTACTAAAAAAGAAGTTCGCGTGGGAGTGGACGGATAAGTGTCAAGAAACGTTTGAGGAGCTAAAGAAGGCCATCACGAAAGAACCAATTCTAGCGTTACCCAATTACTCGAAGCCGTTCCAGGTACAAATTGATGCCTCAGACTTTGCTATAGGCGGTGTTTTGTTACAAGATGGTCATCCAGTGGCGTACGAAAGTCGGAAACTTAATGAGACCGAGCGAAGGTATCCGATACATGATAAGGAGATGACAGCAATTATACATTGCCTTCGAGTATGGAGACATTATTTACTCGGGAATCGGTTTGTAATTCAAACTGACAATGTCGCTACAAGCTACTTTCAAAATCAGAAAAAGCTAAGTCCCAAGCAAGCCCGTTGGCAAGATTTCTTGGCTGAGTTCGATTATGTCATGGAGTATAAGCCAGGGAAGGCAAATGTCATCGCCGATGCTCTAAGTCGGAAAGCAGAATTGGCAACCATCTCCCGGGTAACCTGTTCATTTACTGATCGCATCAAAGAAGGAATAAGCCATGACCCGTTAACAAAAAGCTTAATGGAGATGGCTAAAGAAGGGAAGACTCGAAAATTTTGGGTCGAAGATGGACTATTACTCACTGTCGGTAATCGAATGTATGTTCCGAAATGGGACAACTTAAGGAGAGAAGTCCTAAAAGAATGCCACGATTCAAAATGGGCAGGGCATCTTGGAACACACCGAACCATGGCAATTGTATAAAATACTTACTACTGGCCAAGGATGAGGGACGATGTAGACGCCTATGTTCGGACATGTCTCGTATGCCAACAAGACAAGGTGGAGCAGTCCAAAACAGCAGGGTTGTTAGAACCGTTGCCGATTACGGAACACCCTTGGGAAAGTATAACTTTGGATTTCATCTCGGCCTTACCTACATCTGAAGGTTGTGGTTCCATCATGGTGGTCGTAGACCGTTTCTCCAAATACAGGACGTTCATTCCTGTGCCCAGAGATTGCACAGCTGAGGAAGCTGGTCGGTTATTCTTTAAACATGTGGCAAAGTATTGGGGACTACCTCGGAACATCATAAGTGATAGAGACCCTCGGTTTACTGGAAAATTTTGGAGGGAATTATTTAAGCTCATGGGTTCCGAGCTCCACTTTTCAACCAGTTTCCACACGCAAATTGATGGACAAACCAAGAGGGTGAATCATTTGCTGGAGATTTATCTAAGACACTTTGTTAGTGCTAATCAACGGGATTGGGTAATTGATGTAGCCCAATTTTCTTATAATCTACAACGGAACGAGGCTACCGGAAGAAGCCCTTTTGAAATCATCATGGGTCAACAACCTTTGACACCACAAGAACTAACTAAGGGGTATAAAGGCGGTAGTCCACCCACATACAAGTTCGCTAAAGGGTGGAACGAGGAACTTGACATAGCAAGGTCTTACTTGAACAAAGCAGCCAAACGCATGAAGAAGTGGGCAGACAGAAACCGACAACCGCGTGATTTTATGGTTGGCGATGAAGTGATGGTAAAATTTCCCCAAAGAATGTTCAAGTCCACTCGACAAGTACACAAGGGCTTAACAAGAAGATATGAAGGGTCGTATCAGGTGATCCAAAAGGTCGGGACAAGATCATATAAGCTCGACCTACCCACCCACTTAAAGGTCCACCCTGTATTTCATGTAAGTCTCCTTAAACCTTATAATCGAGATGAAGAAGACCCGTCTAGGAGTGAATCACAATGAGCTCCAGTTGCGAATGTGATCTCCTTTGATAAGGAAGTAGACGAAATTCTGGCGGATAGAATAATTCGCAAAAGAGGATCACCCAACTGGACCGAGTACTATGTTCGATGGAAGGGACAACCCGATACGGAATCCACTTGGGAACGAGAACAAGACTTATGGCAGTTCAGAGACAAGATCAAGGCATACAAGTCCAATGCTTGACGGGGACGTCAAGGATTTCGGTGGGGGAGGGTGTCAAGAGTCGGTGTTCTAGAATCCTCCAAACCGATCAAGAAGATAGTAGAACAAGTAATAATCTACCATAAGTCCCTAGAACAATCTAGAATTCTCTAGGATACAAAAGTATAGAATAGAATTGTGTAGAACTTTATATAGATAAAGATCTTGTAAGAACGATCTAGAATAATCGAGAATATATGAAATCTAGAAACTTCCCTTTGAGGAGGTGTAGGATGCCTATAAATAGGAGGAGGACACATTTGTCCAAGGCATCCAAGAAGTTCTCTTGTAAAAATTAAAGTCGTATAAAGAAGCTCTTTTCTTAGAAGTGTTCCTTGTTATTTCTCTTGCTTCCTTTAATCGTTAATACATCTAAGCCATCAAAGTTGGCCTAACTTAGTAGAAGAAAGTACTAAGTGGCGCACGGTGATTAAAGCATCCCGTGACACTAGGCTCTGATACCACTAATGGGTTTTGAGTATTCTAACACTTCCTAAGTGTACATGCAACCCTAATAAACCTTGGATCTATGTTTGTCTAAGATACATGCAAATAATTATTTTCCAAGGTTCATATCCTAACTAACATGGCATGGGGAACATGAATCAAATAAAGCTAGTAAAAATACTTATCTTGTAGTAGTAGTTGATTGCTTGGAGTTTTAAATCCTAGCACCAATAGTGTGGATGCTTCAAATGGAAATCACAAATCACCACAAACTTGGAACTTTGAGAGAATAGTCACTACTATCTTGAAATCGACCCTCTTGCTTTACTCACCTCAACTAGTGTGATTTCAAGAACCAAAGCCTCCTTTATATAGTGTGGTGGATTAGGGTTACATCCATGTAAACCCTAATACCCATGTCTCTTCATTTCCATGAGATCCATGGGTTAAAGCTCCATGGAGTATCCATGGACTTTCCATGCAAGCCTAGCCCATTCCAAATAAGCATTAGCCCACACTATATAAATATAGAAGCCCATATTTAATTAGTAATATCTTTGATCTCTAAATTAATCCTAGATTAATTATAGATCAATACTAATTAAATAATATGATCTTATATTAATATATTAGAACTTATAATATATTAATAAATCATAACTTGTACTATTCTCAAAAGATTATCCATAAATTGTTCGGGTGAAGTGCAACCCAAATGGACCATACTGGGTCGGGTCAAGTACATACCAAATATAGTTATGGACTTAGACACTATATCCAGCAGTTCCAAGCACCAAAAGTGTCATTGAGATGCTTTGTGACAACACTGGTGCCATCTCTATCGCAAGAGACCCGATGGTAACCAATAAGACTAGACACATTCAACGAAAATTCAATTTCATTTAATTGGAATTAGAATTGGGAAATATACTCATTGAAAAGATTCATACCGATGATAATATAGAAGATCTGTTCACAAAGGCTCTACCTCAAAGCAAGTTTGAGAGTCATACAAAAGGAATCGGTCTACAATTAGCTAGTGATTAGATTTCAATTTGTACTTGACTAATAACTGGATATTCAGAACTATGTATCAATAATATGTAATCTCCTGTAAATATGAGACATCACTTTTGTGTTGAATATTGTTGTGTTCTATACTAGCATGTTATTCAATCCTTAAATAATGTAATTACTTAAAATTTGTCCATAGTAAGTTACTGTTGCGGGATCAACTATGAATTAAGACTAATATGAATCGGCTTGGTTGATTTCAAGAGGCGAAATAGCAAAATGTTGCATCCAAATTCATATGTACTTGTTAGAGAACAACTATTGGATATGACCCGCATCAAGAATCACTTCATGGATCGATATCATAAGTGAATATTGATCACAGGTAAATATCTTTATGTCTTTCGACCTGAGATGCATATTGGAGAACTCAAATATGGGGATTGTTATACTTTGACATGTTTAAATGCTGTTTGTAACCGTGCAATTATAAAAGCCTTCGTTGGGTAGAGTATGAACAATATGTGAGTATGTATGTAGTCAAGATGGGATTTGTTCGTCTTATCTGTTGAGAGTTAGAAATATAAGGTGTCTTTCTTAAAAGTTGGATGGCAAATGAGAATGATCAGGTTCCATGTCTCATATCCAACATGATGTCTGTAACAAAGAGAATATTGATACACTTACCTTATACTTCAATTGTAGCTAGTGAGCTCCTAGAATTTGATGTTGATTGATGGCACCCATTCGTGTGTTATTAGGGGTAGTAGTTGCTAGACGTTAGTTACAGTCTATGTCAGCCTTTAATGGAATCTTGTTCAAGTGGGAGATTGTTGGATCTATATGCCCAAGAATCATTATTAAGTGACATTTCTAATAACATATGATCCTATAGGGTCACACCTTAATCAAGTTTGTACTTATTGAATATTTATTATAGATTTGATATTAATAAATAAATTCAACTCTTGTATTTAATTAGAGAAAAACTATTGTTCTATCAAAAGAATATTGTAAGAAGTAGAAAAATAGTCTTTATATGATAAGGTGCCATATAATAAGTTATGTACAAAGCTTTGGACACTTTGGTTAACCATGATTAAATCAAGGACTTACTCTACCATCGTTAAACGACAAAGTAAGCTATTTTTTCTTCAAAAATCCATATGGTCGAAAGTATGTAAGAAGCATGGAGATTGCTAGTCAACCTCCATGATAATGTCCCCCATGCCTCTCTTTATAGCTCATACTTTTGAATATAATATTCAATAGGCCATATCTATTAATGGGGTTGAATTTACCAAGTTCTGAGGAATTGGTGGATGGGGTTATAAATAGAGGGCCTCTTACATGAAGAATTTATATGTTTTTGGTCTAAGGCTTCTTCTCCTTTCCTTTTGTCTCAAAACCGTGAGCTAGTGACGAGCTTGGAGCTCTTTCCTCTATTGAAGACATTACAAGCTTTTGGTGTTTACTTTGGGCCTTTCTTTTAGAGCTTAATTGTTTAAGCGCTTAAGACTACCATAATAAAGTTGTACAAGAAGAAATCTAGCAATTTTGGTACCTTACTCTTGTTAGTGGATTACTTGTAGAGAAGATCAAACGCATTGTTCTTGCCATCTACTTCAACACCCCAAATCCAAAGGGTCCAAAGGCTACAAAGGTTGTAATTTCTAAGCACCCTATGGTTGTTATAATATCAATCTAACCTCTTTTAAGGATCCTTGATGGTTTGGTTTGTTGCTTCACTTGAGATTTGTAAGAAAATTTTAAAGCTTCCGTTGCCTTTTTATGAAAAACTATCTATTTCATGCAACAAAGACCCTTCAGATGTAATAGCTATGGTCAAAAATTGTAACCTATTTTGAAGTAATGAAGAGGAATTATTTGAATATTATGTGAATTATGTGATCTTATGTGCATTATACTTGCTATTAACAATGTACTAAAATAATAATAAAAATAAGCGTCAAAAATAAAATAATAGATGGACCCAATATCTATGAAGAAAGTTGAAGTAGGAATAACAAGGATTTCGGGGATATAAGGAACGCTAAAATCTGACTTATAACGAAGAAGTTATGCTCTGTCGAAGTATTGCGGCAAAACCAGCACGACGCCGAGAATCATAAAAAGTAAGTTTACGATAAAATACTTTTTACCCTTAGCGATCTAAATGAAAGTCGTAGTACACGTTAAACCGAGAGCATGCATAAAAAGAACGTCCAAATCTGACTTCGTATGAGGAAGTTATGATTTTTCTATGATTTAGCATAGTAGTGGATAGCCCGGAATTCGAATTTTTGATCGACCAACTTTTAGCCAACACAACCTAAATGAAAATTGAAGATATCGTTAATAGGAACTCAACTATATAAAGACAGACGAAAACGGACGTTGGATGACAAAGTAAAGAATTTTTAACAGACTTTACCTGTCTAAGCCTGTTAAAACATAACTTTAAAAATAGAATCAAAATTAGCCGACGGAGTGTAAACGAGTTGTAGATTGCGTCGTCACCTATGTGCTGATATAAAGAACTTTGAAAATGGAGCTCTTATGTAAAAGTTACAGAATTTAGAAGTCGAGAACAGGCTGATGCGAGGAGGGTGACATGGCTTAATCTGGACCATTATTTGCTCTTCACGGCCTCACTTAGGATGACTGACAGCTGCCCCTCCTATGCACAACGTACCTTGAGGAATACGCCAAGCATACCTTGAGGAATACGCCAAGCATAGTCGGAGGCCAGCTCCTGTAAATATGTATGAGGTTCTGCTCAATTCCTTACACCTTCACCCTTCTTTTTCTCTAAACACTCCAAAACTATCCCTCCCCTTCCCAAGTACTTACTAAGTGCTAGAGGCAAGTCCCTGAGTGCCAGAAGGCTCCAATAAGAAGAGCCCGGTTCCTAGCCATACCCCCTAGTGAGTGAGTTATGCTTACCCTACTTTAAGTATACCTTATGTTTAAATTCATTATCGTTATTATGAACCTATAAACAATATATGTATTATAAAATATAGGGTTAGGTCATTTTTGGTCACTTAACTTTTAAATTTGTCTTCATTTGGTCACTTAACTCATTTTAAGTTTTAAAAGGTCGTTAAATTCTTGGCTTTGTGTTCATTTTGTCACCTAACTTTTGGTTTGGTCACTTAACTTTTGGATTTCTTCTCATTTAGTCACTTAACTTTTAAAATTGTACTTTTTTTTTTATAGATTTATTTTAAAAGTGTAGTGACTAAATGAGCACAATTTTCAAACTTAGGTGACTAAATAAGCACAAATCCAAAAGTTAAGTAGCCAAACCAAAAGTTAGTTGTCTAAATGAGCTAAAAACAAAAACTCAATGACCTTTTAAACCTTAAAAAGAGTCAAGTGACCAAACGAGCACAAAACCAAAAGTTAAGTGAACAAAAATGACCTAAACCCTAAAATATAATATACAAAGTGTTATTATAATATCTTTTAGCTACTCGCGGTACGGGGAATCTGGTTTGAAGGGTTGCTTAGGGTTGTTGGATTTCAGAAGTGCTACAATGCCAAAATGGTCTTGCCCTCCGGTGTTTCATGTCTGGCCCTGTTTGTACGTAGTGGTTGAAAAGTATTGTTTAACACTTATAAAACAATATCTCTCGTAAATAGTTAATAAATTTTATACTAAAATCTAGCGGTAATGATATTAGGTTTCGTCGAAGGAAAATAGAATTGTTAGAAGCGAAGCGTTACCCGAGTTTGAAATCATCACTTTAACAAGTGAGTGCATAATTACTTTCATCTTACACATAAATATTAAGTATTTAATATAAATTACGTGCTATGTGTTCATATTATCTGTGTACTTGATATTTATGTTGAATGAACAAAATATACATGTTTTATTTAATTTAAAATGTATATGTATTTTATACCTATAAATCATGATAGGTAAAGATTGGTACATTTATATAGATGATGAAATATGAAATAAATGATGAGAGGCCTCGATTTTTAAGATGATCTAATCATCTAGCGGAGTGTAGATGACGACCACAAACTATTCCAGACAGTCCAATAGAATGCTAGCAGGCTTGCAACCTGTAAGTGTTTTTGAACTAAGTGTTCACCAGGTGTACTCCATCCCCCTCATGCTTGCCTTATTTGACATGTATTTCGAAGGAATCCCCTAAGAAGTGTTGTCATCCCGATTAAAATCCTTAGGCTAGGTCCCTTACTTTAGATGATTTAAGGACAGAAAATGAGGATAACAGGAATAGGTAATCGGGTTGTTTGGTTTGATGAAATTAATAAACTTAATTATTGTGGATTGAAAAACCTATGTGCTCACCAAGCTCCCCAAGCCTGACACAATCAGTCTCTTGCATACAGGTAGTGGCAAGAGAGCACATGAGTGATGATTGGATGAGAGATCAACGGATTATAGGCCACTAGAATAATATATGTTGTAAGGCCTATGTTGTTTCTGTCTATGTTTTTGATCTGTATTGACAATGACATTCTGAGGTTTTAATATAATGAAAATACATTTCTCTGGAAATGCTTTGATAATTTACTTATCATATTTTTAGGAACAAATTTTGCAACATATTTCTTCAATATTATACTTTGATTTTCAAATAAAGCATAAAAAAATCGGTCTTTTCTAGCCGTGAAATTGGGGATATCACAATCGGTATCAGAGCATTAGTTTAAGCGAACTAGGAATTTGTAGGATTTCTAGACTTAAACTTAGAATGCTAAGCAATGATTGTGATATGAGTGTCCGCTATATTTTAGACACCAGCACTAGCTTATTTTTGGAAAGATGCCTAAATTGCTTTTATGTGATAAATGATTTATGTTATAGCTATAAATATGCCTTATATGCTATTATTTGATCAGATCTATGGTCTGTTGACAACTGGATCTAGAAACTTTATGTGTTCAAATTTCAAAACGTTCGACTACGATATTAGAACTGGAGTGTAACTTTTCGGAGTAACAAGGAGGATTAAACGTATAGCGTAAATAAAGATATAAATTCACATACTTTGGTGTATAGATCAACATGGCAAGAACCCAAAGCGGATTCGGAAACGCTAATGGAAATGCTAATTAGCAACCTATGATTAAGCGTGCACCAAAAGTAGCAGCTGCACCCAAGCCAATCAGTATGGCAAGAGTATAAGAAATGATTCAAATAATGATGGATCATCAGATGGAAGAGACAAGGCGTCTACTTCAACAGAATTGGGATGAACCTACTATGCCTATTGAACAACCTAAACTGAATGAAGGTCAGTCAGAAGAAGGAAACTATAGTAGAACCGTTGGCCAAGACGAACCGGCAGTGGTTATGAGAAATAACCAAGAAGAAGGGATTAAAAGAAATGGATGTAGGTACAAAGACTTCATGACTTGGAAACCATCAAATTTTACTAAGAAATAAGATTCAATCGGAGTTATGGGCTGGATCTCTGAGATGGAGCTAGCTTTCATTACATGTGGTTACAAGGGCAAGCTACAAACCACTTTATAGTGCGTCAGTTTAAGCATGGCACTGTCCGCTGGTGTAACACTTTAGGGAAGACCCTAAGCCCCAATGAGCCACTACAACTGACATGGGCAAATTTTTTGGTACACTTCAAGTTCAAGTTCTGCTCAACCCAAAATATGCTGGAACAAGAGAATCAGTTTCTGACACTGAAGAAGGGAAGTATGTCCATTAACGAGTATAACAATTCCTTTACAGACAAGATGGAGTTTGCCTTACGCATTTTCCCCAAACAGCTAACGAAAATCGATAAGTATACAAAGGGACTATCATAGTAGTATGTTGTGCCAGTACGCCAGGCACCTACTTTTGAGGCGGCCATTTGGGCTGCTAAATCTGTTAAAGAGATTATCAATAGTACCACCAACAAGGTTGAAGTTGGCGAAAAGAAGAAGTTTCAAGGATCATCATGGTCCAACAAGAAGATCAAATTCATGAAGTATGGTTCTAAGAAATATGGAGGAGGAGGTGAAGTGAAGTAGTGTGAGAAGTGCAAAAAGAATCACACTGGAAAATGTAGCGAGGAGGTGACTTGTTACAAGTGTGGGAAGACTGGGCATTACACCACTGAGTGTACAGCTAGTAAGAGGGTATGTTATGGGTGCAATGAAAAAGAGCATATTGCTAAGGATTTCCCAAAGAAGAAAAAGGCAGCAAGGCCTAATGTTCCGCCAAGGCCAGGGCAAGAGCATTCCAGCTGACCCTGGAAGCAGCAAGGGATAAAGAAGATGTCGCTTCAGGTACCTTTCTTGTAAATGGATTTCCTGCCAATATATTGTTTGATTCGGGAGTGAATTACTCCTTTATATCGCACAAATTTGGTGGAAGACCAGCATTGCCTATAGATAAACTTGATAATGCTCTAGTTTTAGAAGTTATCATTGGGAAATTCATACCTGTTAGCGATTGAATTAAAAACATCATCATCAAATTGAGCGGGAATAAATTCCACGAAGAATTGTTTCCCATTGACTTGAGCAGTTTCAACACCGTGCTGGGAATGGATTGCCTTAGTGCAAACGATGTCGAGATACTATGCAGGAAGAAGATGGTGAGAGTAAACCCAACTATAAAAGAGTCATTTATGGTGTACATGAACAAACATTGAGTGAATTCTAGAATCATTTCCCTAATGAAGGCCAGAAAATGTTTGTCTAAAGGATGCACATCATACTTGGCATTTATGATAGATACAAAGAAGGAAAAGAAGGAGATACAAAGAATACCAATGGTGTATGACTATCCGGAAGTCTTTCCCGAAGATCTTCCTGAATTTCCCCCCTGATAAACAAGTAAAGTTTCGAATAGACTTGTTGTTAGGATCAGCACCAATAGCGAAAGCACCATACCGGTTAGCGCCGATAGAGATGAAGGAGCTTATGATGCAAATTCAGGAGTTGTTGGAAAACGGTTTCATTAGACATAGTGCATCACCGTGGGGAGCTCCGATGTTATTCGTAAAGAAGAAGGATGGAAGCATGAGGATGTGCATAGACTATAGAGAGCTGAACAAGGCAACGGTAAAGAACAAGTACCCATTGCCAAGGATTGATGATCTGTTCGATCAGCTATAGGGTTCGAGCTATTTCTCAAAGATCGATCTCAGGTTAGGATATCATCGGCTAAAGATGAGAGAACAAGATATTGAGAAGACCGCATTAAGAATAAGATATGGACACTATGATTTCTTGGTTATGTAATTTGGACTAACCAATGCTCCAGCAACATTTATGGATTTGATGAACATGTTTTGTAAACCATTCCTCGATAAATCTGTGATAGTGTTCATAGAAAACATTTTGATTTACTCAAAAAGCCAGCAGGGGCATGGCAAGCACCTGCGAGAAATATTAGTAGTTCTTGTGAAAACCCGAAATTTCCATTGTACGAACATTATCTATCCAATAGAAGCTAGTCCAGTTTCTGTGATTTTCACACTTTTCCGAACAAGTTTGTGTACATCAGGGTTTATGTTTAAGGAGTTATCAGGAGAGTGGACGCTCCAGGGTTTGTGAAATTTGGGCATTTCAAGTTTCATACTGTTGCAGTCCAATATCCAGAATAAAAATATTTTCGGTCAAAATATTCCAGGACTATAAATAGTTTTCTGAACTAAATTAATTCATCATTTACAATTCCAAATAGAGAAAAGCTATATTCTCTCTGACGGATCTTCGGGTTTTCATCCCAGATTGTGAGTCTACTTTACTATATATGTTTCAATACTTGTTAGATGCTTTATAACATCAATTACATGTTTAGATTACAAGATCCAGGAGTTTACCGCCCAAGAACGTTCTTGGGGAGTAAACTCCAAAACGGAGCCTAAAGGCTTCCTAGACCCGATTCCTTGCTAGACAACTTGTAAAGGACTATGTGTATGATCTTTATAGGCTAGAAATCATCCAAGAAACCCAAGTAATTGGAGTTTATGGCCAAGGAACTTCCTTGGGCCGTAAACCCCTTTTCAAGGGCATTTAGTGCCCTAAAACTTCCCCAAATGCTTAAAGACTTTAACCCTAAAATGCTTGTGCCTATTTTGAACATCAAAACACTTAAAAATCATAAGTTTGTAGGAGTTTACGGCCAAGAACATCTCTTGGGCCGTAAACCCCTTTTTCTAGAGTAAAAAGCATTCCAAGCACACCTTAGGCCTTAAGACAATTTACTTTGAACACATGGGACTTGAATGGAGAGTAAAACACATAATAATCACTCCTTAAAAGGAGTTTACGGCCAAGGAACATATCTTGGGCCATAAACTCCAAGTCAAGGCACAAAAGTGTGCCTCTTGTCCCCATTAGCCTTAGATAAAATCATGGAAGCCATCCTTGATGTGTAAGTGCCTCAAAACAATTAAAAGCCATCACCCCATAGGAGTTTACGGCCATAAACTCTAGGGTGAATGGACTTTAGGCTGTAAACTCCCCTATGGAGCATTCTAGGGCCTTAAACTACTTCATGTGTTATTCCAACAAAGCTAGGAGTGTTCTAAGATCAAGATAGCACTTTAAAACACCCAAAACCACCATGAGAGGAGTTCACGGCCATAAACCCATGAGTTTACGGCCGTAAACTCCAAAGGGTGGGGTTTGTTGGGTGGTGAACTCTTATGCAAGGCCATTTGATGTTTCAAACCCTTTTGCCTTGTCCCGTAGCAACTTAGATGCAACCATTTGGACCTTAAACACTTACAAAAAGTGTTTACATGTTCCTAAGTGTTTTAACTTATTTATTAAGTTATTATTTGTCTAATTAGTTATATATATGCTTATCATATGATAACTAGGCTCGTGCGTGTAAACAAGTCTCCGTTTGCCACCTAGCACGGTATCCGACACTGCAATTCAAACAGCTCACCACAAGTGAGTTCATACCCCTTGAATCAACCTTTGGAATGATTTTAAATGTTTTAAATACTTTATGGGGGGGGATACAAGTCAAATACTTATAGTTATTGCTTCAATCACATGTGATTGCATTTAATCACATGTGATTAATAACTAGGAAAACAACGATTTTTACCACTGTTCAAACTGTTTATCAAACTGCTTTGCTTTGAAATGTTTTACAAACTCTTTTACTATCCAAACTTATTTATAGACTATGATTCAAACAAATGCTTCTTATACTTAAACTGTTTTATCAACTTATGCCTTCAAATTGTTTTATAGATCGACATCAAGTCGATCTTCTCTTGAAATTATATTTATGCTTCAAATGTCTTATGAAAACTTATTTATGCTTTTATATATTCAATTGCATGCCCATATATGTATAGATATATAAATAATGTTCAAAGGACTTAGGAAGGCCATCCGCCCTATTTCCTTTTCCTCGATTTGGATGTGGTCTGGTGGGATTTCGGGTGACCATCCGAAGGTCGTTTCCATATTACTTATATATCATATATACATGTATAGACATAAAAGTACTTCCATATTCATACTTATCAGTACATCAATAGTTAGTTACCATCGGGGTAACACAAGTACATATACAAATATACTAGAAACAAGTACATATACAGATATACTAGAAACAAGTACATATATAGATATACTAGAAAAAAGTACATATACAGATATACTAGAAACAAGTACATATACAGATATACTAGAAACATGAACATATACAACTATACTAGAACGAGAAACATTACATATACATAAATACGTAACAATTGTGATCCACTGTGTCGGAGCATGCCTTAAATGTCATGGCCCGAGTTGTAGCCAGAATTCTCTTGGAGGGAGAGCGTGAGTTTGCGTATAGATCTATACTGGATTGACTATCCTACACCTTGCTGCTAGCTACAGCCGGACCTGCAGGTCTGCGGGTGCCAAACGTCATTTCTTTATTACGACCATTCATTATGTCGTTGTTACCAGTCGATAGCATGGTGCAATTTATCACAATATACCTTAATATAAATCCGGTTTAAGGTAGTAGTAATTAGTACAGCAGTAGTTCTTATTATACAAAACTACAGTTTACAATGATTTACCCATCACATTTTTTAGTGACAATCTCACTTAAAGCATTAATGTACAAACTATATTTTATCAAATGATAGTTATATTTGGGTAATTACACACTTTTACAATAGACGAGTTTACAAAACAGTTTAGCCTTGGTAGAAGGTTACTTTTATAGAAAATATAGGATTTTCTAAGAGATTCAAACTTTTACAAACACTTTCAAACATTTACTTACACTTTTACAAACTTATACATTGAGACAGGTTCAAACGTTTTTTGACAATAAACATTGACACTAAAATACTTATGAACTCACTAGCTTAATGCTGGTAAACTCTTTCAAAATAACTTGTATTCTCAGGTCATCAGTAGACAGGTACCGAGGCCAGCTTTTGAGAAGATGGAGTGCATTCAAGACTCATCTCATATTATTTTGTGTTACATTATTTTTGGTGTCTATATCTGTACAGAACACACTTGTATTAAAATTATATATTTAATGCAATGGATGATGTTGTTTAGTTATTTACATTTACTGTGTTGTGATACTATACATGACGTCCTCCGCCCCAGAACGTTTCCGCCGTTCTTGGTTTTGGGGTGTGACAGATTGGTATCAGAGCATTGTTTATAGTGTTCAAGTATATCAACCCATAAAAGATATACTAATCTATAAACCCAAATGGGATTAAAACACTCTGACCAAGAGTCTATACTTTAAATAATAAAATATTTAATTAAGTATACTAGTCTGCATTCATACTAAAATCAGTGTCACAATGATAAGAACAAAAGTATTACGATTGTTGAATATCACAATTGAGCTCGGGGATGTATGGTCAGTCCTGGGAATGGCATAGCCTGATCAACTATGCTGGTCCTAGGAGTGATTAGCATATGCCCTAGAATGGTTGTGATATGTTAACAAGTCTAAAAACTTACCAACAATACCACAAGAAGATCAGTAGAACTTAAACTTAAAATACTATAGGAGTATTTTGTGCTATTAGTTACACGTATGCTATATTCTTATACCTCTCTTCTCGCATAGATCTAAATGGCTAGATTCCATCATGGCGACCCGTACTTTCCTAATGAAGGCAATGTCGGGTGGATCGATGAAGAGCCCGAAGATGAGCATCCGATTCCTTTGGATGATCACCTCGCAGAAGGCTTTTCGGAGGGATCTGACTCCGAGCCTGAAGTCAACAACCTACCGCTTGTAGGTCAAGCCCCGAACAACAACCCTCGACCAGCGTTTCCAGGTCCTACACCCATGTGGGCAAACAACCTGAACCGCTGGAGTGATGAACAGGGTCAGCCCTTACCATACTTTGGGGACTGAACCTTTTACAATATCAGCGATGGTGGCTCTGCTGACAGAGCTCTGCCCGTAATCATTCGCAGAATAGCTCGTAATGTCGAGCAAGGTCGAGCAGCCATCGACCGGGTCATGGAGATTGATGCCAATTCAGGCGTCAATACAGTCCGCATCCGCGGTCTTGAAGAAGACATGGAACAGACCCGGAGAACCAACGAAACCCTACAACAATAGCTGGCTGCCTCCCGAGCTGAGGTCGTGGAACTTCGAGCTCGTCAGAGAGCTCAGGATCGACACCTTCAAGAGGTGTTTCGCCAAGTGTCCGACCTCAGGGCTCGCCCAAGGAATTCCCATCGCCATTAGATGATGTCTAGTACATCTCTGTCTTTGGATTTAGGGATAGCCTTGAACTTATGTGCTCTAAGTAGCACTTGTCTGTAAAATATTCCTAACTTTCGATACTCTAATTAGGAATCTAGGACTGTCAGTCTCGTCCTTATGGTATGATGTAAGACCTACTGTTAGGTCGATTTTCCTTGAATTTATTACATCAGTAATACCCGTACTATTGAAATATATCTAATCTGTGGGAAGAATTTGTACACTTGTGTATTCCTACTAATATTTCTTATTGTGATTTCAAACACTCATTCAACTGTTGGGCTATGGTTAGTTAGTCCATGCGTCACTCTCACGTTACTTGCAAATTGATTCTTACCATCTTTCTTGTCTTTATAAACTTATAGCTGAAAGATGCCTCCTCGCAAGACTCCCAGGAATAGGAATAATCCTGCACCTCCACCGCCTCCGGTCATCGATACTGCAGCCCTGAATGCTGCCGTAGCTGCAGCAGTGGCAACTGCCATGGCTCAGTATCACTCATCAGATGCTAGCAGAGGTGGAACCCCTGTTGAATCTATTCCAGTTGAAATCCCTGTGCGCTCGAGAGAGTGCTCTTACAAGGATTTCACAAACTGCAAGCCGAAGCCTTTCTATGGCACTGGTGGAGTCATTGCTCTCTCGCAATGGTTCGAGAAGACTGAATCAGTCTTCAAAATCTGTTCGTGCCCTGCTGCGTGTAAAGTGAAATATGCCGCATGCACCTTTGAGGATAAAGCCCTAACGTGGTGGAACGGCCACGTCAAAGCCCTAACTCCCGTCGTGGCTAACGACATGGGCTGGGAAACAATGAAGGACCTCATGACTGAGGAATACTGCCCGAGGGGCGAAGTCCAGAAGTTAGAACATGAACTCTGGAATCTGACCATGAAGGGCACCAACGTGATCGCTTACACTGCCCGATTTAGCGAACTGGTGGCCCTCTGCCCCAATATGGTTCCCACTGAAGGGAAAAAGATCGAACGGTACATATGGGGGCTAGTGCCTCCGTACCAGGGGAATGTCTTAGCATCCAACCCCACTACCTTCAACAGTGCCAAGCGATTGGCACAAAGACTCATTGATCATGGAGTCAAGACCCCTGCAACCACAACCACCCTAGCCATCCCAGAACCCTCCAAACCCGCTGGCACCAAGCGGAAGTTTTGGGATGAGAAGAAGAAGCAGCGAGCTGCAAAGAAACAACAAATCATGGCAGTGCATGCCGCGGTAACCCCTACTGCTGTTACTGCTCCGGGGAAGCCGTATGCTGGAAGTTTGCCGAAGTGCAACAAATGCAACTTCCACCACAACGGCGCCTGCCGTGAAATGCAGTGTTCTAACTGCAACAGAAAAGGACACACCGTCCGATTCTGTAAGTTCCCGGCACAACCGATCTCCCAAGTTCCTGGCTCTGGCGCGAGCCCAACTTGCTATGGATGTGGTGAAACAGGCCACTTTAAAAGGGACTGCCCTAAGGCGAGGAATACTGGAGGAGCAGGGAGGGTACTAGCAATAGGCCACGGGGAAGCAGTAGCTGACCCGACAGTGGTGACTGGTACGTTCCTCCTTGATAACTCGTATGCATGCATTCGGTTCGATAGTGGAGCGGAGCGAAGCTTCGTAAACCACAAATTTGCTCACATGCTTAAGCAACAACCACACGCACTTAATGAACAATTCACAGTAGAAATGGCCAATGGGAAAACTTAAAGTACTAATAGCATATACTTAGGTTGTCTTCTAACCTTAGATAGCCATTCATTCCCAATCGACCTTATGCCGGTCTCAATAAAAAGTTTCGACGTTATTATCGGCATGGATTGGTTAAGTCTAAATCGCGCCGACATCATGTGCTACGAGAAAGCAGTCCGTCTAAACCTCCCGTCTAACGAAACTCTTATAGTCTATGGCGACAAACCTGGTGCGAGTCTTCGCATAATATCTAGTATTCAAGCACAGAAATATCTGCGCAAAGAATACCATGCATTCCTTGCTCACGTCGTCGACACGAACCTAGAAACGAAAGAACTAAAGAACCTCCCAGTAGTGAGCGACTTCCCCGACATTTTCCCAGAAGAACTACCCGGGTTACCTCCACAACGACAAGTCGAGTTCAGAATCGACTTAGTCCCAGGAGCTACCCCAGTAGCCAAGTCGCCCTACCGCTTAGCACCAGCCGAGATGCAAGAACTCTCTGGTCAACTTAACGAACTGCTCAGCAAGGGCTTTATAAGACCAAGTTTCTCACCTTGGGGAGCACCGGTCTTGTTCGTTAAGAAGAAAGACGGATCATTCCGTATGTGTATTGACTACAGAGAACTCAACAAATTGACGATCAAGAATCGTTACCCTCTGCCACGCATAGACGATCTATTCGACCAACTGCAAGGGGCGAACTATTTTTCCAAGATTGATCTGAGATCCGGATATCACCAGTTACGAGTGCTTGAGGAGGATGTACCGAAGACAGCCTTCCGAACTCGTTATGGACACTACGAGTTCGTGGTGATGCCATTCGGATTGACCAATGCGCCCGCAGTCTTCATGGATCTGATGAATAGAGTATGCCGACCTTACTTAGATCAGTTCGTCATCGTTTTCATCGACGACATCCTGATCTACTCCCGAAGTAAGAAAGAGCATGGCGATCACCTGCGACAAGTTCTAGAGACATTACGAAAGGAGAAACTTTATGCGAAGTTCTCGAAATGTGAATTTTGGGTCCGAAGAGTCGAATTCTTAGGACACGTGGTAAGCGAAGAGGGAATCCATGTGGACCCATCCAAAATAAAAGCCATTGAGAACTGGTCAGCGCCAAAGACGCCTACAGAAATTCGTCAATTTCTAGGTCTCGCTGGCTACTACCGCAGGTTCATTCAGAACTTCTCCCGAATAGCGAAACCTCTTACAACCCTGACCCAGAAAGGCGTGGCCTTTGACTGGGAAGAGAAACAAGAAAGAGCGTTCCAAACGCTCAAACGAACCTTGCGCACCGCACCAATACTATCCCTTCCAGAAGGAATAGAAGACTTCATAGTCTATTGTGATGCATCAAATCAAGGACTCGGATGTGTTCTGATGCAGCGA
Organism: Lactuca sativa; assembly: GCF_002870075.4. Lineage (NCBI taxonomy): Eukaryota > Viridiplantae > Streptophyta > Magnoliopsida > Asterales > Asteraceae > Lactuca > Lactuca sativa. The sequence continues at coordinate 366,500,621 of NC_056626.2, read as the reverse complement.
GGTAAGGTCATCGCCTACGCCTCGAGACAGTTGAAGACACACGAGGTTAACTACACGACCCACGATCTTGAACTAGGAGCAGTAGTGTTTGCTCTGAAGATCTGGAAACATTACTTGTATGGAACGAAGAGCACTATCTTTACCGACCACAAGAGTTTACAACACATTTTCGATCAGAAGGAGCTCAACATGAGACAACGACGGTGGGTCGAGCTACTCAGTGACTACGAATGCGATATTCGTTATCATCCGGGTAAAGCCAACGTAGTAGCAGACGCCCTAAGTCGGAAAGAATATTCTGGTCGCAAGGTAAAGTCATTATCAATAACCATCCATTCACACCTGACTAAGCAAATTCAGGCGGCTCAACTTGAGGCCATGAAACCTGAAAAAGTGTTGAGTGAATCCGTTAGGGGAATAGACAGGAACTTTGAAGCCAAGGGTGACGGAGCTTTATATTTCATGAACCGAATCTGGACATCGAAACACGGTGGGTTCCGAGACTTGGTCATGACCGAGGCGCACAACACTCGGTATTCCGTCCACCCAGGTTCGGATAAGATGTATCTGGATCTTAAAAAGCTATACTGGTGGCCTAATATGAAAGCAGAGATTGCTACCTTCGTAAGTAAATGCCTTACTTGCGCAAAGGTTAAGGTCGAGTACCAGAAGCCCTCTGGTCTACTGCAACAACCAGAGATCCCAGAATGGAAGTGGGAGCGGATCACTATGGATTTCATAACCAAGTTGCCCAAGACGACGGGTGGACTTGACACCATATGGGTCATCGTTGATAGATTGACCAAGTCTGCACACTTCCTGCCTACCAAAGAAACCGACAAGATGGAGAAACTTACGAGAACATACATTAGGGAAATTGTACGGCTACATGGTGTACCTATTTCCATTATCTCCGATAGAGATAGTAGGTTCACCTCAAGATTTTGGCAATCACTACAACATTCACTAGGAACAAGGCTGGACATGAGCACAGCCTACCATCCACATACCGACGGACAGAGTGAGAGGACCATCCAAACACTGGAAGATATGTTGCGAGCCTGTGTGACTGATTTTGGAAAGGCATCGGATACTCATTTACCCCTTGTCGAATTTTCCTATAATAACAGTTATCACACGAGCATCAAGGCTGCTCCATTCGAAGCTCTCTACGGCCGAAAGTGCAGATCCCTTCTGTGTTGGGCTGAGGTGGGTGATACCCAATTAGCAAGGGGGCAAGCTTCCGACAATACTCTCACCGGTCCGGAAATCATTCGGGAAACGACAGAGAAAATCGTTCAGATCCGTGAACGATTGAAAGCCTCTAGAGACCGACAGAAGAGCTACGCCGATAAACGACGAAAACCTTTGGAATTTCAGGTGGGAGACCGAGTCCTTCTCAAAGTCTCACCCTGGAAAGGCTTGATACGCTTCGGCAAGCGTGGGAAGCTTAATCCGAGGTACATAGGGCCTTTCGAGATTCTTGCCAGAGTCGGCCCCGTAGCTTACAAACTCGATCTACCCGACACACTTCGTAACGTACATTCTACATTCCACGTATCTAACTTGAAAAAGTGTCTGTCCGACGAGACTCTCGTAATCCCACTCGACGAGATCGAGATCAACGAGATCCTCAACTTCGTGGAAGAACCTGTAGAAATCATGGACCGTGAGGTCAAGCAGACGAAACAAAGCCGTATCCCTATCGTGAAGGTTCGCTGGAACGCCAAGCGAGGACCGGAATTCACTTGGGAATGCGAGGATCAGATGAAGTTGAAATACCCTCATCTTTTCGCTTAATTGTTTGTAACTCTTATTTGCTTAAATTCTAATTTCGGGACGAAATTCCCTCTAACAGGGGGATGATGTAACAACCCGAAATTTCCATTGTACGAACATTATCTATCCAATAGAAGCTAGTCCATTTTCTGTGATTTTCACACTTTTCCGAACAAGTTTGTGTACATCAGGGTTTATGTTTAAGGAGTTATCAGGAGAGTGGACGCTCCTGGGTTTGTGAAATTTGGGCATTTCAAGTTTCATACTGTTGCAGTCCAATATCCAGAATAAAAATATTTTCGGTCAAAATATTCCAGGACTATAAATAGTTTTCTGAACTAAATTAATTCATTATTTACAATTCCAAATAGAGAAAAGCTATATTCTCTCTGACGGATCTTTGGGTTTTCATCCCAGATTGTGAGTCTACTTTACTATATATCTTTCAATACTTGTTAGATGCTTTATAACATCAATTACATGTTTAGATTACAAGATCCAGGAGTTTACCGGCCAAGAACGTTCTTGGGGAGTAAACTCCAAAACGGAGCCTAAAGGCTTCCTAGACCCGATTCCTTGCTAGACAACTTGTAAAGGACTATGTGTATGATCTTTATAGGCTAGAAATCATCCAAGAAACCCAAGTAATTGGAGTTTACGGCCAAGGAACTTCCTTGGGCCGTAAACCCCTTTTCAAGGGCATTTAGTGCCCTAAAACTTCCCCAAATGCTTAAAGACTTTAACCCTAAAATGCTTGTGCCTATTTTGAACATCAAAACACTTAAAAATCATAAGTTTGTAGGATTTTACGGCCAAGAACATCTCTTGGGCCGTAAACCCCTTTTTCTAGAGTAAAAAGCATTCCAAGCACACCTTAGGCCTTAAGACAATTTACTTTGAACACATGGGACTTGAATGGAGAGTAAAACACATAATAATCACTCCTTAAAAGGAGTTTACGGCCAAGCAACATATCTTGGGCCGTAAACTCCAAGTCAAGGCACAAAAGTGTGCCTCTTGTCCCCATTAGCCTTAGATAAAATCATGGAAGCCATCCTTGATGTGTAAGTGCCTCAAAACAATTAAAAGTCATCACCCCATAGGAGTTTACGGCCATAAACTCTAGGGTGAATGGACTTTAGGCTGTAAACTCCCCTATGGAGCATTCTAGGGCCTTAAACTACTTCATGTGTTATTCCAACAAAGCTAGGAGTGTTCTAAGATCAAGATAGCACTTTAAAACACCCAAAACCACCATGAGAGGAGTTCACGGCCATAAACCCATGAGTTTACGGCCGTAAACTCCAAAGGGTGGGGTTTGTTGGGTGGTGAACTCTTATGCAAGGCCATTTGATGTTTCAAACCCTTTTGCCTTGTCCCGTAGCAACTTAGATGCAACCATTTGGACCTTAAACACTTACAAAAAGTGTTTACATGTTCCTAAGTGTTTTAACTTATTTATTAAGTTATTATTTGTCTAATTAGTTATATATATGCTTATCATATGATAACTAGGCTCGTGCGTGTAAACAAGTCTCCGTTTGCCACCTAGCACGGTATCCGACACTGCAATTCAAACAGCTCACCACAAGTGAGTTCATACCCCTTGAATCAACCTTTGGAATGATTTTAAATGTTTTAAATACTTTATGGGGGGGGATACAAGTCAAATACTTATAGTTATTGCTTCAATCACATGTGATTGCATTTAATCACATGTGATTAATAACTAGGAAAACAACGATTTTTACCACTGTTCAAACTGTTTATCAAACTGCTTTGCTTTGAAATGTTTTACAAACTCTTTTACTATCCAAACTTATTTATAGACTATGATTCAAACAAATGCTTCTTATACTTAAACTGTTTTATCAACTTATGCCTTCAAATTGTTTTATAGATCGACATCAAGTCGATCTTCTCTTGAAATTATATTTATGCTTCAAATGTCTTATGAAAACTTATTTATGCTTTTATATATTCAATTGCATGCCCATATATGTATAGATATATAAATAATGTTCAAAGGACTTAGGAAGGCCATCCGCCCTATTTCTTTTTCCTCGATTTGGATGTGGTCTGGTGGGATTTCGGGTGACCATCCGAAGGTCGTTTCCATATTACTTATATATCATATATACATGTATAGACATAAAAGTACTTCCATATTCATACTTATCAGTACATCAATAGTTAGTTACCATCGGGGTAACACAAGTACATATACAAATATACTAGAAACAAGTACATATACAGATATACTAGAAACAAGTACATATATAGATATACTAGAAAAAAGTACATATACAGATATACTAGAAACAAGTACATATACAGATATACTAGAAACATGAACATATACAGCTATACTAGAACGAGAAACATTACATATACATAAATACGTAACAATTGTGATCCACTGTGTCGGAGCATGCCTTAAATGTCATGGCCCGAGTTGTAGCCAGAATTCTCTTGGAGGGAGAGCGTGAGTTTGCGTATAGATCTATACTGGATTGACTATCCTACACCTTGCTGCTAGCTACAGCCGGACCTGCAGGTCTGCGGGTGCCAAACGTCATTTCTTTATTACGACCATTCATTATGTCGTTGTTACCAGTCGATAGCATGGTGCAATTTATCACAATATACCTTAATATAAATCCGGTTTAAGGTAGTAGTAATTAGTACAGCAGTAGTTCTTATTATACAAAACTACAGTACTACAATGATTTACCCATCACATTTTTTAGTGACAATCTCACTTAAAGCATTAATGTACAAACTATATTTTATCAAATGATAGTAATATTTGGGTAATTACACACTTTTACAATAGACGAGTTTACAAAACAGTTTAGCCTTGGTAGAAGGTTACTTTTATAGAAAATATAGGATTTTCTGAGAGATTCAAACTTTTACAAACACTTTCAAACATTTACTTACACTTTTACAAACTTATACATTGAGACAGGTTTAAACGTTTTTTGACAATAAACATTGACACTAAAATACTTATGAACTCACCAGCTTAATGCTGATAAACTCTTTCAAAATAACTTGTATTCTCAGGTCATCAGTAGACAGGTACCGAGGCCAGCTTTTGAGAAGATGGAATGCATTCAAGACTCATCTCATAATATTTTGTGTTACATTATTTTTGGTGTCTATATCTGTACAGAACACACTTGTATTAAAATTATATATTTAATGCAATGGATGATGTTGTTTACTTATTTACATTTACTGTGTTGTGATACTATACATGACGTCCTCCGCCCCAGAACGTTTCCGCCGTTCTTGGTTTTGGGGTGTGACAGTTCTGAAGAAGGAGAAGTTGTATGCAAAGTTCACCAAATGTGATTTTTGGATTCGTGAAGTCCAATTCTTTGGTCATGTGGTTAACCAATAAGGAATAATGGTTGACCCAACAAAGATTGAAGTTGTGATGAAATGGGAACAACCAAAAAGCCTCATGGAGATTCGAATCCTTCTAGGATTAGCTAGATATTACCGAAGGTTTATCTAAGGATTTTGTTCCATATCTACTCCATTAAAAGATTTGACCCATAAAGGAGCTACCTATACATCAAGTGAGAAACATGAAGAAGCATTCGATAAATTAAAGAAGAAGTTGTGTGAAGCACCAGTTCTTTTTTACCTGACGGAGTTGAAGACTTTGCAGTCTATAGTGATGCATCTGGAGTTGGGTTAGGTTGTGTTCTGACCTAAAGAGATAAATTGATAGCATATGCATCTCAACAACTGAAAGATCACGAGAACAACTACCATACTCATGATTTGGAGTTGGCAACGATAATATTTGCATTAAAGATATGGAGGCATTATCTTTACGGCACAAAGTGAAAACTCTTCACTGATCATAAAAGTCTCCAGTATCTCTTTGATAAAAAAATAATTGAATATGAGGCAATGACATTGACTAGAGTTGCTCAAGGATTACGACTGTGAGATACTTTACCACCCTGGTAAAGCAAATCTCGTAGCTGATGCTCTAAGTCGAAAAGTAAACTTGGAAAGAAAAAATGTCAAGGGCATTAAGAATATAATTTGACTCAACGATTGTGGAAAGCATCAAGAAAGTTCAGGAAGAAGCTTTGGAGAAAAATGACCGAAAGGAAGAACGGTTAGGCAAAACAGTTGTATTTGATACAAATAATCAAGGATTGAAGCTATTCAAGATAGGATTTTGTTACCTAAGATGAGAGGAATGAGAGATATTTTGATGGAAGAAGCTCACAAAACCATGTATTCGATTCATCCCGGCAACACTAAGATGTATAGGGATCCTAAACCTTACTACTGGTGGTCGACGATGAAGCTCAACATTACAAAGTATGTGGCAGAGTGTGTAACATGTGAAAGAGTTAAAGAACAACATCAGAAACTGTACGGGAGTTTAGAACCTTTACCTATACCCATGGGTAAATGGGAAGACATCACCATGGATTTTGTGACTAAACTGCCCAAGACGAAGAACGGTCATGACATGATTTCGGTAGTCGTGGATCGATTTACCAAGAGTGCACACTTCATAGCTGCCAATGAGAGATGGTCTATGGATAAGCTTGCAAATGCTTATGTGAAGGAGGTAGTGAGAATTCACGGTATACCTTTAGCGATTGTATTAGATCGTGCTAGTCGTTTCACGTCAAGATTTTAGAGGATTTTACAAAAGGAAATGGGTACGAACTTGTGTTTAAGTAGAACCTACCATCCACAGATATGCTAAGAGCATGTACCCTAGAATTCCAAGGTAACTGGGATGAGCATTTACCCTTGGTATAGTTTTCCTACAACAATAGTTACCATTTGAGCATTAAGATGGCACCTTATCAAGCCTTGTATGGACATAAGTGTCGTACGCCGTCTTGTTGGCTTGAGGCTGGAGGAAAGTAGTTTATAGGCCCCGAGATAGTCCATCAGAATTCCAAAAAGCTAAAAGTGATTAGAGAAAGAATGTTGGAAGCTCAAGATCATCAAAAGAGTTGTGCATTGTACTTGCTATTAATGATGTAATAAAAGAATAATAAGAATAAGTGTAAATAATAGATAGACCCAATATCTATGAAAAAAGTTGAAGTAGTCGAAACATGGATTTTGGGGATATAAGGAACGTTCAAATCCGACTTATAACGAAGAAGTTATGGCTTGTTAAAATTTTACAGCAAAACCAGCATGACACCTAGAATCATAAAAAGTGAGTTTGTGATAAAACACTTTTTATCCTTAGTGATCTAAATGAAAGTCGTAGTATACATTAAACCGAGAGTGTGACAAAAGAACGTCCAACTCTAACTTCGTATGTGGAAGTTATGATTTTTCTAAGATTAAGCATAGCAGTGCACAACCCTGAATTCAAATTTTAGATCGACCGACTTTTAGCCGACACGACCTAAATGAGAATCGAAGATGTCGTTAATAGAAACCCAACGATACAAATAAAGATGAAAACGGAAGTCGTATGACAAAGTTATGAATTTTCAACGGACTGTAGCTGTCTAAGCCTATTAAAATATAACTTTAAAAATAAAGTCAAAATTAGCAGATAGAGTCTAAATGAAAGTTGTAGATTACGTCACCACCTATGCGTGGATATAAAGAACTTCGAAAATGGAGCTTGTATGCGAAAATTACCAAATTTAGAAGTCGGGAATAGATTGAAGCGAGGAGGGTGACGTGGCTTAATCTGGACAATGCTCGCTCCCCACGGCCTCACTTCGGATGACTGACAACTGGCCCCTCGTACGCGCAACATACCCTGAGGAGTAAGACCAATGTAGTCTGAGGCCATCTCATATAAATAAGTGTGAGGTTCTCCTCAATTCTTCACATATTCACCTTTTTTCTCTCTCAACACTCCAAAACTATCCCTCCCCTTCCCTAGTACTTCCTAAGTGATAGACGCGAGTCTCGCAGTGCCAGAAGGCTCCGAGAAGAAGAGCATTCAACTAGAAAGTTCTGCCCCCGTAGATCCCGGTTCCTAAGCAAGCCTCCTAGCGAGTGAGTTATCCTTACCCTACTTTAAGTATAGCTTATGTGTAAATTCAATATTATTATTATGAACCTATAAACAATATATGTATTATAAATATAATATGCAAAGTGTTATTATAATATCTTATAACTAATCGAGGTACGGGAATAGGCATTGAAGGGTCGTATAGGGTTGTTGGATTTCAGATGTGCTATAATATCAAAATGGTCCTGCCCTTCGGTGTTTCATGTCTGCTCCCTATCTGCACACAGTGGTTGAAAAGTATTGTTTAACAATGATAAAACAATATCGCTCGTAAATAGTCACAATAAATACTAGACTAAAATCTAGCGGTAATGATACTCGGTTTCGTTGAAGGAAAATAGAATTTTTAGAAGTGAAGCACTGCCCGAGTTTGGAGTAATCACTTTAACAAGTGAGTGCATAGCTACTTTGTCACAACCCAAAACCAAGAACGGCGGAAACGTTCCGGGGTGGAGGACGTCATGTGAAGTATCATAACAGTGTAATGTAGTAAACAAGCATCAACATCATCCATTGCATTAAAAGTAAAGTTTTAATACATGTGTGTTCTTTCATAATGTACAACAATAAAATGAATAATCAAAATAAGACGAGTCTTGTCTGTGCTCTGTCTTCTCAAAGCCTGGCCATCGTACCTGTCTAACTGGTGACCCGAGAATACAAGTTATTTTGAAAGCGAGTATCAACCTAAAGCTGGTGAATTCATAAGTATTTAAGTGTCATTGTCTTGTTTTGGAAAGCTATTATGAATGCCATGTAAATCTTTAAATGAAGCAGTTGATATAAGTATGAAAAACCCTAGAAAATCCCATATTTCCTACTAGTGTGAAATGTAGTATTCTACTAAGACCCGAATGTTTTGTTATGATAATGATAGTTTTTCCTTCTTTTTTACTATTACAAACAGTACTTAGTCTAACTCATCGTTTATGTGAATGTATCACAAAATAAAGTAAATAGGGAAAAGAATATAATCGTCTTCTACCAAGACCCGAATGTTTTGCTATGATAATGATAGTTTTTCCTTCTTTTTGACTATTACAAACAGTACATAGTCTAACTCATCGTTTATGTGAATGTATCACAAAATAAAGTAATAGGAAAAATACAATCATGTAAGTGTTATCCTTTTGTATTAGGATTAACACGACATCACGATTTGCGAAATGTATAACCTTTGAACATCTGTAGATTGTTCAATTTTCCTCTATAGCTACAGCAGGTGGGAGGAAGGGTTAGTCCCGTAAAGGTACTCCTAATATAAGTATTAACCGTAGGCATACGTAGATGTTCATCAACCTCTGTAGCGAACAGTAGGCCCAAGGAATGGTTAGTCCCTTAAAGGTACCCCAAATATAAGAAATAACCGTAGGCATTCGTAGATGTTCATCAACCACTGGTGCTAACAGGTGGGTTTCAGAATGGTTAATCCCGTCTAGATATCCCGTTGAACTGGGATAGGCAGGACAATTTACACAGAAGGTACTAATAAATCATCCTAGTGAATCGAGGTAGAAGTATCCATGTAAGTGTATACAGGAAAATGTATCTACATAAAGGTACGCATGTATGGTATTCATGTAAGCGTATTCATGTAAGCATATTCATGTAAGCGTATTCATGTAACATGTAATGTATAGTATAGACTCATGAATGAACTGACTCTGATGTAATTCCTTGTAATAGGAATAATGTTATGTATCTCCTAACTATCCCTATAATAGTTAACTGGAAGGTAATTGATTGTCCAAACAGGTTTATACACCCTTGCTACACAAGAGTGTGGGAAACTGAATGAAGGATGAAAACTATAACATCAATACATATAAAAGAACATAAGTGTATAGATATACTTTTGTTCAAGAAGGTAAAAATGGTTTTGTAAGACATCTAAGAGTTTTGAACAATAATTAACAATGACTTGATGTCATTTTAATAAACATTTCAAACGTAATATTTTTGCTATCAAGGTATTTTTAAGATATAAAACCATTTCATGCATCACATTTTGTAGTATGTGAAATTTGCTGAATAAAAACATAGTTATAAATACATATGATTGATTTAATAACGTGCTGTTTTCTACCTGTATTCCCCCCCCCCCCCATTTAAAGCATTTAAAATCATTTAAAACATTGATTAAGGGGTATGAACTCACCTGTTGTGAGTGGTTCTAACGGGTATGCGTGTAGGGATGAGAAGTTCCACGAATGAAGGCCCGAGACACAATAAGTCCTAAATGACATATAAGGACACATATTGACATGAATATAGTGTTTATAACATCTATATGAAAGGAAACACCTTCTGTGACTAGGAAACACCTTGACCAAGTGTTGGAATCACATGTGATTCAACATAGGAAGGTATAAAGGCACTCACATGAGTTTACTACCATGAGTTCACAGCCCAAGGGAGTTTACGGCCGTAAACTCATGGCTACTCATGTGGGAATGCAAGTTTCAAGGCTAGGAAATGATTTAGGGACATTAACTCTAACCTAGGATGAAAAAGACCACCTTCCTTGGAGTTTTTGAGGATTTCACGGCCCTTATGAGTTTACTACCATAAACGCATGGCCTTTTATGTTTATGAGGGACCTAAAGGTCATAAGGAAGCATTCTAAATTCAAGCCTAAGCCTTAGGAACTGTTTGTGGCATCAAAACACCCCTAACTTGAGTTTACGGCCCATGGACCATTTGGTCGTGTGTTTGCGGCTGTAAACACTTATGGGTGGTGGCATTTTGATTGTTTTGGGTCCTAGACACATCAAGGTAATGTGCTATGCTAGTCTCTTGGCTTAATGAAGGCATTTAGGGCATTTTGACAACTTAAAATGGAGTTCACAGCCCAAGAACATCCTTGGCCATTAACTCTATTTTATCCCTTGATTCTAAATGTTTTTGATGCCTAAACAAGCCATGGTTAGTCTCTAGGTTTAGTTCCAAAGTTTGGAGGGACATTGGGCACTCTTTGGCCCTCAATTTAGTGTTCACGGTCCAAGAAGATCTTAAGCCATGAACACCATTTAGTTGGTGTTTTGAGGTTGTTTTCTATCCCTAAACTCATTAGTGTACAAGTCCAAACTAGTTTCAATGCTTAAGTAAGGACTAGGCACCATTTGGCCCTTATAAAAGAGTTTACTCTCCAAGTTTTCTTGGGCGGTAAACTCTCAAATCTTGCGGTTTTGATCTGATTTTGATGTTATTAAGCACAATCTAAGCTATATAATACAACTAGATAGAAGTACTCACGATTTGGGATGAAATCCCGAAGATCCGTGAGAGAGAATTCAGCTTTTCTCTAGTTGGAAATGTAACTAATGAATAAATACGGTTTAGAATCCTATATATAGTCCTGGGATTTTTGGCAGAAAACTATTTTATTCACGAAATGAACTCTAATATCATAGAGTTTTGGAATAACAGAGTTGCACAAAACCCTAGTGCATCCACTCTCCTGATATCTCCTTAAGTGTAAACCCTGAAATACTCAAACTTATACCCAAAAGTCTGGAAATTCACTGTAACTGTTCTAACTTCTATTGACTTGATATGGTTTGTACGGAATGGAAATTTCGGGTTGTCACATCATCCCCCTGTTAGAGGGAATTCGTCCCGAAATTAGAATCTATGTAAGGAAGTAGGTAGAAGTGATCGAGTCGTGAGGTGGAAACTTCCTAGTCGATTGTTTCTCCCGCTCCCAAGTGAAATCGGGTCCTTGGTTGGTATTCCAATGAACCTTCACTAACGGGCGAGGGCGTTGCTTCGTCCGCTTGACCTCTCGGTCGAGGGTCACTACGGTTCTAATACGAAGGCGAGGATCTCGTTAATCTCGATCTCGTCGAGTGGGCTTACGAGAGTCCTAACGGAAAGGTATTGTTTCAAGTTCAAGACGCGAAGAGTAAAATGTAAGTTACTGAGTTCGCAGAGTAGGTCTAATTTGTGACATACAAGACCGATTCTGGTAAGAATCTCGGAGGTCCTAACTATATTGGATTTAGCTTTCCACGCTTTACGAAGCGTATTAAGCCATTCCCAGAGTGAGACTTCCTAAAGGATTTGGTCTCTCACATGGAATTCCAAAGGTTCTTTCTCTTGCTTAACTTCCCAGTCAAGGTCCACCCCTTGCTGGGTCAAAGTCGAAAAGGGTTTCTGTAATTTGCGTAGAGTTCTGAATGGACTACGATAGTAGGTCTACACGACCTAGAATTTGGCGAATTTCTGTCGGCGTCTCTGGTGTTGACAATTTCTCAACGGTTTTGACAAATTGAAAGAGTACTCAAAATTCCCACATCCCTAACAGTGTATCTTAGGAATCTGACTCTTCAATTTCAAAACTCGTGTTTAGAGAACTTAGCGAAAGTTCCTCTGAAGGTAAAGTTTCCATGGGTTCCTTCTTATTACGAGGGTAGATAAGTAAGTCATTACATGGAGAAATAACGAACTGATCCTAGTAAGAAAGATGTACCCTACTCATTTAGCTCATGAATACTATGGGCGTATTGGTCCTATCCAAGGGGTATCACTACGGACTCGAAGTGTCCACATCGAGTTCGGAGGGTAGTCTTTAAGACATCCTTCCCTAACACTCGAACTGGTGATATTCGGATCTCAGGTCCATTTCTAAAAGTAATTCTTTCCCTGCGTTTGCTAAATCAACTCATCTATGTGAGGCAGAGATAACGATTTCTAAAGGAAATCTTAACGGATTCCCCGATCGTCGAGGTACATATGATGCAATCCTTCGACTTCTGGAGGAATAAGACCGGAGCTCTCAAGGGTGAGAAGCCTGGTCTTCCAATTCTACTGTTGAGTAGTTTGCTGTGTTGTCCGGGTTGCTCTTGTATCTCCGTAGGAGTTTAGACTGTAAGGCGATCTGGTTATAAGAGTCTTACTGGGTTCTAAGTTTGTCCACATGCCTATGCAATTACTCGTAGCCTTGGGTAGTCTTCGTCCTGAAGTTCATATTAGAATTCATACATGGTTCAACGATCACAATCTCATGTATACGAGTTGTATATAATTAAGATTGAAAAGTTAGTCGAATAACTGATTCGTCCTTAAGCTCACATCCCATCGAGGGAAAAGAAGTTAAAGTGAAATCATTAATTCTAAACCTGTAGAACATTGATTATATATCACTCTCATGTATACATTCTTTAGTGATAGATCAACCGTATGAATCTTTGGATTGAACTTGACGTACTGCATGAGTGATACTGCGGGGATTCCTTCGGAAAGGAAAAGAACTATAAGGTACTCCATGCATGAGTACTTCGGTGTTCTGATATGACGGCTTCACTAAAAGACGTTTACTAAGAAAGAGATGTACTTCTAAAGTTGGTATTGCGAGGATCGAATTTACTCGAGTCGTATGATAAATTCAGAATTATATGGGAACTAAAGACATTAGATTTGAACATAAGGCGTTACAGACCAAAACACAACAATGCAACCTTTAACAGAGTTACTGAACTTAAGATTTACTACAAGACTATTGTTGCGAACTAGGTATACTACAAAAGACACGTATACGCAGCACGAGCATCCCTTAACGAACGGGATCTCGCAAAAGATAAGACTCTGGTTGCACTAGTTTTGGATGGTTCATAAGTCTGTTACAACGAAACGCCTAAATTACATTAACGTGGCTCCGGAGTAGTCTCTCCTGCGACGGTGGTTGGTAGTAGACTTCCGTCTGTGCCAACATTTGCTGCCTTTGGGCAGTTCCTTCTGTAGTGACCTACCTTGCCACAACCGTAGCAAGCCTGGTTTACACCGGTGTTGGGCACTTGGTTGATCGGCCTTGTTAGGCTCTTGCAGTAACGTATGGTGTACCCCTTTCTGTTGTAGTTTGAGCACTGCATCTCCCCACAAGGTCCATGGTGGTGATAACTGCATTTGATGCATTTTGGGAGATTTCTAGCATATTGCCTGGCTGGGTTAGGGACAATTGGGATAGCCGAAGGGATGGTAGTAGGAGGTACCGATGTCGTGGCTGTGATGGTTGTTACTAGTGGTTGTTTCCTGTTCGCCCTTCGAAGCGATTTGTCCTTAGATTTAGCCCAAGCCTTCCGTTTGTTACACTTGGTCTTGGGACTCGGGGTATCTTGGTAGTTTGTTGCTCGTTGAGGTACTTGATTGTTACCTGGATTGGAATTGTTGTTAACAATCCTGCTAATATTTGCGTTGTTAGCGTTCAGGTGGGTCGGAATAGCTGACACGGCAGCCGAGACTGCAGCTTGAAAGGTAGCTGCATCAATCTGAAGAGTTGGTGTTTTGTCGAGGGGTTGATTGTTTTTCTTTGGTGACATGATTCTGTTACACGGAAAGAAAAATGAATTTGTGAGCGAGAATGGTTGAACCTAGACATAGTTCGATCGCTCATGTAAAGTATAGAAGTGTGCACTCTAAGGTTTGACCTACATCCCTATGATGCAGTCCTAGTACGGAATGGAAGTATGTTCACGAAGGTTTGACTTACATCCCTATGATGCAGTCCTAGCAATGATCGGAAGTAAGCTCGTACAATGGTCTCAAGGCGTTTGTTGTTCGAGCCGAGGTATCGTTGGTTGGTGAATAACATGATCCAACCATTAAAAGAGACTTGGAGATGTCTCCCGAGCTAAATTGTTATAGTCCAATGACTTGGCTAGAGCATATTTCAGATAGACTCTAATGAAAGTATGATAAGAGTATTTGAATAAAGAATGACACAGAAGTTAGCCGACTATCAATATCTTTGATATTCATGACGTACAAGTTCGTGAAAATGACCTTGTAAAAAGGTCTTACATCATATCCAGAGAAGATAGTTCATGACAGCATAAAGACCTAACCAAAAGTACTTATAGTACAAGATAGTTTCATAGAAAATGCCACATCGGGCATAGACAGAAACACGATTCCTTTCTAACAAGGAAAATAAAGTAAGGCATCTACTACTTGCGACGGTCATCCCTCTGGTGAACTCTCAGTTCAGCCAGTTGGCGCTCCACATCAAGTAGGTGTCTTTCATACACCCTCTCGCGTACTCGATGTTCTATGACTTCGGCTCGTGATTCAGCCAGTGCTTGTAGCAGGGCTTCATGGTTTCTATCAGATCTCTCACGAGCATCTTCTAGACGAATGGTGCGGAGTGTATGCATTCTTGTATCGGCGACAACTTCAGTGATAAGATGTAGGGCTGTCCAGCCTTGAATCTCATTTCGGGCCACTCTGCGGACCAAGATTGGCAAGATTCTGTCTGCTGAGCCACCATTGCTCAGGTCATAGAAGCTTCGGTCACCATTAAATGGCATGGTCTGATCTTGTCCTTGGCTCCATGTTTCCAAGCATTCCACCCACTCAGGCGTCGGGCCATGAAAAGCCGGACGAGGTTTAGGAATTGGAAAGGGAGCTGCCTGGGGTAGGTTCTCAACCTCGGGTTCGGAGTTAGCACCGTCCGAGAGGTCTTCATCATGGTGATCATTCACAGGGATAGGATGATCATTCTCTGGCTCTACTTCAAACCATCCGGTAATGACCTCGTTCGGAAGGTACGGGTTGCCGTGGGGATGGAGTCCAGCCATGTTATCTACGCGAGAATTAGGGTAAGAAAATAATTATTAGACGAACTATCTAGATAATTATTAGAAAATCTTCATTAGTTATATCGTTATTTGTAAAGTGCATACCAGTTATATGTAATCAACACAGGATAGGCCTTCGAATAAGTGACCTTAACTCCAAATTCACAAGGAATAGGGGTAAAGCAAAATTTCACCGATTCTAAGTCTATAACATCCTAGTTACATATAGCCTTAGTGTATCCACTTAGCAACTATCAACTTAGTAATGAAGATCCTTTTTAGTTCTCAAGTAAGTAATTATGGTAACACAAAACACCCCTATGGTACTTTAGACTTAGGTTCTGTTATAATGTTCTCATTGTGGTAATGTTGGTAAGTTTTTAGACTTGTTGCCATATCACAACCATTCTTAGGCATGTGCTAATCACTCCTCAGAACAGCATAGTTGATCAGGCTATGCCACTCCCAAGACTGACCATACATCCCCGAGCTTACCTGTGATATTCAACAATCCTAATACATTTGTTCTTGTCATTGTGACACGGATTTTAGTATGAATGCAGACACGTATACTAAATTAAATATTTTACTATTTAAAGTATAAACTCTTAGACAGAGTGTTTTAATCCCAATGTATTTATAGTTAGTATATCTTTTATGGGTTGATATACTTAATTCACTATAAACAATGCTCTGATACCAATCTGTCACACCCCAAAACCAAGAACGGCGGAAACGTTCCGGGGTGGAGGACGTCATGTGAAGTATCATAACAGTGTAAAGTAGTAAACAAGCAACAACATCATCCATTGCATTAAAAGTAAAGTTTTAATACATGTGTGTTCTTTCATAATGTACAACAATAAAATGAATAATCAAAATAAGACGAGTCTTGTCTGTGCTCCGTCTTCTCAAAGCCTAGCCATCGTACCTGTCTAACTGGTGACCTGAGAATACAAGTTATTTTGAAAGCGAGTATCAGCCTAAAGCTGGTGAATTCATAAGTATTTAAGTGTCATTTTCTTGTTTTGGAAAGCTGTTATGAATGCCATGTAAATCTTTAAATGAGGCAGTTGATATACGTATGAAACCCCCTCGAAAATCCCATATTCCTACTAGTGTGAAATGTAGTCTTCTACTAAGACCCGAATGTTTTGTTATGATAATGATAGTTTTTCCTTCTTTTTTTACTATTACAAACAGTACTTAGTCTAACTCATCGTTTATGTGAATGTATCACAAAATAAAGTAAATAGGGAAAAGAATATAATCGTCTTCTACCAAGACCCGAATGTTTTGCTATGATAATGATAGTTTTTCCTTCTTTTGGGACTATTACAAACAGTACTTAGTCTAACTCATCGTTTATATGAATGTATCACAAAATAAAGTAAATAGGGAAAAGAATATAATCGTCTTCTACCAAGACACGAATGTTTTGCTATGATAATGATAGTTTTTCCTTCTTTTTTACTATTACAAACAGTACTTAGTCTAACTCATCGTTTCTGTGAATGTATCACAAAATAAAGTAATAGGAAAAATATAATCATGTTATTGTTATGCTTTGGTATTAGGATTAACACGACATCACGATTTGCGAAATGTATAACCTTTGAACATCCGTAGATTGTTCAATTTTCCTCTATAGCTACAGCAGGTGGGAGGAAGGGTTAGTCCCGTAAAGGTACTCCTAATATAAGTATTAACCGTAGGCATACGTAGATGTTCATCAACCTCTGTAGCGAACAGTAGGCCCAAGGAATGGTTAGTCCCTTAAAGGTACCCCAAATATAAGAAATAACCGTAGGCATTCGTAGATGTTCATCAACCACTGGTGCTAACAGGTGGGTTTCAGAATGGTTAATCCCGTCTAGATATCCCGTTGAACTGGGATAGGCAGGACAATTTACACAGAAGGTACTAATAAATCATCCTAGTGAATCGAGGTAGAAGTATCCATGTAAGTGTATACAGGAAAATGTATCTACATAAAGGTACGCATGTATGGTATTCATGTAAGCGTATTCATGTAAGCATATTCATGTAAGCGTATTCATGTAACATGTAATGTATAGTATAGACTCATGAATGAACTGACTCTGATGTAATTCCTTGTAATAGGAATAATGTTATGTATCTCCTAACTATCCCTATAATAGTTAACTGGAAGGTAATTGATTGTCCAAACAGGTTTATACACCCTTGCTACACAAGAGTGTGGGAAACTGAATGAAGGATGAAAACTATAACATCAATACATATAAAAGAACATAAGTGTATAGATATACTTTTGTTCAAGAAGGTAAAAATGGTTTTGTAAGACATCTAAGAGTTTTGAACAATAATTAACAATGACTTGATGTCATTTTAATAAACATTTCAAACGTAATATTTTTGCTATCAAGGTATTTTTAAGATATAAAACCATTTCATGCATCACATTTTGTAGTATGTGAAATTTGCTGAATAAAAACATAGTTATAAATACATATGATTGATTTAATAACGTGCTGTTTTCTACCTGTATTCCCCCCCCCCCCCCATTTAAAGCATTTAAAATCATTTAAAACATTGATTAAGGGGTATGAACTCACCTGTTGTGAGTGGTTCTAACGGGTATGCGTGTAGGGATGAGAAGTTCCACGAATGAAGGCCCGAGACACAATAAGTCCTAAATGACATATAAGGACACATATTGACATGAATATAGTGTTTATAACATCTATATGAAAGGAAACACCTTCTGTGACTAGGAAACACCTTGACCAAGTGTTGGAATCACATGTGATTCAACATAGGAAGGTATAAAGGCACTCACATGATTTTACTACCATGAGTTCACGGCCCAAGGGAGTTTACGGCCGTAAACTCATGGTTACTCATGTGGGAATGCAAGTTTCAAGGCTAGGGAATGATTTAGGGACATTAACTCTAACCTAGGATGAAAAAGACCACCTTCCTTGGAGTTTTTGAGGAGTTCACGGCCCTTATGAGTTTACTACCATAAACTCATGGCCTTTTATGTTTATGAGGGTCCTAAAGGTCACAAGGAAGCATTCTAAATTCAAGCCTAAGCCTTAGGAAGTGTTTGTGGCATCAAAACACCCCTAACTTGAGTTTACGGCCCATGGACCATTTCTGCATGTGTTTGCGGCCATAAACACTTATGGTTGGTGGTATTTTGATTGTTTTGGGTCCTAGACACATCAAGGTAATGTGCTATGCTAGTCTCTTGGCTTAATGAAGGCATTTATGGCATTTTGGCAACTTAAAACGGAGTTCACGGCCTAAGAACATCCTTGGTCGTGAACTCACTTTTAGCCCTTGATTCTAAATGTTTTTGATGCCTAAACAAGCCATGGTTAGTCCTTAGGTTTAGTTCCAAAGTTTGGAGGGACATTAGGCACTCTTTGGCCCTCAATTTAGTGTTCACGGCCTAAGAAAATCTTGGGCCGTGAACACCATTTAGTTGGTGTTTTGAGTTTGTTTTCTATCCCTAAACTCATTAGTGTACAAGTCCAAACTAGTTTCAATGCTTAAGGAAGGACTAGGCACCATTTGGCCCTTATAAAAGAGTTTACTCTCCAAGTGTTTTGGGCGGTAAACTCTCAAATCTTGCGGTTTTGATCTGATTTTGATGTTATTAAGCACAATCTAAGCTATATAATACAATTAGATAGAAGTACTCACGATTTGGGATGAAATCCCGAAGATCCATGAGAGAGAATTCGACTTTTCTCTAGTTGGAAATGTAACTAATGAATAAATATGGTTCAGAATCCTATATATAGTCCTGGGATTTTTGGCAGAAAAATATTTTATTCACGAAATGAACTCTAATATCATAGAGTTTTGGAATAACAGAGTTGCACAAAACCCTAATGCATCCACTCTCCTGGTATCTCCTTCAGTGTAAACCCTGAAATACTCAAACTTATACCCAAAAGTCTGGAAATTCACTGTAACTGTTCTAACTTCTATTGACTTGATATGGTTTGTACGGAATGGAAATTTCGGGTTGTCACATCATCTCCCTGTTAGAGGGAATTCGTCCTGAAATTAGAATCTATGTAAGGAAGTAGGTAGAAGTGATCGAGTCGTGAGGTGGAAACTTCCTATTCGATTGTTTCTCGCGCTCCCAAGTGAAATCGGGGCCTTGGTTGGTATTCCAACGAACCTTCATTAACGAGCGACGGCGTTGCTTCGTCCGCTTGACCTCTCGGTCGAGGGTCACTACGGTTCTAATACGAAGGCGAGGATCTCATTAATCTCAATCTCGTCGAGTGGGCTTACGAGAGTCCTAACGGAAAGGTATTGTTTCAAGTTCAAGACGCGAAGAGTAAAATGTACGTTACTGAGTTTGCGGAGTAGGTCTAGTTTGTGACATACAGGACCGATTCTGGTAAGAATCTCGGAGGTCCTAACTATATTGGATTTAGCTTTCCACGCTTTACGAAGCGTATTAAGCCATTCCCAGAGTGAGACTTCCTAAAGAATTTGGTCTCTCACTTGGAATTCCAAAGGTTCTTTATCTTGCTTAACTTCCCAGTCAAGGGCCACCCCTTGTTGGGTCAAAGTCAAAAAGGGTTTCTGTAATTTGCGAGGAGTTCTGAATGGACTACGATAGTAGGTATGCACGACCTAGAATTTGGTGAATTTCTGTCGGCGTCTCTGGTGTTGACAACTTCTCAACGGTTTTGACAAATTGAAAGAGTACTCAAAATTCCCACATCCCTAACAGTGTATCTTAGGAATCTGACTCTTCAATTTCAAAACTCGTGTTTAGAGAACTTCCCAAAAGTTCCTCTGAAGGTAAAGTTTCCATGGGTTCCTTCTTATTACGAGGGTAGATAAGTAAGTCATTACATGGAGAAATGACGAACTGATCCTAGTAAGAAAGACGTACCCTACTCATTTAGCTCATGAATACTATGGGCGTATTGACCCTATCCGAGGGGTATCACTATGGACTCGAAGTGTCCGCATCGAGTTCGTAGGGTAGTCTTCAAGACATCCTTCCCTAACACTCGAACTGGTGATATTCGGATCTCAGGTCCATTTCTGAAAGTAATTCTTTCCCTGTGTTTGCTAAATCAACTCATCTATGCGAGGCAGAGATAACGATTTCTAAAGGAAATCTTAACGGATTCCCCGATCGTCGAGGTACATATGATGCAATCCTTCGACTTCTGGAAGAATAAGACCGGAGCTCTCAAGGGTGAGAAGCCTGGTCTTCCAATTCTATTGTTGAGTAGTACGATGTGTTGTCCGGGCTGTTCAAGTATCTCTGTAGGTGTTTAGACTGTAAGGCGATCTGGTTATAAGAGTCTTACTGGGTTCTAAGTTTGTTCACATGCCAATGCAATTACTCGTAGCCTTGGGCAGTCTCCATCCTAAAGTTCATATTAGAATTCATACATGGTTCAACGATCACAATCTCGTGTATACGAGTCGTATATAATTAAGATTGAAAAGGTAGTCAGATAATTGATTCCTCCTTAAGCTCACATCCCATCGAGGGAAAAGAAGTTAAATTGGAATCATTAATTTTAAACCCGTAGAACATTGATTATATATCACTCTCATGTATAGATTCTTTAGTGATAGATCAACCGTATGAATCTTTGGATTGAACTTGACGTACTGCATGAGTGATACTGCGGGGATTCCTTCGGAAAGGAAAAGAACTATAAGGTACTCCATGCATGAGTACTTCGGTCTTCTAATATGACGGCTTCGCTAAAAGACGTTTACTGAGAAAGAGATGTACTTATGAAGCTGGTATTGCGAGGATCGAATTTACTCGAGTCGTATGATAAAGTCAGAATTATATGGGAACTAAAGACATTAGATTTGAACATAAGGCGTTACAGACCAAAACACAACAGTGCAACCTTTAACAGAGTTACTGAACTTAAGATTTACTACAAGACTATTGTTGCGAACTAGGTATACTACAAAAGACAAGTATACGCAGCACGAGCATCCTTTAACGGACGGGATCTCGCAAAAGATAAGACTCTGGTTGCACTAGTTTTGGATGGTTCATAAGTCTGTTACAACGAAACGCCTAAATTACATTAATGTGGTTCCGGAGTAGTCTCTCCTGCGGCGGTGGTTGGTAGTAGACTTCCGTCTGTGCCAGCATTTGCTGCCTCTGGGCAGTTCGTTCTGTAGTGACCTACCTTGCCACAACCGTAGCAAGCTTGGTTTACACCAATGCTGGGCACTTGGTTGATCGGCCTTTTTTGGCTCTTGATGTAACGTATGGTGTGCCCCTTTCTGTTGCAGTTTGAGCATTGCATCTCCCCACAAGGTCCATGGTGGTGATAACTGCATTTGATGCATTTTGGGAGATTTCCAGCATATTGCCTGGCTGGGTTTGGGATAATTCGGATACCCGAAGGGATGCTAGTAGGAGGTACCGATGTCGTGGCTGTGAAGGTTGTTACTGGTGGTTGTTTCCTGTTCGCCCTTCGAAGCGATTTGTCCTTAGATTTATCCCAAGCCTTCTGTTTGTTACACTTGGTCTTGGGACTCGGGGTATCGTGGTAGTTTGTTGCTCGTTGAGGTACTTGATTGTTACCTGGATTGGAATTGTTGTTAACAATCCTGCTAATATTCGCGTTGTTAGCGTTCAGGTGGGTCAGAATAGCTGACACGGCAGCCGAGACTGCAACTTGAAAGGTAGCTGCATCAATCTGAAGAGTTGGTGTTTGGTCGAGGGGTTGATTGTTTTTCTTTGGTGACATGATTCTGCTACACGGAAAGAAAAATGAATTTGTGAGCGATAATGGTTGAACCTAGACGTAGTTCGATCGCTCATGTAAAGTATAGAAGTGTGCACTCTAAGGTTTGACCAACATCCCTATGATGCAGTCCTAGTACGGAATGGAAGTATGTTCACGAAGGTTTGAGTCAGCCCAACTCGGGGAGTTACTTGCTGGACTCGATGAGTCATCCCAACTCGGCGAGTCCAGAAAGTGACTCGGAGAGTCCAGGAGTCAGACAGAGGGAAAATCGAGATTTTTCTATTTTTTTTACTGAAGGATAATTACCAAAAACTTTTTTCTTCAATAAAATTCAAATTTTAGCAATATTTGGTGATCATCCTTACCAAAATAGAAGATAATTGTCAAAATTAAGATAATAACTTGTTTTATAAGATAAATATTAATTATTTTTAATTTTGTTTTGAATTATCTAATAAGAAATTGAATTAGGTCAAATTTAGATAATTATCAATTATCTAAATATTTATAATTATTTGTAATTTGATCTTGATAGTTTTAAAAAGTTTCAAAACTTGCCCTCAAGTTTTTGAATTTAAAGTTTTGATTAAAAGTTTAATTATGAAATATTTAAATTCTAAACCCTAATGATTTGAAATGTTTCAAAACTTGCCCTCAAGTTTTGGAATTTAAATTTTAATTAAAATTTTAATTTTAAAATGTTAAATTCTAAAACCCTAATTTTTTGAAAAAATTCAAATTGCACCCTTATTGTTTTATTAAATTAATTAAGTGTATAATTAAAAGAGAGTTAAGAAATCCATAATGATATGGTTTACATTTAATTAAAGTAAAAGTGTAATTTGTTAAATTAGACCACATTGCATTTTAAAAGTGTAAAATACACCCTTATACTATATATAAAATTAAAAGTCTAATATTATATATGTATAACTTAAATGTCAGTCTTACCGTTAGTAGACCTCATTCACGAAGCTGGTCTATAAGGGGTGTTTAAGGAAGCGGCCTGTAAAATGATCGTCATTGGGTATCCACTCTTACCCACTGTACTCTTGACTAGTGGAGAGTCGTTATCCGAACGGGTAGGATTGGCAATCCATTTCCATTAAAATTATAATGAATTATAAAGTAACTAAATGTTTTTACAAAATTCCCAACATTAGTTACTTTAGGAAAAAGTGAATTGATGCAATTCCATGAAATTACACTTTATACCCTTGCTAAGACATTAGTGGAGCGTGTGTGGTTAACCGGTATATTAAATGGGTTCTAAGCAATGGTAGCGAAGGGTGACTTGATGTTTGTCATAGTTCGATGGAGCGTGTGTGGTTAACCGACACATCGAATAGGTGACTATAACATTGGGGGCACCATGTAAGTTTGCATGGTTATTCACACCCTGTTTTGTGATCCTCAGCATCCCAGTCACAAATCGAGGGGCATATCGAGATTTAAACATGCCATTGAAAAGTTCAATGAATCTCAAAGGATCTAGGAGTTTTCAATACATTTAAAACTTAATCTCTTTTTCGTTTTTCATGGTGGAAAATTAGTGAATCGTCATTTACTTACCTTCAAATGTTCTGCAATTTTGGTTACGGTATCCCTCTCCTAAGTTGTAGAGTATTGTGATGGGTCCTAGCCTTAATATCTCATTTGGGTGTTTTATTAAGGACCCAATCAAGCAACTGACTTGAATTTTCTCCCATTTTGTATATGTCAAAGTATGACAACTATGGTCTTCCCAAATCCATTGGATCAAACATGAAGATGATATTCCACGATTCGATTGAGGAACAAGAGATCGTGCTTCACTTCCTCCACCTCCTCCTATTTTTCTCCCTAACCCACAAGTTCAAAGGCTTGAAAAGTTCAAGCTCACTGAAGCCCTTTTGGCAAGTAAACATGAAGTAGGAAAGTCAGTGTGTGCACACGTCTTAGAGATGAAGTCACACATTGATAGGTTAAGAATGTTTGGAGTCATTGTCTGTGAGAAGTTGGCTGTTGACTGGGTTCTTCAATCGCTTCCTGACTCATATAGTGAGTTCTTAAGAGAGTACTATATGATAGACCACGATGTGACCCTTATCGATCTCACCTATTTGCTTGTTGATGCTGAATTAGCATTGATTGTGCGCATTGGAGAAGCAAAGTTGATTGGTAGATCTACCTCCATAGACATAGGCAATGGCAACGAAAGGCATGCCATGGTCGAAAAGTTTGATCATAAGAGAAAGGCAAATTCTGAAGTAGTTCCATGTGTTGTTCCAAAAAGGTCAAGTTTCTTTTATTGCCATGAGAAGGGGCATTAGAGACGAAGTTGTCCTGTTTACCTGAGAGATCTAAGAGATGGGAGAGTCAAGACGTATGACCCTACTTCAGGTAAAATCCATTAACTAACTCTATAAGTTCCTATTTTTGATTCTTGATACATTATGTGATAAGATTACATTTTTGATGTTTTGTAGAATCGAAGAGAAGAAAGGAAGCTTAAAGGAAGAAGTGAGTTGAGTCTGATAATGAAGAAATGAATTTCGATCGCATGGATTCACAGATCGGATTTTTGAGCTGCTACTTTAGAGTTAGGATAGATTGCTAAAAAATTTAATAGCATAGATTTTCAATTGAGTTGCGTTGTAAGGACAAATTTTTCCGCAATAAAATAAATTTTGATTTTGTCTTATTTATTTATCCTTGAAATGACATCTATGAAAAAATTGATGTTTGTGTATTTCTATTATGAGCAATGTTGAAGTCGATGTGATTCTTAGTTATGTTATTTATGGTAGTGTCATAATTTTCTAAGTAAGGAAAGATTCCTATCGCCCAAGTTTCAATTGGACAGAAACTTGGAATCATACAACTTGTATTGTGTGATGTATGGAAATCTTGGTACTTAAGTAATTAAGACTAATTCCTTGTTCACATAAGTATGTGAGTCAAGTGAAGGACTAAAGGAACTAGTACACAATGGTGTGCACTAGTCAAGTCCACCATAAATAATAATAACATTATTCGTAATGATTTACTAAAGGTCTAGTAAATGTGGTTATACTTTCAAGATTAAGTGTAATTCTGAAAATGTTTCAATGAATGGCAGAACGAATAAGAAGAATCAATAAGGCAGAAAGATAAAAGTATCTCTAATCTGAAAAAGATGGGAGAGTACTTTGTATCAGGTTTTATGATCGTCTTAATGATTAAGAACCATATCACAATTGATCATCTAAGGACATCTTAGTGCACTAGTATAGCTAAGAAGAGGAATCGAAAATTGTTGAAATGGTTAAATCAAAAGAATGAGTCATATTTCGTTACAAAAATCAAGTCTTAGAGTTATACTCCAAGATTGTGAATTGAGTGACACATCTTAAGAAGGTCTAACACACTCATCAAATGTGAAGTAGAAAATTGTTTTTCTTACTCTTGCAGGTTTGAAATTAGTAAGTTGTGATGTCTTGGAGAAGACAAAGACCAACTAAGACCAACTGTCTGTAGTGGTTTGTCTTGATATAGACACACACTAATTCTAGAATATTTGTTTTATCAATAAATGTTTCTTGATAAGAGAATCTAGTATGTCAAGAGGTTAGTGGGAGTCTAAATGATCTTGAAAAGTTTCAATAACTAATCAAGAGTAAACCTACTAAACACTAGCATATGACTTGAGGATTGTAGCCTATCGTGTTGACATATTCTTGTTTCTGTGCCAATCCAGTTGAGTTGATTATGCATATGAGTTCTACGAGTTCTCAATAGACTGCATAAGGCAAGCACCTTGTTCAATGAAAGTACATTGACTGGCATAGGTGAGCTGCTAAATAAATTGGAAACAATGGTGGGACCCTTGATGGCATGAGATTAAGTATGAATTAGTTTTTTCCATAAGAGTTTGAATTTGTCACAAACATTATCTTATGATTATGGTTGTGACAGATTCGCATGGATAGGAACACATGTACCATAAAATCTAAGTGTCATGAGGTTCTTCTCCTTCATGAAAATGATTGTGAGGAAACGCTTTCACTAAGAGAGATTTTAAGGAGATAGTGATTATGTAAATTGCATTCTCAAATTTGATTATGATTACGACATCCCTCTTCATAATTCGAATTGTGAGATTTGGCAATTAGTTTAAACATTTAAGACTTATTGCTATAAGTGCTGAAATTGTTTAGACACACATATAAGCTATCTAAGGAAAGGTGTATGGGGTTGAGAATCTTAGATAAAGGTTTATCGAAGCATATTGTATTAGAAATATGAACTTTGGAAGTCAATAAGTATTGTTTTCTAGAAGTCCAAATATCTTCTGAATACGTGTCAAATCTAGTAGGAGCATAAATGTTATGTTGGTATTGAGATAATTATCATGTTAGTGGGAGCATGATTATTATTTTAAGTGTTGCAAGTTAGCAATATTAGTTATAGAAAAACAAAAGTTTCACCTTGCAAAGTTGCAAGAGTTAAAAAATAGTTTTTGGTATAATTAAGGGAAATAATGTTATACTTCGTTTCCAATCTAAAAGCTTAGATCGAGAAATTTTAATTGAATTTAGTCAAGGATATATTTATTAACTGCATTCTCAAAGTTCGATTATGATTACGGCATCCTTCTTCATAGTTCGCATTTTGAGAACATGGCAAATAGAAATATTATGGCAATATTATAGCAAGAAACTGGTAAAGTATCATGTTTTCATTATGAACCGTATACCATACGCTTCCGGTATAGGATCGATTACATATGCTGTAATATTCGACTGTTCTAAAATTTTCCAAATGCCTAGGGCATTTAGAGGAAAAAAGGGAATAGAACCGGATTTGACTAAAATAATTAAACAACTGTCAAGGACAATCTAAAGTTCGCTAAGGATTGGTCGCTTGTGGGCAGTTGGAAGTATAGTAACGAATGGACCATAATGACATTATTATGACTAGATATGATTCTATTAATAATGAGTTTTTGTATGGCAAATATGGAAATGTTTCCATATTGGGAGTTGGATATCGAGAATCTATGTCTAGATTAGAAACTTTTATGCAAGAATAATATTTAAAGGAATGTACTTTGAATGTGAGACTTCACATCTATGGAATTATCTTGTAACGATCTCCAATATACCACTTTGTAATTTCATTGGCAAAGTCTTTGTGACTTTGGCATTGAGATATTACGAAAGGACCGTTGCATAAAATGTTAGAATCTAACATATTCTAGTAGTGGCGAGAATTTGTATTCTTACACTAATTGATTAAGATTAGGAATTCTGAAATGAGAATCATTCGAAATGTGTTCATTTGATCTATTTCACAAAGTAAAGACCATAGATAAACATAGTGTGCATGCTTGGTGCATGGGACAACTGTTGTTATAATTCAAGTAAGAAGTTGATTACCCGAAACACAAATAACAAGTAATCAATATGGTGATTAAATAAAATGTGTTTTATTTATACTCAAAAGTTTGGGGCCATATAAGATTAGTATTATTCTTGTGTTTCACTTTGCATTTTTGATTTCCCGAATAATAAGATTATTCAAACCCTCCACAGTCGCTCATACTTTGGAAGTAGGTATGAAAGAAGACTATCATGAATCCGTCTGTAGATTGACTAAAGTGTTTAGACATAGCATAAGTTTGCTGCAGAGTTCATGAGTGCTGCTATAAAATTAGAGTATTGGATTAAACCTACGCTCAATTGGATCGCTTCATGGATTTTATCACGAGTGATTGGTGAGACGATAATATCTTGTATTCTTGAAACCGAGATGTGTGAGTTGTATTCTGCAAGTCGGTTGCACATTGATAATATGTAAACGCACTAGTAACTTGGTGTTATAAAACATATTGTTGTGTGTGATTTGATGAGTAGGTACAGGCGAGCATTCGAGTTGAAGTTTATCTGTTCCTTTTACCCAAAGTGGAAAAAAAGTGATATCTGTGGGCCCCTCGATGATTTAGTGTTGACACCCTAAGCGCTTGGCCAAGCCAGGACTAAGTTGATGTGTTCAATTGTATTCTGTTGTCAATCGTCATAAATCGGAAATAGGGAAACAACACATGAACATAGAGTATGATTAAAATCCATGTCTCAGTTCATATGATATCTAGAATGGAGGAATATATGATCCCTTATCTAAAGGAAAAGTTGCTGATAAGATCAGAGTTCGACAACATCTTTGAGAGCTAAGATTGCTAATCGGATTGTACTTACATTATAGTTACTAGACTTATCCAAGTGGGAGACTGATGGATTAGTGTCTGAGCCCGTAACTATATTTGGTATGTACTTGACCCGATTATGCATGGTCCTTTTGGGTTGCCTTCACCAAAGCAACTTGATAGGATGATTTATGGAGAAAGAGGATTAATCATGATTTATTAATGTATTATATGAATAATGTATTAAAGGAGAAATCATATTGTTTAATTAATATTAGTCAATAATTAATTAAGAATTAGTTTTGTGACTAAAAGACATTAATTAAACTTAGGGGACTGGAATTGTAGTTATAAGAACATTGCAATTGGGCTATGGATCACCTTGGAACATAGGTTGGACGAATTCTATGGAACCCATAAGGAATTTGTCCAAGGGGTGTTATAAAGGGAGTCCATGGGCTGCTTGGAGCCTAATCAGTCAAATTAGGGTTTCCTTGTTTGCTAACCCTAATGACCTCACTATCTAAAGACCTATATGACCCCAAAAACATGGTGAACTCTTTTGAAAGAACCCTAGGACGTTTTTGGTGCTCCTGCTCCTTCTCATTAGTCATTCTCTTGCTCTTGGTGTTTGTAAACCATTAGAGGAGTGACATTTGTGCCTCTAAGATCCAAGGAAAGAAGATTGAATTGCATGTACAACAGAGAAACCTAGATCCAAGCTTTAGGGTTTGCATGAGGACATAGGATGTTATTTTGTATAAAACCCATCATAAAGATGGGTAGATGGTATAGATGATGAAAGATGAAATAAATGATAAGAGGCCTCGATGTTTAAGATGATTCAGTCATCTAGCAGAGTATAAATGACAACCACAGACTATTCTATACAGTCTAGTGGAACGCTAGCAGACTGGCAACCTGTAGGTGTTTTTGAACTAACTGTGCACGAGGTGTACTCCATCCCCCTCGTGGTTGCTTTATTTGACATGTATTGCTGAGTAATCCCCTAAGTAGTGTTATCATCCCAATGAAAATCCTTAGGCTAGGTCCCTTACTTTAGATACTTTAGGGACAGAAAGTGAGGATAACGAGAATGGGTAATCGGGTTGTTTGATTTGATGAAATTAATAAACTTAATTATTCTGGCTTGAAAACCTTATGTGCTCACCAGGCTCCCAATCCTGACCCACATAGTTTCTTGTATATAGGTAGTGGCAATAGAGCACATGAGTGATGATCTGATGAAAGATCAATGGATTAGAGGCTACTAGAATAAATAGATGTTGTAAGTCCTACGTTGTTTCTTTTTATGTTTTTGATCTATATCGACAATGACATCTCGAGGTTTTTAATATAATGAAAATACATTTCCTTGGAAATGCTTTGATAATTTGCTTATCATATTTTTGGGAACAAATTCTGCAACATATTTCTTTAAAAATATACTCTGATTTTCAAATAAAGCATAAACAAATCGGTCTTTTATGGCCGTGAAATTGGGGATGTCACATATGTGGAAGTGGGAAGAGATTACCATGGATTTTTATCACGGAGCTGCCAATGAAGGCACGTGTAGTTGATTCTATCTGGCTCATTGTGGATAGATTGACCAAGGGTGAACCTTTCGTCCCGATTGCCAAGAGTATATCTGTTGAGAATCTAGCTGACATCTATATTCGGGAGATGGTGGTTTGGCATGGAGTGCTAGTTTTGATGGTTTCAGACCGGGATGTTCGTTTCACTTCCAGGTTTTCGAGGAAGTTTCATGAGGAGTTGAGTACTCAGCTACATTTTAGTACAATATACCACCCCCATACCGATAGTCAGAGCGCGCAGACGATTCAGACGCTCGAACATATGCTCCGGGCATATGTGTTAGATTTTGGAGGGAGTTGGGATACTTACCTTCCACTGGTTGAGTTCTCCTACAATAACATTTATCATGCCAGTATTGAACGACCACCATTTCAAATGTTGTATGAGAGGAGGTGCAGGACCCGGTTTGTTGGGGGGAGGTTTGGCATCAGGTCACGGGGAGTACTATAGTGGTACTCAAGACTAATGAGTTAATTCAACAGTTGCGCAACAGGTTGCGATTGTATAACATTCATAAAATTTCATAAAAATTTAAACTTTTCCAAACCAACCAAAAATCATAAATGTTTACATAATAGTTTTCAAAATGTGTTTATCATCAGAGTTTCTCCCAAAATCTCAAAACATAACATGAGGAGGTGCATGATCATGCCTTCGCCTTTCTGCGATCCTCAGAGGTACCTGAAACATAATCCAAAACTGTAATCCCAAAGCTTAGTGAGTTTCCCCTAAAGTACCAACACAACACAAAACCAGAATACTACAATAAACAACATGCATACATATCCTTCAATCTAACCGGAACGCCCGACCGACCTACAATCTATCTAGTATGCTCACAGAACCTTCAACATGACTTGTACACCACCTCGGGACTTCAGCATATCTGGAACATTCTCCAAACCTTTGGCCTGACTGGTATGCCGCACTGGCCTTCAGTATATCTAGGACACCTGGGGTCTGTTGGCCTTCAGCATAAAGCAGGACCTTCTCAACCCAACCATACATAACATGTTGACATATACATAACAAATAAACATATAACCAGTCAACAGACAAACAGGAAGATCTTACAGATCACTAAGCATAAAATCATCCTATCTACCAGGATACATATCTAATAGATCACTACAATACTCAGTCATGCAATAATCAAGATAATAATCCCAAAGGGGCAGCCTTGGTGCCTTCAACCTAACAAGTATAGTGAGGAACACTCAATTCATACTGACGAATTGCACAGAAAACCTCCGACTGCTGGCCCACTAAAATTGGGAACGATCGCAACAAATAAACATCCAATTAACAATTAGATTACCATCCTTGATTAATGACCCAACTTAGGGTAAATGGCCACTTTACCCTATCCATAATTAGGCCAAGACCTAGGACCAATTCTTGATCCAAAAGCCCAAAAATATACAAGGCCCATTATTGGCCCAATTTTCCAAATTGGGCGTAACCCCTTATTGGGCCTTATCATAAGGTTCAACTCTTCCCTTGGCCCAAAAAACTCATACTCATGTAGACCAAAAAGGCCCTAAGCATGCAAGCCCAAAAGGTGTCCCAACACTCGAAGCCCAAAGTCCGAAATCCTATCAGAATGGGTACGTGGGGCGTACTCCTTCGGTATGCAGGGTGTACATTGAGCCTTGCATTGACCCACAACAGGGTGGTTCACTGAGTACGCAGGGCATACTCTTCCTTACGCGGGGAGTACCCTCGTAGAGTCCAAACAAAAATAAGTGCTTAATGGCTTAAGCACTTAAGCCCAAACTTCATATCCATGGTCCAAATGCACCTTAGAGTCCTAAAGTCTCCAACTTTATGACTTTAGACATCCAAAAGTTCTTAATAAAAGGTCTCAATCCATTAAGACCCTTTTTCAAAATGCATGGGACACTTCTAGCCATTGGGACCTCATTTTTATGATTAAGGACCTCTCCAAGGTTCTGAAAGGACAACTCAAATCATCTAGAACATGGCATGCTCAAACCCTAAAATTTAGGGTTTCATCCGAACACTAGTAAGCCCAACGTACATATGTGTACACCTAGCATACTAGGACGTGCCCTAGTATGCTTATCGTACTCACATATACGCTCAACATACACCTCCTGCCCCAAAATTTACCAATATTCCACTAGGGATTCTTAGGGATAATTCCAACCAACTCCAAGGACCAAAATGACATAATTAAAAATCAAAGGAAGGATTTGAAAATACCTGAAATCCTGGATGTTACAGGGTCGTGCACAGATAACAAGAAGATTTATGTAGACCATCAACGTTCAGACCTTGAGTTTCAGGTGGGGGACTTGGTGCTTCTAAAGGTGTAACATTGGAAAGGTGTCATCGGATTTCAGAAGCGGGGGAAGTTGGGTCGTATATTTATTGGTCCTTTCAAGATTTCTGCCCGAGTAGGCAAGGTTGCATATCAGCTGGATTTTCCCGACGAGCTCAGTCAAATCCATAACACCTTTCATGTATCTCACCTTCGGAAATATGTGGTCGATGATTCTGCGGTTGTCCCTTTGGATGATATTCAGTTTTATGATCTCCTGAATTATGTGGAGAGACCAATTGTGATTCTTGATCGAAAGACAAAGACCTTGCGTAACAAGGAGGTGAATCTGGTGAAGGTGCAATGGCAGTACCAAAAAGGTTTTGAATAGACATGTGAACCTGAGACCGAGATGAGGAAGCACTACCCCGATCTGTTCAAGGCATAGGACTTCGAGGGTAAAGTCATATTCAAGTAGAGGGAGAGTAATAACATTCAGTTTTAAGGTGCATGATTTCGAGGTTTCCTTAACATTTGGATGAAGCCACGACATGAGCAATGCCCCTCACGTCGTGAGCCAAGGTTGACCTATTGACCCACAATCCTTGAATATCATGACGTGAGCCCTTTTTGCTCACGACGTGAGAGCGGTCTAATGACCAAAACCCTGATTTTTTTTTCGGTATTTAATGGAATAAGAGGGCTATGGTTGTCTACCCTTAGCCTCCATCACACTCTAAGCCTCCATCACACTCTAAGCCTCCATAAACCATTATATCAATCATTCTTGAAGCCCTTAGTCAATTTTGGTGAATTTTTTAGCTTGAAGAACGAGAGAATAAGCAGAAAGAAGTGCTCTAGTGGTGGAGTGGGCAAAGTATCATCATCATCATCATCATAATCTTTTCTTGCTATTCGACCTTTGCAAGTATCAAACGTTCAAATTTTATTGCATATTATAAATAGATCTAGGATTGTGTCCATATTTATTCATGTTAAACATGCTTGAGTGAAGTAAATCCATAAAGTTACCAACTTTATGGATTCTAAGGGTTCCTTGATCATCATATTGTCTAGATCAGGAAGTTGGTGAGGTATAAGAGTCATAGATGAGAGTTTGATGTATATTCTCCACTTTTTGACCTAGAATTGGTTGGGTCATGCATGGTTCAAGCATAACCATAAAGCAAGCATTTTATGGAACTTAAGGGCCACATTCATCTTCTGGATTAGATGGATTCAATGTCTTAATGGAATAAGGACTTAACACCATGACTTTTGGCTCCAAACTAAAGTCACACCATGAGATATAAGGTCTCACGACGTGACAATGATAAAACCTGTAAATTATTGAGTTCATGGAACTCACAATGTGACTCTATGATTCCCACGTTGTAAGGTCAGTCCAGTAGGAATCCCTGACTAAATTGCCTGAGTCTGGAGTGAGTTGCTGGAACTGGACCTGCTGGACTCTCACGGCGTGACTAAGGACTGGTCACGACGTGAGACCAAATATTGGGGTTTTGTCCGATGGATTTGACTCGGTTGACTTTTGACTTTGATCGGGATTTTGAACAATTTTGAATAAGAGGTATTTTAAGTATTTGAGTTTTGGTCACTGTTATCTGTAAAGGTGACCGGTAAACTTGGTTTCAGAGCAGCGTGTGGTTTCAGCTTATTATTCATTTGTGAGGTCAGTTTTCTCATTGTATCCATGGGTCGAAGGCACCAATATTGGCCCATTACTATGTTATGTAGGATGATAACTATTATGTAGCTTATATGTGTTTGCATGTTTAGGTTGAAATAAACCTAGGGTAGCACCCACTATCGTATGTTTAGGTTAAAATAGACCCCAGGGAGAGGCCCACTATTGTATTATTGGGTTGAAAGATACCCCAGGGCGAGGACCAGGGTAGGGCCCATATGCATTGATCAGGTTGAATTACACCCCAAGGCGAGGCCCCAGGGCTAGCCCAAATATGCGTAGCGGGTTGGAACACACCCAGGGTTAAGCCCAGTTGTATGATTGGTATGTGGTACTTTTGGGAACTTACTAAACTTTATGCTTACATTTTATGTTTATGGTTTCAGGTACTTCCGGTTCGAAAGGGAAGGGCCCGACGTGATGACACAACATCCTCCCATCATGATTTCCTCAGTTTTAGTAATTGTACTCTTATATTTTGGATATTATATTTGGTGATGGTTTTGAAACAATTTAATGAATGAAATTGATAGTCTTTTAATAAAAAAATTTATCATGATATTTGGTTTGTTACAATTGAAGTTAAGTTCCATTGCTTAAGCATATATTTTTCTTTTTAGAATTTGTAGTTTTGAGTATAATAAAAAGAAGAAAAAAATAGAAAAGAAAAAAAGTTGCAAAATTTTGAGTGAATAAAAGCCTACAAATGTATAAAGATTAAGAAATATGAAGGAAAGTTCAAAATTTCCAATTATTGAAGAATCAAGTTGAAGAAAATGAAGAATAAAGCAAAACTTGCCAAAATTCAAAGTTATATTATTCAAGTTGTAATTTTTCTTTCTACATTATTTTACCATATGTATTCTTGGGAGTTTAACTAAAAATACGTTGAGGTTAAGAAAGTTTTCTGGGGATGGATTCGGAGTGATGAATAAATGAATGTCATTCAAAATAAGTGGAATCGTTTATGAGGATTGTAAGTATTTAAAGCTTCGGAGGTAATTAGGATCTCGATTATTTGTGCAAGAATAAAGCTTACGACATGACTAACACTCCTTCACGTCGTGACCAAGTGTCCCCAGAAGATTCTTACACGGAAAGCTCAAATTCATTGATGCATTCGGGATAGATACTGAATTCACTTCGTGACACCCTTATGGTCACGACGTGAAGACCGAATATAAGGAGACTATATATAGTTCATTATGAGGACTTTGAAGAGATGTTGCATGTTTTAGATGACTCCTGTGACAGAAAGCTATGATTAAGAGCGACAATTAACCCTTTTAAGATTGACGATTAAGATATTAGAAGATTGTAGCAAGAGATCACATAATTCATTCGGTTTGCTTAGATTGATCATGTCTAGCTTAATTTCTTATGTGTTTATGTGCTTATTTTGTGCAATTATAAGCTAAATCATTAGGCTTTCGTTTAGGTAATAAGAATCCTAATATTATTTGTTAGTTTTTACTTTTCATGGATTATTAAGTTGGTTTACCTTGTGTTTGATTTATCAATACCTAGCATGTTACAAGTTTTAATCGTTGTTGCTAAGATTCAAGTTTAGTGTAGTTGAACCATCACTTTAATTACATGACTTGTCTACCTAGTTGTTTATGATCATTAAATTGCTAGAATTAGTGATTGATCAAATCCTAATAGGTAATAAAGGTAGTAATTTTAACTGTGTTAGAGAATACAATTTGTTCATAATTATGTTTGGTTATTTGTCTTAATCATAGATAATGAAGCTTAGATATATCTTACATAGCCCAATAATCTTAAATAATTAATTAAGTGTCCACTTATGTATGATCATTGCATAATTGTTCATGAATTTGTGAAAACATTAGGAGGTCGGATCAAAACTTCCAATAACTTTTATATTGGTAACCAACTGAATTAATCTATATTTTAAAACTAACCACTGGAAAAAGGGGATATAAAACTAAATGAAAGTGTCTACATTATCTTAATTACAATTGTTTTTAGTTAGTTGTTTTCGTTAGTTGTAGTTAAGTTAATCTGACATTGCAAAATCAGATAAAACTCTCACTTTAGTTGTTTTATTTAGATCAATTTTTACTATTTATTTTATTAGTTAAACATTTGTTTCTTGTGATCAATATCTAATTTATTTTTCTATATTATTAACTGACTAGATACACTATCTATAAATATATTAGTAGATAAAATAGTTAGAGTCATAAATTTATAGGTATTTCTATGCACATCATTGAGTTTATTATGGATTATTAAAAAAATATATGACGAAACTGAAATTACTCCTCTACTATAATAGATTTGTTAAACAAATATAAATAAATATATATATATATATATATATATATATATATATATATATATATATATATATATATATATATATATATATATATATATTAACGATTAAATTATAACCTTAAACAAAAAATACATAAATAATATATATCTTTTTAATATGAATTAAATGTAAACATTGACATTATTATTCTTTTGGATATAAATTCTTGGACCAATCACATGAGGTGTCACATTCTTATTCGTTAATTGCAGACCTTGGTTGACTGTCCACTTATTTTCAATTCTTTCCTTTGAGCCCCTGAAGAAATATTTATTTCATCAAAGCCCCTCTTTTTCGTTTCTTCTTTCAAAAACACCCCAAACAACTTAAAAGATTCTCCTTTTCCTCCCGCATCATTAAACTCATCGCCGGCAGTTACCGTCGCCGTCGCCGTCGCCATCTCACCAACCACAGCATCTCCTTTCATGATGCGATTGATGTAATCCGGCGCCACTTTCACGTTTTGTGTCAGAAACGCCACCAGATCGTCGCACTGTTTCTTCATTTGTGCAAGCTCCGACGTCAGAATCCGCTTCTCCTTTTTCAGTTTCTCGTTTTCGTCGGACAAATTCTCCAGCTTCTCCACCGTCGGAGTGTCGACTGATCCTGGATTCTTCGAATCCGGCGAAGATGTGGAGCTGGATCCGAGATCATCACCGGAAATACTTGGCGATTGTGCCGGACCACCGTCACCCGTCGGCTTAGCTTGGGACGACTGTACGGTTTTCCGACGACGGATTTCGATGAGAAGCTCTCGTTGCCCACGCTTAAAGTTCTCATTTGCGAACTCCCATTTATCCGGCACAGTTTTACGGAATCCCTAAAGAAACAAAAAAGTTAATCACGATTGCGTAATTGAAACGAATTATTTGCAATGAAGAATTATGGATTCTAGAAAGAAAAGAACTAGGTGGCTGAATATGGCATATAAGTCAAAGATAACTTATTCGGAATAATAGTAGAATCTGTTCAAAATCTAGATCCTTCGATTGATTTCCGATTTTATTGTTTAACAGACCCCACTGAAATAATGTGAAACTAAAACCACTACTTGTTTTTAATGGAAACTAGCCTGTTTCCATTATGATTATGAAATATCTGATCATTGAATGGATGAAGTAATGAACCAATATTTTTTTTTATATGTATTAAAATAAAATTAAAGTAAACTAACTCTTTTCTACCAGGTTGATAGAGATACATGATGAAAGTAAGAACTAAGAACATGAAAATTGAGCTATGAATAGAGATTTTAATGGTGAAAATAGATGAGAGAGAGAGAGAGAGAGAGAGAGAGAGAGAGAGAGAGAGACAGACGTACATAAGTATTAAGCTGACGAACGAAGCTAGAGAAATTATTGTGTTTGAAGGAATTAGGAAGCAAATCCCTAGCGAAATCAGCAGTTTTCCAGACAATGAACGTTGATCCGTTTTCATTCCACGAAATCACATCATCAGTCGCCGGATCATCCACCAACAGATACGTCTTCGTCAGAAACGGCGCCGGAACAGACCGATTCGTCATTTTTTTTTTCAATCTCACCTACTTCCGATCGATATCTCTTTCTCTAAATAAATTACCTAAATTCTACGCTAATTGAAGAGCTAAAATCAAGGAATTAATTAACTAACAACTAAACAGCAAAAGAGCAGTGAGGAATTCCCAGCTCCAACAGTAAAATCCAGAAAGGAACAATCGAGATCGAGCCAGATCGTAATTCGAAAGGTGTATTGTAACCGTAGATGATGATGATGACGATGACCTTTTAGTTTCTTCCATGAGCGTGTACTTGTTGAATTCGAATACACCGGAGAAATGACACGGACATAACTTCCGCCACAATTCTGTTTCCTCTCACGACGGCGACGTCCAACGATGACAAATCACGAACACGAACACCAACGGAGTATGACGATGCTGATGAGTATGATTAACGTGTTTGATCTATGAAGAATTATGAGGATTCGTGCACGAAAACAATCTAAAGATGATTTATAGAACCCATGGGAGAGGGGTGTTCTAGAAAGGTTTGGAAAAACAAGTGTGAAGCTAGTGGGTGGGGCCAATTTGAAAATAAGAAAGAAGACTGTTTTTGTTTCTAATGAGCTTCCGGAAAATTCAAAAAGCAACGGCACTAGATATTGAAAAATAAACATTTATGAAGATGAGTTTTAGAAGATGTGATAAATGAATTTTATAAAATTATAATTTGTTAAGTAATGAATGTATTGAAGATTAATTCATAAAAATATGTAAATTGACTAAATAAAGAATTCAAAAACTTATAAGGAAGGGTTGAATTACTTGGTTACTAAGTTAAATGAGTTGAGTAAATGCTACTATTATGTTGCTATTGGTCTTTTTGTGATGTTTATGTTAAGTTATATGAATTGATTGTGTTTGAATTTTCTTTAAGATTCAATATATTTTGAAAATAATTGTTTATAAATATGATATGGTGTGTAATTCTGATTAATCACGAGCATGTACGTAAAATATATACATTTCGAGATGGGTTGGGATCTAATACACAACTAATACATATGTAGAAGGTAGCCCCATTGTGAAGATGACAACAAACTATGATGAACATGGTACATGGAGAACTCGGAATTAAGCCCATTGTTAGTTTGTGACTTGATCTCACATGAAATGAATGTCTGTCTCAATGTGTTTCATTCGTTGATGTTGGACAAGATTTTACGACATGTACATGATATTGATATTGTCAGAATAGACTATAGTTTTCTTCTCTTGTGGAGAATAAAGCTTTTATATCAAATTATGTATACAACATGTTTCAGCAAATGTATTTGCCATCACCCGGTATGTATTTGACATCAGACATTTGATCGTGAAATAACACCATGACGTTTAGAAGACCAAGATACAAGATTATCCCATTAAAATATGTAGTACACATATGTATATCATTAAGTAGAACCCCCCCCCCCCCCCCCCCCCCCCCCATAGGCCTCAATAAGACTGAGGCTCTGACCATGTTATAAGGTTGGTAGATGTAACTCGAGATCCAAGGTGTCGTAAATGTACCTAAGAATATGTTTGAGATTTTGTCAATAGGCTTCTCAAGGTACATCTGAGTATAAGGTAGTCCCTTGATGAAGATGAAGATGCGGACAAAATGTGATCCAAGGATATAAGTGTAACACCACATTGAAGCCCCTTGTTTCCATTTGATGTGGCACGCTTTAATCCTTTTTCAACATTATATACATTTTCCAAAATCTATCTATGTATCATTGGCTTGGAAGTTTGATATCAACTTAAAAAACTTACAACCATCACTTATGCGATAGACAATCCAAAAATTGTTTACATGGTGTTTTATTTTTTCATGACATCGGACACTTAAGTTCCATTTAAATATATTCCAACATTATTAAATATGAAGTTTTAAATAAGACGTAAATCAAATATCGGATAGCTATCAACAGTTGATTCGTGATTCTTTTTACTTGGGTGTGTGAATACTTTTCTTTTTTGGATAGGATGAGAGTTTTAATATATTAAATGATTATATAAATACTTTGCATTGAAGAATTTAGTGCGAGTGGTTTCTAAGAAGATATGACGAATTTTACAAGTATAATAATAGTGATTTGGCTAAATTTTCAACACGCGGAGTTCGTTTGAAGATCATAAGTAAGTAGCTTCTGAAATGACTTCGTATATTATAATATTTTATTTTTCCATTTATCTATCAACTTAACTAGTTTGAGTTTTATTAGTCAACAAAATGCAAAGCAAGTTGTTAACAGGTGCAGCTGTTGTTCTATAAAAATTTAATATAAAACTCTTCGAATATCATACTTGAAAATAAACTCTTCGAATATCATACTTGAAAATAAACTCTAAGAATGTGTTTGAAAATAATTCAAACACACTTCTAAATCTTTTTTTAGCAAGCATGTCACTTTTGTTAGCTTAAGCCGCGTAATAACATGTAAAAAGTTAACAATTCGCTTTTCAATTTCCTTTATGTTCTAAGTGATAACTACTTAACTAAATCCGACTTAAAATAATAGAATCTTGATATTTGACTATAAAACCAGAAACGAATGTGATACACTAAGACCATCTCTAATTCACTTCCATTTTTTCCCCAAAAAATAGAGTAAAAAATGGGGTAAATAGTGTTTCATCTCCAATCATACTTTATTTTTTTCCTTCATTTTTATCCCCAAAAATAATATTCCATTTTTATAACTTATATAAATTGTTAAACACACTCCTTTTATTAATTTGGTTTTAACAAATGTATAATTTATATTTTTTTCGAGGGAATAATATTAAATAAACAATATTATATTTATAATATGTAATTATAAGTTTTTATAAAATAGGTTATTGTGTTTTAAAATTTCAGTATGTATATAAATTTTAATGTCAATTTGATAAACAAAAAACAAACTTAGTATTTATAATGAATTAATATAATTTAATATATAACATGATAATATAAGTATTAAATATTATATTTAAATAATAATTAATAGATAAAAAAATCAGAAATGTATAAATTTATAAACCGAGGGACCAAAACCAACAACTCAAAGTTCATCCCCATTTTGGAGGAAATGAATATTATAACACCAAATTTGGTGTTATACTATTCATTTCTCCCAAAATTGGGGAATAAATGGGATAAGATTGGAGAGGAATAAGAAAAAATGGGGAAAAAAATTGAGAATGAGAGTGGGTTGGAGATGCTCTAATCGTCAAATTCTTCCACGCCCGAACAAGGTCAACCATTTTGATTGTGAAAATGTTGATAGAATGGATAAGAACCTAGTAATTTTTAGTGTTTAATCTTTATGATACTCCTTTTATTTACTATATATTCAGTAAGTAAGAAGGAAACCATGCAATGATGCTACAACATCAATAAATTCTTCGGTGTTCACATAATGTTAATTCCATACTCCGCCTGAACACCATTCAAAAATATAAACTAGTGAAATTACTTTTTTGCCCCTTTCAGATTCCCCATTTTTTAAACACGATTCTTCCAACTTTCTCATTGAACTCAAGAAGCTTAGAATTGTCATCCAATTTTGCCCTGAAAATATAAAATTCTTTTTAGTAAAAAAAAATTGTCAAAAAAAAAATTGCTCCTAACAACGGTAGATGCTATGCTATTTGAGGCTAGTATTAATTATGAATTCATATTACAAAGTAAAAAGAAAATTTTGAATTTTAACTATGGTTGTTTTAATTACCTTACAAACATGTCATGGATCAAGAATATTAACCAATAAACTGTCACATTTTAGATCAACATAAAAAAGATAATTTTGAAGATTTGAAAGGATCTGTGCTTCTTTCCAAAAATCAGTCGTTTGTCGATGAGTATTTATAGGAGATAAGTTGATATATATATATATATATATATATATATATATATATATATATATATATATATATATATATATATATATATATATATATATATATATATATATATATATATATAAACACATAATGTTTGAAGAATTCTTATTCATTTGTTGCAATTATCCTATTCGAGGATTTTAATTATAAAATAAACATTAATATCTATTATCCCTTAAACGTTTTGCGTGAATTCATGGGCGTTACAAAACGTCTTTAAGACATTGCATTTTTTTTTATCATAGGATAACTTATTTGGATTTTGAGGTCAAATTATAGTCCTTGAATAAGTACTAGTAATGTAAATAATCAAAATTTTCTCCAGTGGAATGGTATTAATTCTTTTTTCAGCATGTATCTGTTTTTGACTGGATTGAGTAGATAAAGCTGATCATTAAATAACTCACTTTATTTTTAGACCCTTTTCAATCCTCAATTTGTTGTTTGATAGGTTCAACAACCAAGTCTGAACAATTCAATCAGGTGGCTTCAAATCCAGACCTCCTCTAACCTTGTGATTTTTTAAAATTGATGTTTTTCTTCAAATTAAATACGAATATGAGTTTATACCTACGTTTTTGATATCATGAACTTGGAAATTATTATATTGGAAGCCTTAGTATCTTTGTCTCACTTTTATGTAGGACCTTCGTGCACAACTTAAGGAATTAATTCCATACATAACAACTAACTAGAAAAGTGCAACCGGTGATGAAAAATATCATTAATCACTCATTTTTGTACAGGAGCCATGAAAAAGATAAAGTCAAAATATGGAAAAGTTCAATTGGGTAACAATATTGTTGATATGGTAATCAATGATTCTTACTTATAGCTTATTCTGTCAACTTTTTGGTTTCACTATTGATTTAAGTTTCATAATGTCTACATCTTATGTTACAAATTTTCACAAGGTATCTGGTGGGATGAGAGGAATCACAATAGGAAACATCCTTACTTTCTTCTATAGCTTCTTTTGACTGGAAAGGTTAACTATTAATATGCCATTTGTTTTATTTATTTTCTTTATGGACATATATTTTTTTTGTTTCTATATTCTCCATCAATAAAGATACCAACAACAAAACAAGTGAATGATTTGTCTAAAGAATTAAGTAATTGTGCCATCATCACATCTAATGTAATTTCATTTCCTTTTAGTCTAAATATATAAAAAGTTTAACTTTTTATTTATCGATGAATTCCGTTTATTGCTACAGATCATATGTATAAATCCATCAATACATTACCTATAATAGCTCATCCAAAGACTCAATTTGTGACATCCCAATTTTTACGACCAGAAAAAACCGATTTTTTATGTTTTATTTTGAAAATCAAAGTATCTTTTCAAGAAATATGTTGTAGAATTTGTTCCCAAAAAAAACATGATAAATACATTATCAAAACATTTTCGAATAAATATATTTTATTCATTTTAAATTGTTGGGATGTTATTGCCAATATAGAAACATAAGCATAAATAGACCTTACATTCATTTACACTAGTGATCTACGTCTCCTTAATCTCTCAGTGTAATGTAGCTTCATAT
Organism: Lactuca sativa; assembly: GCF_002870075.4. Lineage (NCBI taxonomy): Eukaryota > Viridiplantae > Streptophyta > Magnoliopsida > Asterales > Asteraceae > Lactuca > Lactuca sativa. The sequence continues at coordinate 366,457,403 of NC_056626.2, read as the reverse complement.
CGACACATGTGATACAAATAAACTGAATGAGTCAGATTGGGAAACGTAGTGAGTACATAGGGATTTTAATCCCACAATGTTATATATATATATATATATATATATATATATATATATATATATATATATATATATATATTAGAACTCACAAGTATACAATTTCACCATGTATAAACAACTCTCACCCCACCTCATCGATCCTGTCAACAACACTGTCCATACTCTCGGATCTAAAATTTACCATTTTACTTATTCCATACTCCCGGATCAAGTATGTCTAATCCATGCTCTTGGATCAATAACTGTGCCCATTCCATACTTTCGGACTAGGGACAATTGACTATGCCTCAATCCATACTCCCAGATTAATGACAAATAACTATGTCATATCCATACTCTCGAACTAAGGACAATTGTCTATGTCTAAATCCATACTCTCGGATTAATGACAAATAACTATGTCCTATCCATACTCTCGGACTAAGGAAAAATGACCATGTCTAATCCATGCTCTCAGATCAATGGCATATTTTAAAGTTCTATTCTCCGTGTATATCTCACTCGTACTCATAAGAAGATACTACCCAATATGTCTCATAATTAATTTAGGTTTACTCTTTATCCTAAATCATCATATATTATTAGGTATGTTCTTTAACACGTATTTCAGACAACATCAAATAATTCACACGTAAGCATATATTTAATATTTCAATCAGTACTTGCATTAAAATCATGTTCATGAAAGGGACTATACACTCACTTGTCAAAGTGATGATTCCAAATTCGGGTAGCGCTTCGCTTCTAACAATTCTATTTTCCTTCGACGAAACCTAGCATTATTATTGCTAAGTTTTAGTCTAATCTTTATTGCGACTAATTATTAGTCTAGATTAATCATTAACTCAAAGTCTACTTTCATGATCTATCAAATAATGAACAACCAGGTAGGATCATATCGGACGTAGGGTCCGTTTGGTATACGTAGTATACTGTTTGGAAATCCCACTTTAAACACCTCACTAAATCACAACCTAGACATCATCTACGTAAGTAGATCAATCGGTATAATGACTTAGAATCATTGATAAATCTTGTTTATAAGTTCATAATAACGATAATGAACTTAAACATAAGTTATACTTAAAGTAATTTAAGCGTAACTCACTTACCGGGGGGTTTGGCTAGGAACCGGGCTCTACGGGGGCAGAACTTCCGAGCCGAAAATCTCTTTTTCTCGGATCCGTCAGGTGCTCCGGAGCTTTCTTCTAGTGCTAGGGAGTTTCCTAGGGCTTTAGGGGGTTTTGGGAGGTTGAGAGAGAGTTTAGAGTGAGAAAGAAAGAATGGAAGGTGTGAGAAATGAAGGCACTTTTGCATGCTATCTATAGGCTGAAATACTGCTCAACTCGTCAAGTTGGGGCCTCCAACTCGTCGAGTTGATGTCACCCTCTGGTGGCAAGGCTTAGGGATAAAGCAATGGCCCAGATTCAGCCACGTCACCCTCTTCGCAACAGTACTGTGCCGACTTCTAAACCCTGTAACTTTCGCATACAAGCTCCTTTTTTGACGTCCTTTATATCGACGCGTATGTGGAGACATAATCTACAAATTTTGTTTCGACTCCGCTGACTAGTTCTCGACAAATTTTAAATTTAATAGTATAATAATATTACACTGTTTATGACCGTGTAAAATTCATAACTTCTATATACGGACTCCGTTTTCGTCCTTTTTATTGTTGAGCTCCTATTACTGAGATATTCAATTCTCATTTAGTTTTGTGTCGGCTAAAAATCACTCGATCTGAAATTTGAATTCCGGGCTGTATACTGCTATGCGAGATCTGGGGGTACGAATGGCCGCACTTGTGGGAAGTGTGGCAAGAGTCACGAGGGGACGTGCAGAGATGGGGTATGTTACAAGTGTGGGAAGGAGGGGCATATCGCGAGGGATTGCCCCAAGGGATTTTCGGGTTGCTTTCATTGCAACAAGACCGACTATCGGAAGGCTGAGTGCCCTCGGCTACATCAGGGATCAGCGCAGGGATCTACGCCTGCTGCTAGGGCTACCGAGGTTCGGCCAGCGAAGGCCAAGGCACCGAAGGCTCGCAGGAGAGCCTTCCAGTTGACAGCGGAGGAGGTCCGCGCAGCACCCGACGTTGTGGCTGGTATGTATTCTTCCCTCTGTTTATTTTGAGTCTGAGATATTATGTTTATATTATGATATGCGTAGGTAGTTTTCTTGTGAATTCTGTACTTGCCTTGGTGCTATTTGGCTCGGGTGCGAGTCGCTCTTTTGTGTCATTAGATTTTAGTCACCATATCAGTATTTTTCGAGAGACATTGAGTCGACCTCTTCGGGTTTCCATAGCTGACGAGGGAGCGGTTTATGCTACTGAGGTGATTCGGGGATGTGTACTCGAGATCTTCGGTGTCGAATTCCCGATTGATCTGGTCCCGATTGCGATGGGGGACGTTTGTGTTGTAGTGGGTATGGATTGGTTGAGCCACTTTGGGGCTGTGATAGACTGTGAGTGGCAGTTGGTGATGATACGAGACCCTAGTGTGGGAGTGCTTACAGTGTACGGCGAGGGTACCCGTCGTGAGTCAGCATTTTGCTCGGCTGCTAGGGCGAGGCAGAGTCTACAGCAGGGTTGTAGTGGGTTTGTGGCCTACGTGATGGACACACGGGAGGCAGTGGAGAGGCCGGAATCAATTGATGAGGTGCCGATAGTGTGAGAGTTTCCTGACGTTTTCCCCGAGGAGCTACCGGGTGTGCCTCCCGAGAGGCAGGTGGAGTTTCGCATCGATTTAGTTCAAAGAGCGGCACCTATTGCTAAGGCACCCTATCGCCTTGCGCTGCTAGAGATGCAAGAGTTATCCTCGCAGCTTCAGGAGCTGTTGGGGAAGGGATTTATTAGACCAAGTAGGTCGCCTTGGGGAGCGCCGATCCTGTTTGTCAAGAAGAAGGATGGTTCACACCGGATGTGCAATGATTACCAGGAGTTGAACAAGTTGACGATCAAGCACCGTTATCCCTTACCGAGGATCAATGATTTGTTCGATCAATTACAGGAAGCATCTTGGTTCTCCAAGATTGATCTGAGGTCTGGGTATCATCAGATGAAAGTGCGGGATGAGGATGTCCAGAAGACGGCGTTCAGAAATCGTTATGGGCATTACGAGTTCGTGGTGATGCCTTTTGGGCTCACCAATGCACCGACATCGTTCATGGATCTCATGAACAGGGTATGCAGGCCGATGTTGGATCGTTCGGTGATCGTGTTCATCGATGACATATTGGTTTATTCGAGATCTAAGGAGCATTATAAGGATCATCTGAGAGAGATCCTCGGGGTGTTGAGGGCAGAGAAGCTTTTCGCTAAGTTCTCCAAGTGTGATTTCTGGTTGCGAGAGGTCCAGTTCTTGGGACACCTCGTGCACCAGAATAGGATAATGGTCGATTCGGCCAAGATTGAGGCGGTGATGAGTTGGGAGGTGCCGAGATCCCCCACCGAGATCAGGAGCTTTCTGGGATTGGCTGGCTATTATCGGAGATTTATCAGGGATTTCTCCAAGATTGCGGTTCCTCTCACTAGGTTGACCCGGAAGGGCGTGATTTTTAGTTAGGGTCCAGAGCAGCAGGCCTCATTCGAGACACTTCATCAGAGATTGTGCGAAGCCCCGGTGTTGGCCCTTCCGGAGGGAATGGAGGACTTTGTGGTATATTGTGACGCATTGATATCGGGACTGGGTGCGGTGTTGATGCAGAGAGGGCACATGATAGCATACACGTCGAGGCAGCTGAAGCCTCATGAGACAAGGTATCCTACTCACGATTTGGAGCTGGGGGCTGTGGTGTTCGCCCTCAAGATCTGGCGTCACTATTTGTATGGGGTTCGTTGTACCATATACACGGACCACAAGAGCTTAAAGTATCTGATGGATCATCCAAACCTGAACATGTGTCAGCGAAGGTGGTTGGATGTGGTAAAGGATTACGATTGCGAAATCCTTTACCACCCGGGCAAGGCTAATGTTGTAGCTGATGCTCTGAGCCGTAGGGCAGAGAGTACCCCGATTTGAGATATCTGCATGCGACTGACAGTCATGACGCCGGTGTTACCATTCAGGAGGCTCAAGTGGAGGTCGTATTACCGGAGAACCGCAAGAGAGAACGGGTGATCGGGCAGGTGTCTGATTTCACCACTGATAGTCGAGGGCTTTTGACCTTTCAGGGTTGGATTTGGGTACCGTTTGTAGGTGGAGCGCGTACCATTCTGATGGAGGAGGCGCATAGATCGAGGTTCTCGATTCACCTAGGAGCCACTAAGAGGTATTTGGACCTGAAGAGAGAGTATCGGTGGCCCTGTATGAAGAGGGATGTGGCGTGGTTTATGGAGAGGTGCTTGACCTGTCATAGGGTTAAGGCCGAGCACCAGCGTCCGCATGGCAATTTGCAGCCACTTGAGGTTCCCCAGTGGAAGTAGGAGCATATTTGTATAGATTTCATCACCAAATTGTTGAGGACCGCGAGAGGTGTTGACGCAATTTGGGTGATCATTGACCGGTTGACGAAGAGTGCTCATTTCCTTGCTATCAGTGAGAGCTCTTCCGCGGAAAGGTTGGTAGAGGTGTATGTGAGGGAGGTGGTATCGCAGCATGGCGTACCGATCTCGATTGTGTCGGATCGGGATATGCGTTTCACTTCCAGGTTCTGGAAGAAGTTTCATGAGGAGTTGGGTACCAGGTTGCATTTTAGTACCGCTTACCACCCGCAGATGAACGGACAGAGTGAGCGGACGATTCAGACGCTCGAGGACATGCTTCGGGCATGTGTGTTGGACTTCGGAGAGAGTTGGGACACGTATCTGCCTTTGGCTGAGTTTTCCTATAACAACAGCCACCATTTGAGCATCGGTATGCCTCCTTTCGAGTTATTGTATGGACGGAGGTGTCAGACCCCCATATGCTGGGGAGAGGTCGGGCATCGAGTGTTGGGTAGCACTGAGCTAGTACTTCAGACGATAGAGTAGATACAGCAGGTCAGACAGAGATTGTTGACAGCTCAGAGTTGCCAGAAGAGTTACGCGGATAGGCGACGATCCGAGCTCGAGTTTCGGGTCGAAGATTTTGTACTTCTGAAAGTGTCTCCTTGGAAAGGAGTGATCCGGTTCAGGGTTAAATTATATCAAGAGACTGATCGCGATCTTGGACCAGAAGGTCAAGGTTATGAGGAACAAGGAGGTGCCTCTGGTTCAAGTCCAGTGGCAGCACCGGAAGGGGTCCGAGCTGACTTGGGAGATGGAGGCAAAGATGCGGGAGCAGCACCCGGAGTTGGTTTCGGCATGAGACTTCGAGGGCGAAGTCTAGTTCTAGTGGGGGAGAATTGTAACATCCCAAAATCTAGGTAAAGCTATTAAGTCCTTCCATTTTGTCAAATTGTCAATAGTGGTCCCTTGAAAGAGTTATTGTAGCAAATGAGTATGCTGGGCGTACTGGGGTGTACGCTACGCGTACTCATGCGCTTAATTTGGACGCGGACTCACCTGGGTACGCTGGGCGTAATGTGTCCAGATGCAAACCCTAATTTTTGGATTGTGCACTATTTAAAGGATGCTAAGGCTCATTTCTCAGCCTTCATATCAGTGAGTAAAACCCTAAGAGAGAGCCTTCCATCGTCCTTAGTGAGTGTGTGTGATTTTGGAGCTAAAAGTGTCTTGGTGTGTTAGTGAAGAAGAAAGAAAGGAGCTTGTGGAGGTTAGAGCTTGAAGTGCAAGTTTGGATATGAGATCTACAGAGAAAGTAGCTGCTTTTAGAGGTATAAAGTTCAAAACTTTCCTCTTCATTTTGATTTGTTGTTGCATGGGCCATTTATAGGGTTAAAAGTCCCAAATATGGAGACTTTATGAGTGTAAGGTGCTCCAAGGTCCGAGATCTGTCCCTTTTCAGTGATATTTGTGGTTTAGATCCATAAAGTTTCCGTCTTGGTCGTTGATATGAGGACATGCTTGAGTTTTGAACTTTCTAGGGTTAGAAATGGCATACCATGGGTGTTAGTGACTTGTTCAGCCATGCAAAGGCTTAAAGTCATCGACTTTATGGATTAAGAGGCTTAGAAATGGTCAGATCTAGAAGTTAGACGTGGGTCTTAACTGTTTAAGACCTCAAAAGCTGAACGACTGAAACTGGGAGTTACGCGGGGCGTAATCTGAGTACGCGCAGCGTAAGGGGTCGTGCACCCCGATTCTGTGAAGGCACCGGGTACGCCCATCATACATGTTTGGTACGTGCAGCATAACCCGGAGGGTTGACTTTTGTTGACTTTTAGGGTTTGGTCAATTTTAGGGTATTTGAGCCTTAGGAGGGGTAAAATTGTCTTTTACCCTCCTGAGAGTGCTAAGAGAGGGAATGGTCTAGCCTTGGGAAATGTGTTGATGTAGAGTGTTTATTTCACATGATTAGGCGGAGGCTAGATGCTATTTCGCAGAGTCCGAGATTTCTGAGTTACCGAGTTACCAGAGGTGAGTCTTCTCACTATAAGTTACCTAGAGTGGTATTTATGTGTTGACCGGAGGGTCTTATGTTCTATGTATGAGATTATGTGCTATATGTTATGTGTATGTTATATGATTGTATAGACCGGACCGGAGGGTCCAACGATTCAGACCAGACCGGAGGGTCCAACGATACAGATCGGGCCGGAGGGCCTAACGAGTTATGACCGGACCAAAGGGTCCAACAAGCTATGGGACAGGAGGGTCCCACTCAGACACATCAACTGGAGGGTTGTACTGTAGCCTCGAGTGGCGTATATGCTGTATGCAGTATTTTGGGGAACTCACTAAGCATTTATGCTTACAGTTGTTGTGTTATGTGTTTCAGGTACTAGTGATAACCGTGGAAAGGCGCCGGCATGATCCGTACACACAGTCAAGAGATTTCATTTGTGATGTTGGGATATGTTTTATTTGATAACTACTGTTGAACATGTGTTTTGAGAATATTTTAAAGATAATTTTGGTTGTTTGAAAAATGAATAGTTGTTTTGAAAATTTACGTTGTTATAAGCAACACTCTCAATCACAATTTATCCTCTAAGGGTTCCCAGAGAAGGTTTTGGTTTCGGGCAATTGACTTCTATTTATAGATTTATGAAAACTGGGGCGACTCGCTGAGTCCAATAACTGACTTGCCGAGTCCCTCATTATAAATCCGTGTACAGCAAGGACTTTTATTGCTTTGTGAATGTTCGTGTCTACTCTTTAAGTAGGCATCCAACTCATCGAGTTCTTCAGGATTTTGAATCTTTTTCTTCTTACTTCAATAATTGAACTCTCAATTTCATTTTCCGCTTCCTTTTGCTTCCGAGCACATCTTTTAGACTGAAAATACAATTTAAACATAATTAAGTACCTTTTTTCCATAAGTTACAATAACTTAGCCAAAAAGTATTAAAATTCTATACAAAATATATAGCTAAATATGCACATTTCAAAATACCCCACACGTGACTTTTGCTTGCCCCCAAGCAAAACTGAATTTTAAACATACTAGCATCACATAAAACAATCCCAATCAAGCCCACCCATTATGCCAAGACCGCAACGCATGCATTTGTGTCTAAAATTTTCCTAAGGACCCCCCTCAATTCTAAATACTAACAATCCTCATAAACACTCGCCCACTTCTTTTGAACAATGCTTATTTTATGCATCCCTCCGAATCCATCCGTAGAAAACTTCCTAACCTCAATGTATTTTTGCTCAAACAACCTAAGCATACATAATCTAAAAAATTACAACTTTTTCGATACCATTATGGAGCTCTTTGGAATTCTTCACTTTTTTGATAATTTGATCTTGACTTCTTTAAATTCACCATTTTTTTCTGATTTTTGGTATCTTCAACTTTTGAACTTCTTTAGAATTTAGATCTTTTGATCTTCATACTATATTTGCTCCCAAAATTCTTACAACTTTTCTTGTATTTCTCTCTCTCTCTTTTTTTTTTTTTTTTTTTTTTTTTTTTAATTCTTACAACTTTTCTTGTAATTCTCTCTCTTTTTTTACATGTATCTCACTTTTTTCTCTCAATACCTACATGCTTAAGAAGGGGCGCTCAACTTCAACCTTTATTGGTTAAAGTTATTAGTTTTCCTGGATACATTTGAAGTACAAGATGCTAAACTTATTGCATCCATCAAACTAAGCGAGGTTGTGTTTTTGTCCCATGAGTTCAGTAGAATAAAGGAGGTCACAAATGCATTATAACGTGTATAAGCTCGTGTAAACATTTGGGTCTTCATAAAATCATCAACGATAATACTAGCATGATTTCCTAATTGCTTTTACCAAAATTTTCTAAATTAGCCCTAGCAATTTTAACGCAAAATTTTCAAAAAATTTCAAAATTTAACTAAAATAACCGACCTCCTACCCTACACTTAATTTATGCAATGTCCCCATTGCATATTATGCATGATAAAGAAAAGAACAAAGTAAAGGGGGAATTGGAAGAAACTCCCTTGGGATAGTAGTGGCAAGGTTGATCTTCTTTGTTTACAGCTCCTTCTTCATTTGACTTTAGACATGGGAACAACTCATCCATTCGTTGGGTGTCATTCGTCTCGTGTGGTACAGCTCCTAATGTAAACGAAAAAACCCTCGGAAATGCTCGGAAAAAGATCTTAAAAAATGTAGTCAATTGCCGTGCCAAATATCATCAAATCATTGGCTTGAAAGGTAAAATAATGATCAATTCGTCAAGTTCCTAGGGTGGCTCGCCGAGTGGTATTGTATTGCAGAATAAAGTCGAGTTTTCTCACACGGACTCGTCGAGCCCATATTGTGCACTCGCCGAGTCCATCTCTGAATGGAAAAAATAATTTGTTCTGCTCTAGGTCCATTTCTAAGCTGTGTGGATAATAACAATTTGATACTTTCCCTGACTTTTCTTCAGTAATTAAGCTCTCAATAACTCCCCTCATTATCGTACTCATAAGTGACTCAAAACTTTGTTTTCTCTCTCGCCTAAACTCGATTTTTCTCTTGGTTAGCCTTGACTCTATACTCTCGTATGCATTCCTTACCCTCAAAATGAAAAGATAAAAAGCAAAAACAAAAGTGATAGGAAAGGAAAACCAATAAAAAAATCCTACATAGCCCTAATTACTATAAGTTTAAGCATAAAAAAAAACAAATAAAAATTGTCTCAAACCAAACCAAACAAATAAAAATAAAAAGATATTTAATCTTCATATCCTTCTTCATCTTCTCCTTCATCTTCTCCCCTTCCACTTCCTCTAGCTCCACTTTGTCGTGGACTTATCCTCTCGTCCCAACTTCGCATATATGGGTACCCGATCCCATCCATTGGTTGAATAGTTAGATGATTGAATAAATGAACAAATGAATTATTATGATAGTTAATAATCCTTCCAAGATCATCTTGGTACCTCCTTAGATCCACGTTATACCAATCCATTGGTAAATCATCATCAACCGGAATTACCCGCGGTTCCTCTTGAACATTTTTTCTTCATGGTCTCACCCGTCTACCCAGTTCCTCGGGTACCAAAACAACATCTTCATTTGGAATGCCAATGTGACCACCAACATAATCTTCTATAATCAGTGACCTTCTATATAACGTGAGACTAAAGGGGGGTGTGAGTACCATTGTAAAGAAATTCCCGGCTCCTCTTTCCAATATGCCATATGACCTCGCCAAATGGGTCACAAACATGCCACCATTGATTTTTGAAGTAAGCCTATCCTTGACCGCTCCTTAACCCAAATATTTTGCAAAGCAATAAGGTATGTTGTAGAATGCGTCTGGCATAATAATACTCCACAGATAGAAAACATCAAGAGTTGGAACTTTATCATCATCCTTCCACATGTTTATGGTGCAAGCGATAAGGCGATGAATCAACCGGTGAATATGCGAGTGAATGCTTCTTGTGCGGAAGATGGAATGTAAACCTGATTCGCTATGGTGTTCCACCAAGTCGAACTAACTACCCCCTCTGGCAAATCCTTATCGCAATGCTCCGGAAAAGTACCAAATTCTTCAGTCATGACCATAGAGTGGTCATAGATGTCCATCCTCCAGCATAGTTCGACGATGCTGGATTGTTGAACTTCCAAACCAAGGCAGATTGTGAGGGCATTTGGGTTGTAAATATCACCACCCCTAGAAAAATAACAGTGGAGAAAAATTCCTAGCAAATTTCTTGATAAACCAGCTCCTGGATTCAGAAAAGCTGATTCCACCCGTCACAAGTAATTGAAACTCCGTTCCGTTCAAAAGTCTTGACCACATATGGGACCGATTCCTCTTCTAAACCCGCTTGTCCCATCCAATGCCAATCAATTTCATTTGGTACATAAATGTCCTTCTTTTGCAATGTTTCCAAATTCGTTTTTTCTCGAACAATTGCGGACTTGGAAGTTATTTGTGAAAAATTTAACCACGGGATTTCCCGATGGCCACTTCCACGTTAACTTTGACCCCTCCTTGAAATTTTCTGCAAAAATCAAACCAAGAGAACAAAAAGCAAACCACAAAAAAAATTAAAATGCTAAAAATTTGGGCACTGCAGCATGGACTTGTCGGGTCCAAGAACAGACTCGGCGAGTGGGAAGAACAGTGCGAGTCGTAGTGCTGATACGGGCCAAATCATCCATCAAAACTCAAAATTTGTTCCAGGGGTTTGTTTAGGGATGCATATCAAACATTAATTCACAAGAAATTTTAACTATAACACCCTATTCGACCAAAAATCGAAACCCTAGAATCCAAGTGAAGCACAAAATCGGGTTTTGCACAAATTAGGATCATTACACTACCAAAGACTGAAACTTTAACAAGATTAGAAGTAAAATATGTTACCTTTTGACAAGATTTGGAAGAAATCACAAGAAATTCAAGATGGATGCTTGAGAGAAGTTTTGCTTGTTGAGCGGCTGGTGGCTGGTGAATAATAGTTTGTTTTACTTTTAGGGTTAAAACCCTAATTTACGGATTGTAAAAAAAATTCTGGTTAAAACGTGGAGTCGCCGAGTAGGGGCGCGATTTTGCAGAAATATCGCGATTTGTCAAATGGACTCGCCGAGTAGGGTACCAACTCGTTGAGTTTTTGAATATGTTTGAAAAAATTTTATGTTTCTTAAATTTATGCCACCATACCCCTCACTTAAGCTTTGCTTGCCCTCAAGCAATTATTTTAGACAAATAAGAATATTTAGATAGATAAATCCTAATAAAACCAATAAAAGACAAAAAAAATAAAATGAAAAAGAAAGGTTAAAAGAAAGCAAAAACTAGTATCGGGTTGCCTCCCGTAAGCGCTTCTTTTTGAAGAGTGTTTAGTTGGACTCCTACCCGCTCTACGTTTCAGAGGATTCCTCCAAATGTATCCCTTCTTCAAGTCTTTTGTCTTTTGTCATTCCTTCTTCATATCTCTTTACCCGATGCCCATTAACTTTGAAGTTTGACCCATCTTTACTCCATAGCTCAATCACCCGGTATGGAAAGACATGATTTATTGTAAAAGGCCCGGTCCAACGAATGCATAATTTTCCGGGAAAGAGCTTTAACCTTGAATTGTATAAGAGAACTTTTTTTTTCCTTCCTCAAATTCTTTATTACCCTTTAATCTTGCATCATGCCATCTTTTGGTCTTGTCTTTATAAATTAATGAGTTAGTGTAAGACTCATTCCTCAATTCTTCCAAGGCATTCTTTTGCAAAAGTCAGTTTGCTCGCAACTCATTTGGCTCAAAATTGCATGTTTTCAAATCCCAATAGGCTTTGTGTTCAAGCTCCATGGGTAAATGACAATTCTTACGATACACTAGTCTATAACGTGTGGTTCCGATGGGTGTCTTGAATGTAGTCCTAAATGCCCAAAGTGAATCATCCAATTTGACCGGGCAATCTTTTCTATTATTTCCCGCCAATTTCTCCAATATCCTTTTAAGTGCCCTATTTGTAATTTTGGTTTGCCCATTTGTTTGTGGATGGTAAGGTGTTGAAAATTATATGGTGTACCCTATATTTTTGCAAAACTTTTGCTAGTTGATCATTAGCAAAATGGGTACCCGTATCACTTATTAATGCATTCGACACTCCAAATCTAGAAAATAATTTCTTCAAAAATTTTACCATAACCCTTGCATCATTGGTGGGTAATGCTTGTGCTTCCGCCAACTTTGACACATAATCCACCGCCACTAGGATATATTTGTTGCCCTTGGATGAAGGAAATTGTCCCATAAAATCCATACCCCATACATCAAAGATTTCACGGGCTTGAATATTTCTTTGGGGTATTTCATTTCTTGCCGATATATTACCCGTTCTTTGGTAAGCATCACATTTCGTTACGTGAGTAGCAACATCTTTGAAGATAGTATGCCAATAAAAACCAGCATCAAATACTTTTTTAGCAGTGTATTGTACCCCATGATGTCCTCCTGTTGTTCCATTATGGCAATGCTCTAATATATCTCGAATCTCCTTGCCAAAAACGCATCGCATTATGATTCCATCTGCGCAACTCCTAAAAAGATATGGTTCATCCGAGAAATAATATTTAATTTCTGAAAAGAGCTTCTTCTTTTGTTGATGAGTGAGGCCTTTTGGAAGGTAATCGCCAGCCAAGTAATTTGCAATATCTGCTTACCATGGTTCTTCATCCACGATCACCATCAAATATTCTTTCGGGAAGCTATCTTCAATACCCATACTGTCTATCTCTTCTATTTCTGGATTTTCTTGTCAAGAAATATGGTCAGCAGCTACATTCTCCATTCCATTCTTATCCTTGATCTCGATGTCAAATTCTTGTAGTAAAAGCACCCATCAGATCAATCTGGGCTTTGCATCCTGCTTGGCAAACAAATACTTAATAGCAGAGTGGTCAGTGAAAACAATTGTTTTAGATAAAATGAGAAAAGGGTGAAATTTGTCAAATGCATACACCATGGCTAATAACTCCTTTTTAGTTGTGGTGTAATTTTCTTGGGCCAGATTTAAAGTTTTGCTTGCATAATAAATGGATCTAAAGTGCTTATCAACCTTTTGGCCATGCACGGCCACACATTATTTCGAAGGGCATGTTCCAATTCGGGTCTATAATGATCAGGGCATTAGGTAATTTTTCTTTTAAAATCACAAAAGCCGCTAGACACTCTTTAGAAAAATCAAATGGTGCATCTGTTAAAAGTAATTGAGTAAGAGGTCTAGTTATTTTAGAAAAATCTTTAATAAAACGGCAGTAGAAACCCGCGTGCCCTAAAAAACTTCTAACCCCCTTCACATTAGTTGGTGAAGGTAATTTAGCAATAGCTTCAATTTTTTCCCTATCCACCTCGATCTCCACCTTGGATACCTTTTGACCTAGGACTATTCCCTCTTTAACCATAAAGTGACATTTTTCCAAATTTAAGACTAGATCGGTCTATTCACATCTGGCAAGCATCAAGTCAAGGTTAGTAAGACAATTATGAAAAGAAGAACCATAAACAGAAAAATCATCCATAAAAACGTCCATAAACTTTTCCACCATGTCGTGGAAAATAGCCGTCATGCATCTTTGAAAGGTCGCGGGCGCATTGCATAACCCAAAAGGCATGTGGCGATAAGCAAAAGTCCCACTTGGGCAAGTGAAAGTAGTATTTTCTTGGTCAATTGGGTCTATGGCTATTTGGAAGTAACCCGAAAATCCATCTAAGAAATAGTAATAACTATGGCCAGATAATATTTCAAGCATTTGATCAATAAAAGGAAGAAAAAAGTGGTCTTTACGAGTGACATCGCTTAGCTTTCGATAATCGATGCACACTCGCTAACCGGTTACCGTTCGAGTTGGTATGAGCTTGTTCCTCTCGTTTATCACTACTATCATCCCTCCTTTCTTAGGCACCACTTGAACATGACTAACCCATGGACTATCGGAAATGGAATATATGATTCCTGCATCTAGAAGCTTGACTACCATTTTCTTGACCACTTCTTGCATGTTTGGATTCAATCGCCTTTGATGTTCCATTACCGACTTTGCTCCTTCTTCAATTTTGATCTTGTGGGAACAATAAGAAGGGCTTATCCCTTTAATGTCGGTGATTTTCCATGCAATGACATTTTTTCTCTTCTTTAAAACTCGGACTAACTCTTCCTTTTCAGATTTGGTGAGGTCAGAAGCTATAATTACAGGTTTTTGTTCCCCCTCTTCAAGAAATGCATATTCCAGATGACCAGGTAGAATTTTCAGCTCTGATTTCATGTTTTATATGCTGAACACGTCGAGTCCAGTGAGGGGACTCATCGAGTCCAGGGCAAAATTTTCGTTTGATCGTGTTTTTTTGAACGGAATCGTCGAGTTAGTGGATGCTACTCGGCGAGTCGGGTTTTCAGCACTTTTGATTAATTAATTATATTCAGCTTCCACAAGCAGTCTCTCTATCTCCATCAGGTCTTTTTCAGCATCAAATTCATATTTAAAGGTAATGGTGGACTTCCTTGGCTTGTCTTCTTTCCATTCTTCCATTAATTCTTCCAACATATCAACCGAGAATGTTGTGTCATCACTATACCTTGCATGCTTCATTGTTTAATCAACTCCAAATGTAACTGATTCATCTCGCACCCGAAGAGTATGTTTAGAATCTCGCATATCTACTATAGCACTCAAGGTGTTGAGGAAAGGTCTTCCAAGTATGATCGGGACTTGAGGATCCGGTTCCATATCTATTACTATGAAGTCTGCGGGGAACACAAACTTATCAACTTTCACTAATAAGTCTTCGCATATTCCCCTCGGAAATGTCAACATTTTATATGATAAGTGAATTGCCATTCTAATCGGCCTTGGCTCCGGAAGGTTTAACTTCTTAAAGAATGAATATGGCATGAGGTTCACACTTGCCCTCGAATCAGCCAATGCATGTATAGTTGCTAAATTTTCGAATTGACAAGGCAAGGTCAAACTACCCAGGTCACCCTTCTTCTTAGGTAATTTGTTCAACATGGCGTCTGGAAAATTTTCATTTAGAACCACCATCTTCACTTCTTCCATCTTCTTTCTATTTGTAAGAAGCTCCTTTAAGAATATGGCATATTTAGGCATTTCTGCAACCGCTTGTATGAATGGCATATTAATTTGAAAGGCTTTTATGTGTTCTAGGAACTTTTGGTAATCAACATCGTGCTTATCTTTTCTGGTTCGACCTAGAAATGGAAATGGAGGCTGATATGGTTTAATATGAGGTTTATTTTTCTGTTCTGGTAGGGGACTTGTCGAGTCCGTGTCTTCGACTCGGCGAGTCGCATCGAGATTTTTCGATTCTTTGTTTTCTGCATCTTCCTTTTGCACCAATTTAGGATCTTCTTCCTAGATAGGGGCCAGAGGAGTAATTATCTTCCCACTCCTAGTTGTCATGATGTTTATATGTGCGCTTTTTGGATTATTTTCGGTATTACTAGGAAGTCCACCCAGTCGTCTCTCTTTTATTTGTTGTGCAAGTTGTCCTAGCTGTTTTTCAATGTTGAGAATAGAAGCTTGCTGATTCCTATGTAATGTTGCATGATCTTTCATCATTATTTGGTTCTCTTTCATTAAGTTTTGTTGCTCCTTTATTGCAGCATCAGTATCGTTGTGCCTTTTCTCGGATGCAACTGCAAATCTCGTAAGCATATCTTCAAAGTCTGACTTCTTTTCATGCACCAGCTCCTCTTTTTGATAAAATACCCCTTGCTTTTTGCTTATACTTTTCCTATTTGCCTTCTTGTACTCATCACATGGTAGCCATTCTTTCTTGGGTTTGCGCCAATCATCATCATACCTACCACCGCTTGAGTAATACGCTTGTACTTTCTGGTTCCCGTTCTCTTCAAGGTCACAATCTTTAGTAAGGTGAGACCCTCTACAGTTTTCAAATCCTACTCTAATGGCATGGATGGATTGGTCCATCATAGTCATTCTTCGATCCATGCTTTCCAATTTTTTCATCATTGTTGCCATTTCATCCGAAATAGCATTCACCATCCCTCGAGTTGAGTCATTCCTTAGGTTATGATATTCTCTAGAGTGTTTAGATAATTCTTCAATTAGCTCTTTTAACACCGGCGGTGGTTTCTTTGTGAGTGGTCCTTGTGAATCAAGGAGCTGCCTAGTTGTCACATTCATTCCATCATAGAAAATGGAGACTTCTTGTTGACTGTTTAGATCATGATGTGGGCAATTCCTTAGTAAGCCTTTGTATCTCTCCCATGCCTCATAAAGTGACTCTTCATCTTGTTGCTCAAAATTTGCTCTGGCTTTCTTCAAAATTTCTATTTTTGACGGATGCAAAATTGATCAATAAATTCGTCACACATTTTAGCCCAAGTGGTGATGGATCCTCGAAGGAGTGATTTCAACCAATCTTTCGCGGCTCCCTTAAATGTGACTGATAACATACGAAGCAAAATAGTATCACCAGTTACATTAGGAACATTGAAGTAGTCGGCTATGTCGTTGACCTCGTCTAGATGCTTGTATGTGTCTTCGTGATCGTTCCTGGAGAATGAGATTTCCTTAAGTTGGGCAAGTATGTGGCCCTTAAGTTCAAAGTTAGAAGTTGCAGGAATCGCAAGTTGCCAAGTCCTGGGTCGGTATCGTCACACATCCTTTTTTCCGTTCACCCATGGGAACTTCATCGATGTTAGCCATGGTGTTAATTAGTGAGTTCGCCTTCTAAATCGCTTTCTTATTCGTCTTCAGACTCGTATTCGGTTTATTTTGGAAATGGATTTTCTTCAAAATTCTCAAGCTTGCTTCCTTCACTCTTTTTACTACTAGACTCACCTACTTTCTTGCTTTTCTTCTTCCCAAAGACTGATTTAAGGTCTTTGAAAGGTGATTCCTTTGGCGGGTTAGTGTCTTCAACGGCTTTATCCTTGTTCTTCCTAAGAGCGGATTCCGGGTCTTCGAATGCAGGAACCAAAGGTGTATTTGAACCTCGGTTCATATTAAACCTGTTAGAAAGCAAGAAACACACATAGAAAGAACAAAAATGAAATAAAAAACGAAACTGGAAATTTTGCCTTGGACTCATCGAGTAGCTGCGACTGGACTCGGCGAGTCATTGCTAAAATAGAAAAAAAAAAGTTTAATCGAAAATCCTAAAAATAGAGAAACTTAAAACTTAAACCTAATAACTAATTTAGTAAAGCAGTAACTTTGTGCAAGATAAATCTCACACAAAGGATCGATAACACTAGCAATTAAAATTTTGAATCGCTCCCCGGCAACAGCACCAAAAAATTGATGTGTGTAAAATGCACTATTTTAATCCTACATTTTAAATATAATTTAGACACACAAAAGGCAGTGTACCTGTCAATTGGTGGTATAGTTGAGCAAGTAGGGTATTGAATACATGGAACAATAATTAAGCTAATTACTAGAATTATCAAAACCAAGTAATAAAAGGAAAGGGTTTTCTCTAGTTTTGCAAGACTAGAAACTTAAACAGTTAACTAAAACTCAAATTAAGCAACTAACAGCTAAAGCAAATAAAAATCAACTAAATTCAATAATAAGAAGACTTCTGTTTTGGTTTGGCTCATTCATTCCTATGGTTGATTTTATGGCAAGTGCAATGGATTAATTGTTATTGGCTACCTATTAATGTGATTAGGTTCATGTTCATTATTACTAATCCTTAGAAAACAAATCAATTCAAGCAGTGATCAGTTGATTAAATTAATAATTTCCTATTTTATTAATTCTGGTTAAGTAAGACTTGTAGTTAGCTAATTAAATTACCAATTCAATTAACTTCTTGTTGATGGTTCGTCACACAAGCTCACACATTAACTTACATATTTTCTAGTAAACCCTAGTTTCACGTTCGCTATTCCTAGGCATATAACCATGTTTTCACATAAATCATACGAGATAAGTAATCAAGAGATGCTCATGTAGCGTAATATACTTGTTAATTAACAGAAAAGAGTTGTTGTTAACACATAAGTGTTGGATTAGTGTTTAAGTCCATAACTATTTTGGTATGTACTTGACCCGATGGTGCATGGTCCTTTTGGGTTGCCTTCACCAAAGCAACTTGATAGGATGAATTATGGAGAGAGAGAGAGAGAGGATTAATTATGATTTATTAATATATTATGAGAATAATATATCAAAGGAGAAATTATATTGTTTAATTAATATTAGTCAATAATTAATTAAGAATTAATTTTGTGGCTAAAAGACATTAATTAAACTTAAGGGACTAGAACTGTTAATTGTATGATAGTTGCATATTGGGCTAATGGACTCCATATTAGAGGGGTGGACGAATTCTATAGGGAAACCCATTAGAAATCATCCTAGGCCTCTAAGGAGGGAGTCCATGGGTTGCTTAGGGCTTAAGCAGTCAAATTAGGGTTTCCTTGTTAGATAACCCTAATAGCCTCACTATTTAAGGATCCCTAGAGCGCCAAAAACGTGGCCAGGAGTTTCCTTAGGGTTTCCACACGTTTTTGGGTGTCTCCTCTCTTATCATTCTTCATCCTCTTGCTCTTGGTGTTTGTGAGCCATTAGAGGAGTGACACTTGTGACTCTAAGCTTTCTAAAGCCATTACAAGGAGGATTTGAGTCGTTATTACTATATAACAACAAAAGGTATGTATTCTATTTTTTCTATGATGATTTCGAAAATAGTACAATCATTCTAGGTTTCTTTTTATGTTCATAAAGTTGTATAACTAATAGTGAAAACATAGATCCAACTCTTGGGTTGCATGCACACATAGGATTGTTTGTATAAATCCCATCAGTGGTATCAGAGCCATTGGTTTTTGTTTGCAATTAGCTTTTATTCAAATGTATGAACTTGACATATTAGGGTTTATTGCCAATAAACCCTAGGAGGCTATAATTTTTTAGATTAGGGTTTCCAAACCCTAATTTGCGAAAATTTGAACAACATTTTCAAATCCTTTCCTTAAGCCCCAAGATTTCGAAATCTAGTTGCAAAACCCCATGATTTTCAAAATTAGCCTCCTCCCCAAGATAAGATCCTAAATTTTAGGGATTCGGATTATCCCATATCTTGTGATTATCCTTTAATAGTTAAATATGGTAATTAAAGATTTTGGGATATCTCATCCCTTATTTTCGAAATCTATGTAGAAGTTTAAGGGGTTAGGATATCTTAAATGTATAAATGGTAATTATCCTCATGATTTAGATAATCCCTTATGATTTAATTATTAAAATTAATAGTCTAATTCAAGATAATTATTAAATCAAGAGTTTTAATATTTAAAATTTTAATTTAAATGTCTTAAATTCAAAATTTTAAGTGAGATTAAAACCTAATTGTTTTGAAAAGTCTCAAAACTTGACCTCAAGTTTTGGAATTTAAATTGTTGATTAAAAGTTCATTTTGAAAGTCTAAATTCCAAAACCCTAATTTTGAAAAGTTCAAATTAAACCCTTATGGTTTTATTAAATTAATTAAGTGTACAATTAAAAGAGAGTTAATAAATCATAATGATTTTGGTTAATTAAAAGTATAATTTAAACCACCTAGTATTTTAAAAGTGTAAAATACACCCTTATACTATGTATAACATTAAAAGTCTAATATTATATATGTATAACTTAAATGCTAGTCTTACCGTTAGTAGGCCTCATTCACAAAGCCGATCTATAAGGGGGGTATAAGGTTATGGACTATAAAATGGCCGTTTAATGGGTGTCCACTCTCACCCACCGCTTCCTTGATTGGTGGAGGGTCGTTAGCCGAACGGGTAGGATAGGGCAAACCCTTTCCATTAAAAGTATAATGAAGTATAACGTAACTAAAAGTTTTACAAAATTCCCAATCTTAGTTACTTTAGGTAAAAGTGAATTGATGTAATTCCATGAAATTACACTTTGTGCCCTTGCGAAGACGTTAGTGGAGCGTGTGTGGTTAGCCGGCACACTAAATGGTTCTAAGAAAAGGTAGCAAAGGGTGACTCGATGTTTGTCATAGTTCGGTGGAGCGTGTGTGGTTAACCGGCACATCGAATAGGTGACTGTAACATGTGGGGGCACCACGTAAGTTTGCATGGTTATTCACACCCGCTTTGTGATCCTCGGTATCCCAGTCACAAACTAGAGGGGCATATCGAGATTTAAACATGCCATTAAAAAGTTCAATGAATCTCAAAGGATCTAGGAGTTTTCATAGATTTAAAACTTAAATTTCTTTTTCGTTTTTCATGGTGGAAATTGGTAAATCGTCATTTACCTACCTTCAAATATTCTGCAACTAGATTATGGCATCCCTTTTCTAGGTTGTAGCGTATTGTGTTAGGTCCTAGCCTTAATATCTCATTTAGGTGATTTATTAAGGACTCAATCAATCAACTAACGTTAATTTGTTTTCTCCTGTCAAAGTATGACAACTATGGTATTCCCAAATCTCGTGGAACAAGCTTTCCATATGAAGATGATATTCCACGATTCGATCGAGGAACAAGAGATCATGCTTCACTTCCTCCACCTCCTCCAATTATTCTCCCTAACCCAAAAGTTCGAAGGCTTGAAGAGTTCAAGCTCACTCATGCCCTTTTGGCAAGTAAACACGAAGAAGGAAAGTCGGTGTGTGCACACGTCCTAAAGATGAAGTCACACATTGATAGGTTAAGAATGCTGGGATCCGTTGTCTGTGAGGAGCTGGCTGTTGACTGGGTTCTTCAGTCGCTTCCTAACTCATATAGTGAGTTCGTAAGAAAGTACTATATGATGAACCACAACGTGACCCTTATAGATCTCACCTACATACTTATTGCTGCTGAATCAGCAATGATTCGGCGCACTGGAAAAGCAAAGTTGATTGATGAATCTTCCTTCTAGACTTACATGGATATATGCAATGGAAACGAAAGGCATGCGATGATTGAAAAGTTTGATCATAAGAGAAAGGCAAAGCCTAAAGTAGTTCCATGTGCTATTCCAAAAGAGTCAATTTGCTTTTATTGCCAAGAGAAGGGGCATTGGAGACGAAGCTGCCCTATTTACCTAAGAGATCTAAGAGATGGGAGAGTCAAAACGTATGGCTCTGCTTTAGGTAAATTCCATTAACTAACTCTTTTAAGTTCCTATTCTAGATTCTTAATACATAATGTGATAAGATTACCATTGATGTTTTGTAGGATCGAAGAAAAGAGAGGAAGCTTAAGGGAAGAAGTGAGCGGAATTTAATCGTGAAGAAATGGATTTCGATCGCATTACTTGAAGATTAAATTCTTGAGCTACTACTTAGAGTTAGAATAAGAGTGCTAAGAAATATGTATTAGCATAGTTTTTCAATGAATTGCCTTGTAAGGACAAATTTTTCCGTAATAAAATAAAATTTTGATTTTATATTATTTATTTATCCTTGCGATAGCGTGTATGAAAAATTGATGTTTTGAAAGTTTCTATTATTAGCAATAATGGATTTGATTCTTAATTATGTGGAAATGTAGAGAATTTACCAAATAGGGAGAGTTTCTCATCACCCAAGTTTCAATTGGACAGAAACTTGGAATCATGCAACTTGGTTGCATGATGAATGAGAAATTTCATATTTGGAAATTAGACTAATTCGTTGACAAAGTGTCAAGTGAAGGACTAGGAGATCGAGTACACAAAGTTGTGTGTTGATCAAGTCCACCACAAGAGTAACAAAGATATTCGTAATGATTTACTAAAGGTTTAGTAAATATGATTATACTTGTAAGATTAAGTGTAATTCTGAATTGATTGAAAGAGTTTAAATCAATAGCAGAACGAATAAGAAGAATCAAGTAGGCAGAAAGATAAAAGTTTCTCTATTCTAAGAAGAAGGGAGAGTACCCTTTATTATGTTTTATGATAGGTCCTAATGATTAAGAACCATATCTCAATTGATCCTCTAAGTGAGTCTTAGTACAATTGTATGTCTGATAAGAGGAATAGAGAATTGAAGAAATGGTTAAATCAAGAAGTCAATCATACTTCGTTCCAAAACAAGTCTTAGAGTTAAGATTGTGACATTGAGTGACAAGTCTTAAGAAGGTTTATAACATTCACCAAATGTGGAAAGTTGTGATGTCTTGGATAAGACAAAGACCAACTAGGACCAATTTTGTGAAGTGTTTTGTCTTGATAAAAGCTACACTAACTCTTGAATATTTTCTTGCCGAGAAATGTTTATTGACAAGAGAATCTTATATGTCAAGGAGTCAGTGAGAGTCTTAATGCTCTTGAAAAGTTCAAGAACTAATCAAGAATAAACCTTATAGATCATCACTAGCACACGACTTGAGGTTCACAACCTATTGTGACACTATCTTGTTTCTATGTCGTTCCAATTGAGTTAATTATGCATGTGAGTACTATGAGTTCTCATTTGAACGCATAAAAGGCAAGCACATTGATCAATGAAAAGTACATTGATAGGAAAGGATGAGTTGCTTAACTGCTTGGAAGACATGGTGGGCACTCGTGTTACCATAAGGCAAGAAATCAAGATTAAGAGTTCGGTCCATACGAGTTTGGATTTGTCGCAAATCTTGGTTTTGACAAATTCACATGGATAGGAACACATACACCATTAAAGTCTAAGTGTCATAGGATTGCCTCCTTCATGAAGATGACTGTGAGGAAATACTTTCACTAAGACAGAGCTTAAGAAGATAGTGATTGTGAAAATTGGATTCTCGAATTCGATTATGGTTACGGTATCCCTTTCCATGATTTGAATTGTGAGATTTGGCAATTAGTTTGAATTGTTTAGACACACATATGAACTATCTTAGGAAAAGGTGTATAAGTTTAAGAAGCTTAGATAAAGGCTTATCGAGGCATCTGGTATTAGAAATCTGAAAGTTCAGCTTATTTCTGAATACATGTCAAAGCTAGTTGGAGCATAAGTGTTATGCTTATATGATAATAATCATCATGATAGTGGGAGCATAAATGTTGTGCTTGTATGATTATTAAGGCAAGTATTTTAAGTTAGCAAGATTAATTATAGAAAACAAGAGTTACACTTTGCAAAGTCGTAAGGGTTGAAAAGTTGTTTTGCTATAATTAAGGGAGAGAATATTATGCTTCATTTCAAATCTAAAGGCTTAGGTTGTGGAATGTAAATACATTTAGTCAAGGATACATAGTGCGTTCTCAAAATTTCGATTATGATTATGGCATCCTTCTTCATAGTTCGAATTGTGAGAACGTGACACATTAAATATTATGACAAATAAAGTATCGTATCTTTATGTAAGACATTATGCATCGTGTCCCATACGCTTCGGGTATAGGATCGATTGCAAGTGATATAATATTTGACCATTCTAAAATTTTCCAAATGTCTAGTGCATTTAGAGGGAAAAGGACAAGAATTGGTTTTGACTAAGATAATTAAACAACTATCAAAGGACGATCCAAAGCTCGCCGAGGATTGGTCGCTCGTGAGGAGTTGGAAGTATGGTATTGGATGGACCATATCGATATTATTATGAATAGATAAGATTCTATTAATAATGAGTTGTCATATGGCAAATATGGAAATGTTTCCATATTGGGAGTTGGATATTGAGAATCTGTATCTAGATTAGAAACTTTTATGCAAGAAAGGATGTTCAAAGGAATGTACTTTGAGTGAGAGACATCATATCTATAAAATTGTTTCTTATAGATATTGGCCAAGTCTTGATGATTTTGAGCTATGACTTTACGAAAGAATCATTGCATAAAATGTTAGAATCTAGCATAAGTAACAAGAATTTGATATTCTTACACTCGTGATAAGGATTGGGAGTTGTGAAATGAGTATGATTGGAAATGTGTTCATCTGATCTATTTCACAAAGTAAGGACCATAGGTAAACATTGTGTGCATGCTAAGAGCATGGGACAAGTGTAGTAAAAAATTCAAGTAAGAAGTTGATTACCCGAAACAACAAATAATGAGTAATCGATATGGTGATAAATAAAAGGCATTTTATTTATACTCAAGGGTTTGAGACCATATAGGATTAGTATTATTCTTGTGTTTCACTTTGCATGTTTTGACTTCCTGAATAATTCATTATTTCAAAATAATCGAATTATTCGAACGGACTACAGTCGTTCATATGTTGGAAGTAGGTATGAATGGAGACTCGTGAATTGGTGTGTGGATTGTCTAAAGTGTATTAGACATAAGCAAATGTTTGCTGCAATGTTCATGAGTGCTTTTGAATATGATTTGAGCATTGGATTAAACCCACGCTCACTTGGATCACTTCATGGATTTATCACGAGTGATTGGTGAGACGATAATATCTTATATTCTTGAAACCGAGATGTGTGAGTTGTATCGTGCGAGTCGGTTACACATTGATAATATGTAAACGCACCAGTAACTTGGTTTCATAAAACATATTGTTGTTTGTGATTCGGTGAGTGAGTGCAAGCAAGCATTGAATCAAAGGTTATCCGTTCCTTTTATCCAAAGTGGGATGAAAGCAATATTTGTGGGCCCCTCGATGATTTAGTGATGACACCTAAGTGCTTGGCCAAGCCGGGACTAATTTGATGTGTTCAATTGTAGTCTGTTGTCAGTCGTCATAAATCGGAAATCGGGAAACAACACATAGACAGAGAGAATGATTTAAATCCATGTCTCAGTCTATACGATATCTATTATGGAGGAATATATGATCTCTTATCTAAAGGACGCGTATCTGATAAGATCAGAGTTGACAACGTCTTTTGAAAGCTACGATTGCGGATCAGGATCTGAAGTCATATGCATAATAGTTATTAGACTTATCCAAGTGGGAGACTGTTGGATTAGTGTCTAAGTCCATAACCATTTTGGTATGTACTTGACCCGATGATGCATGGTCCTTTTGGGTTGCCTTCACCAAAGCAACTTGATAGGATGAATTATGGAGAGAGAGGATTAATTATGATTTATTAATATATTATGAGAATAATATATTAAAGAAGAAATCAT
The DNA here is from genome assembly GCF_002870075.4 of Lactuca sativa. NCBI lineage: Eukaryota > Viridiplantae > Streptophyta > Magnoliopsida > Asterales > Asteraceae > Lactuca > Lactuca sativa. The sequence continues at coordinate 366,432,390 of NC_056626.2, read as the reverse complement.
ATTGTTTAATTAATATTAGTCAATAATTAATTAAGAATTAATTTTGTGGCTAAAAGACATTAATTAAACTTAAGGGACTAGAACTGTCAATTGTATGATAGTTGAATATTGGGCTAATGGACCCCATATTAGAGGGGTGGACGAATTCTATGGGGAAACCCATTAGAAATCGTCCTAGGCCTCTAAGGAGGGAGTCCATGGGTTGCTTAGGGCTTAAGCAGTCAAATTAGGGTTTCCTTGTTAGATAACCCTAATAGCCTCACTATTTAAGGATCCCTAGAGTGCCAAAAAACATGGCCAAGAGTTTCCTTAGGGTTTCCACACGTTTTTGGGTGTATCCTCTCTTATCATTCTTCATCCTCTTGCTCTTGGTGTTTGTGAGCCATTAGAGGAGTGACACTTGTGACTCTAAGCTTTCTAAAGCCATTACAAGGAGGATTTGAGTTTTTATTACTATATAACAACAAAAGGTATGTATTCTATTTTTCTATGATGATTTCGAAAATAGTATAAGCATGCCAGGTTTCTTTTTGTCTTCATAAAGTTGTATAACTAATAGCGAAAACATAGATCCTACTCTAGGGTTGCATGCACACATAGGGTTGTTTGTATAAATCCCATCAATAAGGATCTTCAACAAGCTTAACAAAGCAAAACTCACCAAATTCAATTAATCCAACCAAAAAATCAAACCATAGTCACAAATTCATCTACCCTAAACAGAAGATATGAGTTTTAGCTCATTATCACAACAGAAAGTAGCTCAAAAATGAAATCTAATGATTTGTACATAGTTCAAACAAAAGATTAAGTAAAGAGTAAACTTAAATTGCCTTTGATATTCTCAAAATCGAATGCTAAGGTTGATCCTCGGTTTTCCAGAGCTCCAGCAACACTCTCAATCGCAATTTATCCTCCAAGGGTTGCTAGAGAAGGGTTTGGTTTTGGGCAATTGACTCCTATTTATAGATTTTTGAGAACAGGGGCGACTCGCCGAGTCCCTCATTAAAAATCTGTGTACGGCAAGGAATTTTATTGCTTCGAAAATGTTCATGTCTACTCGTCGAGTAGGCATCCAACTCGCCAAGTTTTTCAGGATTTTGACTTTTTTTCTTCTTTCTTCAATTCCCAAGCTCCCGATTGCATTTCCCGCTTCCTTTTACTTCCGAGCTCATCTTTAAGGCTGAAAATACAATTTAAACATAATTAAGTACCTTTTGTCCATAAATTGCAATAAATTAGCCAAAAAGTATTAAAATTCTATACAAAATATATAGCTAAATATGCACATATCAACAACTTTTCTTTATTTTTGGTATGCTTTCTTTTATAAATTTATTAGATGTTTTTTTTAAATGAACCGTGCTTACCAAACGTAGGAAACAGAGACAGTTTGCGTGTAAATTTTTTTTCTTCAAAAATTAAGTCAATTTCTTAAAAATACGAAAGCATTTTCCATATATGCGATCACATAAATGCATCGAGATTTCTAATATTGATTTTCAGGAAAACTGGAATTTACGATTGGGGAATAAAAAAATGCGATCGCAGATCTAATATATGCGATCACAAATTTCATTTTTTTCGTTCGCATTTGTGGTTCGAGAACTGCTAAACTTATTTTCATAAAAAAATTCAAATATGCGATCGTATAAAAATATCTGCGGCTACGGATTTTTAAAAAACGTTCGCATTTAATATTCGATGCCTGCAATAATGGAAACAGAAGAAAACCTAAAAATGTGACTGCTTATGCGATCACACATTGGTCGTAGATTTTCAAAATATTCCTTTAAATTCTCCATTGCTCCTCATTTGATATCACACACTTTTAGAAATCCAAAAAGTCTCTCTGGTTTCCCTTGTCACTCAAAATTTTCACTCAAAAGTCATAAAGTCTCGTTTTTTTCTTGTCCAAATCAAGCATAAAAGGTATCAAAACTTCCTTTTTTACTTCTACTACACTTCTATGCTTCTGAAAAACGTGATTGCAAGGTTAAAATTTTCTAACATTTCTTTGTTCTTCATTTTGAATTTTGAATTTTCCTTAGTTTCTATTTTAGATCTACACCTTGATAGAGCATATCGGAAGCTGGAAATTAGATCATTTGTTCTAGGCACTAAATAGAAGAATTTCATCAGAACAAAAATCGAAAACTCAAAAAAAAAAAAAAATCAGATGCGGAAAATACACTACTGCTCAGCGCCCAGTCATATATATTCGTTCTGATATCAAGACTCTTTATTTTCTACAAAATATATCTGTGCGGGTTTGCGTATCCAATTGGGAGTATTTATTTAGTTATTTTTATTTGATATAAACTTAGCTTAGAAAATCTCTCCTAGACCTGTCCTTTTTCCCCACTTACCTAAAACATGCCTCCAAGACCCCCAATGTCGTCGCCATAACGCTGACATTCTAGACGAGTGTTTTATCATTCAAGAGGGAGGTGTAGTGGTAAATCTGAACTCCCATGTTGCACTAGAAGAGTACAATCGGCTTCGTTCCAGAGAAGTTGGTGCTCAGACCTGGGTTCCCAATCCCATTCTTCTTGAGGAGCTGCAAATTTATGAGGGGATTCACACTCTCTTTGCCAACATTGGTCGGGAGAGGCTTTTGGAATTTGACTTCCCGACATCTCCTTTGTTAACTAGAGAGTTTCTATCTACTCTTAGTGAAGTTAACCATGACAGTTACTTCACGTTCCGTTGTTTCAGCAACACTTACCAACTTCATATAGATAACCTCAGTGGTTTTTTCAATGTGCCTACTACGAACCTTTCTTTGAGTCCTGTTGGTTTTCATGCACCAGCTTTTTGGAAATCCATTACTGGTTTGAACACATCCCAAACTTCTTCATCTTATCAGATCAGTATTATCTATCCCATCCTAAAAATTGGTCTGAAAATTGTTTGCAAAATTCATTTCGCGCAACCTAAAACTTTTAAGGCTAGAAAAGCTGAATTGACAATACTGTGGGCCATGGTGACTGGTGCTTATCGCCCACATTTTGGTTATTTACTTGTGAAATGATTTCACAAGGTTATTCATCTGTATTCTAGGGATGGAAAATTTTTATGTAGCGACTTAATCACTTTAATCGCCCATGCTATTACTGATCAGATTCCCTGAGAGTACCAGTTCTTCGAGGGGGCTTCTTCACGTCATACACTCCAGAACCTCGATAGCATGCATATGTGTCGATAAGCTCCATCTGGCTATATTTGGATGCGCGAGCGTGATCATTACTTTGCGGTCACCGACCCTTCCTCTATCACATTGGCTAATCCCATCAGTTATACCAATGGCTTTTCGAGTCCAATCTGACTTTTGCTAATTTGTATATGTAACTTAGCATCCGAATGTTCCATGCCACCAGTGTGACTACCCTTCTTCTTCTCGTTAACCTGATGCCCCTTCCTCTTTTACTGTTCATCCGGATTATGCGGATGCACCCCCCTTCCGAGCTATCCACAACGACAACTATCACATTTCTTCTGATCAGATGCACATTGATTTTCATACCAACTTTCAGAATGATTTTCAAGATGCCCCACAACCCCCACCTCACATTGACCGCAATACCCCTCTCACCAATCAGCACTACCTTAACCTCCAACAGAGCATCGACAACCTTCGCATGGATGTTTAACGTGTAGAGACAACTTTTCTGGGTGAGCTTCGTAGTTTTCGTGAGGAGGTGTTTTGTCGATTTTCACCCCCTCCTCAGTAAATGTTTCCTTCTCCTTCCCAAGCATTGCATACAATGCTTTATTTTAAGCTTGGGGAGGGGATTTGTCATCTTTTTGTACAAATTTGTTTTAATAATTTTTATTTTCTTCTACATTTATTTTTATAAAAAAAAAAAATTAAATCCAAAAATATATATTTTTTCGTTTATGTTCTTGGTTTTCCATTTCTTTTCTTAATTTTTCTTTATAAAAAATACGAGATGAGGATACTTTTTACATTCGATAGCTCTGCGAAGATGGAAAATGAAAGTATGAAATGACCGAGTCGTTATTGGAAATGTAGAATTAGCTATTATAACTAGGGGACCTAAACACAGTGATCTGAGACCCCGAATTTAGAAAATAAAAAATATGGCATAATTAAACACTTTCTGGGCAGTAATAACAGCTTCAGAATGATTTTATTTTGAATGTTTAAAAAGAACCTTTATTGACAAGTCCGAACACACAGAACATGGCTCTACTTGTTGACAAGCATTACCCTTGGGTAACTGAGAACCTTATATCAGATCTATACAATTAAGAACAAAAGAAGGGTACAAATGTCATATCTTGTATCCAAGTCGAATTTCAAGCACTAAATCGATGAAATCTCAAGAAATCCAAAAGTTGATTGAAAACTCAAATTGAAGATAAGATAGAAATTCAAGTTCAATCAAATCAAGATCCATAACGAAGACAAATCTAGCGCAAGAACTATGTGATATGATATTTTTCGTTCTCTACCAAATGAGAGCATAGAGCTTTGGGCTGCTACGGGGGTTGGCCCATTGCAGCTTCGACGAAAGCTAATTTGGTCATACCTGGTTCTTAAGGATGCGTCGATTCTGGGTTTTTACTATCTAGTCTTGAGGACATGAGATTCTGAATTGTGTTATTTTAGCTCACAATGTTAATTAAGGTATAAAGTTTAAATAAAACTATGGTTGGACTATTGGGTTACACCGTTTCGGGTCTTACTCACTTTGAGAGTCTATGATTCATGAAAGGTTGCAGGATGGTTGTCTAGGTAGTGATTGCACTGGAGCTACCTCTGTGTGGAGTCTAATCGTATAAAAAAAAATTTTAGTTGTTAATTTTCTTTTCCGTATCGTTGTTTATTTTTCATTTTGTTTTGTTTTTGCATGCACATTTTATTCTTTATTTATTTTTCTGTTGATCTTGCTAGTTAGGTTGTAACATCCAAAAATTTTACGCCAAATTTAAACTTTTCCAATCATAAATAAAACCAAATAGTATTTGTTTACAAAATGTTTTCAAATCATTATTCATCAGAGTGTCCCAATAACTAGATCAAAAGGATGAGGAGCGGTACGGTAACGCCTTCGCCTTGCCATGATCTCCTAAAGTACCTGAAACAATGAACTGGAAACTGTAAGCCCGTGAGCTACTCCCAAAATACCAATACCACACTGATAATACCATGTCAGTAACATATAATCAATAACATGCATACTGGGCCATCAGCCTAGCTGGACTGGCCTGCTGGTCCTATAGTCTACCTGATCCTATCCCAATCCTTCAGCATGACTGGACCGCCACGTGGGCCTACAGTCTTCCCGGACCACTCATAGGATATGTTGGCCTTCAGCACAAAGCAGAACTGCCTCAACCCAACCAACAAGCAAATAACCATGCGCGCATAACTATCCTATACTGACATATACAAACATCAAACATATCCATCTCACTGATCATCAATCATAGCAATCTCTCGTAACTAGAGCACCGACCTAGCAGATCGCTAACATACCAATCCCTATGGAACATAAGATCATAACATATTGTATATCCTGACTCTGATCTAACAGATCATAACCACATGTAGCATACCATAACAATAACAACTAAAAGGGTCGACCTTGGTGTCGTAGACCCTATCGATATAGTGAGGATAACTCACCTTGCAGATGTCGACTCAGTAGATGAACTCCAACTCTCGGATCGCTGTCAAAAACTCCACCACCTATTACCATAATATAATCATACCCATAAGTTCCAAACCTTTCAAGATACACCATAAATCAAATAATCGACCCCAGGTCAAAGTCAAAGTCATCAGTCAAGGTCAACAGTTCATGTTGACCCTAACTCGCCGAATACCCTCGGCTACTCGCCGAATACCCTCGGCTACTCGCCGAGTTCCTTGAAGTACTTGCCCACTCTCCGAGTCACAGGGTGACTCATCGAGTTCCTTCGGTTTACGATCGAGCTCTAAGGCCACTCATCAAGTTTCCTTCTTGCAACTCGACGGTTACATACACATACCTAAATTGGGGAAACCTCAACCGAATCGCCTAGTTGTCGATACAACTTGTTGAGTTCTATGGCAATCTTCATCGGACTCGCCGAGTTGTTCATCCAACTAATCGGGTCCAGGCCTATCTTCATATGAATCGCCGATTCGATCTTGTGACTCGCCGAGTTCCTTCAATCCTTAAGCCATAAAGACCCCTTTCAAGCCATGCAGTGGCTCCAAATTACAGATCCAAGCTTCTAAGGCATGCTTTTCACGTAAAGTTTAAAACTCTACGTGCATGCATGGCTAAAAAAGCTCTTAATGTCAAATCGAAGCTCACAATGGGGGTTTCATACTCAAGGAGGCTTCATACATGACCATGCTCGGAGCTTTATGACTCTAGAATCTAAGAAGGGTCCAGATATGAAGTTACAAGTTCAGATCTAGCTCATATCCCACACTATCATCTCAATCAAACCATAAAAGCCCTAAGTCTCAACCAAATGAGATCTAGAAGGAAAATGATGTAAAGGTGACGACTTGATACCTCTAATGATGCTAACTGAGGTAGATTTCTGATTCCCATGCCCTCCATGCTTCTAATCTCTTGTCCTCCAAGCTCTTCCTTTACAAAAACCTCCTTTCTAAAGCTCAAGTCAAACAAGGATGAAGCACCACACGAATTAGGTTTTTCTGAGCTCTCAAAGGACTCTAAAGAGGCGAAAGGAGGCTTATGCTTCCTTAAATAGGGTGCCAAACCCCGGGATCTAGGGTTTTTTCTGCCAGCTCCTACTCGTCGAGTTCCTCATGGACTCGACGAGTAGGCCACTAAACACGCGATCCCACCCCGTTACTACTCGACGAGTAGGGCAACCAACTCGTCGAGTATATCTTAAAACCAAATAAACTTCCATTCAAATCGATACCTACGAATCGGGGCGTTACAATTCTCCCCCACTTGAACTAGACTTCGCCCTCGAAGTCTGCTGGAGTAAACAATGCTGGGTAATGCTCACACATCTCCGCCTCCGGCTCCCATGTCCACTTGGATCCCCTCCGATGTTCCCACTGCACCTTCACCAAAGGTATTTCTTTGTTTCGTAAAATCTTCTTATTCTTCTCCATGATGGCCACAGGCCTCATTACGTAATTCAGGCGCTCAACGACCTGAATATCATCCAGCGATACTACCGCCTCCTGGTCCATAATGCACTTTTGCAATTGCGAAACATGAAACGTTATGTGAATTCGGCTAAATTCCTCCGGTAACTCTAGCCTATAAGCCACTTTGCCTAACCTGGCAATGATCCTGAATGGCCCAATATAACGGGGACCCAATTTTCCCTTCTTCCTGAAGCAGATCACATCCTTCCATGGCGAGACCTTCAGAAGTACCATGTCACCCACCTAAAACTCAAAATCTGGGCGTCTATCTGCGTAACTCTTTTGCCGACTCTGAGCGGTTTGCAGCCGCTGTCTGATCTGCCGGATCTTTTCGGTAGTCTGCTAGAGTACCCCCTTCTGACCCATCACTCTGTGTCCAACCTCACCCCCAACAAACTGGGGTTCTACATCTCCGACCATACAACAGCTCAAAAGGTGGGGCGCCAATACTGGAATGATAGCTATTGTTGTAGGAGAACTGTGTAAGCGGTAGGTGGGAATCCCAACTCCCACTGAGGTCAATGACGCATGCCCTCAACATATCTTCGAGGGTTTGAATGGTTCACTAACTCTATCCATCGGTCTGCGGATGGAATGCTGTACTAAAGTGCAGCCGCATACCTAGTTCCTCATGGAACTTCTGACAAAAACGGGAAGTAAACCTGACATCCCGATCGGAAACGATGGAGACCGGAACCCCATGGCGTGAGACAATCTCGCTACGTACATGTCGGCCAATTTCTCAGCCGACGAACTGTCTCGTATGGCCAAGAAATGGGCACTATTGGTCAACCGATCCACGATTACCCATATTGTATCGAACCCCTTCGTCATCCTCGGAAACTTCGTAATGAAGTCCATCGTGATCTGCTCCCATTTCCACATGGGAATATCCAGAGGCTGCAGCTTACCATGCGGCCTCTGATGCCCGGCCTTGACCATCCTACAGGTCAGGCACCTCTCAACATACCAAGTGATTTCTCGCTTCATACCGGGCCACCAGTAACTCAAACTCAGATCGCGGTACATCTTGGTGGTCTTTAGATGTATAGAAAAGTGAGACTTATGAGCCTCCTCCATCACTGTCTGCCGGATTCCTCCGGACATCGAAACCCAAACCCGACCGTGTCGGGTCAATAATCTGTGGCTATCCTGAACAAACCGGGTGCTCTCGCCCTTAATCCTTTCCAACTTCCAGTTCTATGGTCTCATGCCCTCAACCTGAGCATCCTTAATCAAGCTCACAAGTGGGAGTCCATCGTTATCACATATACCTTGCTGGGGTAGAAGACCTAGCTGACTTGCAGCTCAAAGCGTCTGCAACCACATTCCCCTTACCAGGATGGTAAAGGATCTCACAATCATAGTCCTTGACTACATCCAGCCACCTGCGCTGCCTCATGTTCAGGTTTGGCTGAGCCATGATGTGTCTCAAACTCTTGTGATCCGTGTATATAGTGCAACGGACCCTGTACAGATAATGCCTCCAAATCTTGAGAGCGAATACCACCGCTCCCAACTCAAGATCATGCGTAGGGTATCTCGTCTCATGTGGCTTCAGCTGCCGCGGTGCATAGGCTATCACTCGTCCCCTCTGCATGAGGACTGCCCCCAAGCCTGTGATGGATGCATCACAAAATACTACAAAATCCTCAACTCCCTCGAGTAGCGTCAACACTGGCGCCTCACATAAACACCGCCGGAGGGTCTCAAACGCCCTCTACTGCTAAGGGCCCCACCGGAAATCCACCCCCTTCCTCGTTAGACGAGTGTGGGGTACCACAATCTTGGAGAAATCTCGAATGAATCTCCGGTAGTGCCCCACTAATCCCAAGAAACTCCTGATGTCTGAGGGATATTTCAGAATCTCCCACTGCATAATTGCGTCGATTTTGTCTAGGTCGACCAAAATCCCCTCTTGGTTAACGAGATGTCCGAGGAACTGGACCTCTCGTAACCAAAAATCACACTTTGAGAACTTGGCATACAGCCGTTCCCGTCACAAAACCTCCAACAACTCCCTGAGGTGCTTCTCATGCTGCTATCGGGTCTTGGAATACACCAAGATATCATCTATGAACACAACGACCGAGCGATCGAGCATCGGTCTGCACACTCGGTTCATCAAATCCATGTACACTGCCATGAGCCCAAACGGAATCACCACGAACTCGTAATGACCATAACGAGTCCGAAACGCGGTCTTCTCCACGTCTTCCTCCCTCACCTTGACCTGGTGATATCCAGATCTCAAATCGATCTTGGAAAACCAAGATGCACCCTGCAGCTGATCGAAAAGATCATCTATCCTCGGGAGTGGATAACGGTTCTTCATCGTTAACTTGTTCAACTCCCTATAGTCAATGCACATCCTATACGAACCATCCTTCTTCCTGACGAAGAGGATCGGTGCTCCCCAAGGAATACTACTCGGGCGAATAAACTACTTTCCGAGTAGCTCCTGCAACTGAGATGCCAACTCATGCATCTCTGGGGGTGCCAGATGGTACGATGCCTTAGTGATAGGGGCCGCACCTGGCACTAGATCAATCCTGAACTCTACCTGCCGCTTCGGAGGCACTCCAGGAAACTCCTATGGAAACACATCAGCAAACTCTCTCACCACTGGAACCTCTGAAACTGAAGCATGATCCCCAATCTGCGTATCTACCACATACGCTAGATAACTGGCACACCCATGCTGAATGGACTGCGAGCCCTGGCGGCCAAACAAAACCCTGCCCCCACTCTGGTACCCCACCACACACTACCAGTTCTCCCCCACTTGGGGTTTGAACTACGACTCGCTGCTCTTCACAGTCGATCATGGCGCCAAACCAATTGAGCTAATACATCCCAACGATCACACATACTTCCCCCATGGGAATAGGAATCAAATCTATCGGGAAGGATACCACAAAAATCTCCAACTCACATCCCCGGTAGACCGAAGAAGTAGAAACCCCGTGCTCGTTGGTGATCGAAACTTGCAACGGACACTCAAGCTCGTATGTCGACACACTGAACTCTCTACTAAAAGTCTGAGATACAAACGATCGACTCGCCCCCGAGTAGAATAAAACCAAAGCAGGAAAAGAGTTTACTAAAAACGTACCTAAACACAGGTACAACTGATAAGCATAACACAGATACAATAACTGAAACTGAAAAAAGAAACATACCAGCAACCACATCCGATGCTGTCTTGGCCTCTTCGACCGTGAGCTGGAAGGCGCGTCCCTGAGCCTTCGGAGGCTCCACCTTGACTGGCCTTCCATCCCCAATCCTCAAAGTAGCCTGTGCGGATCCCTGCGCTGGCTTAGCAGCGAGCTGCAGACAGTTGGTCTTCACATGACCAACCTGATAAAAATGATAACAAATCCTTATATCTGCTGGAGGGGCGGACTGGCGACTGTCCCTGGCATAGTGCCCCTCCTTGCCACATTTATGGAAACCACCTCCTGCTTGACAAACCCCAAAATGACCTCTGCCACACTTTCCACAAGTGCAGCACTGCTGATCCCCGGACCGAGTATCAGCGGTCTTGGACCGCTTAGGTGCGACTGAGACTGTGCCGGAACCTGACGCTGCTCCTTCAACTGCAGCTCTATCTCCAACTGACGCCGCCTCGCGACTTCCTGAAGATCCAAGAGAGTCTCACAACGTTGCATAACAACAAACTATCGAATATTAGTCTTGAGCATACTCAAATAACGAGTCATCTGAGATTGCTCTGAAGCAAACTCCAGGGAAAACATATCCCTCTCCATGAACATACGAGTGATCTCCATCACTGACTCCCCATCCTGCCTCAATGTCAAAAACTCCTGAGCAAGCCGCTCCTGCTCAACGTGTGGAACGTAGCGGGTGCGGAACATATCCTAGAACTGCTCCCAAGTAACAGTAGCCCACTAGTCATCAGTGTACAACCCTGTCGTCAATCTCCACCAGTCCTTTGCCCCAAGCCTTAACATGTTCAGGGCATACCTGACCTTCTGGTCAGCAGGACATGAACACGTGAAGAAACAGCCCTGTACATGAGATAACCACCTCATATACCTGATCGTATCCTGTGTACCATCAAATGTCGGGGGCTTCGTGTTATCGAAGTCCCGGTACTGGAAAGCCCTGTCGGTTCCTCCTCCAACCCCTGTTGCGGTTACAGCCGATGTGGCTGCAGCGACAGCTGTCTCTGCTAAAGCTGCATACCACTCGTCAAAGTACTCAACAATCACGGTCGTAATCGACCCAAACATCTTTGACAGCTACGCTTGGAACGCCGCAACAATCTCGTCGTGTAGAATCTACCGGATCCTGGCATCCAACTCCTCTGTCCCTATTTGTACCACGGGCTCAGGTGCTACCAGCACCTCCGACCCTCTGCCTCCCGATCCTGATCCTGATCCTGACCCTGACCCTGATCCGAATCCAGTAATAAAATGTCTAGTCACCACCATACTGAAAAATATAACCAAGACGTTAGATAAACGACATAATATCGGGAGACCAATTCCCACAACCCTAGGGGTTGTGACTTCCTTGCTACGCGTATGGGTCCTGTGCTTTCAGTATTACGGCCCATACTACCTTCCACACTTACCCATATTTGTCTCAAGTACCACCACAACGCCCTAACACTATCATCAACATAATATGCGCTCAACCCTCCCTCCTAGGGGAATATCGACTATCTCGCAACTGGTCTCACAACTTCTCACAACTCACACATCCATGAAACTTCCACCAACCCTGCAGCACTAGTGTATGCTAGCCACACATAACTCTAGACCTGATAGACTTTTGAATATCCAATCCTACGCTAAGGTCGAATCAGACATTCTCAGGCTAAAAGATCTTGATTATACACAGCCGTGATGCATACACTAAACATCTACAGTTATGATGTGAATTCCATATACAAGAACCCTAGGCTAGTAGGCATCATATAATCAGGCAAATCTTGTCATGCGATTCCTAAAGATTCCTAGCCTAGCACTAGCATGTTGTTCTATCATATCATAATATCAAATAATTGTATGGTATTTTGGGGCATACTTATAGGCTCTGGGTGATCGTACCCTCTGCATCCCCCGTCCTTTATTTTTGAAAACCATTTTAGTATTTATTCAGAAATTTCCCTTGACTTGAGACTGGATTCACACAAGTGTTCCTCCAATGCACTCAAACCAACGCTCTGACACCAACTTGTAACATCCAAAAATTTTACGCCAAATTTAAACTTTTCCAATCATAAATAAAACCAAATAGTATTTGTTTACAAAATGTTTTCCAATCATTATTCATGAGAGTGTCCCAATAACTAGATCAAAAGGATGAGGAGCGGTATGGTCACGCCTTCGTCTTGCCATGATCTCCTGAAGTACCTAAAACAATGAATTAAAAACTGTAAGCCCGAGAGCTTAGTGAGCTACCCCCAAAATTCCAATACCTCACTGATAATACCATGTCAGTAACAGACAATCAATAACATGCATACTGGGCCATCAGCCTGACCGGACCACCCTGATGGGCCTACAGTCTACCTGATCCTATCCTGAGCCTGTGGCATGACTGGACCGCCACGTGGGCCTATAGTCTCCCCGGATCGCTCATAGGGTATGTTGGCCTTCAGCACAAAGCAGGACCGCCTCAATGCAACCAACAAGCAAATAATCATGTGCGCATAACTTTCATATACTGACATATACAAACATCAAATGTAGCTATCTCACTGATCATCAATCATAGCAATCTCTCATAACTAGAGCACCGACCTAGCAAGTCACTAACATACCAATCCCTACGGATCATAAGAGCATAACATACTGTCTAACCTGATTCCGATCTAACAGATCATAACCACATGTAGCATACCATAACAAAAGCAACTAAAAGGGCCAACCTTGGTGTTGATGAGTTTGAAAAACTCTTTGATCGTTTAGATCTTTAAACAAGTTAATCACAGAAACGTAAAACAGAAATATCAAGCACAAGAGTGAATCAAAATATGTCGAATGATTCAATAGATTCAAGCCTCAGCAGAACTCGACAAAAAACTTCCGCTGTAGAGGCTACTAGGGTTACAAACGATAAAAATAATATCTATGAAATAATCGAATTAAAATCTTACGTACTAAGATGCATGCAAGCATCTATATATACTAAACCCTAGAACATAACTCACGGATGGACAGGCCCAATCCGGATACAAAATTGGACTTAAGAACGAGCCCAAGATGCAACACCTAACGGACCCTATAATCTCCCTCTTTGCGTCAATTGGAGCGAGACTCTACTTCGGCTTGCTGGGTCCAGCTGCAGGAACTTTCTTTGTTCTGAGAGTCTCAAGGGTTACTTGTATGAAGCGAATATGATGGAGAAAAATATTTGAGATGGTGTAAGAAAACCAAAGTACCTCTGCTAAAATTATAGTGACAAAGTAGAAAACTCCTAACTCATATGAGAAAAGAGTAAGGTAGCTCATGATTAGAATAAATGTATCAGCCTTATTGGGAAGACAGGGTTTGTATATACCAAGTCAGTAAGGCTTTATTCAGAATCAGTTGAGGCTTTGGACAACATGCAACAGCATGCTTCTAGGGACACTTAACTAGTAGAAAGTGTGAGAATGATACCTGCCCTGTCGTTAATCTGTAAACTGTTAATATGAACAAAAGAAGAGACAAGAAGAAAATGAAAATATTTTTGGAGTTTTTGATAATTTTGTAAATAGAAAAACAAAAACAAAACAAACCAAAAAAAATTTTGGAACCGAACCCGAAATAGACCGAACGCTCGGTTCATTTCGGTTAAAAAAATTGGTTTTGGAATTTTTTTTTTGGAAAAACTAATGTACAAAAAGGTACAACCAAAAATATCACCTTGGATAGATAAGCGAAAAAAGTGCAATGGGACCGAACCCGAAATAGACCGAGCGTTCGGTACATTTCAGTTCCCATGTGAACCGAGCCCGAAATAGACCGAGCGTTCGGTTCATTTCGCTTCCAACTTTTAGTCCAGAGAATGTATTTTTGGTATTGACTCCGATTCCATCATACCTACGCCTTGTAGAATTTTATTAAAACTTGCTTCAGGAAGGGCTTTGGTGAAGATGTCAGCCAGTTGATCAGTGGTTCGAACAAAGTGAATCTCGACATTTCCTTCTTCAACATGATCCTTAATAAAGTGATACCTCAGTGCTATATGCTTCGTCTTGGAATGTTGCACTGGGTTATCACAGATCCTAATTGCACTTTCAGAGTCACAATATAGTGGGATCTTTTTCATATTGAGTCCATAGTCCCGGAGTTGGTTTTGGATCCAAATCACTTGAGATGTGCATGAGGCGGCTGCAATGTACTCTGCTTCGGATTTAGACAGAGAAACACACGTTTGTTTCTTAGATTGCCAGCTCACCAACTTCCCGTCGAGAACTTGACAGCCTCCTGTAATGCTTTTCCGATCTAGACCACATCCTCCAAGGTCTGCATCGGAGTAGGCTTGAACAAAGAAACCCGTGTTTGAGGGATACCAGAGACCGAGAGAGGTCGTTCGCTTCAGGTACCGAAATATTCTCTTCACTGCCAACATGCGTGGTTCACGCGGATTTGCTTGAAACCTGGCACAATAGCAAACTGAAAACATTATATCAGGCCTGCTAGCTGTGAGGTACATCAGAGAACCAATCATTTGGCGATAAAGTGTTATGTCGACTGCCGGTTTTTCCAAAGATGGTGTGAGCTTGGTACCGAACGCCATAGGGACTTTGACCTTTGAATCTCCCACCATGCCGAATTTAGCAAGAAGAGTCTTGATATATGCTTCCTGGTTTATAAAGATGCCTTCGGGTCCCTGTCTAATATTTAAACCAAGGAAAAAGTTAATCGGACCCATTGAGCTCATTTCAAATTTTGTCTCCATCAACTTTCTGAATTCAGCTGTTAGGCTAGGATTCATTGAGCCAAAGATGATATCATCGACATAGATTTGAACGATCATTAGGTGGTTACCTTCCTTTTTACGAAAGAAGGTTGGGTCAACCGAACCTTGTTTGAATTTAGACATCTTTAAAAACTTAGTTAGTGTTTCATACCAGGCCCTAGGTGCTTGTTTCAGACCATAAACAACTTTATCCAAGATGTAGCAGTGATCTGGATGCCTTTCATTCACAAAGCCAGGAGGTTGCTCCACGTACACAGTTTCTTCAAGTTCCCCATTCAGAAAAGCGCACTTCACATCCATTTGGTAGACTTTGAAATTCTTGTGTGCTGCATAGGCGAGAAATATTCGAACGGATTCCAGCCTTGCTACCGGAGCGAATGTCTCTTCGTAATCGATTCCTTCTTCCTGGCAGTAACCTTTCACCACTAGCCGAGCCTTATTCCGGATTACATTCCCCTCCTTGTCCATTTTGTTCCTGAACACCCACTTGAGACCGACAACCGAGGCATCTTTTGGTGTTGGAATGAGTCTCCAGACTTTATTTCTTTCAAACTCATTGAGTTCATCTTGCATTGCCTGAACCCAATCAGAATGATCAAGGGCAATATTGACGGTCTTCGGCTCAATTTTTGACACGAAAGAATTGAACATGCAGAACTCTACTTTGGAGAATAGGGAAGTTTGCTTTGCCTTCACTTGAGATCGGGTTAGAACTTTTTCAGATACATCACCTACTCTTTGAGATACAGGATGATCTCTGGTCCATTTGGTGAGAGGAGGATAGTTTGGATCATAGGATGGATCCAATTCAGCATTGACCATTTCATCCAACTCTGATTGAATATCATCATCATAGAACATATCAGAATTCTCCCCCTCGATAGATGATGAGCCAAGAAATCTTTCTTCAACGGGGCCTTCGGGTTGATCCAGACTTTTAGTTGTTTTTGGAATTTCGGTTGCAGAGGGGCTTTCGGGTGCAACAGGACTTTCGGGTGCGTTAAAAATTGGATTCTCCCCCTGAATATGAGAGTCCTGCGCATTTGAAGAGGATAGATTCTCCCCCTCGACCGAAGTACCGCTCTGGGGAGGTTCTTTTCGAACTGGTTCTTCTGCTCCCATTCGTTTGGCTGCATCTTCTACGATCTTCTTAAGGTGATCAATCTTGTTGTCTGCTGCCGTGGCTTCAGAGTGAGCTGCTTTCTCAGGTTCATCAAATAGATCCATGAACTGGTCAAAGAGATTGGCGATAGAGGCTGTGACTTGACCTGTTTGAGAGAAAATCTCTCCTATTGCTTCTTCAGTGGACTTCAACTTCTTGACGTAATTGTCATCGAACGTCACATTATAGGTTTCTTCAATTCTTTTTGAAAGCTTATTTAAAACCCTGTATGCCTTTGAAGTAAGAGAATATCCCAGAAAGATTCCTTCATCAGCTTTGACATCAAACTTGTTGCGATGTTCTTTGGAGTTGAAGATGAAGCACCTGGAACCGAACACGTGAAAGAACTTGACATTCGGCTTCCTGTTGTTGATTATCTCATAAGGAGTGAGAGAGAAACGCTTGTTGAGATAAGACCTGTTCTGAGTAAAACACGCTGCAGCAATGGCATCAGCCCAGAAATATAAAGGAAGGGAAACAAAACTTAACATGGTTCGTGCCGCCTCACACAGGGATCGGTTTCGCCTTTCAACAATACCATTCTGTTGAGGTGTATAAGGTGATGAGAAGTTGTGACTGGTCCCTTTTTCTGCCAAGAAGTCTTTGAATTCTTTGTTCTTGAATTCCAGTCCATTGTCGCTCCTAATGTTTCGAACAACTTTCCTCAGTTGCACTTCGACCTGCTTGATAAATATCTTCAGTTTGGGAGTCGCCTCAGATTTTTGCTTTATAAAGAACACCCAAGTAAAATGCGAGAAGTCATCAGCAATAACAAGAATGTACTTGTTACCGCCAATGCTCTCGATTGATGACGGACCACATAAGTCGATGTGAAGCAACTCAAGTGGCTCAACAACTTTGGTGTTTATGATGGTTGGATGACTTTGACGACTTTGTTTTCCCATTTCACATGCAACACATAAGTGTTCTTGATCGAACTTAAGCAATGGAAGACCCCGAACATGACCGCCGATGACAAGCTTGTTAATGTCTTTGAAGTTGAGATGTGAGAGCCTTCGGTGCCACAACCAACTTTCGTCTGAGTGAGCTTTGGATAAAAGACATATTGCTGGATTCCCTTTGATTGGTCTGAGATTCAGAGGAAACATTTCACCTTTTCGATCTGATTTGAGAATGACTTTATTGGATTTCTTCTCTATAATTTCTGAACCTTCGTCATCGAACGAGACTTTGAGACCGGTTCCTCCCACCAGTTGAGACACACTGATGAGATTATGCTGCAACCCCTCTACATACGCCACCTTTCTGATAGTAAAATCTCCATTTGTTATCATCCCTAACCCTTTATCTTTCCATAAGAGTTGTTACTGAACTTGACATTGCCACCATTTTGAAGAGACCGAAACTCCCTTAGCTCTTCCTTCCTTCCTGTCATGTGACGCGAGCAGCCACTGTCTATGTACCATTCTTCGTCAAACTGCTCGTCACCTATAACCTGCAAAAATTAGGCAGATTTAGGAACCCAAAGTTTCTTGGGTCCACGTGAGCCTTTTACAGAAACAGGAATAGTAAGAGAAACATCAACGAGATATGTTCGTTTTATTAAGGTTGTTTCATCTTTTCTTTTAATAGTAACACTTTGATTTTATTAGAATTAGATGCAGGTGTTTTGGATTTAGGTTCCGGTGTTTAGACGTTAGCCTGCTTTCGGTCTCCATTAGTTGAGGAAATTTTCCTTTTTCCTTTCAAATCCTTTGATGATGTTGAATTTTGTGTAGTACCAGAATTCAGATTAGAAGAAGATTGAGAACGAGAAGAATTAGAGGAAAAGAAATTAGAATGAGAATCTTTCCTGACTTGAGGTTCGAAATGACCCTTTCAGTTGTGGTCATTTGAGGGACCGAACCTGGACCTTCGGTTGCTGTTTGATGATGAACCGAAGCTGGATTTTTGGGTGTTATAGGTTGGAGGCCTGACACTGGGTCTTCTATTGTAAAAGCTTGACGGGCTTAAATCTGGTTTTTGCCTGTTGTTGTTTGGTGGACTGAAACCAGCTCTTCGGTTGTTGTTGCTTTCGGGACCGAACCTATCCTTTCGATTTTGTTCTTCCTGTGGCCCGAAAGTCTTCCTCTGGTTCTTTTGAGTCGGTGATTCGAAGTTCCTTTTGCTCCTGTTTTTCTCTCCTTTTGACTTAGAATGTTTTTCAAAGAGAGTGTAGTGAGGATTTTGGGAGCGCCAAAACTGTTTTCGCTCTGTGAGATTTTTCTTGTATCTCAAGTTTCTCTGCTGCTTTTGATTTTTCACCTGTTTCGGTTGTATGTGGATATTTTCCTTTTGTTGCGGCTTCTTAGCAATAGGTTCACTCTTCATGGAAGAGGTTTCACTAGTTGAGGTGACTTCTTCCACTGGAATCTCTTTTGTGCCACTTGAACTTGGTACGTCAAAGCTGGTAGGCTTATTTAGAGGTTCGGGCACATATCTTCCTTTTGTCTTCCATGATGTTCGCTCCGACAAACCGAGTGTTTCATCTGCATTGTCTATCGGTGTAGACCAGAAAAACTCATCACAGCCATCTGCATTATCTTCATTCACCAAGGCAGTGAGTTCAGTTGTCTGATGTTCGGTTACTCCCGTGACCTTATAAACCTGATTAGGAGTTGTTCTGACCTTTTGAAATACAACAACCTTTTCTTTAAGGATTGGGGACTTAGTTTTGGACAAAAGAGTAAATTCCATAGAATTTTCAGAAATAAGATTTTTATGGTTTTCAGGTTCGCTCCTAATGAACTCGGAACAGTCAACAACATCCCCTACAGAAATTTCACTCATGTCATCGTCCTCATTAAGTTCAGATGCATTTTCAACATTAATTTTATTTTCTGAACTCAATTTGGTACTCAATGAGTCAAATTTTTGTATGGTTTCGGCTCTGAGTTTCAACTTATCATTTTCATCAAAAAGATTTTTAAGCATGTCCTTATGGTCTTTGGACTTTATAAAATATTCAATTTTGTCCAGACCATACATATAAGTAGGATTGACATCATTAGAAGATACAACACTTTCACAGTTGTATGCTTCGGCATCAATTTCATCCTCCTTAAACTCAAGGAAGGGTAAAATCATGCGATGTATCTTCTGTCCTATTTCACAGTTTAAATGCAGCTGAGTAATGTTAGCATAAAGCCTTTTTAGCAATCAAACAAAAAACATTCCTTTGTTTTAATAATTTGAGATTGTCTCTTTGCAAATAAATGTTTTCATCTCTAGACTTAATCAGCTCCAACTCTTTCTGCTCTATCCACATCCTTCGCTCCTCACTCTTGGATGACACCCTACTTATTTGGTCAGTTAGATTAGAATTCGTAACCCGTGTTTGAGTTAAACAACTATCAAGAATCGAAATTCTTGAGTTCAAGTTATTTAATTCCTTTTCATATGATTTTTGTGGAATTTTAAATGAAATAAAAATAGATTGTACCTTCTTGATCAGTTCATCTAGCTCACCGATCTGCACACTGAGAGGTTTCGCTGTAAAGCACAAGTCCTCTCGCTCCTTAGCCTCTTCGTTTCCACCGTCAATGTTGTATCCCCTTATCTGAGATACATCTGTCACCATCAGACATCTTCCATCAGCTTCACCACTCTTTGCTACATAAACCTTTCCATGAGAAGGCTTTCTCACTTCATCATCTTCTGAGTCAGTCGACCAAACCTGCACGCCACCGAACTCATCATCATCTACCGAACCCTACAGAATAAGAGCATTCATAGGGGGATTAGTAGTAGCTTTCTTCCTCTTTATTTCTTCCAGTCTTTTCATAAGACTTGATTCTTCATCTTTCTCTGCCATCTTCTTCAACACGCAATCTTTTGCGTAGTGATTTTTCCCACCACAGTAAAAGCAACTGACAGCAGAGTCAGCTTCACCCTTCGCTTCCTTCTTCGATTCTTCAACCTTCGGCTCCTCTTTCACTTTTTCAGAGTTGTAGCTTCCCTGCCAATTTCGATTTTTGTTGGTAGGGAACTTTTTCTTAATGAACCTTCTGGGATTTGACACCATCATAGAATAGTCTTCAGCTGTCAAATCGTGATCTCCCAGATTTAAATCCTCTTCGTCTTCTGATGCACTCTTACCTTTGGACAGAAGCGCCAAAGACCCCAAATTTGAAACCATGCTTTTCTCTTGTAGCACTATCTTTTCCTGGGATTTCAGAATCCCCACCAGTTTCGCCAATGAGTACGATTTGAACTGCTCATGTGCTTTAATCGTTGACACAACAACTCTCCATTCGGATCTTAGGACATTTAAGAATGTGACCTTCTGTTCGATAAGCTTTCTTTCAATGTCATGCTTGATCATCTTGCTGAGAAGATGATTGAACCGATCAAATGTTTGTGTAACAGCCTCATCCGGCATCTGCTTGAATTCTCCAAATTCAGAGAGAAGTAGGGTATGAATCGAATGCTCTAGATCTTCATCTGTGGAGTACAGCTCTCGCAGCCGATCCCAGATCTCTTTTGCTGTACTGCAATAACTGACTAATCGAAACGTGTCGGACTGAAGAGCGAATCGAGTTAGTCTCAATGCCTTAATGTTTCATTGGAACTTCTCCTTTTCATCCTGAGTGACGTCTTTCACATCTTTTAATAGATCATTATACTCCTTTTGAGTTTTAGTGATCCTGGATGTGCTTGAATGAGCGAAAGGACCAGAAGTGATAGCTTCCCATATCAGATACCCGTTATCTTTAGATCCAATAACGTAATCTTCAAAGTGGTGCGCCCATACTTCATAGTCTTGTGTATAGAGAATTGGAATCTTGGTGGTTGATCCGATGCTGTTAGAGATGTTGATGGGATTGGATTGAGAATCGTCCATGCTTGATCGTGTAACCTGTTATAAGATCAGACTTTGTAATATGTAATATTAGGGCAAGATGAATAATTAATGAGATACGTCAATTATGAGTGACGGATCAACAAATATCAATGAATGCGGAATAAACCCTAATCACTTCTATCACAGAAGAGATGTGTATGAATTACACAGTCTCCTGCCTTGATACCAATTGATGAGTTTGAAAAACTCTTTGATCGTTTATATCTTTAAACAGGTTAATCACAGAAACGTAAAACAGAAATATCAAGCACAAGAGTGAATCAAAATATGTCGAATGCTTCAATAGATTCAAGCCTCAACAGAGCTCGACAAAGAACTTCCGCTGTAGAGGCTAATAGGGTTACAAGCGATAAAAATAATATCTATGAAATAATCGACTTAAAATCTTACGTACTAAGCTGCATGCAAGCATCTATATATACTAAACCCTAGAACATAACTCACGGATGGACAGGCCCAATCCGGATACAAAATTGGACTTAAGAATGAGCCCAAGACGCAACACCTAACGGACCCTATAGGTGTCGTAGACCCTATCGATATAGTGAGGATAACTCACCTTGCAGATGTCGACTCGGTAGATGAACTCCAACTCTCGGATCGCTGTCAAAAACTCCACCACCTATTACCATAATATGATCATACCCATAAGTTCCCAACCTTTTAAGATACCCCATAACTCAACTAATCGACCCCTGGTCAAAGTCAAAGTCATCAGTCAAGTTCAACAGTCCATGTTGACCCTAACTCGCCAAGTACCCTTGGGTACTCGCCGAGTTCCTTAAAGTAATTGCCCACTCGCTGAGTCACGGGGTGACTCGTCAAGCTCCTTTGGTTTACGATCGAACTCTAAGTCACGAGGTTACACACACATACCTAAATCGGGGAAACCTCAACCTAGTTGTTCATCCAACTCGTTGGGTCCAGGCCTATCTTCATATGACTCGCCGATACGACATTACAACTTGCCGAGTTCCTTCAGTCCTTAAGCCATACAGACCCCTTTTAAGCCATGCAGTGGCTCTAAATCATATATCCAAGCTTCTAAGGCATGCTTTTCACGTAAAGTTGCAAACTTTACGTGCATGCATGGCTAAAAAGGCTCTTAATGTCAAATCCAAGCTCACAATGGGGGTTTCATGCTCAAGGAGGCTTCATACAGGACCAAGCTCAGAGCTTTATGACTCTAGAATCTAAGAAGGGTCCAGATTTGAAGTTACAACTTCAGATCTAGCTCATATCCCACACTATCATCTCATTCAAACCATAAAAACCCTAAGTCTCAACCAAATGAGGTCTAGAAGGAAAACAAAGTAAAGGTGACGACTTGATACCTCCAATGATGCTAACTGAGGTAGATTTCTAATTCCCACACCCTCCTTGCTTCTAGTCTCTTGTCCTCCAAGCTCTTCTTTTCCAAAAACTTCCTTTCTAAAGCTCAAGTCACACAAGGATAAAGCACCACTCGAATTAGGGTTTTCTGAGCTCTCAAAGGACTGTAAAGAGGCCAAAGGAGGCTTATGCTTCCTTAAATAGGGTGCAAAACCCCGGGATCTAGGGTTTCTTCTGCCAGCTCCTACTCGTCGAGTTCCTCATGGATTCGGCGAGTAGGCCACTAAACACGCGATCCCACCCCGCTGCTACTCGACGAGTAGGGCGACCAACTCGTCGAGTATATCTTAAAACCAAATAAACTTTCATTCAAATTGATACATGCGAATCGAGGCATTACATAGGTATTCCTTTTGAGTTGTTAATTTGTCTAGGTTATTCCATTTCTACCCTTACGTTCATATCCGTTTTCGATGCCTATCCTTTCCTTACTTGAGGACTAGTAAGGTTTAAGATCGGAGAGGTTTGTTAGATGCATTTTTATGCATCTTTTAGCACGTTTTCTTGGTATTTTTCTATAAAAGCTAACTATCTCCATAATGTTACTATAAATTGTGTGTTTCTCATTATATTTGTAGAATGCCCATACTCCTCACTTTTGTTATGATTTTCAGGGTAAATTGGAGCACATTGACTCATATGACATATCAAGATGCGTTCTAGGGAGCATTGGAGCTTAATTGAAGATGAGATTAAGGAAAGATGCTAAGGAATGATCATGAATAACTCGAAAGGAAGAATTGTGTCTGAAACGAGGCAGGAATGAAAAAATGTGATCACATTTTCCATATATGCAAACGCAAATTATGATCGCATACTTGCTTTGAGGTTTGTACGAAGAAAAAAAAATTCAAACTTGTGATCGCATTTCCCATATATGCGATCACAGTTTTTCCTCGAAGTCCTGAAAAGCTCCAAAACGAAGTTGTATTACATTAAATCACATCGGGACACGTTTTCATATAAAAATGCGATCGCAAAATCAGTATATGTGATCGTATATTTTCCCCACTTTTTGACTGCACATATAAAAGGCTTCGAAAAGGACCCCAGTAACCTAATTTGTGATTCCAGACGACTAAGAGGACATTTCTAGAGGTTTTCGAGTGCCAGACACATATCTAGAGAACACAATTCGATTTTTATTTTTGTTTAGTAAGATTCATCAATTAGGTTTAGTTTTTACTTATTGTAATTCACTTTTAGCCATGTCAGCGAAACACCTTAGATTTCAGTTTCGTAAACGACTCGACTTTTTTGCAAGTAATCATTATGCATGATTTTTGACCGTGTTCACTGTTTTGTTTGATCATTTTTGTGCTTAATTGAATGTTTGATTTTGATTTAGTTTTTGTTGCCCCACTTTAATTGTTAATAAATCATTTCAATTATCTGATTTGTTTAGATCTGTAATTGTCTTTATTAATCATTAAAAGTAACAAATATTAGATTAAATTTGTGTTAGGGTTAACTCTAATATAAACAAATCGAATATGTCTTTAAGCTTCCGAGCTTGTGAGAAGTATTGGACTTTACTAAGAATTTTACATTGTGTTTAATGCTACTTTTCTAATTTAATTAAAAGCTTTTTTGGTTAATTCAGTAAAAAGTAAGGCTTGATTCAAAGAATATGTTTTGGTTAAACATTTTAGTAAAAGAAAATTGTTAGAGCTTATTAATGATTTTCAGTACCAGTTTAAACATTAAACAGTTCAAGTATCGTGTTAAAGGTTATTTGCATGATTAGGAGAGTCACCGGAAAACTGAAATTTGCTTTTATTTTCTGAATTTTATCCTAGTACTTAAGTTGCATTTTTTTTCTTTTACAAATTTTTGTCCAAGTTAGTTTTAATAGTCAACAAATCCCCCCATTTTGATTTATGTTAATTTACTGAGTGCCTTACGCAAGAGAGACATAGACCTTAGGACGTGTCCCTGTGGATTCGATCATGCTTTCCTGTACTACCCCTTAGTGCATTAGATCAGTATTTTTATTTATATTATCTGTTTGTTAGGCATTGTGACACACCATTAACAATATGCATTTCAACCAACAATACATTTAGATGATTAAATATGGAGTATGTCCATAAAGTTTTAAATTAGTATCATTGGTTCAAAATTGAGTATTTTTTTGTGGTTTTGGTCCCTGACAAATTTAATATGACTTGAAAAAAACTATAATACCCTTCTTATTTTTCTTACTTTCTTTTACATTTTTTAATCGTATATTTTAATATTTTTCATATTTATAAAAAAGAACCACCCACCCTCCTCTCTCTCTTTCTCTCTCTCTCAACAAAAAGTCAAAAACACTTTTAGCCATCCTTATTTTTATAGTATCAAGTTCATCATCTTCACATCCATGTCCATAACTTTTTCGGGTGAATAGCTTTGCAATCAGGTTGAGCTTAAAACAATACAAAGTTGACAAACACCTAAAGTAAAGATAACCATGGTTGAAACCTAAAAACCAAAGTCAAACCCATAAACTTACATTTGCAAATAACCTACCCATATCCACACCCACCTACCATACACCCCCTCCGTCGTTCCCCTTCCACCTATAAACTAGAGTTTTTGAAACCCTAGAAGTTGAAGGAGGCAAATGAAGGTCATAAGCGATTGATGATGAAGGAAAATCTACGAAATTGAAAACCCAGAGTGGCGGTTGATGAAGGTCATCAGACGAAGGCACATTCACGGTGGCCATGAGCGCGGGATGACATGGATTAGAGATCTAGAAAACCCCAACTTTAGAAAAAACCTTGAACTCAATTTTCAAAAACCCACCTCACATCATTTTTTTTAGAAATATTTCCTTTTTACTCCCATCATTACAAGGTTTTCATTGAAGAACTTACATGTGAATCGAGATTCGCATGCACGTGTGTTCTTTATTTTATATTTTTCACCACTGATTTATATGTTTTTCTTCGTCAATTTCTACATATGGAACGATTTCTAAGTTCCTCCGTTTTTCATCAACAATTTTATGGGATCTTGAGTTTTTCTATATGGATTATGTATGTATGTTCATCCTTGTGTATGTGTTGAAGAAGATAAAAATTAGAGAACCTATATCCTCATTCGGTCAATACTAAGAGAGAGAGAGAGAGAGAGAGAGAGAGAGAGAGAGAGAGAGAGAGGAGAGAGAGAGAGAGAGAGAGAGAGAGAGAGAGAGAGAGAGAGAGAGAGAGAGAGAGAGGAGAGAGAGAGAGAGAGAGGAGAGAGAGAGAGAGAGAGAGAGAGAGATTTATTTTTAATTATAAAAATATTAAAATGAATATTCAAAAATGTAAAAAAAACATTAAAAGGGGTATTAGTTTTTTTAAGTCATTTTAAATTCCAAAATCACAAAAAAAAAAAAAAAAAATCAAAATTTTGACCAATAACACAAGTTAGAATTTTTTTAAAAATCCCAACCATATTTTTTGACGAACCAGACGGACAAAATTTTCACTTTACTCTAAAAAGATATATTAACATATTAACTAAGATAATTTCACTAAAACCAGGACACTATTTAAAGCGTCTTTTACGATTGCACACCATATATCTTCTTAGGGTTGCGTCTGACTTCTATCACAATATTTGATATATCATTAGTATTTATAACTTCTTAAGTTGATCGAAATATGCTTTAGTGCAAGTTTTACAATTACTTTGACGTATATATTTATACCATCCTGCATCCACATAAAAACATAAAATTAATTCTCACTCTAAAGATGAATATTTATAAACATAAAAAAGAAAAAGAAATCTAACCTATATTAAACACCTAAACATATGTCAATAATATTGTCTAAGAAATTACACGAAAAAGTGAAGGCACTTTTACTTAGTTGTACTGTTACTAACTTTCTACTCACTGCAACAATATCCAAAAATAATGTTAAATAATATATTATATAGTTATAATAAACCTGATTAAGAAATAAGCGTTTCAGTCACGAGATATCAATTTTTACATAATCAATTTCATTATTTAATTATGAACAAATGATATATCAAAGGTTATTTAATTATTAACTAATGATATATGAAAGAAGGGCCACAAAAAAATTAGCTAATAAATCCAAAATTAACGATGGAAAGTGGATTAATGTATTTATTTATCGTTTTTAGATTTAATTTATATAAAAGTTGTTTTATAGTTGTTGCTTAAGTAATAGCTGATTCATTCAAGAATGACTAATTGGTCAGACACTATCATGAATTTTACCAAATAAAAGACATATCAAAGGCGACAAAACCCAATAAACTTCTAAGTCTGAATCTAACAAATGCAGACTATTCTTTTTACAAGACCAAGCAAAAAGCATATCAACTGGTATAAGTTTTGAATTTATATAGCTTTCATTTTTGTATATTGTATTTTTTATAAAATACAACCATTAGTTAAAAAGTTTTACAAAAACATTATTTTACTTATAATTTAACTGAATCCACAAGGGATGCCAATACTAATTCTGTTTGCGAATACATGTTTGACGTTTGCAATGCCATTTTGTTGACTCAGTCCCATATCTGTACAGAAGTTTCCATTGAATTTCTAGTGCCACACGCCATCAAGAAGTTAAGGTTTTAATTAAGTCGATAACGATGTTTGACTAATAGTTCAAAGTTTGCTTTATATATAGTGTTATTTTAGCTTGTGTTTTGGTGCAGATTGTCAGAGTTTCTTTCGTGATTATTTTTTGCATTTGAAGGGCATGCAGTTGTATTTTACCGGTCACTTTGGTATTTTTACCCGTATTTGAAGGTAAAACTACTGTGTCAAGTAAAGTAAGCAGGTGAGTCAACATTGTGTCATTGACGAGTCGACTCGTTTTCCACCTAAGCCGGTAGTTAGTGCATGCAATTAGTTCTACCAACCAACCAATCACCCTTCGAGGCCAAGGCAGTGTCGATGGTGGGGGGATAAAGCATCGGCACAAACTCATGTGGGGTTTAATCTAGCAAATTTGACAGACTTTTTTTTACCTTATTTGGACAAACACGACTCCGAACAAAACCCTAAATACTTGCAATGTCGGCTCTACCACCTCCTACACCTGACTCGTTAAATTCCTAGGAATTTCTAAACCTTATCGATCTATATTCCATTGTGTGCAACTGCGGAGACAAGATTGTTGCGAATCATAACGAGTGCATAAGATCAAAGAGCAGCTAGGTAAAGATTTTCTTGTGTGTCGTGTGGATCACATCAGCATCCACCACAAGCTGGAGGATCATGACAAGAAGCTTAAAGCTATTGTTGTGGTGATGGGCGGCGTGATGGTGACCATGCTCAGGATGATGGTGGTTAGGCTTAAAGTCGTTATGAAGAATGTATATGTTGTTGGGGGTAGATTACAAAGTATATATATATATATATATATATATATATATATATATATATATATATATATATATATATATATATATATATATATATATATATATATATATATATATATATATATTAGTTGTACTTTTTATGTTCATGTTTCTTTTTTCTTTTTATTGGTGCTACATATGGATGATGTGAAAAAGCCTATGTTGATGATAGGAATTTTGTAACTGGTGTTCAGCTTGCTAATGGAAAAACATCTTAGGTGATATGTATCTAATGTTTTAGTTATTAAACTTTTATGATTTGCGTTGACCTATCATGCAAGAACGAAGAAGCAACTCATATGTTGGGTTAGTGAATCCCACATGCCTTACACCCTAAGAGTAGTTTTGTCCTTTCACGTTCATAAAATTCTGTAAAAAGGGGTGTCTCAGTGAAAAGGGTATTTATTTCATTTGTTTTCTATTTCAAATAACTCCCGACTGAGATCCAAGAAAAATCGAGAAGATGAAGATGGATTGTGGGTGTTGTAGTCCGAAAATAATTGGCACATCACAGACTGACACTAACCCCGAAAGGCCATTTTATGAATGTTTAAACAAGGTAAAATGTAGTGTTCTATTTGAAACCCTAGTTTCACAATTATTTTCTAAATGTAACCCGACTTTAATAATCAGGGAGCTCGGTCAGGTTTCATTGCTTGGGCTGATGAAGTAAAATGCAACAGATAAGGGATGATTATAAGTGTACTGATGAGGTCGAAGAAGAAGCTGGAATCAGAAGTCTTGTAGTTGAAGTTGATCTTACTTTATAGTTGGGTTTTTTTGGGTTTAATCATCTATAAGCTGTAATCAAACGTATTTAGGTTGATGAAGTAAGAAAAATTTGAAGTTGAATTTGGATTTTAAGTATGGACTTGTATTACTACCCTTAATGTCATGTTGTTATGTCGTTACCCTTAATGTGGTTAAATTATGCTACCCTTTGTCATTACCATATGTCATCATCCTTACTACCGTTACCCTTCATGTTTAAATTACTGATAGTACGTTGCTATATAGCATATTCAAATTGTTAACATTTATTGTACATGTTTTTACTGAGAATACAAGGACCACATGTTCCTTTAAAACACTAGGACCACATGTTACCTTAAATGGTGGAATTACATGCATCATATACGTTCACAACATATTTTATTAAATATCCAAACCATGAGATATATTATTAAACATCTAAATCATGAAAATAGTTTCTCAAACATACTAACTAACTTCAACTAACCAAAATATTGCCAACCCAAACTATTACAAGCCAAAGCTAACAAGTACATGAATTAGAAATCCAAACATAACAGGACACCATCAAAGACTTCTTAGTCATTAAGGTCTAGTCGGTTTGCACTAGTTTTTCCTTTCCCATCCTTTCCCTTAACCTTCTTTGAAAGTTTCATCTTGATGATTCTCTCTAATTATTTTCTTTTACCATAAACGTTTACTCTTTTATCCCCTTCATTAACTTCATTTTGGTCCATTACTTCCTTCACCATCCTCACCCTTGGCCTTGGTTTTCCTTTTGGTGACTTTAAGTTTTGTGGGCCTTTGAACCCTTGACCTTTGTACATGTGTCTTTTCCACTTGAGACAAGTAACCTTGTTATGCCCTACTTGTTTACACACACTGCATATTATTTTTTTCCTGCCTTAGACAAGTGTGTCTTGAAGATTTTTTTATGCATCTCTTCTTGTGTTTACCTTTGGTCTACCTAGAATTCTTCTCTTCTTCTGTTTACCTTTTGTAACGACCCAATATTCAAGTCCAAAAATTTCATTTTTAATTAATCAACTTGTAAAAAGATTTATAAGAAAACTGTAACATCCCAAAATACAAGCCAAAAATTTCATTTTTAAAACATGTATTTAGTAAAACATTTAGAATAAAATGTTCAACGTTCATATCATTTCACAAGATATTGTCTGTCTAGAAAACATTTTTGTAAAACATAAAAGTGTCATAGTACAATTCCCCAGGAAGATCTCATAATGCGGAATACAAGCAGGTGTGTGATGTACCGCTACCGCGCCGGCTCCTTCCCCTTCGCCGAAGAGGTACCTGAAACCAAAACTGAAAATTGTAAGCACAAAGCTTAGTGAGTTCCCCCACTGTACCACATACCATATAATCACATAACATACATATACTGCCGAGCATATCTGGGTGCCCGACCTACCCCTTCGGTCCTTACGACCGGATACTGGGGACTATTTCACTCCCTACTGCTACCACATAACACATATCACATAACATCATATCATACTAGCACATAAACATAACCATAACACAGGTAGTAGCAACCCCATATGAATATCACAGAGACAATCATCTATCAGACAACTCCTACTGGTGGGCCGGCATTGTGGCCTTAGACCCACCGCTACTGGAAGGTAACTCACCTCAAAGTAGCTGCTGATTTGCATGGGAACTGACTGTTTGCTGCTGCTACCGCTCCGGAAATCCTCCGGCTATAATTCCCACAAAACCCTTAGTCAAATACTGCTAACCGACCTCAGGGTAAAATGACCATTTACCCCTTACCAATCAAGAGTCAAGTCAAAGTCAATTGCCAGTTGGCTCGACTCGCCGAGTTGACTTGCCAACTCGCCGAGTCCCTATCCCTTTGTCCGACCATAAACCCGTCTCTACTCGTCGAGTTAAGCATTGACTCGACGAGTTCTCCTTCTAAACTAAAGGCCAATAGTCCTTCATCCTACTCGTCGAGTTGTATGAACAACTCGCCGAGTTCTTCTTCATCTGAAGAACACTCTATGCTGAGACTCGACGAGCTGTATGAACAACTCGCCGAGTCTGTTCTTGAGGCAAAAAGATTGCCTTGAACTCGCCGAGTCATAGCATTGACTCGCCGAGTTACTTTATGAGTGAGTTTGGCTTCCGACCCACTGAGTCACACCCCCATGACCCACTGCTCCAACCCGCGACGCGAAAAAGGGGAAAACTCGGGGACTCGCGACTCGACTCGCCGAGTCAGATGAACGACTCGCCGAGTCTACCACATGCAAATACTATACACGCGATTCTGCTTGAATGCAACTCATTCCATTCATAGATCTGGGTTTCTAGGGCCTGATTAACACGTAAAGTTTCCAACTTTACGTGTAAATAAACACCCATGAGGGTTTTAGGGCTCAAAATGCACCAAAAGAGTATATCTAGGGTTTTCATGCAATATAGCTCCGTAAAGGCAGTAGATCCAAGCTCCTGGAGCTCAATCATGCCTAGATCTAGGGGCTAAACAACTTATTATGAACCCTAAAACACAAACAAGCTTGGGAAAAGGCTCAAGAAGGACTTTCATGGAGCTACAAGGGACAATAAGCATGAAAACAGAGGGAAACTGAGATATACCTCAAGGAAATCACTGAGATAACCCAAATATGCCTGGCCTCCTTCTTCTCTTCTTGATCTACTCTCCTTCCCTCTCCAAATCTTCAAGAAAACACACCAAAATGCTTCAATCTCACAAGGAACAAGGCTTGAACGAAGTATAGGGCTCTAAGGGTGAAGGGGCCGAGCTTAGGGGCGGATAAGAGGGTTTAAATAGGGTGCAAACCCTTGAAATTTAGGGTTTCAACAGATAGCGGGGACTCGCCGAGTCGCCAACTTAAACGTGTTCCGGATACCGTCTCTACTCGGCGAGTCGAACCTACAACTCGCCGAGTCCAAGGCTAAAAATGAAAACCACTAAGATAATTTTACGTACCAGGAACCAGGTGCTACAAAAACACCATCTAATCATAAATTTTCATAAAAACCACAACTCTTGTCTGAAAACCATTCACAAAAGTAAGAATAATGTCAGAGTACAACCCCAAGAAACTCTAGTGCGGAAAAACCAACATGTGTTTGTGATGTGCCGCTACCACTCCAGCTCCTTCCCCTTTGCTGAAGAGGTACCTAAACATATCATCACATACTGTCAGACATATCTGGGGTGCCTGACCTACCCTTCGGTCCTAACAACCGAACTCTACTACTATCACATATAACATATCATGCCAGCATATAACATATCAGGTAGTAGCAAACCTAGATGATATAACAAATACAATCATTTAACATACAACTCCTATTGGTGGGACCACATTGTGGTCGTAGACCTATCGCTACTGGAAGGTAATCTGTGTGGGAAATATCTGTCTGTTGCTGCTCCGGAAATCCTCCGGCTACAATCCCCACAAAAACACTCAATCAGAAACTGATATTTACTCTTAGGGTAAAATGACTATTTTACCCCCAATCAAGTCCAAGTCAAAGTCAACTTCAAGTTGACCTGACTCGCCGAGTTGGGCCGCCAGCTCGTCGAGTCCCTAACCCTTTACCCGTCCTTATCCACGACTCGACTCGTCGAGTTTGGAAACGACTCGACGAGTTCCTCTTCTATATGAACATCAAATGATCCTTCATCCGACTCGCCGAAATTGTTCTAGCACTCGTCGAGTCCCAAGAACTCCAGGTCTAAGGCTAAGTCCAATGCGTTGGGTCGCTCCTTCTGACATGCTACAACCCTTCTAACACCCAACTGAGCTCTTTTGACGCTCAACAGATATGGGACTTTATACCTTGGACTCGTCGAGTGCCAAGAACGGACTCGCCGAGTCGATAATGTAACATCCAAATTCCCAAGTATATTATTTTATTCATTTATTTTGGAGTTTATGGAGGGACTCGGCGAGTTAGTGCTTAGACTCATCGAGTAGGGTCGCGGATTCTAATCCGGGTTCATGACTGGACTCGGCGAGTCCATGAGTGGACTCAGTGAGTCCATGCTGTTTAATGAAACCCTAATTTCCCGGGTTTGGGACCTATTTAAAGGCCCTTAGGGTCGTTATTTGCGGCTACCAAACCCCAGAGAGAAACCCTAAAGAGCTAGAGCGATTGTGAGAGGAAAGGAGCCATTTCTTGATCTTTGTGGTTGATTCTTGCAAGAAGGAAGTGTTTCCAGCTTATAGGAGACCAAGGAGGTGGTGCATTTGTGGATTTTGAGCAAAAGACTTCATCTTTGAGGTACTATATCGCCCCTTTATCTGTTTTGATGAAGGAATCCATAGATGTAGAGTTTTCATGTCCTTTAATGGAAGAAATTGTGAGAATATGGCCTCTATTCGCATTGAGACTTTAGATTTTGACCCATAGTGGTCTAAAGAGCTTATCTCAGCTTGCTTTATGTTTAGCTATGGAGGTGTTGAGCTTAGGATGTTATTTTTTGGGCTAAGTCACCAAGTGAAACCTCCTAGACGTCCCATGAGTGTCAAGATTCGAGATTTACGTGTTTATCAGGCTTGGGAAGGTCAGATCTATGGATCAAAGGAACATATTTGACCTTAGGGGGTCAATTGAGTTTGTGCATGGAATGAACTCACCGAGTCCAAAGGCAGACTCAGCGAGTAGGGTTCGGGTTTCCCGTAAATCACTCAGTGAGTAGACTTGCCGAGTTGGGGGAATAACTCAGTGAGTCAGAGAGGGATTAGAGGACTGGAGTTCAAAGCGGAACTCGCCAAGTTGATCTTCAGACTCGGAGAGTTGAGTTGGGGTGGCCCCGCGATTCATGCCAGGTGTGACTCGTCGAGCAATGGGAGGGACTCGACGTGCCAAGCGAGACTAAAGAGTTAGTAGACACGTGTAGACTCGACGAGTCGCCCAAGTGCACTCGACGAGTTAGGTCAAAGTTTGACTGTTGACTTTTGTTGACTTTTAGGGTTTGGTCAACAATGGGGCCTTTGAGCCAAAAGAGGGGTAAAATGGTCTTTTACCCTTCTGAGGGTGCCAAGAGAGGGTTGAGTCTAGTCCCGTTAGTTATATTTATGAGAGTATTTACTATATGTGATTAGGCGGAGGCTAGATCTTATTTCTACCGAGTCAGAGATTTACCGAGACATCTAAGGTGAGTCTTCTGACTATACTTTACCTAGTGTGGTAACAGAGTTATGTGATAGAGTATCTTAGAGTTATGTGCCAGTGTATTTTTATGTTATTTATGTGTTGTGATTTATTGTGATTTGTGATATGCATGATTCAGAGTTTACAGAGTAGGACCAGTGGGTCCATAGAGTTAGGAACATCAGGTCCATAGAGTTAGGGCCAGAGGGCCCACAGAGAGTTGGGGCTGGAGGGTCCCACTAAGACACATTGAACAGAGGGTCGGCAGAGTTATAGCCTCGAGGGGCTAATATGTGTTAGAGTGGTATTTTGGGGAACTCACTAAGCAATTATGCTTATAGTGTTATGTGTAATGTGTTTCAGGTACCAGCGATGATCGCGGGAAGGCGCCGACATGATTCGTACACACGCACACCGGAGTTTATATGTTTTTGATCTCGGGATTTTGTATTGAGATAATGTTGATACAATGTTTTGAAAAGTGAATGTGAATGATATTTTATGGTTTTTAAAAAGTGAAAATTTGTTTAAATTTTTACGGTGTTACAAGTTGGTATCAGAGCCTTGGTTTGAGGGATTCGGATGCATCTTCGGGCCTATCTGAACTCAAACTGAGGATTTGAGTAAAATTTTGATAATAAAGGAAATTTTTAAAGAGTAAAAAGAGTTTTGAGACAAACAGAACAGAGTCGTGTGTACGATCAGCCAGCGCCCAAACGGTGATTTCCCAAAATACCCTTACAATAAGTGTTAAAAGATATGTTATGCTATGCTATATGATGAATTATGTTATGCATGCTAGAGTAGACTAGGTATTCTTATTAGGACTAGAGTGGCCTGATATATGATGCCTTAGTCTAGGGGTTTTGCTACTAGATATGCTTGAGAGTGTTTAGATAGCAGCGAGGAGCTTATGAGAGATCTGCTAGTGAGTAGCACATGATTACAGAGAGTAGAGTACTTGGGATTTGGGACTCTGGGAGGAGGACTTTGGATGAATGCTGATGCGGTATGGACGGTAGTATTGGGCCCGTACAACTGAAGATACCGGGTCAGTGTGCAGTCCAAGTAAGAATCCTTAGAGTACTAAGGAACAAGTAGGGTGGAGTTATCAAGTGTGATTATACTCGAGTGAGTCCCTAATATTCTTATGTTGTATTTCAGAGGGAGATCATGGTAGGGACACGCCACACACCAGAGAGCAGTGGTACGAGCGATGTAGAGATCCGTAGGATCATTCATGAGGAGGTGGTTGCGGCCATCAGGGCAGAGATACCAGAGATGTTCGGGTCTATCAAGACCACTCTGATTGAAACATTTGATGAGAGATACGCTGCTCTTTCTGAGGCTGCTGTTGCTGCGGCCACTGCAGCTATAGCTGCAACGAGGCTGCAGGGTGGTGATGCGTTGATGTTCCAAGAATTCAACAACATGAAACCACCAGAGTTCGATGGGACCCAAGACCCGATTGCAGCAATGAGGTGGATATCAGACATAGAGGGGTGTTTCTTTACTTGCTCGTCTCCTGAGCATTTAAGAGTCCGGTTTGCGCTGAACTAGCTTCTCTTGGGAACGAAGGACTAGTGGAAGTTTGTGATGGCGCACTACACGCCTGCTGAGCTTGCTGTAGTGACTTGGGAGAGGTTCACTGCTATGTTTCGGGACGAGTACATTCCCCAGGTGGAGAGGGAGCGATTGGAACAGGAGTTTCTGACCCTCAAGCAGGGTACTGAGTCTGTTACAGCGATACTTGGATGTTTCATGAGAGGGCAATGTTTTGCCCAGAGCACGTGTCCTCCGAGTAGGCACGTATGAGCCGATATTTGAGTGTGTTGAGGAGGGATATACGAGAGTTCGTGGCAAACTTAACGTACCGGACATTTTCTGAGCTTCAGGAAAATGCCCGGAAGAGGGAGATAGAGTTGGAGACCCAAGCTAGGGAAGAGGCTAAGTCTCCGGGGAAGGATCGGCGGCCGGCTCAGTCCCAGCCAGCAGCCAAGCGGGCCAAACCCACTAATTCAAGATCTAGGAACCAGAAGAGCCGCTCTTGTGGCAAGTGCGGTAAGAGTCACGATGGGGTGTGCAGAGTAGGGTCTTGCTACAAATGTGGCAAGGAGGGGCATATGGCCAAAGATTGCCCCAAGGGATTTGCAGTATGTTCTCACTGCAACCAGACCGGACACCAGAAGGCAGAGTGTCCAAAATTGTGAGGGACAGCGCAGGGAGCATCTCTGGGATCTGCCCCTGCTGTAGTGAGAGCTACGGATAGTCGGCCCGCAAAGGTCGAGGCACCGAAGGCATGAGGGAGAGCCTTCCAGTTGACTGCGGAGGAGGTCCGCGCAGCGCTCGATGTCGTGGCCGGTATATATTCTTTCATGTATTTATTGTTATGTTGAGATATTGTTCTTATATTATGTTATGCGTAGGTACTTTTCTTGTGAGTTCTGTACCTGCCTTAGTGTTATTTGACTCGGGTGCGAGTCGATCTTTTGTATCTTTAGCTTTTAGCAAGCACATCAGTATTAGTCGGGAGGCGTTGAGTCGACCTTTGAGAGTTTCCATAGCGGACGAGAGAGAGCTGTATGCCACAGAGGTGATTCGAGGTTGTGTACTCGAGATTTTCAGAGTAGAGTTTCCGATTGACTTAGTCCCTATCGCGATGGGAGATGTCTGTGTCATCGTGGCATGAACTGGTTGAGCAGATTTGGAGCGGTCATCGACTGCGAGCGACAGCTGGTGACCATACGAGACCCTAGTGGGGGAGTTCTTACGGTGAACGGCGAGGGTACACGTTCTGGATCGGCATTTTGTTCAGCCGCTAGAGCGAAACAAAGTCTACAGCAGGGATGTAAGGGATTTGTAGCATATGTGATGGACACGAGGATTGATTCAGAGAGACCGAGGTCAGTTGATGAGGTTCCGATAGTGCGTGAGTTCCCGGATGTATTTCCGGAGGAGTTGCCGGGGGTGCCTCCCGAGAAGCAGGTAGAGTTCAGTATCGATTTGGTTCCGAGAGCTGCGCCTATCGCCTTGCGCCTTCGGAGATGCAGGAGTTATCCTCGCAGCTTCAGGAGCTGTTGGGGAAGGGGTTTATTCGGCCGAGTAGTTCGCCGTGGGGAGTGCTTATCCTTTTTGTCAAGAAAAAGGATGGTTCACACTGAATGTGCATTGATTACTGGGAGTTGAACAAGTTGACGGTCAAGAACCGTTACTCATTTCCGAGGATCGACGATTTTTTCGATCAGTTGCAGGGAGCATCTTGGTTCTCCAAGATCGATTTGAGGTCTGGATATCATCAGGTGAGGGTGCGAGATGAGGATATCCAGAAGACAGCGTTCAGGACTTGTTACGGGCATTACGAGTTCGTGGTGATGCCTTTCGGGCTCACTAATGCACCAACGGTGTTCATGGACCTCATGAACAGGGTGTGCAGGATGATATTGGATCGCTCGGTGATTGTATTCATCGACGACATATTGGTGTATTCGAGATCCAGAGAGCAGCATGAGGAGTGTTTGAGAGAAATCCTCGGGGTTTTGAGATCGGAGAGCCTTTATGCCAAATTCTCCAAGTGTGATTTCTAGTTACGAGAGGTCCAGTTCCTAGGGCATCTTGTTAACCAGAAAGGTATATTGGTCGATCCGGCTAAGATTGAGGCGGTGATGAGTTGGGAGGTGCCAAGGTCACCTACAGAGATCAAGAGTTTCCTAGGATTGGCAGGCTATTACCGGAGATTTATCAGGGATTTCTCCAAGATCGCCGTGCCACTCACCAAGTTGACCCGGAAGGGTGTTGCTTTTTCATGGGGCCCAGAGCAGCAGGCCTCCTTCGAGACACTTCGCCAGAGACTATGCGAAGCCCCGGTGTTAGCCCTTCCAGAGGGAATGGAGGATTTCGTGGTGTATTGTGATGCGTTGATATCAGGGTTGGGAGCGGTGCTTATGCAGAGGGGGCACATGATAGCATACGCATCGAGGCAACAGAAGCCTCATGAGAGGAGGTATCCCATACACGATCTAGAGTTGGGAGCAATAGTGTTCGCCCTCAAGATCCGGCGTCACTATCTATATGGGGTCCGATGTACCATATACATAGATCACAAGAGCCTGAAGTACTTGATGGATCAGCCCAACCTGAATATGAGACAGAGGAGATGGTTGGACGTGGTAAAGGATTATGATTGTGAGATCCTATACCTCCCGGGTAAGGCTAATGTGGTAGCCGATACCCTGAGTCATAGGGCACAAAGCGTTCTGATGCGAGACGTTTGCATGAGATTGACAGGGATGACTCCGGTGTTGGACACCATTCGAGGGGCCCAGGCTGAGGCCGTGAGACCAGAAAACCAGAAGAGGGAGCGAGTTATCGGGTAGGTATCGGAGTTTGTTACCGATAGTCGGGGGCTTATGACATTTCAGGGCCGGATTTGGGTACCGTTTGTGGGCGGGACGCATACCATCTTGATGGAAGGGGCTCGTCAATCGAAGTTCTCGATCCATCCCGGGGCCACTAAGATGTATTTGGACCTGAAGAGGGAGTATTGGTGGCCCTGTATGAAGAGGGACGTCGCGTGGTTCATTGAGAGGTGCCTAACCTGTCGTAGGGTGAAGGCCGAACACCAGAGACCGCATGGTAAGTTGCAGCCGTTAGAGGTTCCCTAGTGGAAGTGGGAACAGATTACTATGGATTTTATCACCAAATTCCCGAGGACTGCGAGGGGCATCGATGCAATTTGGGTGATTGTAGACAGGTTGACGAAGAGCGCTCATTTCCTTGATATCAGTGAGAGCTCTTCTGAAGAGAGGTTGGCAGAGATGTACGTGAGGGAGGTGGTATCGCGACATGGAGTGCCGATCTCGATTGCCTCGGATCTAGATGTGCGTTTCACTTCCAGATTCTGGAAGAAATTTCATTAGGAATTGGGTACGAGGCTGCATTTTAGTACCACATACCACACATAGACTTACGGGCAGAGCGAGCGAACGATTCAGACGCTCGAGGACATGCTCCGAGCATGTGTGTTGGATTTTGGCGGGAGTTGGGACACGTATTTTCCCTTGGCAGAGTTTTCCTACAACAACAGCCATCATTCGAGCATTGGTATGCCACCCTTTGAGCTGTTGTATGGGAGGAGGTGTCGGACCCCCATTTGCTGGGGAGAGGTAAGGCAACGTGTGATGGGTAGTACAGAGATTGTGCTTCAGATGACAGAGCAGATACAGCAGGTCATACAGAGGTTGTTGACCGCTCAGAGTCGTCAGAAGAGTTATGCGGACAGGCGCCGGTCCAAGCTCGAGTTTCAAGTCGGCGACTTCGTGCTCCTGAAGGTCTCTCCTTGGAAAGGAGTGATCCGATTCAGGAAGAGGGGCAAGCTGGGGCCCTGATATATTGGTCCTTTCAGGGTGATCGCGAGAGTAGGTAGGATAGCCTACCATTTGGAGCTACCTGCAGAGTTGGGTCAGATTCATGACACCTTCCACGTGTCGCAGCTGAGAAAGTGTATAGCCGATGAGTTGACAGTGGTACCATTAGAGGATATTCAGGTGGATGTGAGCTTGAACTATGTTGAGAGACCGGTGGCAATTAGGGATCGGAAGATCAAGGTTCTGAGGAACAAGGAAGTGCCTCTGGTGCAGGTCCAGTGGCAGCATCGGAAAGGGTCAGAGTTGACTTGGGAGCCGAAGCGTGAGATGCGTGAGCAGCATCCAAAGTTGTTTGCAGAGTGGACTTCGAGGGAAAAGTCTAATTCTAGTGGGGGAGAATTGTAACATCTGAATTCCCAGGTATATTATTTTATTCATTTATTTTGGAGTTTGTGGAGGGACTCGGTGAGTTGGTGCTTAGACTCGCCGAGTAGGGTCGTGAATTCTCATCCGGGTTCATGACTGGACTCGGTGAGTCCATGAGTGGACTCGGCGAGTCCACGATGTTTAATGAAACCCTAATTTCCCAAGTTTGGGACCTATTTAAAGGC
The DNA here is from genome assembly GCF_002870075.4 of Lactuca sativa. Classification (NCBI taxonomy): domain Eukaryota; kingdom Viridiplantae; phylum Streptophyta; class Magnoliopsida; order Asterales; family Asteraceae; genus Lactuca; species Lactuca sativa. The sequence continues at coordinate 366,392,606 of NC_056626.2, read as the reverse complement.
CCTAAGGGCCATCATTTGCAGCTACCAAACCCCAGAGAGAAACCCTGAAGAGCTAGAGCGATTGTGAGAGGAAAGGAGCCATTTCTTGATCTTTGTGGTTGATTCTTGCAAGAAGGAGGTGTTTCCAGCTTAGAGGAGACCAAGGAGGTGGTGCATCTATGGATTTCGAGCAAAAGACTTCATATTTGAGGTACTATATCGCCCCTTTATCTGTTTTGTTGAAGGAATCCCTAGATGTAGAGTTTTCATGTCCTTTAATGGAAGAAATTTGTGAGAATATGGCCTCTATTCGCATTGAGACTTCAGATCTGGACCCATAGTGGTCTAAAAAGCTTATCTCAGCTTGCTTTATGTTGAGCTATGGAGGTGTTGAGCTTAGGATATTATTTTTGGGGCTAAATCACCAAGTGAAACCTCCTAGACGTCCCATGAGTGTCAATATTCGAGCTTTACGTGTTTATAAGGCTTGGGAAGGTCAGATCTATGGTTCAAAGGAACAGATCTGACCTCAGGAGGTCAATTGAGTTTGTGCATGGCATGAACTCGCCGAGTCCAAGGGCAGACTCGGCGAGTAGGGTTAGGGTTTCCTATAAATCACTTAGTGAGTAGACATGCCGAGTTGGGGGAATAACTCAGTGAGTCATAAAGGGATTAGAGGACTGGAGTTCAAGGCGGAACTCGCCGAGTTGATCTTGAGACTCAGCGAGTTGAGTCGGGGTGGCCCCGCGATTCATGCCAGGTGTAACTCGTCGAGCAAGGGGAGGGACTCGACGTGCCAAGCGAGACTAGAGAGTTAGTGGACACGTGTAGACTCGCCGAGTCGCCCAAGTGCACTCGACGAGTCGGGTCAAAGTTTGATCGTTGACTTTTGTTGACTTTTAGGGTTTGGTCAACAATGGGGCCTTTGAGCCAAAAGAGGGGTAAAATGGTCTTTTACCGTTCTTAGGGTGCCAAGAGAGGGTTGAGTCTAGTCCCGAGAGTTATATTTATGAGAGTATTCACTTTATGTGATTCGGCGGAGGTTAGATCTTATTTCTACCGAGTCAGATATTTACCGAGACATCTGAGGTGAGTCTTCTCACTATACTTTACCTAGTGTGGTAACAGAGTTATGTGACACAGTATCTTAGAGTTATGTGCTAGTGTATTTGCATTTTATTTATGTGTTGTGATTTATTGTGATATGTGATATGCATGATTCAGAGTTTACAGAGTAGGACCAGTGGGTCCATAGAGTTTGGGCCAGAGGGCCCACAAAGAGTTGGAGCTGGAGGGTCCCACTGAGACACATTGACCAGATGGTCGGCAGAGTTATAGCCTCGAGTGGCTAATATGTGTTAGAGTCGTATTTTGGGGAACTCACTAAGCAATTATGCTTACAGTGTTATATGTTATGTGTTTCAGGTACCAGCGATGATCGCGGGAAGGCGTCGGCATGATTCGTACACACGCACACCGGAGTTTATATGTTTTTGATCTTGGGGTTTTGTATTGAGATAATGTTGATACAATGTTTTGAAAAGTGAATGTGAATGATATTTTATGGCTTTAAAAAGTGAAAAATTGTTTAAATTTTTACGGTGTTACAGATAATGTCCACACCCTAAATCCTCGATTTCTGATGTACAACCTTTGACCAAAAGATTGATCCAATCCCCTAGACTCGATCTAGCACGTAAAGTTACGAACTTTACATGCATGCATGGGACTTTTGAGCCAAAAAGGCTCTAAAATGGCTCTTATGTTGCATGAAGCCTTCCTTGAGTGCAAAAGCAACCCAAATATGCCTTGTGACTCCTCCCAAGACTTAGATCCGAAGTCTTGACCCCCAACAATGATTGCGATCATGGTTGGTTACCTAATATGGCTAAAAAAGCCCTAAATCTTCCCATAAAAAGGGATCTAACAAACAAGCAAGCAAGGTACAGACTTTATACCTTTCAAAGGCTGCAAATGATGAACTAAACTCGAATCCTTTAGTCTTCTCTTGATGCTATTCCTTCTTCCTTGAGGTCAAAACCCACAAAAATCACTCAAAAGCCTTAGATCTTGCACCAAAACACTTAGGGTTTGCTATGGAGGGTTTCTAGGAGCAATAGGGACGAGTGGTGGCTGAAAGAGATGATTAAATAGGATGCAAACCCTCAGATTAGGGTTTTTGTTCAGTCAGGGCCTACTCGTCGAGTCCGGGATCCGACTCGCCGAGTCCAATACTTAAATCCCGCGTACCATCCTGCTTTTACTCGGCGAGTTGGTCCTTCAACTCACCGAGTCCCATGCCAAAAATGCAAAACACTTAGATAAAAATACATACCAGGAACCAAGTGATACACCTTTGGTCTACCATTCATCCTATATATATATATATATATATATATATATATATATATATATATATATATATATATATATATATATATATATATATATATATATATATGGTAATTGTAAGTTTTCTTGTACTAGGCACCAAAGACCATTAGATCTTGATAAGTGCCACCATCTCTATTTAGATATGAGATAGTACCAACTGAATGCACACATCCATACCCATTAAGTTGCCACGCTCTATAACTACAAGTCTTTTTTTCTAGGTAAACAATATACGACTCTGCCAGGTTTTTTGTTTCAAATTGGTTTAGACCACGTGGTAAAACCTGCCAAAACCTATTTGAAACAGAACATAAGTTAGTATCTAATTACATGTAGGAGTGTATAGATTAGAAAGTACCTTTGAGTTCTTTTCAATTTATTTACTATTAGTGTAATTGCTAGGCAAAGTTTGTAACCAGGCCATGAACTACCTTTTATCTTCAAATTGTAAAGCCTCTCTATAACATTTAATCTAATCTCCTATAACATGGTGATGATCGGCTTTTTCCTTGCATCCCTGATGACACTGTGAAATCTCTCAAATAATCCATTACCCACTGCATCATATATCATTCCTTCGTGAGAGAATGCTCTACTCCATAATTGGGGTTTTTTTTCATAAGGTATGCAAAGGTTGTAGGGCTAAGTAGTTCCATATCCCTTATGGCATCATTGAATAAAGGTTAAGTGGATGCCTTGATTTCCTTCCAAAACATAGTCTCATAGTGTACACCAGTGAATCTTATCCTAAAGTTGGCAACAATATGCCTTGCACACTGCGTATGTTCAATAGTAGGCAGTACTTCTTTGACAATCTCTAACAGCCCTTATCAAACAATGGTAATATGTTAGAGAAAATGAAACCTAAAAGTAAAATATATAAAAGTTGAAAGTATTGGACATACCTTATGCTGATCCGACATCAATGTTATAACAAAACCATTATCCAGTTGAGGGTCATCTTTTAGATTTTCCAAGAACCATTTCCAATTTTCTTTATTTTCTACACATACAATTGCCCATGCGATTGTGAATATGTGATTATTCGCATCCCTTCCTACAACATATATTAGCTCTCCAGTTCATAAACCCTTTAAGAAACACCCATCCAAATTTATTACTCTTCTACAACTCCTTCTCCACCATTGTTTTAGGCCACACTACTAGAAGATAGACCTTTAATGACACCCAATTTATGACACACATTGATTTATGATACGCAAAAGTGTGTGACCTGAAAATAATGTCATCTCTCTAAAAATTTTAAGGATTTAGGTCATGAATTATTGCGTGCCCTTAAATTAGTGTCTCAAGAAAAAAAATTAAAAACATGGAGGGTGCTTTATCTTACACACTCTTCCTTTACAACTGTCGCTTTATAATTTAATGAAACGCACATTTAGTAGAAAACAGGGGAAAACGAAATCCCCAAAATTTTGAAAACCCGCATTCTTCTTTTCCACCTTCTTTCTATCTTTCATCTTCATAGTCGACTCTCCCCTCTTCTTTCTCTATTGTGAGAAGTAATGGAAAGAAGGGATATTGGGATAGATCCGTCGATGATGATGAGCAGAGGTGCTCTCTGGTCAATTTTGGAGATGGTGGTGTCGGTTTTGATGGTGGTGTTAGCGTACATGCGTGAATCCTTATCAATAAGGAATCGAATCTACCCTTTTTCTTCTTAGTATCGAAAATTAATATACATATGTAAAACAATTCCGGTTTTCCGGTCTTCCACGCATTTGATATCCCCCATTTTCTCGGCCAGAAAAAGACCATTTTAGTTTCTGCTTTTAAAATAAAATCAGAGTAATATCTCCGATAAAAATATGCAAAATTTGTCCCAAAATAAAATATGATAAAATTTTATCAAAGAATTTCTTAAAGAAATGTATTCTTCATTTCATTACAAAACTCGGGATGTCCACATCGATACAGACAAAAAGCATAAACAACATATTATAGACCTAACAACAAATATTTATATCTAATGGCCTATAATCCAAAAATCCCTCTTCATCATCCAACTATGCTCTTGGTCCACCACCTGTAATATAAAACGCTGAGAGGGTCAGGCTTAGGAGCCTGGTGAGCATATAGGGTTTCCAACCCACAAATAATAAATTTATTCATTTCATCAACAAAAATAAATTTAGTAATTTCATCAATCAACAATAACCCTGATTACCCATTCCCATTCTCCTCACTTTACGTCCCTAAACACCTATCACAATGGACCTAGTCTATGGATCATCATCGGGATGGACTTTACTGCTAAGGGTTTCCTCAACCATATATGTCCGTAAGGAAACCATGAGGGGGGTAAAGTACACCAGCAAACATATAGTTCACCAACACCTACAGGTTGCGAGACTGCTAGTGTTCCACTGGACTGTATAGAAAGGTCTGTGGTTGTTATCTATATACCGCTAGATGACTACAACAACAATAACATCGAGGCCTCTCATCATTTTAACACACATCAACTATTTCATATACCCATGTTATAACCAACATATTTGTAGATAAATATATATATATATATATATATATATATATATATATATATATATATATATATATATATATATACAATTTAAATCATTCTAAACATATATAAAAACTTCATTCAACATCCATCTCAAATAAACAAACAATATTTATACACATAGCACTTATTTTATAGAAAATACTTCATATTTATGTGTAAGATGAAACTGACCACACACTCACTTGATTTAACGATAATCGGGCAGCACTTCGTCTCTTAAAACGACCGTTTCCAATAAAACCGGGATGCTTTCTCAAAACCGGGCTTCACGTGGACAGAGTTTTGGCTTGAAAACTCTTTTTCTCGGGATCTTCGGGTTCTCCGGGACTTGCTTATGATGCTAGGATAGTATTTTAGGGTTAAAGGTATTTAGTGCAACATTCAAGAAAGTTTAAGGGTGAGAGGAGTAGAATTGTAAACAAATTTCGGATGGCTTCGGGTGCTATTTATAGTGGCCGGACACTCGAGTTACACTGGGCGTAACTTTATGGTACGTGGGGCGTACTGTTACTTCAAGTAGTATGTTGGGCGTACACCATGATACGCGGGACGTACTAAGGGATCATCTCAGACAAATCAAGGCTAAGACACATGTCTCTCATGCGAAGGAATAGGGCGTGACAGACTCCGAGTCACTTACACGAGTATGCTGGGCGTACTCCTTCAGACCAGCCTTGAAGTTTGTGCCCAAAACTTCAAAAATTCGTAACTTTCGCATAGGAACTCTATTTTTGATGTTCTTTATATCCACGTGTAGGTGAAATTAGGCTCTACAACTTTCGTTTAGACCCCGCCAGCTAATTTTGAATTTATTTTTAAAGTTATATTTTTAACAGGCGGGGACAGGAAAAGTCCGTTAAAAATTCATAACTTCTTCATCCGCCGTCCATTTTCGTCTGTCTTTTTACCTTTGAACTACTATAATCAAGATCTTCGATTATCATTTTGGTTGTTTCGGCTAAAAATCGCTCGATCTAAAATTCGAGTTTCGGGCAGCATACTGCTATGCAAAATCTTAGACAATTCATAACTTCCTCACACAAAGTCAGATTTGGACATTCTTTTTATGCACACTCTCAGTTTAACGTATTCTATGAATTTCATTTAGATTGATCAGGCTAAAAATCAATTTAGTAAATTCACTTTTTACGTCACACAGCGTTGTGCCGTTTCTGTCGCGAAACTTCGACATGTCATAACTTATAACTCGGATTTCGGTATCTTTATACCTCCGGAATCCTTGTTTCAACCACTACAACTTCCTTCATAGATATCGGGTTTATCTAATATCTATTTTCGACGCTTATATTTATCCTTAATTTTCTAAATCATAATAATTAAGTATAAGAACATAATACTCAAATAGTACATCTTTATTATTTCAAAACAAGTTACAAAGGTTGACCTAGACTATTAAATCATAATTAATGCCTAGCCTAGAAACACGGGCGTTACAACACATGCGTAGGTCATTGTCCCTCTTTTGTTCTTCTTCAGATCATATTCTGATAGGCTTCACTTTTCCAACGCCTCTTCTGTTTAGTTTTTTACTGTGTCGCGTTTTGGGTCTTCGTTATGCTTTTTTGGGGAATGTTCTAATTCTCGATTCCATCTTACCTGCGTCTTCGGCGCTTCGCTCTTTCTCCATTTTCATCCTAATTGATTCAGGGTGTTGTTCCTTTGGGTTTGTGACTTTCGATTTCCTTCAACTGCTGCCGTTCATTACTTATTTGGGTATGTGTTTGCGACTTATGACTTCACTCTCTCCAATTTGTGCTTGATTTTGGACCAGACAATTACAAAGAGGTAATTTTCGATTTAGGTTTGTCAAAATCTTTCACTCAGATTATTTGTTTGTTTGTTTTTTTTTCCTGTCATAATGTATGATGAAACCAACAACAACTGATGTTAGCTGCTTTTGGTTCACGTGTCTTCGTTGTTTGGGTTTACTTCCAGTTCTGTTGTTTTTGCAATTGGAGAATGCGAGCTTGGAAAAGAACATCGAGTGGCCTATAACATCACCAAAGTTGATTCAAATGATGTGTATATAGTTTGTATTCTTTATACTATACTAAACAATCCAGTTGTATGTTACCATATACTTGATTGGATATGGCATATTTTTTTCTATAGTTATTTGATCGTAATACAAGACATGGAAGAATGGATCGGTGACAAACGGTTAAGAATAATGTCTCATCAACAAGTTTCATGGACGCATATGACAATGGTATATTCTAACATGTATGTATTTCTAAATGTCTATTCTTGTAACAATTTTAACTTATTTTTATCATTTATTAATTTTTAATTTTTTTAAGACAGAATGCAATTGTGGTGGCAAGACATGGAAGAATACACCCCGTGTGTATTGACTTTCTGTTGACTTGAATTTAACTTCTATCTAATGTGCTTTATCTTTATCTTTTCAGGTTAGAATTATTATGTTCTCAGTTTCTTCTATCCAGGTGGAAATATGTGGTCATGTTACTTTAGAAGCCACTCACTTCCTTTTCAAATTTGGCTTGGTGAAATCTAACACAGTTAAATTTACTTTTCTGGAATTTTTAGTGCTAAAAGAGTTAAGGACCCATTAGGGAGTGAAAATGTGCAATATATGTATTGAATATCAATACGAGACATCTATTTCAGCAAAAAAAAAAAAAAAAAAAAAAAAAAAAAAAAAAAAAAAAACCAGAGTTATGATAGATGTCTTTATGTTTATTTAAAAATATAATCCACCGTGTAACTATTTCTAACTACAGTTTTGCATACAAATATCTTGATTTATTAAAATATAGATGATTTTGACTGTCGTACCTCTATGTGGTTTCACTGGTAGTTTTTGTCAAAAAGTCAGTAAAAGTTGTATAATAGGTTATTATTTTAGATTTTTTGTACTTTTAACGATTTTTATTGTTACTCAAGTTTATAAAAATTGTTCGGTGGTAGCTCGACGGTTGACTAACAATAAACGATTAATCAGACTCGGTAGGGATTAATCAGGGACCCTAAATTATTAATAAAATTATTTAAAAAATTAATATTTCCTAAAAAATTAAGTATTTGGAAATTTTAAACTTTAAAATTTTGAAATTTTAAAAATTTTAGTATAATATTTAAAAACTTGAAAGCTTAAAAATTTGAAAATTTAAAATTTTGTTGTAATATTTGATAATTATTTTTTTGGAATTTTTTAAATATTTCCTGCCTATGACCGCCGAGGACCGCCAAGGCCGCTAAGGACCGACAAGCCCGAGTTTGACCGATTATGACCAATTTCTGCCAAGCATCGTAATCGTAATTGGTTTGAGGCTGTCATGCAATTAATCGGCTATCAATGTTGATTTCTGCAACACTGTTGTTACTTAATAAAAACGACTTTTTGTACTTCAGGTTTGGTACTGCACCTGGCTCGGAAGGTTCTGGTGTCACAAAGGAAGTGAAGGAGCTGAAAAAAAAAGGCTGCAACATAGTGGTTTTTATGAATATATCATCAAATAATAATAACTCATCATAAATTAAAAAGAAGATATTATTTTGACATATAATCATATCAATGTATTCTTTGTTTTCAGATTTGGGATAAAATATGTAACACCCACTGAAGAAGATGACAAGAAAAAGGTCAGACTTTGTAGGTTTGGATTCTCTTCAAGTTTTGATCCTCTTGTCTTCAAGAAAAGAAAAATAAGGCAAGGGCACTCGTGAGACTTTTTTTATTACTTTTATTTGAATCAGCATGGCCAGATCAAGATCATGTGCCTAATGCAGTTGGATGGGAATTGAATAAAGGGAAAAGATCATTTATTCAGTCCCAAAAAGAAACAGTCTTTGCTAGTTTGTTTATATAGCACTTTTAGGTTTGTTTCTTTTCTAGTCCAAATAAAGAAGAAAGTGTTTGTATGAGACTTCCGTCCCAACATTTCTGGTGATCTTTTTTTTCTTCCTTGATTGGTTTTAGGTATCGGGTATTGAATAAATTTGGGTCTTTTATGAATTCTTAGCAGGTTTATATGGCATCCATGTTCAAGAATCAGTACAAATTGGTTGTTCGAGCTGGAGACAAAGTACAAGAGGTATATTTTGACTTTTCAATGCCAGATTTGTTGCTTGAATATAAACTCATAGATATACTTTTATTACCAGTTGCAACATACATTTTTTCTCATATTTATTGTAAATGACATATTATATTCGTATATATTTTTTGGGCAGGTGGTGGTTCAGACATGGCTGGGTACAGAGGAGATGAAGCATGTGATTCTATTGTGCACCAAAAGAGTCGAGTGAATGTCGTTTCATTGTAAATTAGTTGTTGTATTATAGCTGACTGGATCATGGTTGGGTTGAAGCAGCTAAACCATGGCCGAATGGTCTCACTCAGCCCAGGTTCTAGCCATGAATAGAAGAAGAAGAGTTTCCAGAAGGAATCGAAGGAGGGTATACCGAAAACATAGAAAAACACTTTTACTTTTAAGACATTGATGTTAACAGCTTGGTATTCCTTTGCAAGATTCAAATGATGTGTATATAGTTTGTATTCTTTATACTATACTAAACAATTCAGTTGTATGTTACCATATACTTGATTGGATATGGCATATTTTTTTCTATAGTTATTTGATCGTAATACAAGACATGGAAGAATGGATCGGTGACAAACGATTAAGAATAATGTCTAATCAAAAAGTTTCATGGACGCATATGACAATGGTATATTCTAACATGTATGTATTTCTAAATGTCTATTCTTGTAACAATTTTAACTTATTTTTATCATTTATTAATTTTTAATTTTTTTAAGACAGAATGCAATTGTGGTGGCAAGACATGGAAGAATACACCCCGTGTGTATTGACTTCTGTTGACTTGAATTTAAATTCTATCTAATGTGCTTTTATCTTTATTTTTTCAGGTTAGAATTATTATGTTCTCAGTTTCTTCTATCCAGGTGGAAATATGTGGTCATGTTACTTTAGCAGCCACTCACTTCCTTTTCAAATTTGGCTTGGTGAAATCTAACACAGTTAAATTTACTTTTCTGGAATTTTTAGTGCTAAAAGAGTTAAGGACCCATTAGGGAGTGAAAATGTGCAATATTTGTATTGAATATCAATACGAGACATCTATTTCAGCAAAAAAAAAAAAAAAAAAAAAAAAAAAAAAAAAAAAAAAAACCAGAGTTACGATAGATGTCTTTATGTTTATTTAAAAATATAATCCACCATGTAACTATTTCTAACTACAGTTTTGCATACAAATATCTTGATTTATTAAAATATAGATGATTTTCACTGTCGTACCTCTATTTGGTTTCACTAATAGTTTTTGTCAAAAAGTCAGTAAAAGTTGTAAAAAAATAGCTTATTATTTTAGATTTTATGTACTTTTAACGATTTTTATTATTACTCAAGTTTGTAAAAATCGTTCGGTGGTAGCTTGACGGTTGACTAACAATAAACGATTAATCAGACTCGGCAGGGATTAATCGGGGACCCTAAATTATTAATAAAATTATTTAAAAAATTAATATTTCCTAAAAAATTAAGTATTTAGAAATTTTAAGCTTTAAAATTTTGAAATTTTAAAAATTTTAGTATAATATTTAAAAATTTGAAAGCTTAAAAGTTTAAAATTTTAAAATTTTGTTGTAATATTTGATAATTATTTTTTTGGAATTTTTTAAATATTTCCTGCCTATGACCGCCGAGGACCACCAAGGCCGCTAAGGACCGACAAGCCCGAGTTTGACCGATTATGACCAATTTCTGCCAAGCACCGTAATCGTAATTGGTTCAAGGTTGTCATGCAATTAATCAGCTACCAATGTTGATTTCTGCAACACTGTTGTTACTTAATAAAAATGACTTTTTGTACTTCAGGTTTGCTACTGCACCTGGCTCGGAAGGTTCTGGTGTCACAAAGGAAGTGAAGGAGCTGAAAAAAAAAAGGCTGCAACATAGTGGTTTTTATGAACATATCATCAAATAATAATAACTCATCATAAATTAAAAAGAAGATATTATTTTGACATATAATCATATCAATGTATTCTTTGTTTTCAGATTTGGGATAAAATATGTAACACCCACCGAAGAAGATGACAAGAAAAAGGTCAGACTTTGTAGGTTTGGATTCTCTTCAAGTGTTGATCCTCTTGTCTTCAAGAAAAGAAAAATAAGGCAAGGGCACTCATGAGACTTTTTTTTATTTACTTTTATTTGAATCAGCATGGCCAAATCAAGATCATGTGCCTAATGTTGTTGGATGGGAATTGAATAAAGGGAAAAGATCATTTATTCAGTCCCAAAAAGAAACAGTCTTTGCTAGTTTGTTTATATAGCACTTTTAGGTTTGTTTCTTTTCTAGTCCAAATAAAGAAGAAAGTGTTTGTATGAGACTTTCGTCCCAACATTTCTGGTGATCTTCTTTTTCTTCCTTGATTGGTTTTAGGTATTGGATATTGAATAAATTTGGGTCTTTTACGAATTCTTAGCAGGTTTATATGGCATCCATGTTCAAAAATCAGTACAAATTGGTTGTTCGAGCTGGAGACAAAGTACAAGAGGTACATTTTGACTTTTCAATGCTAGATTTGTTGCTTGAATATAAACTCATAGATATACTTTTATTACCAGTTGCAACATACATTTTTTCTCATATTTATTGTAAATGACATATTATATTCGTATATATTTTTTGGGCAGGTGGTGGTTCAGACATGGCTGGGTAAAGAGGAGACGAAGCATGTGATTCTATTGTGCACCAAAAGAGTCGAGTGAATGTCGTTTCATTGTAAATTAGTTGCTGTATTATAGCTGACTGGATCATGATTGGCTTGAAGCAGCTAAACCATGGCCGATTGGTCTCACTCACCCCAGGTTCTAGCCATGAATAGAAGAAGAAGAGTTTCCAGAAGCAATCGAAGGAGGGTATACCGAAAACATAGGAAAACACTTTTACTTTTAAGACATTGAGAAAATTATCTCACACATAGACATTTTGACAGAATACAAGGTAGGGGCATTTTTGTCTTTTCACTAATATTGTTGCATATATTCTTAACTTATCCAATTTTTGTAATTTGAATCATGCAAAATAACATCCAAGTGGTCGATACTGGTTGATGCATTTTCAAGTGGTGAAGTTGCAAGGCTTAAAGCAGGCATGAAGATTGTCAAAGGAGAAATTACTCATGAGTTCCTTCTAATGTTGTACATAATTTGTATTTCTATAATAAATATTATGCAATATTAGCAATGTATTACATTTACTTACTATTGGAATGATTATTTATATTTGACATCTTACTACAATGAATTACCTTTTATTTTTTACTTATGAGACTTTTAGTGAGTTATTTAATTTGAAAATTACTAAATCTATCAAAATATATAATTTTTAAAACATTTAAAATTATGACATGCAAATATGTGTGTCGTCTTTCTTTATGACAATGGCTTTAATGATCCGAAATGCAAGTCGTAAATGCGTGTTGTAAGGTTACGACACACATATATGTGTCATCTTCTTTATAACAGGGCCTTCCTTATCACACATTGTGTAACATACCCCTTTGGCACTTATCACAATATTGCCCGCTTTGGGCCACTCGGTGCGAGGACTTCCCAGGGGTCACCCATCTTGGTACTACTCCCGCCCGAGAATGCTGAACTATAGAGTTCTTATGGGATCTGCTGCCCTGATGGATTTAAAAACGCGTTATGACAAAGAAGGTATCCACACCCCTTATAAGGAATGCTTAGTTGTCCTTCCTAGCTGATGTGGGATCAGGTGCAACTAACCTATCCGACTTCACCCCCATTATAGGTTTTGACGTCCCCGTCGAACACATCGACCCGTGCCCCAGCGCTGATATCAATTGTAACATCCCCCTCTAGCACGTATCACAATATTGTTCTCTTTGGTCCACTCGACGCGAGGACTTCATTGGGGGTCCCCCATCCCTGTACTACTCCTGCCTGAGCACGCTTAACTACAGAGTTCTTATGGGATCTGTTGCCCTCACAGCTTTAAAACTCGTTGTGACAAGGAAGGTATCCACACCCCTTATAAGGAGTGCTTAGTTCTCCTTCCAAGCCGATGTGGGATCAGGTGACACAGTCTCAGACGTCGCCGAAGCGGTATAAGACTGCTGATTCTAGGACCGGGGGTCAGTAGAGCCGCAATTGTGGAAAGTGCGGCAAGGGTCATTCTGGGATGTGTCGAGCTGGTAGTGGGTACCACAGGTGTGGCAAGGAGGGGCATTACGGGAAGGATTGTTGCAAGGCCACCCCGGTTCTGGGTATGAGGTTTTGTTATCACTGTGATCAGGTTGGCATGGTAAAGGCCAACTGTCCGTTGCTTGCCGCTAAGCCGACGCAGGCTCCCGCACCGGCTACATTGAGGATCACGGATGTGAGACCAGTTAGGGCAGAGCCTCCGCAGGCTCAAGGTCATACCTTCCAGCTTTGTAACGCCCCGATTTACCGAGGATCAATTTATGGATCTAAATTCTCATGAGTTCAGGGCTACTCGACGAGTTGGTTGCTTGACTCGCCGAGTAGTAGCAAGATGGTCCACGAGTTTAAGTGACCTACTCGCCGAGTCCAAGTAGGGAGTCGATGAGTAGGGGATGGAGGATGAAACCCTAATTTTCGGGGCTTCGCATCCTATTTAAAGGATCCTAAGACTTCCTCAGCCTGCCTTCAGTCCCCTTGAGACAGAAAACCCTAGTTTCATGTGAGAACTCCATTTGAGCGTGTTTGAGATTTGGAAGGTGAAGTTGGTGAATGAAGCTTGAAGATCAAGAAGCTAGCAGCAAAGAACTCATGTGGATCTATAAACTTGCCTCCTCTAGCTTTGTTTTGAGGTATCAATTCATGATCCTAGCTCTATTTTCCTTCTAGATCTCTCTTGGGTGAAATTAGGGCTTTTTACCTTGTTTTTGGAGCTATCTCTTGGTGAATAAGCTAGATCTGAAGTTGAAACTTCAGATCTGGACCCTTCTTAGGTTACAAGTTCATAAAGTTCGAGCCCTTGCAAATAATGAACCCTTCTCGAGGAGTTAAAACCCATATCAAGCTTGGATCTGCCAATTAGAGCATATAGAGCCTTGCATGTACGTAAAGCTTGCAGCTTTACGTGATAAATATTTATTAGGAAGCTGGATCTACAATTTGGAGTCTTAGTATGGCTTAAAAAGCCTCTGTATGGATAAAGGACTAAATGAACTCGGCGAGTCGCATGGTCGACTCAGCGAGTCATTTGAAGATAGGCATGAACTCGACGAGTCGGATGAACAAATCGGCGAGTCCAATGAAGATTGTCGTGAGCTCGGCAAGTCAGGTGAGTGGCTCGGCGAGTCGGCTGGGGTTTTCACAATCTTGGGACACGTATGAGCCTGACGAGTTGTAATGGAAAACTCGGCGAGTTGGCCAAGGAGTGGCAGCCACTAGCATTAGGAACTCGACGAGTCACTCTAGTGACTCGGCGAGTCATTGGGATATGCAAGAAACTCGGCGAGTAGCTGAGGGTAATCGAGGAGTTGAGGTCAACATAGACTGTTAACCTTGACCATTGATTGTGACTTTGACCAGGGTTGACTGAGTTGGACTTCTGTGGGACATGTTGGTAAGACGGATATTCATGACAATGGACCATTGATGGTTATAGGTGTGTGAGTCTGGGGCAGTGCTTTGGGAGCGTGATTTTGTGGTTCAGTTATCAACGTGGTCTAAGGTACCAAGGCCGACACTTTCTTGGATTGTATACTTGTATTGGTTTGATATGCTTATTGATCTGTTAGATCAGCGTCCTGGTAATTAGGACGGTATTATGTTAGTGACCTGGTTTAGGTCGGTATCCTGGAATATAGGATAGTACTATGTTAGTGACCTGTTAGGTCGGTATCCTTGATAGGATGTTGCTATGCTATATGATCTGTTAGATCGGTTTGTTATATATGGAATGTTATGTGATTATCTGTTTATGTGCACATTGTTGTTGATTGGGGTTGGGTTGAGGTGGGTCCTGCTTTGTGTTGTAGGCCAACGTACCCAGGGCGGATCGGATAGATTGCAGACTCGGGAGGGCACATAGTCAGGTCGAAGGCCCGTCGAGCAGTCCGGATAGGTTGAAGGCCCCGCGAAGGCAGTCCAAACATGCCGAGGTTTGGAGAGTGGGCCAGATAGACTGAAGGCTCGACGCGGGCGGTCTAGTCATACTATAGACTCAGAGAGTGGACCAGGTGGGCTGAAGGCTCGGTGCTGGCGGACCAGTCACTCTGTAGACTCGACATGCATGATGTCTATATTTGTTATATGATATGGTTATATTTGTATGGTCTTGGTATTGGGGGAGCTCACTAAGCTTCGGGCTTACAGTTGTTGATTTTATTTCAGGTATTGCTAATGATCGCGGGAAGGCGAAGGCGTGATCGTGCACCCCCTCATATTTTCATGATTGATTATGGGGATACTCTGATGCTTAAACTATTTTGAAAACAAATTGTGATGACTTAATGGTTTTAAATGGTTTTAAAAAATTTTAAATTGGCTTGAATTTTACGGGTGTTACATATTGGTATCAGAGCCTTGGTTTGAGTGAATTAGAGGAACATTCATGTGAATCCAATCTCAAATCAAGGAAAGGTTTTCAAAATGATTTCTAAAATTTTTTCAAATAAGTAAAGGAGGAGGCAGGGTGTACGATTAGTCGGAGCCAGTAAGTAGACCCCAAAATACCATACAGTTATTTGATATTGTGATATGTTAGAACAATATGCTAGTACTAGGTTATGGATCTTCAGGAATTGCATGATAGAATTGCCTGATTATATGATGCCTTATAGCCTAGGGTTTCCTTTATATGAGATTGACATCATTATTGTAGTTGTTTAGTGTATGCATCACAGTTATACATAGTTAAGATCGTATACCTAAGAATATGTGATTTGGCCTTATGTTCCATTCTTGCTTGATTGGGAGCTTAGGGTAGGATTGGATATTCAAAAGTCTATGGGGTCCAGCATTATGTATGGCTAGCATTCACTAGTGTTGTAGGGTTAGTGGAAGTTTCATGGATGGGTGGGTTGTGAGAGGCCGAGAGACCAGTTATGAGATATTCAATATTTCGTTAGGAGTGAGGATTAACCGCTCTCTGTGCTTGTGTAATGTTAGGGTGTTGTGGTGATACTTGAGAAAAATATGGGTAGGTATGGAAGGTAGTATGGGCAAATACTACTGAAAGCATAGGATCCATATGTATATCAAGGAACTCACAACCCCTAGGGTTTTGCTAGGAGTTGGTTCCCATATTATTGTATGGAATATCTGATGTATTCATGGTATGTATTTCAGCATGGTTGTTACGAGGCGTTTTGTAATTGGATCCGAATCGGGATCATGGGAGGGCGATCAGGGTGCCCCGGAGGCACCCGAGATCATCGGCCAGGATGGGTCATCATTGACTGAGGATCGCGTCAGAGAGATCAACTGTGAGGAGGTGGTAGAGATTGTCCGGGGTCAATTGTCGGGGATGTTTGGGTCTATCAAGACCGCCATGGTCGAGTATTACGAAGGCAGCTGCCACGACAGCTACAACAGCTATAGCAGTGGCAGGGGTAGGAGCCCGTCGGGCTTTTCAGTATCGGGACTTCGATAATATGAAGCCCCCAACTTTTGATGGGATTTAGGACCCTATCATAGCCATGAGGTGGCTATCAAACATTGAGGGATGCTTTTTCACATGTTCCTGCCCAACTAACGAGAAGGTCAGGTGTGCTTTGAACATGCTGAGGTCCGGAGCAAAGTACTGGTGGAGGTTGATGACAGGGTCTTATTCGGATGAGCAGAGAGTTGCAGTTTCTTGGGATTAGTTTAAAGAGATGTTCCGCTCCCGCTACATTCCTCGGGTCGAGCGTGAGCGGTTAGCTCAGGAGTTCTTGGAGTTGAGACAGGATATCGAGTTAGTAACGGAGATCACCCGTATGTTTACTGAGAGGGCGATGTTTTTCTTGGAGTTTGCTTCCGAGTAGGCTCAGATGACACGATATCTGAGCATGCTGAAGACCGATATCAGGCAGTTTGTTGCTACCCAGCGATGTGGTATGTAGCTGGAGTTGCAGGAGGCCACTAGGCGGCGTGAGCTGGAGATTGAGTCGCAGTTGCGAGAGCAGAGGCAGGCCACGACACAGTCGCAGCGAGCGCTAAAGCAGTCCAAGACCTCTAATTCTAGGGTTGGAGGTCAGAGCGGCCGCACATCTGAAAAGTGCGAGAAGGGTCATTCCGGAGCTTGTAGGTCCGGTGGTGCGTGTCGCAAGTGCGTAAAGGAGGGGCACTATGCGAGGGATTGTCAACAGTTGGCCCCAGTTCAGGATGTGATGATTTGTTATCACTGCCATCAGGTTGGCTACATGAAGGCTAACTGTCCCTGACTTGTTGCAAGACTGGTGCAGGCTCTAGCACCGGCTACTTTGAGGATTACTGGCAGGGGTCGGGGTGGAGCAGAGCCCCCGAGGGCTCAGGGGCGTGCCTTCCAGCTTTGAGCAGAGGAGACCAGGACAGCGCCATATGCAGTTGCTGGTATGTTTCTATCTATTATCTTATTGTTATGATCATATTGTGAATTGTTCCACCTCTTTCTGCATGAGACATTAGAACATAGGTGGGTCAAAGGAGTTAGTATTCAGGAGTGTCGGTGATCGGGAAGTTAGGGCATAGGATCGCTATTCCAGGAGTAGCAGCTGGGAATAGGAAGCACAAGAGTGTTCAGCTAGGATTCGGGTTCTATTGGAGATCTATTGAGTTGTAGTTGACTTCGCCGCTAGTAGACGGTGGTTAGTGTCCCAAGTGGGGGAGAATTAGAAATTTGCAGATGGAGCATCAATCATTGAGAGTTTGGTTAGTTGCCAAGGTCAGGCAGTACTCCATCACGCGTATGTGGGATTTTAGCATATGCGATAGCCACGCGGGTCAGGGAACAGACCACATTTTCCAAGAGGGTGGGCAGTCGGCGTGAGACCTAGGTTTAGGCTGGTGTTATAGTCTACAGGATGGATCGGGAGTTCGGAACCCCAAGTGGGTGAGCACCGGCTATATGGGAGAGAGCATCAGGGCGGACCCAGGGTGATGCTCGACAAATTGGAGCGGTCCGGAAAGACCGAAAGCTTAGTGAATGGTCCAGAGAGGTTGAAGGCCCAGGGTGGCGGTCCATACATGCTGAAGGTTTCGGGAGTGGTCTAGACGGACTGAAGGCCTGGTGAGGTGGTCTAGTCACCCTGAAGACTCTGTGTATGGTTGTAGATCTGCGTTCAGGTATTGAGTATGTTACTATGCGATGACAATCAGTAGGTCTTCCCCTAAGTATTGGGCATACTAGTGAGATATACTGAGGACATTGTGTGGGTTGGGTAGTTATGTAATCAGGTTTTGAGTTTATAAGGTGTTATGGGGTAGCAACTTGTTCTACAAGTGGACAGTGTGAGGTTTCGGTACTGTGACGCTTGTTGGTATGGTGGAGGACAATGATTAGACCCTCTTGGGAAAATGGAGGTGGTGGGCACCTCCAAGATAGGGCATGGGGGCGGCAACCGTGTTAACGGGTTAACGGGAGCATTCTAGTCATGAGTTGAGGGTCGGGATAGGCATACCAGACATGTGCTGTGGACTCAGGAGCAACCCAGACCTAGGCTAAGGACCAGTTAAGGGTATTACAGTCATAGGTTGTGGCCATAGAGATGTTATTGGTTACATGAGCGTGTTCGGATTTGATTTTCTCCTGATGGTTCATCGCAACACACCTTGTGTGGGTATGGTTTAGGCAGTCCTATGCTATGCAGTAGGCCAAGATACCTGGTGCGGACCGAATGTAAGTCATAGGCACGGAAGCTCGGAGGAGTGGTAGGGGTGAGGCAGCAACTCAACAAACCCGTAGAATTTTAACTCGGTAGTTGAATTGATTAGACATGGTAGTATTCCAACCCGAAGGGGGTGATTTGGATTAGTCATGCGTGCTGTACTGGATGGCCGGTAGTAGTAGTAGACAGGTTGAACTTGGTTGATCTATTGTGATATGTTTTAGGTGGGTCATATCCGTGACGAGCCAGCGTGGCTAATGTGAGGAGATGAGGGGTCGCCGAAGACTAGGAAGGAAATGAGGCTGCCTGGGGACAGGTAGCATTCATTATGTTAGCAGCAGGCAGCACCGATCTGCTGCTTGTGTGGGCTTTTTGGTTTAGTAATCGGTGAGGCGCACGACGTTTCAGGTGATGAACAGACAAGTTAAGACCAAAGGGATTTTTGGCTTCGTCTGGGAAAACATCATTTTGTAGTATGAAAAGTTTTAAGGCTTGGGATTGGTGTGTAGGATGCGAGGATATTCCATCCCAGGGATGTCTGGATCCATCATAGGTTTGCTTGGTATTCCAGCCGAGGCTGATTAGGCCAGGCATGAGTGTTCGTGTTCTAGTGGATTGATCTGATATTGTGGGACTAATGACCTGTCAACGAAGGGTTTGCCTCTTGAAGAGTGAAAGATGGGTTCTGATACATTGGATCATCACATTTTTGTCAAGATTGCAAAGTGGCAGGAAGGGCAGACCTTACGGAAAGGTTCGTAGGGATTTACATCACCTTTCACGTTTCGTAGTTGCCAAAGTGCATCGTGGATCAGGAAGCGATAGTGTCGTTGGATGACGCTCAGATCAGTGTACGTTAGTTGGTAATCTATGGAGACATTAAATTTTTCGCAGCAGTTAATCTACGATTCAGTTTTGGTGGGAACCTCAAATTATCAGAATTTGGGGTAAGTGGTATGGAAGTGACATCGGTTCAGTAGATGAGGTCTATCAGGGAGTCAGACCGAGTTCGGGAATTCCAGATTTCAGGGTTCTGGAAAAAAGGGTGAAGGTTCTGCGGAACAAGGAGGTATCTTTGGTAAAGGTATAGTGGGAGCGCCATAGAGGGTCCGAGTGCATGTGAGAGCCAGAGGCAGAGATGCGGGAGCACAATCCAAGGATGTTTACCGCAGCAAACTTCGAGGACAAAGTCTACTTCAAGTGTGGGAGAATTGTAACTCTCCAATTTCCCGCGGATCAATTTATAGATATAAATTCTCATGAGTTCAGGGATACTCAACGAGTTGGTTGCTTGACTCACTGAGTAGCAGCGAGATGGTCCACAAGTTTAAGTGACCTACTCGCCGAGTCCAAGTAGGGACTCGACGAGTAGGGGCTGGAGGATGAAACCTTAATTGCTAGTGTTTTGCATCCTATTTAAAGGATCATAAGACCTCCTCAGCCTCCCTTCAGTCCCGTTGAGAGACAAAAAAAATCCTAGTTTCGTGTGAGAACTCCATTTGAGTTTGTTTGAGATTTGGAAGGTGAAGTTGGTGAAGGAAGCTTGAAGATCAAGAAGCTAGCAGCAAAGAACTCGTGTGGATCTATAAATTTGCCTCCTCTAGCTTTGTTCTGAGGTATCAATTCATGATCCTAGCTCTATTTTCCTTCTAGATCTCTCTTGGGTGAAATTAGGGCTTTTTACCTTGTTTTCGGAGCTATCTCTTGGTGAATAAGCTAGATCTGAAGTTGCAACTTCAGATCTGGACCCTTCTTGGGTTATAAGTTCATAAATTCTGAGCACTTGCAAAGAATGAACCCTTCTCAAGGAGTTAAAACCCATATCAAGCTTCGATCTGCCAATCAGAGCATCTAGAGCCTTGCATGCACATAAAGCTTGCAGCTTTACATGAGAAATATGTATTGGGAAGATGGATCTATAATTTGGAGCCTTTGCATGGCTTAAAAAGCCTCTGTATGGATAAAGGACAGAATGAATTCGGCGAGTCGCATGGTCGACTCGACGAGTCATAGGAAGATAGGCGTGAACTCAATGAGTTGGATGAACAAATCGGCGAGTCCGATGAAGATTGTCGTGAGCTTGGCGAGTCGGGTGAGTGGCTCGGCGAGTCGGCTGGGGTTTTCACAATCTAGGGACACGTATGAGCCCGACGAGTTGTAATGGAAAACTCGGCGAGTTGGCCAAGGAGTGGCAGCCACTGGCATTAGGAACTCGATGAGTCACTCTAGTGACTCGGCGAGTCATTGGGATATGCAAGAAACTCGGCGAGTAGCTAAGGGTAATCGAGGAGTTGAGGTCAACATAGACTGTTAACCTTGACCATTGATTGTGACTTTGACCAGGGTTGACTGAGTTGGACTTCTGTGGGACATGTTGGTAAGACGAATATTCATGACAATGGACCATTGATGGTTATAGGTGTTGGAGTATGGGGCAGTGCTTTAGGAGCGTGATTTAGTGGTTCAGTTCGGCAATCGTGAGGTGAGTTATCCTCACTATATCAACATGGTCTAAGGTACCAAGGCCGACCTTTTCTTGGAATATATACTTGTATTGGTTTGATATGCTTATTGATCTGTTAGATCGGTGTCCTGGTAATTAGGATTGTATTAAGTTAGTGACCTGGTTTAGGTCGGTATCCTGGGATATAGGATGATACTATGTTAGTGACCTGTTAGGTCGGTATACTGGATAGGATGTTGGTATGCTATATGATCTGCTAGATCGGTTTGTTATATATGGGATGTTATGTTATTATCTGTTTATGTGCACATGGTTGTTGATTGGGGTTGGGTTGAGGTGGGTCCTGCTTTTTGTTGTAGGGCAACATACCCAGGGCGGATCGGATAGAATGCAGACCCGGGAGGCACATAGTCAGGCCAAAGGCCCGTCGAGCGGTCCGGATAGGTTGAAGGCCCCACAAGGTTTGGAGAGTGGGCCAGATAGACTGAAGGCCCGACGCGGGCGGTCCGGTCATACTATAGACTCAGAGAGTGGACCAGGTGGGATTAAGGCCCAGTGCTGGCGGACCAGTCACTTTGTAGACTCGAGATGCATGATGTCTGTATTTGTTATATGATATGGTTATATTTGTACGGTGTTGGTATTTTGGGGGAACTCACTAAGCTTCGGTCTTACAGTTGTTGATTTTATTTCAGGTATTTCTGATGATTACGGGAAGGCGAAGGCGTGATCGTGCACCCCCTCATATTTTCATGATTGATTATGGGGATACTCTGATGCTTAAACTATTTTGAAAACAAATTGGAATGACTTAATGGTTTTAAAAAGTTTTAAATTGGCTTGAATTTTACGGGTGTTACAAGCTTACAGGTGCCAGGGTAGCACCAGATGTGGTTGCTGGTATGTTTCTATCCTTTACCTCATTTATTATATATGTTATATTCTTCTCTGTTGTACCTATAATTTGCTACGTTTTTAGTGAACTCCTTGTCTACATTGGTTTTATTTGACTCGGGGGAGAGTCGGCCTTTCGTATCTCATACATTTAGTAGGGAGTTTAGTGTGCCAGTAGGCGAGTTAAAGTGTCCGTTGAGAGTCTCCATTGCAAACGAACACAGGTTTCTGCTTCTTCGGTCTACCGAGAATGCGAGTTGGAGATCTTCAGGGTGTCCTTTTCCGATAAACTTGATTCCGATTCCCACGGGGGATGTATGCGCGATTGTGCGATGGGCTGAGGCGATACTCGGCATGCGGTAACCAACAAACCCGGGAGGAAATCCAGACTCACAATGTGGGCCCAGGTGGTAATCCAGTATGTAAGGTTGTAGACCCAATACGTGCTTCTACTTGTTTATATGTTACGTGTAGTGTATCGATATTTTGGGGAACTCACTAAGCTTTCGGGCTTACAGTTTCAGTTTATTGTTTCAAGTACATCAGTAGATCGCGACAAAGTGAAGGCGTGATCGTACAGCTCCTCATGTTTTGTTATTGTTTCTGGGAAAAACTCTGACATAGTCTATTTTGAAAACAAATTTGTAAAAACTGTTGGTTTTAAATGCTTTGAAAAGTTTTAAATTGGCTTGAATTTTTGGGTGTTACAAGTTGGAAGGAGAATGAAGCACTTTCTTATAAGGGGTGTGGATACCTTCCTTGTCACAACACGTTTTAAAGCAGTGAGGGCAACAGAGCCCATAAGAACTCTGAAGTTAAGTGTGCTTGGACGGGACTACGGGAGTAGTACCGGGATGGGTGACCCCCTGGGAAGTCCTCGTGTGGAGTGGCCCAAAGCGGACAATATTGTGATACGTGCCAGAGGGGGATGTTACAAAATTTTGGGTGAAGTTTAGGCCCAAAGCGGAAAATATTCTGATACGTTTTAAAGCTGTGAGGGTAGCAGAGCCCATTAGAAAGCTTTTCTTGTGCATGAGTTAAGATCTGAAGTTGCAACTTCAGATCTGAACTTTCCTATGTCTGTATGTCCATAAAGCTTCCAGCTTTTGCAAGTATGAAACTCTCCTTAGGTGTCAAACTCCATTACAAGCTTGGATTTGGCATTATGAGTCATTAGAGCTTTGCATGCACGTAAAGTTCCTTGGACCACTAGATCTGCAATATGAAACCTTAAAAGTGCTTAAAAAGCATCTGAATGGATGCAGGACTGAAGGGACTCAACGAGTTGCATGGTCAACTCAGCGAGTACGATAATGATTGTCGCGTAAGGACTTCTTCATGGACTCGACGAGTTAGTGGGGTGACTCGGTGAGTCAACTAGGGTTTTCCTGACGTTGGGCATGCATGAACTCGGCGAGTTGCAGCTCCATGCGGTAACTAACAAACCCGAGAGCCTTACATTTACGAGCTAAGGGAGACTCGTACTATGGGCTCGATGGCAAGCCATATGTGAGTTGTGGGCCCGTAAGGCAATCCAGACTCACACTGTGGGCCCAGGGGGTAATCTAGTTTGTACGGCTGTGGATCCAATACATGATGCTACTTGTATATATGTTACGTGTAGTACATCGGTATTTTGGGGAACTTACTAAGCTTTCGGGCCAACAGTTTCAGTTTATTGTTTCAAAGGTGGGTTGCACCGGATCCCGCATCGGCTTGGAAGGAGAACGAAGCACTTTATTATAAGGGGTGTGGATACCTTCCTTGTCACAAATCATTTTAAAGTCGTGAGGGCAGTAGAGCCCATAAGAACTCTGCAGTTAAGCTTGCTCGGGCGGGAGTAGTACCGGGATGGGTGACCGCCTAAGAAGTCCTTGTGCCAAGTGGCCCAAAGTGGACAATATTGTGATACGTGCTAGAGGGGGATGTTACAAATGGTATCAGAGCTAGTGCACGAGTCGATGTGTTTGACATGGACGTCGAACCCTATAATGGGGGGTGAAGGTGGGTTGCACCTGATCCGACATCGACTTGGAAGGAGAACGAAGCACTTTCTTATAAAGGCTGTTAATACATTCCTTGTCACAACGCACTGAAAAGCCATGAGGGTAGTAGAGCCTATAAGAACTCTACAGTTAAGCGTGCTCGGGCAGGAGTAGTACCGGGATGGGTGACCCCCTAGGAAGTCCTCGTGTCGAGTGGCCCAAAGCGAACAATATTGTGATATGTGCCAGAGGGGGATTTTGTAAATTTTTGGATGACCAGGTTGGTGGCTACATTCGTTTTGGTGTAAGAAGACGAGTGTTGTCGTTGCTTATCATGTTTTGAGCATTTCTGGTGACCAGAACTGTGAGGGAACCACCATGGTGGCTAACTATGGTGGCTGCCACCTATTACCATTATTCTGCCAGCACCAACCATCATGTGGTGGCGGCTTTGTGTGTGTGTTCTGGTGTGTATGAATGCATCCAATGGTGTGATTGTGTATGAATGTGTTAGCCGAAAAACCAAGGAATAACCCTACCTCCACTGTAAGATGGTGGCTGCTACTCTCTACCGCCGACCTTCGCCACAAGGTGGTTGTGTTTGTTTGTTTGTATTAGTGTGTATGTGTGTGTGCTATTTGGGGGTTTTGTCATGTAAAAGTTGTAATCATGTCGGAATAATAATAAGAAAAACCACCACCGTGAGCCGTTGTTGACCACCACTACCCGAGGTGGTAGTGGGTGGTGCCCGCCTTATGAAACCCTAATGGGCCTTATGAGACCCTAGTGGGCCTAATGAAGTCCTAATTGATCTAAGGACTTAGTTTTGGGCCTATTGGGCTATGACTGGGTTGGAAACTCTAATTAGGGTTTAGAAAACCCTAATTTTGGGATTATTGGTTAGGACTTATCGGGACCCGCATTTTGGACCATTGGAGTGAAGTTATGACTCAATCTAGATTTCATTGTATGTTGGAATTAATGGATTAAGTCCTTAATGGGTCAAGTAGGAACACTTAACCCTAATCGTCATATTATGTGAAAACCCCTAATTGGGTTTGGATGTAAGTTGCGGTTCGCCTTTGTGGGCCAATTGGGAACATATTTATGGACTAAGGGAAATTATTGGGCTTTAGGATAATACCCAATAGATAGGCTTGGGCCCAATTTGGAAAATTGTGCCATAAGTGGGCCATAATTGGGCCTTGAGGATTATTAGCCATTGGGCCATCAGAATGCCAATTGTTTGGACTAGAATAATTGGTTGGGCCTTAAAATAAGTCCATGTAGAGGTTTGTGCCCAATTTGAAAATTGGGCCATATGTTGGGCCTTGGTTGACTATTGGGCATTTGGGCCTTTAGGGTGTGAGTTTGGGCCTTGGTTTTGAAGCAAGCTAGGTTAGGGGTAAAATGGTCCATTTATCCTAAGTGTAGATTATGGATGTGTATTGGAACCCAATTATTAATTGGGTGTCTTTTTGATGATTGATAGTTCGGGAACCAGTCAACCAGCAGCTAGAGTTTATCCGCGGGACTTCAGCAGTGCGAGGTGAGTCTCCTCATCATACTAAGGGGTTGAAGGCACCAAGGCCATCCCATTTTATGTTATGTGGTACACTAGTTGTAGTAGAGATATGTGGTATGGTAGTTAGCTTTATGCTAAGTGGTATGCTAGTGATTATATGTTATTGCATGGAAGACCCCGGGGGGAGCCTGTGGCAGTTGGATATAAGACCATGTGGGGGAGCCCATGACATTCATAGGTAAAGACCATGGGGGGAGCCCATGACACATAGGTGTAAGACCATGTGGGGGAGCCCATGGCATCCTGGAGTGAGACCCTGGGGGGAGCCCACGACATCCTTATATGTTACATGCATTGCTTATGTGATATGTAGTATACTAGTTGTTTATGCGGTAGGTGTTATACTAGTTCTTTATGTGATGTGTGATATGCTAGGGTTCTTTGTGATACTTGCATGGAAGACCCCGAGGGAAACCCGTGGCAGTTGAATATAAGACCATGTGGGGTTGTCCATGACATTCTCAGGTAAAGACCATGTTGGGTAGCCCATGACACAATGGTATAAGACCCCGGGGGGAAGCCCATGACATCTTTGTAACATCCCCCTTTGGCATGTATCACAATATTGTCCGCTTTGGGCTCCCGGTGCGAAAACTTCCCAAGGGGTCACCCATCCCTGGATTGCTCTCGCCCGGGCAAGCTTAACAGCAGAGTTCTTATGAGATTTGCTGCCCTCACGACTTTAAAACGCGTTGTGACAAGGAATTAAGGTATCCACACCCATTTATAAGGAAATGCTTCGTTCTCCTTCAAAGACAATGTGAGATCAGGTGCTACCCACCTTCACCTCCTTTTATTGGGTTCGACGTCCCTGTCAAACACATTGACCCATGCCCTAGCTCTGATACCATTGAATGCTGCAAACCAACGAAGAGGGAAACAACCTTCACTAACTACTCCGTAACTCACGATATGCAAATGGTATATGATAATGTTGAAGGTATAATCCAAACACAATCAGGGAAACAAACCCAGAGATACACTTTCTAAACCTTGGAACGAAAAACTCCCTTGTATAGTTTCCCGCAAATACTGCACTGATTCCAGCCCTGCTGGGCTCTCAAAACCTGGCCCGAACTTTTGGCTCTCTTTCCGAGACCCTCTCATGTATGTACCTGATCTGATCCCCTCTTCCCAATGTGCTCTAAATCAATCCCTGCTCTCGAGCTCTAGAAATCATATCACTCAGGGTCTCGCACCCTGGCACTCTCACTAGCTCAATCATTCACGGATGAACTGCAGTAGCTGAAGCAACCTATGCCCTAATTCGGGCTACAAATTATCCCCAAGACATAGTATTCACTCCTGAAAGTGCAATATAAAGCACAATCAACCCGTTCTGTCCGATATGAGAGATCCACGATGAACTTAAAGCCCTGGCAGTCCTTCCACTAACTGGCTCACCACCGGATCCGGGACCAAACCCACCCTGGTCCTCCCTCATGTGTGCTCATCCTCATCTGGAAAATCAGCTATCCCCACTATCAGAACATAATCAATAATTCCCCTTCCTATAAGCTTCTTAGATTCTCTAAGACTCTCACCGAGTCGAGTATGGATCCTATGGTTTCAATAGTACAAGCCCATACTACCTTCCACACCTATCCATACTTTCCTCAGCAATCCTCCCGAATCCTCTAAGTCACCTACTCCATTGGTGTATATCCGCTAAACAGCAACACAATACCCACAAAGCAACTCCTAGGCTCCCCCTAGGTTCCCAACCTCACTGAACCGCCCCACTAAATCATTGGAGCATATCCTAGGCTTTCCTAGGTCCCCAACCATACCCTGCCATCAGTTGCTGAAGAACTCCCCATGATGCCAGCCATTCACCTCATGGTTATCGTCACATCCACTTAGTAGCTCATGGTTATCGTCACATCCACTTAGTAGCTGACTCCCATCACTCAAGAGTTCCACAAAGCACAAAGCAAGCGGCATTCGTGCAGTAGCACTCCGATCCAAAGAACCATCATAGAAAATTCTGCCCCTATATCGCAACCCATGCTATCCACATCCATCCATCCTCACTGTCGACTGTCAAATAATAGATCTACCCTAGGACCACAACCAGACAATGAACAGGAAATCAGGCCAAATCAATTATTCGAAGGCTATAAGATCCTAACCGTATGCAATTTAAAAACATACACTTAGCAGTTACAAATACCAATTATCAATCTCATTCCAGCATGGCATCAAATATTCCCAAGGCTACAAGCACCAGATATCAGGCCAACCTATTGCTGACTACTCAACACTAGCATACAAGTCTACCAACTCATACAACATATACAAGCATCTCCCCTATCCCTAACTAGCATGAGATTCATAGATTCATAAACCAAGTCATAACAGATAACATATGTGGGTATTCTGGGGAAACTTACTTGAGCTCGGCTGATTGCATGCACCACATCCTTACTTGTCTTATAAATTCCTTCCTTAAAACATTTTTCTTTTGAAAACTTAACAAACGCTCAGTTTGAGTTCAGACACACCCAAAAGTATGTGCGAATCCCTCAAACCAAGGCTCTGATATACCGGGATGGGTGATCCCCCTGGGAAGTCCTCGCGCCGAGTGGCCCAAAGCGGAAAATATTGTGATACATGCCAGTGGGGAATGTTACACATTGTGTGTCATAAGAGCGCATCATAAATGTGCGTCGTAAGGTCACAACACGCAAATGCGTGTCGTCGTCCATTATGACAGGGCCTTCATTACCATGCATTACGTGTCATCTGTGGCTTTTATGACACACAATGCATGTCATTAAAGGGTGTTTTTGTAGTAGTGCCATCAAAAAAATGTAAAACTTACTAAAATAATTCTTACCATTTGGCATACAACTGACATCATTTTTAACTATTGGTTATTTGATCTTCTTATCTCCTCATCATTTGACCATAGCTTTGCATAGTGTTGCACTAGTTTTCCCTTAATCAATTCAATTGCATACTTCTTTGCTCTTCTACACTGTCCCATACTCACATCTATACAAAATTTCTATTTAACCACATCCCTAAGCAGCCTTACACTAACTTTTTGTTTATGTAATAATTGTGTGTAAGGGCTACTTATCCAGGAATAGTTGACAATTGAACTAAATTTGAAGTTTCTTGTATGGTTATGCTCACTTATGAGACTCTTAATTTGGAAATACTTTTCCTCACTCATCTAAGAAGGCAAAATTCAAAACTTACACTGCCCAAAACAACATTTTACTAAAAGTCTATTACTATCATTTTTTGTAGCATAACTGATAACCATTTTCTATAGTATATTTACACATCATATGTTTTAGTTGTTTAGAACTCACAAATCGCATACCTAATACACGCTTCTACTTTTTCCATTAAGCATTCTCATTGTAAATAGCTTGGTCATTAGATATTACCTCATCCTCATGTAAATGATCACATAGCTCTTACGAGGTGGACTGTTGGGGGTGACTTGCTCCTTTGGGCACAACTTACTCAGAAACTCATCATCTTTTGTCTTTTTCATTAGGATGCACTCATCAGGTTCAATGTCAACTTCCATGTCAATGTCATCATCTTGCTCACCTTGAAAATCCTCCCTAGAACCTTGCAAATCCTCCATATCACATTGCAAATTATCCATGTCAATTCCACCATCCATATCCATACCACCTTGCACTTCTTCATGAACTTCATTTACACCAAACAATTCATCTAAAGAACTACAAACTTTATCTTGCACTTCAAAAATCCATTGATGTATATTAACACTAAGATGTTCCATGTATATATGATTTACATAATCATAAGTATACCCTACTTCGATTAATTCCATGTAGTCCATGTCAGTAGAAATTATCCTCAATCCATCAAGAAACTAAATATCGGTAATGCAAAAGTAAACATCCGCAAATCTCTTATTCACGAATCTTTGAAGGAACTCCATTAATTCGTTCTTGTCCATTCCAGCAAAATCAACATAATCAAACCTTTGCTTCACTCCATTTGAGTAATTAATAGTGGGGTACCTCGTAAAAATTCTAGAAAAATTGAGACCTATCTTCATGTAAACAACCATAACAATGATCAACTTGGCTGATTTAACCGACAAACAGTGTAAGAAAAGGATTCGTGCCAAGAACAGTTGAAGAAAAAGATACAGATGAAAAGGTAGCAGATGGAAGAGGACAAAAGAGAAAGTTGATGGGTTTTAAACGTCTATTAGGTCTCTTTTACTCACACCCACATGGCAATGACATGACATTTTCAATCTATGTGGCAATTACATGCCATTGGCAAAGAGCTTAATAGGATGGGTGTCATCGGGTGACCCCTTCAACTTTTAAAAAAAGGACATTTTAAACCATAAAATTACAAGTACAAGCCCTTTAAATGCAAGAAATAGTCAGTGGGACCATATTTACAAATGAAAGAGTAGCTTGTATAACATTAAATTTTTAGGGCAAAAATGGCAAGTAGATCCAGAACATCCTTAGTACGTTGCTCTCATTCCCATTAGCAAAACAAATTGTCTTCATCATAGTCAGGTAGCAAGTTGTTTGTAGTCCACCTCCAAGAATGTTTAATATATAACTCTTGATTAACAATATAGAGTTGTTTGATTTTGAGGAGAAGCTTACAAACTAGCAGTGTTGGTGAAATTGTGATCTTTGCTGCCATTATTCCTTCTTGTCCATGATGGATATTTGTTGTTATTTTTGTAACAGCCCGGATTCCCAGGTATTTTTCATTCTTATATTTTTGGTGAATTGTGAGGAGACTCGGCGAGTTGGAGCCCAAACTCGTCGAGTATGATCGCGGCTATGGGCACGGGTTCGCGTCTGAACTCGACGAGTCCAAAAGTGGACTCGGCGAGTCCACGCTGTTTAATGAAACCCTAATTCCCCAGGTTTGGAGCCTATTTAAGGGCACTTATAGCCTCCCATTGCGGCTACCAGTCCCTTGAGAGAACCCTAAGAGAGCTAATTTGTTTTGGGAGAGAGGAAGTCACTTTTGGGCCTTTGTATTCCTTGTTTAGCAAGAAGAAGGTGGCAAGAGCAAGGAGGAGGTGAGATTGTAACACCGTAAATTTCAAGACAAAATTTTCATTTAAAATAATCATTTTATTCTTAGAACACTTGTTTAAAATCTCATTCATAATTGAATTACAAAACATAGCTTCATTTTCACTTGCATAGAAAACCAGGATCCTCCAAAATATGACTTTTTCTCTGGTGTGTACAATCCAGTCGGTGCCGTCCCGTGATACTGAAAGAAACCTGAAAACAACATAACACAAAACACTGTAAGCACGAAGCTTAGTGAGTTCCCCAAAATACCACACACATAACACATATAAGCCACTCGAGGCCATAACTCTATGGGTCCGTGCACCCAAACTCTGTGAACCCTCAGGTTCTAACTCTGTGAACCTTCCGGTTCCAACTCTAGGAACCCTTCGGTTCCAACTCTGCAAACATGCACAGCATAAATCACATAGAAATAAGGCAGTACAACACATAGCATACACATAATATACACACACTAACACATATCTCTGATTACCTACTCAAGGTAAAGTATAGTGAGAAGACTCACCTGGCAAGCAGAAAGCAGATATCTCCATACTTGAATCTCGAACTCGCCACCGCCTAACACGTAAGGCAAAACTCTCATGACTACAACTCTCAAGACTAGAATCAATCCTCTCAATGCACCCTCTTAAGGGTAAAAGAATATTTTACCCCTCTCTTGGCCCAAAGGCCACATCGTTGACCAAACCCTAAAAGTCAACGGTCAACCCTTGGCTGACCCTACTCGCCGAGTCAACCCTATGACTCGCCGAGTTCCTATAATCAGAACTTCACTCAATCCGCGACCTAACTCGCCGAGTCACTCCGAGACTCGCCGAGTCCAACAACTCTGAGTCCACTCGCACACAACTCACCGAGTCATCCCTTGACTCACCGATTCTCGACTCAACCAGGGAATATCGGGACTCTTCGACAAGACTCGCCGAGTCCAAGAACAGACTCACCGAGTCTAAGACTATCATCAACCTACTCGCCGAGTTGTTCATACAACTCGCCGAGTTCCAGGCCATCTTCATCCAACTCGCCGAGTTGTTCTTCCAACTCGCCGAGTCCCAGCTCATCTTCAAGCAACTCGTCGAGTCCACTCATGTGACTCGCCGAGTACCACCGGTCTGAATCCACTCAGAAGCATTCCAGGCCATGCAAATGATCCAAAACATAGGTCTAGTCTCATACAACTCATCCATCACGTAAAGTGGCAAACTTTACGTGAATCCAAAGAGATCTAGGCCTTATTCACATATAACTAAGGTTTGGGACATGCAAGCTTCACTAAACAGTCCAACACAGGGACTTTCATGCTCTCTGATTCTTCTCCATTTCAGATCTGAGGTAGCAACCTCAGATCTAACCTCTAGACTTCCAATTTCATCCATAGACAAGATCCCACAAACCCCAAAATGAAGAAACAACATACAATCAGTCCAAGAACGAGATATTACCTCCAATGGACGCCCCAACTGCAATGAAATTCGAATCCAAGCAAAGCCCCTTGCCCCAAGCCTTCAATCTCACAAGATTCCTTCAACAAACTCCTCCAATGCTCCAAATACGCTCCAATCTTCTTCAATCACACTTTCTAGGGTTTCTGGACTTCAAGAGGGAATAAAGAGGCTGGGGGAAGGATATAATGTTCTTTAAATAGGGCTCAACCCCGAGAATTAGGGCTTTCTCCACTTAGTGCCTACTCGCCGAGTCCATCTCATCGACTCGCCGAGTCGGCTGCTTAACACGCGACCAAGCCGCGACTCTACTCGCCGAGTCCATCCATGGACTCGCCGAGTCGCTCTTTCCCAAATAACACTTTTAGCCCTTCAACTCTACTCTTGCTATTCCGGGATGTTACAATTCTCCCCCACTTATATTAGGCTTCGCCCTCGAAGCCTACAGCAACTCAACTCCAAGGATATTCCCACAACGCTCCACCGGGCCTTAACCGGCCCAGGTCTCTCAAGGCATAAATATCGAAACTCGAACATACTTTCCCCTCCTTCACGGTGTCCTGATCACCATCTCGAACCGGGCATCGACTGTACCCCTGATCATCATTCTCAATAACCGAGAATTACCCAAGATGCAACTCTGTTCTAAATCTCAACGATCACTCGACCCATAAGGGTTAGGAAACCATGAACCACCGGATCCCCGATCCAAAGCCCACTTTATCCATTCCGGAACGACTGAGAGACCCATTCTCACTCTCAGAGCAACTCTCACAAGTTCTCCTCTTGCAATCACATACACATGCTGAACTAGCCCCAACACCCACAGGTTGGAAGTCCCGATACACTGATGATATCCTCAAACATTCCCCCCAGGATGAACCACTGATACATACCCAATACCCTGATCAGAATCACACTGAGAGTCCATGATTCTCTCCCTGGATCCCTTCCGAGCCTCCTGGCTCTACACCCGCGGAATCCCTTCCGCGTCCTCAGCAGACATCTCATCATGATGTCATTCCATACCACTGTAACAGAAACAGCGTTCAACCCTCATACTCTAAATCATCCATTCGCACTACTACCTTCACTTCCGTGAACCAACACTTCCCCCCCCCCCCCTCTCTGGGGTTACATACCTTTCTCTTCCCTTACCTAGGGAAATCCACTTGACAACCTTGCCACTACTCCATGTATCGCACATGCTCTGGATCTGCTCGCAAGGACTCTCGGGTCCATGCGTTACCTCTCCTCAGCAAATGAGGGTCCGACACCACCTCCTATACAACAGCTCAAAGGGCGGCATACCAATGCACTAATGATGGCTGTTGATATAGGACAACTCAACCAGGGATAATTACGTGCCGCAGCTTCCTCCGAAATCTAATACACATGCCCGAAGCATGACTTTGAGCGTCTGAATCGCTCACTCGCTCTGGAGTGTCCTCAGACAACCTCATGATAAGCTCTAGCTCATTTCTCATATCCCTCTTCGAGACTGAGCACCATGTTAGCTTTTGACTCCACCGCTGAGCCTCCAAAGGTCACCCATAACATGATCCAAACATCTCACTAACCTTTTCCCCGTGACCACTCTCCTTGCCCAGTGACACGCAAGTCACGAAATTCTCTTTTCCTCATGCGAGAAGAATACGATACAATCGAGGATCGTCTCAGCTCTGATCTCCGGTTTTTGCTGCGCATATCCCTTGCGCATCTCACCGCATCTCCCGACAGAGACGGAGACCCCCGTCTCGCCCCCGATTCAACATCCAGGCTCCAAAGACTCAATACTAGGGCTACTCAAACCCAAAACTCTTCCATATCATAAATTGCTCGGAAAACATTCCAACATCACATTCTCTTGCCATCTAGTGAGTACTACGACTCCATGCAGTATCACAACACCCTCTGAATAGTGAGTACTACGGCTCCCCGCAGTATCACACACCCTCTGACTAGTGAGTACTGCGACTCCCCGCAGTATCACAACACCCTCTGACTAGTGAGTACAACGGCTCCCCGCAGTATCACAACACCCTCTGACTAGTGAGTACTACGGCTCCCCGCAGTATCACACACCCTCTGACTAGTGAGTACTACGGCTCCCCGCAATATCACAACACCCTCTGACTAGTGAGTACTGCGACTCCCCGCAGTATCACAACACCCTCTGACTAGTGAGTACTACGGCTCCCCGCAGTATCACAACACCCTCTGACTCCACTAGCTCGTGCTCCGCAGTCTATCATCAGTGGCTACCCATACTCGACTCGAATATCCATCACAACCTCTGGAGGCAATCAACATAACAAATGCCCACCCTTGCGAAAATCCACTCTCTCAAATAATCTCCCTGGATGCCCATACTCGAAGGGCTCCCACTAGATCCATAGATACTTGATATACCACAAGTCGATTCAATTCAAGATTCACGAGTAACTCCGAAATACAGATATCATACCCGGATATCTCAGAATACCCCAACAGAACATCACAAGATCCTGCCACAACCACTGATCTCCTGCCCCAAGCATCATATAGACACAATAATACATTTCCTCTGAACCCCAAAATTAGATCTGCATTTTCCAAATTGCAATCTCGGTGTATCCAATTTCTCAATTGAAATACAAGAAAACGCTAACGCTACTAAATACACTGATAATTCTCCGAACCCATTTCCACCGCTCAAAATCCAAACAAGGATACGCATACCGACCCGGGAGTTGGCTGCTAATCATTCTCTATCTACTTGCAACAACACCAAACACCTGCCGTGGAGACATTCAGCCTTCTCATCAAGTACTTCCCGCATTAACTCACTCTGACCCCTTTCCTCGATCACCGACATCTCAGGTCTCATGATTTCTTACAGCATATCTCTATACTCCACTTATAACTACTCTTGACAAATCTCTGCTTTCTTACATACTGTACCCGGTTCTCCCCCACTTAGGGTTCGAACCATCACCAATTAGCACACAACCAACCCACAACTATTTTTCACCAGCGAAATCGCACCTGCCCCAGGAAAGTGCTACACAACGCCCGATAATTCCCCCTTAAGGAAATCAATCAACCCCCTATACTCTGAACCTCTGATGAACTCCTCAAGAACTTCTCATCACGACTGCCTCTAGTCGTTCCAAATCTCATACCAATCTAGCACTAAGAATCTCAACTGCTCAATAACATCCCTGGCTCATAGACTGAACAGCAAAATCATCATACCTCTCACCTCAACTCATCAACCAACGCTCCAACACCGGAATTGTCCCAAGGACAGGGACCCACTCCCAACATAGATGAAAACTCTCTGCACTGCAAAACTCAACTGAACTCCCCACTGATACCACTACAACACATCCTACTATTCTCAAATAGGTGTGATGTGGTCCTCGACTACCTCAGTCCCAACTGACTGTCTGCTCATGATAAGTCACTGCCTCGCGGCACACATGCTACCTGATACTCTGGGAGAAATCATCACCGATAACGACCTGCAGGGTTTACCCCCAAACCCAAAACTAAAACATCAGGCCTCTCGTGTCTTGCACACGAACATAAATAGCACCACCCACATAGAAGGTGACCTCTCCTCTATCGACTGATTGCTCAACTCAGACCGAAATTCTCCTCTCCCTCTAACTCCTTACCAAAATACTCTGATAGGCACTCGACTTCCCTCTCGAGGGACGCCTCTCCAAACTCAATCATGGCCTACAGGCCTAAAACCCATAGCGTCCAATCTCTACCTCATCAATCATGACCGGATAACAAGATAATCACAAGCATCATTCACTACGAACCATGGTACTCATCCCATGACATCCCTTCTCAATATGCTCCGGTGTATGGTACCCGAACCATAGCATCACTCCTCAATCTGCTCCGATGTATGGTACTCAACCATAACATCACTCCTCAATCTGCTCCGATGTATGGTACTCGAACCATAACATCACTCCTCAATACACTCATTAGAATCTTCAGAATACTCCCTGTATCAAGTATGGGTCCTCTGCTTTCAGTAGTACGGGCCCATACTACCTGCCACATCTACCCATACTTTCTACACGGACTATCCCAGAGCTCCTAAGTAGCTGCTCGACCGTCTAGTTCACCAATTCCGTCGCGCGCTCGCTCCCTAGCGAAATTCTCTACCCTGCCAGTGCACTCATCTGGCTAAGGTTACTCCCTAGGCTCTTCCCAGATTCCCACACTTCTCTGCCATCAGCTGCTGAAGAGCTCCTAATGATGCTAGCCATCTACCTCCTGAATATCGTCATATTCGCTTGGTAGCTGACTCCCATCATCGAGAGTTCCACAAAGCATGAAGCAAGCAGCATTCGAGCATCGAAGAATATATATGACTCACTCTGGGTGATAACTCCGCTTGCTCTGCTCCTCCTCGGAAGTACCACCGAACTCTGCAACTCTTCCCCTTGCGGGCTCTAACTAATCTTTCTCCAAGTACCACAGTACTCATCTTGGTATCTCCCCTAGATTACTCCTCTACTCAAATCCCTTAAAGGATTCCAATCAAATATCCTCACTCATCACATACTCAAAAGCACATCGCATATCACAGAAATTCCTAGGCTAAGGCATCACAAATCAGGCCACTCTAGTCCTAATATATGGAATACCTAGCCTGTCTCTAGCATGCAATAATATCTCATAAAGTGCATCATAAATATCTCATAACACAAAAGTAAGGGTATTTTGGGAAATCACCGTTCGGGCTCTGGTTGATTGTACACACTGCTCTTTCTCGTTTTCTCTTTGAACTCTTATTCGCTTTAGAAAATTATTTCTTTGAAAACCTTTCTCACTTCTTCCTCAGTTTGAATCCAGAATTACCCGAAGGCGCATCCGAATCCCTCAAACCAAGGCTCTGATACCAACTTGTAACACCGTAAATTTCAAGACAAAATTTTCATTTAAAATAATCATTTTATTCTTAGAACACTTGTTTAAAATCTCATTCATAATTGAATTACAAAACATAGCTTCATTTTCACTTGCATAGAAAACCAGGATCCTCCAAAATATGACTTTTTCTCTGGTGTGTACAATCCAGCCGGTGCCGTCCCGTGATACTGAAAGAAACCTGAAAACAACATAACACAAAACACTGTAAGCACGAAGCTTAGTGAGTTCCCCAAAATACCACACACATAACACATATAAGCCACTCGAGGCCATAACTCTATGGGTCCGTGCACCCAAACTCTGTGAACCCTCAGGTTCTAACTCTGTGAACCTTCCGGTTCCAACTCTAGGAACCCTTCGGTTCCAACTCTGCAAACATGCACAGCATAAATCACATAGAAATAAGGCAGTACAACACATAGCATACACATAATATACACACACTAACACATAGCTCTGATTACCTACTCAAGGTAAAGTATAGTGAGAAGACTCACCTGGCAAGCAGAAAGCAGATATCTCCATACTTGAATCTCGAACTCGCCACCGCCTAACACGTAAGGCAAAACTCTCATGACTACAACTCTCAAGACTAGAATCAATCCTCTCAATGCACCCTCTTAAGGGTAAAAGAATATTTTACCCCTCTCTTGGCCCAAAGGCCACATCGCTGACCAAACCCTAAAAGTCAACGGTCAACCCTTGGCTGACCCTACTCGCCGAGTCAACCCTATGACTCGCCGAGTTCCTATAATCAGAACTTCACTCAATCCGCGACCTAACTCGCCGAGTCACTCCGAGACTCGCCGAGTCCAACAACTCTGAGTCCACTCGCACACAACTCACCGAGTCATCCCTTGACTCACCAATTCTCGACTCAACCAGGGAATATCGGGACTCTTCGACAAGAATCGCCGAGTCCAAGAACAGACTCGCCGAGTCTAAGACTATCATCAACCTACTCGCCGAGTTGTTCATACAACTCGCCGAGTTCCAGGCCATCTTCATCCAACTCGCCGAGTTGTTCTTCCAACTCGCCGAGTCCCAGCTCATCTTCAAGCAACTCGTCGAGTCCACTCATGTGACTCGCCGAGTACCACCGGTCTGAATCCACTCAGAAGCATTCCAGGCCATGCAAATGATCCAAAACATAGGTCTAGTCTCATACAACTCATCCATCACGTAAAGTGGCAAACTTTACGTGAATCCAAAGAGATCTAGGCCTTATTCACTTATAACTAAGGTTTGGGACATGCAAGCTTCACTAAACAGTCCAACACAGGGACTTTCATGCTCTCTGATTCTTCTCCATTTCAGATCTGAGGTAGCAACCTTAGATCTAACCTCTAGACTTCCAATTTCATCCATAGACAAGATCCCACAAACCCCAAAATGAAGAAACAACATACAATCAGTCCAAGAACGAGATATTACCTCCAATGGACGCCCCAACTGCAATGAAATTCGAATCCAAGCAAAGCCCCTTGCCCCAAGCCTTCAATCTCACAAGATTCCTTCAACAAACTCCTCCAATGCTCCAAATACGCTCCAATCTTCTTCAATCACACTTTCTAGGGTTTCTGGACTTCAAGAGGGAATAAAGAGGCTGGGGGAAGGATATAATGTTCTTTAAATAGGGCGCAACCCCGAGAATTAGGGCTTTCTCCACTCAGTGCCTACTCGCCGAGTCCATCTCATCGACTCGCCGAGTCGGCTGCTTAACACGCGACCAAGCCGCGACTCTACTCGCCGAGTCCATCCATGGACTCGCCGAGTCGCTCTTTCCCAAATAACACTTTTAGCCCTTCAACTCTACTCTTGCTATTCCGGGATGTTATAGAGATTCCAGCAGATCCAGAGTCCAGAGGCTTCATTTTGAGGTAATAGTTCGAACCTCCACCAGTTTAAGGGTTGATCTTTAGAGTTAGGGTTTTCTAACCCCTTTGGAGAGTGATTATGTGAAGCAAATGGTCCCTCTTCAAGTTTGTGCCTTGGATCTGGACTCAAAGAGGTCCAGAGACCTTAACCCTTGGAGCTTTTTGAGTTATTATAGAGTTATTGGACCTAGATTGTCATTTTTGGGACCAAATTTCCTTTTGAT
Source organism: Lactuca sativa (assembly GCF_002870075.4). Taxonomy (NCBI): domain Eukaryota; kingdom Viridiplantae; phylum Streptophyta; class Magnoliopsida; order Asterales; family Asteraceae; genus Lactuca; species Lactuca sativa. The sequence goes on along the minus strand of NC_056626.2, from coordinate 366,353,331 downwards.
GCCTTGTGGGGGTTATACAAGCATCAAGTTTCGAACTTTACGTGACATTCATGCTTGGGAAGGCCAGATCTATGGTTTGGGAAAGCAGATATGAACTCAGAAGGTCAATAGAGTTTGTGCATGGCATGAACTCGCCGAGTTGTTCTTGAGACTCGGCGAGTAGGGTTGGGGTTTCACGAAAATTGTTCAGCGAGTAGACTCGCCGTGTTGGGGGATGACCCAGTGAATCATGGAGAGTCAATGGGGGGCTGAGTCAAGCCGGAACTCGCCGAGTTGTTCTTGAGACTCGGTGAGTTGAGTCGTGGTGGCCCCGCGATTCATGCCAGGTGGAACTCGTCGAGTTAGGGAAGTACTCGACGTGTCAAGAGAGGATCCTAGGAAGTCAGTGAACACGTATAGACTCGCCGAGTCGCTCTAGTGCACTCGCCGAGTCCAGTCCAAGTTGATCGTTAACCGTTGACCAGTGTTGACTTGAAAGGGTTAGTCAACCTTAGTTGTGAAAGTGTTAATTAGAGATATATTGTGTTATAGGAGGATTATAGCTCGGGGGATCGAGCGCGAGTGATTTTGGGGATTTGCGAGTTATCGAGATACGCGAGGTGAGTCTTCTCACTATACTTTACCTTGAATAGGTAATCAGAGTTATGTGACAGAGTATTTGTACGCTATATGTATGTTATGTGTTGTACTGCATTATTTCTATGTGATTTATGCTGTGCATGTTTATAGAGTTGGAACCGGAAGGTTCACAGAGTTAGAACCATAGGGTTCACAGAGTAGGGTCCATGGACCCACAGAGTTATAGCCTCGAGTGGCTAATATGTGTTATGTGTGGTATTTTGGGGAACTCACTAAGCTTTGTGCTTACAGTGTTGGTGTTATTTGTTTCAGGTACTAGTGATGACCATGGGAAGGCGCCGGCTTGATCAGTACACACACACGGAATTTTTATGTTATGAGATCTTGGGATTTTTATATGGCAATGATTGAGTTTCAAACATTGATGTTTTTATAAATGTTAAATGAATTGTGTTTTTATAAAATGCGAAAAATTGTTTTGAAATTTACGTTGTTACAATTTTGGTCTTTTGTAATATGAAGTGAACTTATATTCTTGAATTTTACCTTTCATCATCAACATAATGTTGGTGAATTCACAAGTTTTTATAGTTTATTGAAAATACTCATTGTGAAATCTAAGGAGTGTTTTCTTTTACTATATTTGATTCGTAATTTGTTAGTCTTTCCTTTGCCATTCCCTTTTTATTTCGCCTCTTCCTTCTTTCAGGAAAGTTTCGATTTGTACACTCAGTTAGTTTTGAGTAGTTATTTGATTGTATTATTTGTAATATATGCATAGCTAGCTATCATTAAGTACTACAACTTTCCTTTAAATTGTATTGGTTAATTTCAACTTTATTTTTAGCCCTTATTTTTATAATTTTAAATGATTTTGCAAAAATCAAGTCTCTCTTGTACGGACTCTGTTTTGGCCTTCCTTGTCTCTATACTCTTATCTCGAGAAGTAATATGATTCTCCTTTTGGTGAATTTATCCAACAGTCAACTGTTTTCTTCGTAGCTTTTTGGCATTGTAAAATTATTTATACGGTTAATTTTTATTTCTAGTAAAAATCATATCTAATTCATATGAAGTGATATTTTTATGAAATTAATATTTTTGGAAAAATGTTGAAGCGTACTCTTGGGATATATTATTCTTTATACGAATCAACACAACTTTTTGCGCATTTATTTTGAAGTTTTTATCTGTATGGACCGGTTTCTCTTGCGTGTTGGAGCTCGAAATCTGGCGTTTTGGAGGTCATGTTGATGACTATCACATCAAGTTTCACTGTCATTGTCATTAACTTGGGTATATTGATAATGGAGGAGATCAATTATAGTAATTGACGTTGATTGTAGAAGCCTCGGGTTGTTAACATTTCGTCGCATGTAATGTCGAGCAACCTCCCATAGCCTCGTCAAAGATGACAACGTCAACTTCTGAATTATCATCACTTACGGTTGCGTTGACCCAATACCTGTACGATATTAGGCATGTAAAGTAAATAGAATTAGGGTGTGTGTGAAAAAGGTAGTGATTTATAAGGAACGTATGGTTGCACTTACATGAACTTTGGGTGTTGTATGTCCTCATCATCCTCACATTCAAACTTTATAGGAGGTAACTTTAGTAGATGCGGCTTCCGTGAGACATTTCGGGCAAAGAATATAATACCAGTGGTGGTTTTTATGTATTTCTTTTATCTTTGCCAAACATGTGTACCATTTTTGTTTTGCTTTTTCAAAGATACTTTTATTCAACATCTTTGAAATTGTTATTATGTCTATATTCTCCTCTGTAGCAACTTTTGGTGTAAGCCTTTCAAGTCTAAACAGTATAATTCATTAGTTTGGATCTAGATAGAAACTATTAGGTTGTGTTGTTATATGTGGGATTAGACTTTACTTGGATTTGTAGCTGGCTATGTCTGATGTTGTTGGATTCACACTAACAGTTGTTGCAAGAGTGGTTTCTAATTGAAACTTTCCTTCAATTAATGAAGACGTGTTTCCTTGTAAAACAATTTGATTAGAAATACATTACATAAATTTTCATGAAGCATACTTATGGCAGAATAATAATTTTGATTAAATATATGTTTTGATGGCGAACTAACCGTGAAATGATGTAACCGATGTTGAAATTATTGCTATGATGTCTCCTCCTTTAACTTTTTCAGAAAATACTGATGATTGACCTAGTTAGAAGGTGATTTCGACACTGTTTTCCCTATTTTTGGTTAATGTAAGTTGTTTACAGATTTTATATGTTTTGTTTTAGGGTTCAGAAACGGAGTAGTACCTAGCATCATGGATCTTGATTTTCTTGAGCCTTTTTCCTTGTTTTGCTAACATTTGCTTGCTGTTTTCTACCTGACCGATATATTCTACAGATGTTCAAGGTCATGATGAGGAACAGAAGATATATTTTTCGTTTCGTTAGTAGTTGCTTTTGTTGTGTTGACTGTTGGTTCAGGTCCACTCTTTTCACTCACTCAACACACACTCACGTATGTATATCTAATTTGCAAAGAGAAGAATAGTTATGGAACTCTACTATTAAAAACTCATATATTAAATGTGAGAGTACAAAAAAACTAAACTAATATTTATAACTAAAACTAACATGAAAACACATGCTGCATATGACCTCGTCCTCCTCCATTTTAGCTTCATGTTTACCTATCCTAATAACTTGGTCAACCAAAATACCAAGTCTTTCTCAAGTTAAACTTGCATTAAGAGATTCCAACAAACTCACGTCCAACAAGAAGGTTAAAAGACATCTTTACCCCTGGATCACTTCGTACCCGTTGTGAACAACTCGATTAACCCAACAATCACCCCTTAATCGGTTGTTCATACCATACACTTCTTATCTTCTCTTCTTTCTTCTCGAATATTACCAACAGATCACACAGATCTTCTTTTCTTTCTTCAACCTGCCCACACACACTTGCAAGTGCAAAGACTTCTCATCTTTTGATCACACAGATCTACTTTGTCCTCATGTTGTCTTGCTTCTCTGCACATGATAGCTTCTCCACATAGGACAGCTTCACCACACATGTTGCTTATCTTCTTGGTTCACCCAGAACTTTCATTCAGCACATAGCCTTTCTCTCACACAGATGAATATTCAAAAAAACACAATCACACATCACAAAGATGCAGTTTTAATCACATAGATTTCTGATTTTGAACTCAGCTCACGCAGAGCTTTGTTCGGCTCACCCAGAGCTTCTACTTTCTCTGATCTCTATGGTTCACATAGAACCCCTTCCACAGATCCCACAAGCCTTAAGGCTCTGATACCAAATGTTGGAGCAGCCCCTACAGCCCCAGCCCCTGAACAAATAAAAGGAAAACAAGGAAGTATTCTTTGTTGTTGCTGCACATGAAAATAAGAAGAAGAGGAAACAGGAAATTGATTTCTATTCAAAAGGCTGCACACACCAATCCAAAAATAAAAAGGGCTATAAATATCCTACAAATACACAACGGAAACATAGAAAACCAAACTAAAACCTAGCCACTAGAATAGGACACTATAAGACCAAGTATACCACGTTTTCTTGCCTTGAACCTGGTCAAATTTCCTTTATTCAAATACTAAATAAAACAAATAAAAGACTAATCTTTTTTTGACCTAAACCCATTATTCAAATCAGCCCATCCATGTCAAGATTATCCAACACTCACCCCCTTAATCTTGACAGTAATCTGATTCCTCAAAGTAGTGTTGGCTCATCATCATCTTGAATCATATTAGCTTCTTCTTCTTTTATTTCTTTCTTAGGACACTCAGCTGCATAATGTCCATATTCTTGACAATTATAGCATTTAATATGTCTCTTGTCTCGATACATACCTTACTCCCTTCGATCTTCATAACTTTGGAACCGACCATCTCGACCTCTACCACGACCTCTTCCTTGACCCCGACCTCTTCCTTGTCCAGATTGATCTTGATTGAAGTTACCACGTTTGGTTCTCTCTTCCCATTCCTCTTTTGACAGTAAAAGTTTGTTTTGATTTTGATCACTCTCATCTTCATCAAGAACCTTGATTCTCTCTTCATATGCTTTCTCAAGTGACATGTCATCTATCTCTGAATATTGCTCGATAGATGCAACAATCTGTAAAAATTTCTTAGGAATTGAATTTAGAAGTTTTATTACCACTATCTCATCCTCCAAGCTAGACCCAAGACTCTTGAATTTGGATGCAATCTCACTAAGTTTTCCTGAAAATTCATCAAGCGTGTCACCCTCTTTCATCTTCAACATCTCTAGCTCAGTTAGTATCTTTAGTGGCCTCTTTCTTTCTGCTAGTTCGTTGTAGCTTGCAAAGTTGTAGTAATGATCTGGATTGTTGTTGTTTGAGGTAGGAACAAAGGTTGCTTTATTACTTGGATCTCTATTGGTTCAGATTCTCCGTTTTCTTTGATGTTGGAGATTGGTTTGTAGGAAATCTTCTTGGTTGATGCTGATAGTACATGTTTGTTAACGGAAACAAATGGTTTGTGAGGTCATTTTATTGCTTATAGTCAGGCCGTCTCAAGAAGATTTGAGGCTCGGGGCAAAAGCAAAAAATGCGGCCCCTCGAATTTTAGTAATAAAAAACCATAATACTTGATATATATATATATATATATATATATATATATATATATATATATATATATATATATATATATATATATATATATATATATATATATATATATATATTGGATTGTATTTGAAAGACACAAGTTAAAAAAAACAATGACAAAACAAAATCAAAAATCCGAAAAATCGAACAATGAAACCATTTTGAAAAACGGCTAGGTGTTTGGAAAAAAAAAAACAAAAATGTGTGTTTGGAAAAAAAAAACAAAAAAAAAATCTTATGTTGGTGAAAATTAAAAAAAAAATGAAAAATAATCCGTCTAATCGATTGGTTAATATGATTTTCGCTAAATAAACCTATAAATAATAGTTATTATATATTAAAAAACAGTGTTACATAGAAAATCCCAAATATAAACATGAAACTTAAGCATGATAATTGGTCATAAAAAAAACTAAAGTTTTAAATGAAATAAGTGTTTGGATGGTTTCTTAAAAATCAAAAGCGTCAAGAAAGTATTTCTAAAATTTGGATGATTCATATATAAAGAAAAAAAAAGGGAAGAATAATGCGTCTAAAGAGGTTGGTTAATATGATTTTTGTTAAAAAAAACATATAAATAATAGTTATTATACATTAAAAGACAATGAAAATAGAAAATCACATATATAAACATGAAAATTATGCATGATAATTGGCCATAAAAACATTAAAGTTTTAAATGAAATAATTGTTTGGATGGTTTGTCAAAAATCAAAGAATAAAAAATAATATTTCTATAATTTAGATGATTTATGTATAATGTAAAAAAAAAATATAAGGGCCATTTTTGTAATTTGGATTCCAATTCACTAATACTACTTAGAAGAAAATGGGGCCCTCAATAAAATATAGTGAATGCATAAAAACTGAATATAGGAAGATTCGAACATGGGTATCAATAAGAAGTTGCGCTTAAAGGATCGCTCCGTAACCAAGTAAGCTACTATATTTTTATTAAATATATTAACAAGATGTATATATTTCTATAAAATATAAAACATAATTAATTTTGGGGCCCCAAACCGTAGTGAGGCCCGGGGCCGTCGCTCAGCTTGCCCACCCTATTGGGGGCCAGGCCTGCTTATAGTGAGATGTAAAGGGAAGAAACATTTCATACTTTATGTGTGTATATAATAGGCTCTATGCGTTGATGACTGACTTTAAGAAGTTGGAGTATGCTTTATTTTTGTTTTCAACTTTCTTGTTTTCGTTAGATGAAAAAATTAGCACTCATAATGCATCACACTACAAGAAAATCACTTTTTAGCGGCGACGCTATTACCGGCGATAGGGACCTTTAGCGGCGACACTCTCTAGAGTCGCCGCTAAAGGTCCCTGTCGCCGGTAATAGCGTCGCCGCTAAAGGGTGATCACCTGAATCCGTGTGTTCCCCTTCCGTTACATCTACACCGTCCGATCAAATATCCAATCCAACGGTTAGGGTACCTTATCCCAATTAACCTAATACCGGCGACATATTTGTCGCCGCTAAAGCTCGAAATTATCGCCGCTAATGATGCACTAAAAAATGACCGGGTACCCTTCCCTCCAAATTGTCACCGTTATTGATCATAGTCGCCGGTAATAAGCTAAGTGTCGCCGTTAAAGGCGTCGTCGCTAAAGGCTGACGCAGATAAAAAAAAACACACACAGTTTCTTCTCATTTGCTTTCTGCTTGCTGCTTGCTGCCTCTTCTCCTTCACCCCTTACACCTTCTACCGAATTCTTCCTCCAATTTCTTCTTCCATCTTGATTTCTCCATATCTTGTGTCATATTAAGTGTATTAGGGATTAAGGTGTGATTTAGGACCAATTTCTAAGTGGAGTTCTTGAAGATATTAAGGTAATTTGATTTGAAAATTTCTTTGATAATTTCCTTGTTAATTTGTTTGTTAACACTGAAAAAGTGTTGATTAAATTTCCACGTTTCGGTAATTTAATTTGTATGTTATCCTTGCAAATAATGTTGAAGTGATTTGTGACATTTTAGATGACTCCCAGGTTTTGGATTTGTAGTTTCATCGGGTGAATAACAGTTTTTCCAGCTATTACCGGTTGATTTCCGTCACTACAGATACTATTATTTCATTTTTTTTTTGTGAATTTGATATTTGTATGTGAAAATTATGTGAAAATTGCCACATGTGAGAATTGTGTGTATATTTGATATTTGTATGTGAAAATTGCATGTATATTTGATATTTGATGTATGTGGTATATGAGTATTTGGTAGAAATATATATATGATGTGATTATCTAAATATATGTGAAATTATATGTATTTGTTATAAGTAGAATGTTATTATGTGTATGTGAATGTACGTATGTTTGTTGTAAATGTGGTATATGACTGTGAAATTTTTGTATTTGGTATAATTAGGATGTTATTATCTATATATGTGAAATTATGTGTATTTGGTTAAAGTAGGATGCTATTTTGTGTGTATGTGAATGTATTTGTATTTTGTGTATATGTGGTATATGTAAAAGTATGTGAATTTTATGTTCTTATGTATTATGTAAAAGTATGTGGTATATGTATGTAAGTAGGATGCTAGAATTGAAAAAACAATATTGTTATAATTGCAAAAAAAAAAAAAAAAAAAAAAAGAAAACACAAAAAAACGTTATAAAATTGTTAGGGTACTATACACATATTCATGTGTGTATTGGATTTTTTTGAGGGGGTTTGAACTTTGAATGATTATCCATTTTTTAAATCATGTAATTTTGATTATTGTGGCAAAGTGTTAATAATCACATTTTAATCTTTGAATAGATGTGAATATAATAAAATTAAAATGATTATTTAAAAACCAAATTGTCCATACGCACCAAAACAATATAATAATTTTAAGTCATATTTATTATTATTAATAATTTTATTATTAGAAAAAAATAAGAAAAAAAATTGCAAAATAATATTAGTATAAGCTTTACAAAATAAGATTATTATAATTGACAAATATAAATCAACACTCTAAAACCAAAAATATATATATTTTATAATCTCGACGGTAAATTACAAATACTAGAAACAACAACACAACAACATAATATGTTACAAATATATATATTTTTTAATCTCGGCGTTAAATTACAAATATATATATATATATATATATATATATATATATATATATATATATATATATATATATATATATATATATATATATATATATATTAATCACGACGGTAAATTACAAATAATAGAAAGAACAACATATTTATAACATATTTATATAATGTTATAAATAAAAAAAAAATAGATATATTTCTATAGTTTCATATTTATAACATATTTATAATATATTTATATTAAGTTATATAGTTATATAGTTAACTAATTTATAACATATTTATAATAAGTTATATAGTTAACTTATAATCTTCAAATTAACTTATAATGTTATATTTCTATAGTTTCATATTTATATTTAATATATTTATATAATATTATAAATAAAAAATATATATATTTCTATAGTTTCATATTTATAACATATTTATAATATATTTATATTAAGTTATATAGTTATATAGTTAACTAATTTATAACATATTAATAAATGTATAACATATTTATAATAAGTTATATAGTTAATTTATAATCTTCAAATTAACTTATAATGTTATATTTCTATAGTTTCATATTTATATTTAACATATTTATATAATGTTATAAATAAAAAATATATATATTTCTATAGTTTCATATTTATAAAATATTTATAATACGTTTATATTAAGTTATATAATTATATAGTTAACTTATTTATAACATATTTATAATATATAACATATTTATAATAAGTTAAATAGTTAACTTATAATCTTCAAATTAACTTATAATGTTATATAATTGACAAATATAAATCAACACTCTAAAACCATATATATATATATATATATATATATATATATATATATATATATATATATATATATATATATATATATATATTATAATCTCGACGGTAAATTACAAATACTATAAACAACAACACAACAACATATTTATAACATATTTATATTTAATACTTACAACTTTTTCCTATATAAATTACAAGTAATTGTAATTAAAATTAATTTAAAAAACGCATAAATAAAAATTTTAATTTAATTTTTTTAATTTTTAATTTTTTTTTCTTTTAATTGTAAAAAAAATATGGATTGGAAAAAAAAAAAAACAATGCTAATTCTGTATACTAAACTCTAAACCCAAATTTATGTTTCAGCAACATCATGTCTATTGATAAAAGCTGGACTACTAATCCATATCGGAACCATCCCGAGTTCCAAGCAGGACTCAAAGCTTTTATCGAGAAGTCGAAGTCACACCTTGATAGTAATGGTAAAATCAGATGTGCATGTGAAAAATGTGATAACCGTTACTTCAAGTACCCGACTGCAGTTGAACGTCATATATTTATAAATGGTTTCAGTAAGTCGTACAAATTTGGATCTATCATGGTGAATCTTTTATTCATCCAATCGTCTTGCCAAGTAACCAAATGGCCGATTTAATCGACGATGTGATGTGGGAGTCGAGAGAAAATGATACCAATCTTGATGAAGGAACCTCGAATACAAGTGGTAGCGGTGTGGATGATGATTTTGCACAGTTGTTGGAAGAAATGGAAACTAAATTGTATCCTGGTTGCATCTTTTCTTCCCTTGAGTTTCTAGCAAAGTTAATGCATATCAAGGTGAAGAACAAATGGACTGATAGTTCATTTGATCAACTCCTTGAGTTGTTGCAATTAGCATTTCCCAAAGGCAACAAGGTTCCCCTTTCACATTATCTAGCCAAAAAGAAACTAAAGTCTATTGGCCTGGGGTATGAGTCAATACATGTGTGCAAAAACGATTGTTGTCTCTTTTGGAAAGAACACGATTCATTGCAAGTTTTTCCCATTTGTAAAGAGAGTCGATGGATCGATAAAAACACCAAGGGTAAGAAAGTACCTCATAAGGTGTTACGGTACTTTCCTGTGACCCTTAGACTACGACGTTTATATTGTTCGAGGCACATTGCCAAAAATATGATTTGGCATAGTACCAGACGTTTAGAAGATGGTGTGATGCTTCATCTTGTTGATGGGGAACATTGGCAAGATTTTGATAAAAAAAATACCCCGACTTCTCCAGTGAACCCTGTAACGTACGCCTAGATCTTTCAGCTGACGGTTTCAATCCATTTGGAAACATGTGTAATCCACATAGCACATGGCCGGTCATACTCACCACATACAATCTGCCACCCTGGCTTTGTATGAAAGAGTCATCATTCATGTTGACTTTGTTGATTCCAGGCCCGAAAGCTCCTGGCAAGGATATGGATGTTTTCCTTAGACCGTTGGTGGAGGAGCTTAAACATTTGTGGAACTTAGGCGTACGTATTAAAGATGCGGTGAAAAACACATTCTTCACGATGAGAGCTATGTTGTTGTGGACAATAAACGATTGGCCAGCTCATAGTAGTCTATCAGGTTGGAGTGGGCAAGGGTATAGAGCATGTGCTACTTGCAATGAAGACACTCCTTCGTACCGTGCAACAAACAAAGTCGTATATATCGGTCATCGTCGTTTCCTCGATGCTAATGATCCGTTAAGAAATAGGTTGGACTTTAACGGGATGGAAGAGACAAGACCCGCTCCGAGACACTTTAGTAATGATGACATACAAGAGCAACTAGGTCGCCTACTAACTCGTAAACCAGGTAAACATCCTGAGCATGGAGGCGGGGAGCCAAAGCGACAAGGTTACAAGTTGAACTGGTCGAAACGAAGCATTTTCGACGAACTCGAGTATTGGTCTTCTCTACAGTTGAAACACAACATAGATCTCATGTATGTCCAGAAAAATGTGGACGACGGTTTGTTAGGTACTCTTCTAATGAACGATAAAAGCAAAGACACATCAAATGCACGGGAGGACTTGAGAATTCTAAACATTCGGATAAATGAATGGTTGCAAAAAAAATGGTGACAAGTTTCATAGACCCCAAGCAACATACTCTTTCCCGAAATCTACTCGACAACTCTTTTGTCAATTTATAAAAGAGGTTAAACTGCCGGATGGGTTTGGTTCTAACATTAGTAAGAAAGTGAACGATACCAATACTAACATTATTGGGTTGAAATCGCATGACCACCATATTATTATGCAACGTTTGATACCGATTGGAGTAAGAGGGTTGTTAGACAAAGATACGTATACACCTATTGTAGACCTTTGTAAGTTTTTCAAGCAACTTTGTTCCAGAACATTGAAGGTGGAGGATATGAGGAAAGAAAAAGTAGACATTATTGCAATCTTGTGCAAGTTAGAATCGATTTATCCTCCAGTTTATTTTTATGTAATGTGTATCTCTAATAAAAATTGTATTTGTATATCTTATAGTTTTTCAGGAAATGATGAGCATATGGATTTTGTTTATGTATAGCATGGCTGCTGTCATGGGTCTTAGACATGGGGGAGACGGAGCTGAGGACCCACCTTTCCCAGGTGGTAGAGGTGCTGGTCAGCATGAGCAAGACGGTAAATCTTATTACGAATTTTTATTTAATATTTTTGTTCAATTATTATAAATTAAATATCTTTTCTAATAATTTTTAATTATATTTGTAGTTGAGGAACGTGCCCGAAGGAAAGTTCGAGGCAAAGCAAAAAACATAAAACTTGAAAAAGCAATCTTACAGAACCAGGGGAAACCAATTAGCTTGCAATATGATAGGGATATCACATTTGATCCCGTAGGAGAGCCGAAAGACATGTTTTCCCGAGAAGTTGGAAAAACAATGTGGCAGATGGTCCTGTTTGACAAATGGACTTGGAAAAAAGTTCCCCCTTATATACAGGACACCGTATTACAACATTTAGCGGTAATTATTTATTTAAATATATTTTATATGGTTAACTATAATTGTTTTTTACTTGGTTAACTTATTTTTTTTATTTTTTGTAGACAAAGTTTGATTTGGATCAGATGTACCAGGATGTACAAGCTAATCTGTTGACAGAGAGTTTTCAAGCAACTTTGTTAAAAGGTTATCGAGAACGTAAAGCTGACGCAAAAGTATATTTTAAGTCAGTTGGGGGGTATGATGATATCCCGAGAGCATTAGCCAATCCTCCGGAGGGTATGCTAGTTGATAACTGGGAGAAGGAAGTTGAGTATTTTCAAACAGACGAACACAAAATTGCTTCAGAAAGGAACAAAAAAAATCCATGAAAAGCAAACAAATGTGAATCGTGGGGGGTCGAGCTCGTTTAGTAGTACTTGCTATAAGAAGGTAACGTACGATACATGTAATTATTTATTTAAAATATAATCTAAATTTTAAAGTTAAACAGAACCTAAAGAGAGTGGAAACGTTTCGCAAAGCTCATACCAATAAGAATGATGTATTTGTTACTGCTGAGGCGGAATAACAATATGTAAGTATTTAATTATAATTTTATCATATAATTAAATGTTTATTTATACTTAATTTTTACTCACTTTTGGGAGTTACATAATCGGTTAGTTGAAGAGCTGTTAGAACAAACTCAATGTGAAAGTCAGTTAACTCCCACTCAAGAAAGAGTTGCGTTTGAGAAAGTATTAGGAGAGCGACGTGACCATATTAGAGGCATTGGCCGTAAACCTTCTGCTCTCCCGCCGATTCCACAGCCTTCGCAACCATCACCACAACCATCACAGGTAAAACAATCTACTTTAGCATCGTAAAATGCATGTTGAATTGATAATTTTGGTTTTGTGGTGATTATTTGCAAAAAAGTTTGGTAATTTGGTTTTTGTCCCAAGTGTAAGAAATAACAATGTACTTTGGTTTTCTATCTTAGTTTTAAAATAGCAATCTACTTTAGCATCGTAAAATGCATGTTGAATTGGTAATTTTGGTTTTGTGGTGATTATTTGCTAAAAAATTTGGTAATTGAGTTTTTGTCCCAAGTGCAAGAAATAGCAATGTACTTTGGTTTTCTATCTTAGTTATGTTTGACAATCTAACTTATAAGTTTATATATATATATATATATATATATATATATATATATATATATATATATATATATATATATTGTTATTAATTATGTAGTTGGAAAATCTTCGTGCAATGCTCAGCGACTCGGCATGTAGGGATGAACTTTATTCGTTTTTTCAATCCACAATAATCAAGGAAACGATGGGAACGAAGATAATGGTATGTAAGGATGGATTTTATTTGCATATGTTGTCATGCTTTGCTACTTGGTAGATTGTAAAACTTTGGTTGTTTTGCTACTCGGATATTATGACTTTTGATATTTAATTGTAATCGGATGTTTGTTTTGTAATTTACATTGACATTGTTATGTTTGATATTTAATCGGATGTTTGTTAATATTAAATTTGTAATTAGTGTCGACACTATTATTTTTTATATTTAATCGAATATTGTTATTACCGGCTGACACTTTTACCGGCGACATTATCACCGCCAACTAAAATCATTAATTAAAAAAATATTAAAAAAATGAAAACTGTTATTACCGGCGACACTTTTACCGGCGACCAAAGTCATTACCGGCGACATGGTTATTAGCGGCGACTCAACTCATTAGCGGCGACACGGTCAATAGCCGCGACGTTTATCATTAGCGGCGACAAGGTGATCAATAGCGACGAAGCAGTAGCGGCGACTCAGTACCGGCGACGCGTCGCCGCTATTAGTATTACCGGCGACTTCTAGGACTTTTACCAGCGACCTTTGTCGCCGGTAATGACCTTTTTCCTTGTAGTGGATCAGGTGTTGTTGCCCTCGACATAGCCACATATAATTTACCATGACCAAAGACGGGTTGAGGGAGAAAAACGCCTATTTTGTCTAGAGACATAGCACAACTTAATCAAAAATTGTTTTCTTTTAAACATAAAGAGTAATTAACCATTTGTGTAGGAAATGGTGATTCTTGGAACATACACGCGATGACCTATCATTGTACCAATGATTATTAATGCCTCTATAACTCGTGGTAGTAATTATGTTATGATTAACATTGTGTCTTTGCAAAGACTATTAGTGGGGTTTAGATTTCTAAAAAGTATGACTGGTGCATTAACTTTTAATTTCGGTGAATGTGGTGATAATCCATTAAATGGTAACAAATTCAGGTACTTAGTGGGATACAAAATCTCAATCTCTCCATGTGAGGAAGAACCACGTCTACACTTGTGTATGTCTTGCTTGTTCCTAGATACATGTTGAGTATGGTTACGTTAATTTCGTTCGCTGTTTTATTTGGCATTGTTTTGGTATTATAGAGTATATGCGTCATATATAAAGTGTATTAATTTACCTAGTTCATCTTTTTCATATGGTATTTTGTATTGTTTTGGTATTTGTATATTTCTTGTGCTTTGAGGATTTTTTTCCGACGTTCCTAGTATACCATCACCTAGTGTGATGAACCATGAAAAGAACTCAGAAATTGTCTTTCTTTTAGATACAGTGAGACATTCTCCTTTTAGTTGCATGTTATGGGTTAGTTGATAGATCTTGAAGTTTGGTAATGTTGAGGCCAAGATTGTTGTTTTTGAAGCCTTTGGAATTATGGGTAACATTTATCGAAAAATCACCGCGTAATAAGATTGATTTTTCGCCAAAAAGTGTGTTATTGACGTTGAATAGATCATGTAAGGGTGTATATAATGGTTTGAAGCATCTACGTTGAGTAGATTATGTAAGGATCCAAAAACAATACAAGCATCAATCCCCGATGTTGGGTTACTATGAATTTCAAACAATCAGTTTCATACGCACTCCTTCAGGTTTTTGTTTTCTCTATTAATAATCCTAAATCGAACCTTGATCCTAATCCTAGCCAATTTCCCAAATCACCTATAAATTTTAGAAAAACTCAAGTTTAGAATTAAGTTTGTCATTGTGTTGATTTTAATTTTAGATTTATAGATTGTTGAATCTGGCTTGGACTTCTGCAAATTTCTGTCGATTTACTCTGGTTCTTTGCATCCGATTGCAGGTAAATCAACTTACTATAGGCGTAGATTAAAAATAGATCTTCAGAAATTAGGGTACATAGGATGACAAATTTAAAATCATTACCAACTCTAAGATTTCGGTAGGACTTTAGCATGTAAGTAAACCTATAAATTTATTTCGAAGTAACTTGGGGATTGACTATTTTACCCTCTTGATACAAATGTGATACTTCAGATAAACAACACAGAGAACAGGTATGTGCTTCATGTAGCTGTTTGTGTTTCAGATGACACAACTATAAACAGTGATGGAAAGAATATTGGTAATTAATTATATTATGTTATCACCCTTTTTTTATTACTATTCTTACTTAATAGTCAACTTAAAGTCAACTAAATAAACTCCACTCTTCTTTTCTCATTTTTATTTAGGAGAGTATTTCAAACCTTTTATGGATGGTATGGAAAACGAAAGTCACTCTGCTGTAAGTGTATATAAATCTTTACATCTTTTACTTTTTCTTTTTTAACATTTTATTTAAATTTCTTTCGTTTTAATTGCTTTATCATTTGAAATAGCATTGTTTACGATTATGATCATTACATTATTCATACCCCACTCTTCAAGACAAGTCAACAACGTGCATCCAATGTCTTATCCCCTATGACTATCTAAAGATTTAAAGTTGATAAATCTTTTGTACATGACCCAATCTTAATCAATAAAGTGGCCATGACCACCATATAGCTTAATCGTTAACATGAACTTGTCCAAAAATTGGTGATCAAATGCACATTAGATAGGTGATTACTAAAGAATTTATACAACTTAGCCTTTTCTTCAACATAGTAATCAACGACTCTTTTTGAAATTGTGGATCTACATAACAAAACCACTTTCCCGTTCAATGCATTAGTATACTCAATAAATGTTTCATTCTCTACAAATTCGAACGGTAATTCTCCAACTACAAGTAAATTTAACAATTTTTTTTATTCTTTCTCATCATGCTTCCGAGTGCCAATACTATTATCTCCGTTTTTTTTTTAATATATAGTGGTTTGCTTTTTTAAAACTTCTCTAAAATTTTTGGGTTCTTTTTACATATTTTTGAATGTCTAATCATGCTAGTTGTATTGTTTTCATCGGACTCAGTTTTGAGCAATGTATCACACCATTTGCCTTTTCTATGTTAAACATTGCCAATCTCAAGCTCATCATAATCCGCCCAATAAGCCGCCCTTTTGACATATTTTTTCTTCTTGTTTGTTGTTTGACCTTTTTCGTCTTTATTGTCATTTTGAGTGTTATCTTCATCATCAATCTAAAACACAATAACAAAATGATTTTAATATAGTATAAAGAAATATATGTTCTTTAACATTGAAATAGATTCATTAATCTAAATTACAATAACACAATGATTTACAATCACATAATAAATTGAAATAGATTAACAATTTTAATATAACATATTCCATTTAATATGATATAATAGAAATGAACTTTCATAATCAACCACTTGGGTTGTGGTGACTTGGTAAGGCATGTGGAAGATATGGTGGATAACCTATTGACCCATGTTCAAATCCTGGCACCACTAAGCCCTTGTGGCCATGGAGGTTCGCCTGCAGTGACTCCAGGGCATGAAGCAAAGCTTTATGTTTGCAGCGGGGGATTAGTCGGTGCGCGAAAGCTGGCCCGGAAACCCTCGTTAGGGAAGTTCCCTTTCCAAAAAAAAAAAAAACTTTCATAATCAAAAATTAAATCACACTATATTACTTATTTTACACTATTAAAACACAATACATCTCTACAAAATCATAATCATAGATTAAATCACAATTTAGAAAAGCAAGTATTACAGTCTGATCCAGGTTTCAGTTTCGATTCGGGTATTCGATGCAAACGCACATCCATATTCAAGACACATGAAAACGCAGACAACTTCGAAAAGACTTGGCTGATTATATGTACGACGGAAATGAAGATGAATAATTTAGGGACAAAAATGTAATTTTTTTTGTTTTTAAATGTTATTTGTTTTTTGTTGTAATGTTTTTTTTAAATGGTATGTTTAATTAAAAAAATTAGATTTTATTTAAATAACTTGTTCTATGAAATTAATTTTGTTTTCATAAATATTAAAAGTTAAATTAAGAAAAAGAAAAAAGTAATGATGACGTGGAAAACTTATGGTGTTATAATATGTTGCACATTTCCTCGCTTGATGTTATAGCATCATTGGGTGACATGACATATATGAGGTAACAACGCTTGGGTGTGATAACACCGATTAACTAATTGCCCACGCTCGCTACTTTAAGAAGAGGTTGGTTTAAATATTCATTCTTTGTTATATTAACTAATATTGTTTCTCTTTCAAAAAAAACTAATATTATTTTAAATATTCATTTTTACTCGGTATCCATTCTTGATTGCTTGTAGGATATTACAAATATGGAAAATAAGTTAGAAAAGAGGAACGAAGAGTTGTGTATACGGCAAAAGGAAATTGCAAGCAAGGAATATGTGAGTTACCATTTACTCCACTGATATATCTTTTAAAGAAATGTAATATAACCCCGACGTAGTTGGCAACTATGGCAATTCCTCCGAGCGAATGACAGGTTTCTTAAAAGATCCAAATTTGAACTTGGACATAAAAAGGTGGGTAATATACATTGATTATGTTGCGTTATAGAGTGAAATTTGTATTTTGCATGTCACTTTATTTTATTTGATTGTTATATATACGGTTCGTATTTTATTAGATTGCTAATATTTAAGGCATGCTTGACACGGAATGTTTGGGAACATCTACTTTCTAGAGTTAGACAAAACGTAGAAAGTAGAAGTTCCCAAACGCTCCGTTTAGAACAACAAGATTCATTTGACAAAGTGCTACGTTTTAAACAAAAAACTTCATTCGACAATACAAGTTTTTAGTGTTTAAATTAAACAAAACACTCAAAATCTAAAAGTTATTTCAAGTTGCATTTAATAAAACGCTACCAACTACCAATTGTCAACTACTCTCCACCCGCTAATTTTGTTAAGTAAGCCCTTAATATGCATAGAAGTAGCTTTCCAAAAGTATTTTGGCAATGCAAGTCTCAAACCTAGAACCCTTAAGTTAT
Organism: Lactuca sativa; assembly: GCF_002870075.4. Taxonomy (NCBI): domain Eukaryota; kingdom Viridiplantae; phylum Streptophyta; class Magnoliopsida; order Asterales; family Asteraceae; genus Lactuca; species Lactuca sativa. The sequence goes on along the minus strand of NC_056626.2, from coordinate 366,334,976 downwards.
AGTTATGATCAAGGCTTAGCCCTAGGGCAATGGCCATCCTGCGAGGGTAGCGGTAGGGAGTTAACTAAGACTTTCCTTCCGATATGAGAGCCTAGTAGTTGATGACTAAAATTTCATTTATAGAGGGTGCCAAAAGTTCAAATTCTGGCATATCGATCTAAAATAATGCTAATATTCAAAAATTGACCTCCCATTTGGGTTTAGAGTGGGTTGAATTAGACTGTTCAGATGGTGCGTTCAACCATTTTAAAACCTTCTGTAACGCTCGTGTTCTATTTCGTAAAATTCTTTAAAAACATTATATATATATATATATATATATATATATATATATATATATATATGATAATTAATAGTAATAAAAATAACTTAATTAATTTGAAATGATAATAAAATAAATAAATTGGAAATAATCTAAAACCTAAAATGTAATATATTTTAGGTTTAGGGACTAAAAGTGTCAAAGTTCAAAACCTGATTTGTCAAGACCTTTGCGGTGTGGGGCAATTTATGCCATTATGGAAAACGTTAGGATAAAAACTCGAAAATCCCAAATTACTATGTCAAATTGACGGGGTCGTGATGGCAATTAGGCTACTTGATATGGTATCGTTTTTACACGTAAGCAGTGACGTGTAATAGCTTTTCTACGCGTGAACACCACGGAACCGAGAGTAAGCGTCTTTGGTGAAGACGGAAGCGTTATTGGTTGGATGACTAGGAGATGTGTTCTTAATTTGCTTTGCAAGTTGAAGTTACATTAATGGTCCCTTAGTTAAACTTTTTATTACGCATGCAACCCCAACTCAATATTTCCTTTCATAAGTGGTTTATATAATTTTTACTTTACCACCCTTATGCTCCAGCAAAATTGCATTTATAATCTCCTTATTCTAATAAAAGAATAGGTTTAATCTCCTATTGACAAGTGTCATACAACTAGAACATCTCATTAATGTAATGTATCCATTATCATATCACTTGTCAACCTATTAATTATTCATTTCAAATTTTTTCACTTTAATTACATTAAACTAATAATTGATTCTTTTATTTAAATTTTCCTACTCTAATTATATTAAATTAATAACATTAGATTGAAAAATAAAATAAATTTAATACATATTATAAGATGATATAACTTCATGAATTATTTTTAAATCAACGATTATAATTTTATATAACTAAATTTTTTTTCTTAAATAATAATTTATTTAAAATAATTAATTCATAATTTTGACTTTTTATATGAAAGTTTAATTAATTTTATAACCGTGGTTCTCACGGGTAATAAACTAGTAATTCAATAAATTAGTTAACACTATCGCGTTAGGTGTGAAGAAGAGAACAAAAAAAAGAGAAGAAGACGCTTCAAGAGAACGAAAAAAAAAACAATCTTCTTCCGTTACAAATATTCTGGAAGACCTAATAAACTGATCCTTGTTGCCAAGTATCTCAGTTATTAATATAATTCTTCGTGTGAAATTGAAAATGAGAGATTCCCTTCTATGCATTGATCAGTATATGTCATAGTATTTGGAGTTAAAATAATGCACGTTGTCGTCGAATTCAAAGACGTCTTTTTTAGACTATTGATCTAATTTTACAAAGGGTAAATGTTTTAAATAAGTAACAAATTATTATTTTAAATATTATATATAATGATAAGACAAAATTGCAAAAATGGTCCCTGTGGTATGCAAAATTTTGGGGTTTTAGTCCAAACAGTGACTTTTTTGGTTTCGTAGTCCTTTTGGAGTGGTTTGTATGTGAAAATGGTCCCTCCGAAAACTGAAATGACTATAATACCCTTGGGGTATTTATTTTTCATTTTTCTTTCATTATTCTTTGATGAGTTTATAAAACTCTTGATCGATTAGATCTTATAACAGGCGAATCAAGAAAGTAATAACAGTGAGATAAAAACACTAGAATGGATTCTAAATGAGTTGAATGATTCAATTAACTCAATCCTCAGCAGAGCTCGATGAAGAACTTCCGCTGTAGAGGATATTAGGGTTACAAAAGAATAAGAACGTGAACGCTATGAAAATCTCTATCAAATCTTACGTTCTAAAATGGATGCAAGCATCTATAAATAATAAACCCTACAAAATAACTCACGGATGGAAAGGCCCGTACCGGAGACTAAACTGGACTAGCTAACGAGCCCAAGACGCAACACTAACTGGACCTAACAATCTCCCCCTTTGCGTCAATTGGAGCGAGACTATCACTTCTTCTTGCTGGGTCCAGCTGCCGAAACCTTCTTAGTGGTATCAAACAGACGAGGGATAAGAGCGAGGATTGTCTGTCTAAAGCGAATGTACCACTGGATCATATCATCGAAGTACTTCTTTTCGTTTGCTGAGTTTTGCTTGCAACGATGAATGATACCCAAAACATGTTCAAGACATGCAGTGGTGTATAGATGTTTGTTTGCCAAAGCGAACAGGCATTTTTGGCCTTCGTTTCTGGTAAACATAACAAAATTTCTTTTCGGGTCTATCTTCCCCATCTGCATCATGTTTAAGTCACTGGCAGAGCCAACAGGAGAAATAGTGGGCTTTTTCTTGAAGACACTGGCGATCTCCTGATCCATCTTGGAAACTTCCATTATGTAGCAGACAAGCATCCTCTTGAAGTGGTCAATGATCGGACCATATTCTGCTTCATTTGTGAGAAGGATGTTGTGCAAAATTATCCAATCATGTGGATTTAAGTTAGGAAGATCAGCAAGCGAAATGGCATGTTCGGCCTTAGCAGAACATCTCAGCACCTTGAACCGAACATTCGTGAAGTTTCCTTCCCGATACGGCTTGAGGACCCGAACATTGATAATCTTCTGAGCGCTCCATGTTTGATACTGTGGTTGAGCAGCTCTCAGATAGAACTCGACAAGATCCCTGTCAACCTTAGGATGAGGATGAGGGATATCTGCAACGTTGTCAAAGGCATGGAAGATGAAGTCCTTTCGGGTCAGTGGCATGTCGAACTGAGAATCGACAAAATTGATACGATCCAGTGAAATCACCGGTTCGAGCCACAAGATGCTTGGGGTTTCAATCGCTTCTTTCAGCAACTTCTCAAGAGTCCATGGAGGAAAAAGAGTTTTCCTACTCTCAAGAAGGTCGTGAGCTTCTTTCATCTTTCTCTAAGCTTCCTCAGCCTCTCTAGCAACCCGAGCGCTCATATCAGCGTCCTTATCTCGACCTTGCTTTTTCAAGAGATCAGCAATTGTCTCTTTGTCTTCGTCACTATCTTCAGCAATTTGTTTCCCTTTGTCTTTGACACCCGAACTTGAGGGTTGGCCTGTTGGAGGAGGTTCGGTTGTTTTTGTTGCTGTAGAAGTGGGAGGCGGTTGAGATACATTCTCTCCCCCTTGTTTCGGTCGCAGCAGCACATGCTTTGGTGGATGCGTCAATGGCGGCAGTAGCTGAGCTAACGGAGGCTTCATGAGCCGTAGTAAAAGCATCAACTATCCTCTGAATAGCAACCTCAGAAATGGTAGACTGTGATGAAGAAAAAGAGGAAGCGATAAGAGAATCAATCTTCTCGTGAAGCTCCTTGAGATGCTTTTTGGTGACGGGAGCATCATCATCATCGTCACTCTATACCTGATACGGACTGTAGTAGACCGAATCAAATGTCATATTCTCCCCACCAAGAAATGGTTCTTCATCCTCTGCGGACTGAGCAGGAGATGAGGGTGGAGGTGAGGGTGGAGGCTTGGTAGTGGAAGTAGGTTCGGGTTATGAAGTAGGTTCGGTAGTGGGAGTGGGTTCAGGTGCTTTAGTAGGAGCCCCCGTATCAGATACGTTGGTTCTTACTTCAGTGGTTGTTGCGGTAGCTTCAGTGAAAATGGGAGGGGATACTGGGATAGAGGTAGGTGGTATTTGAGTGGTAGAGGTTATCAGGGGAATGGAAATAGGAATGGTGATTGGTGGAGAAGAGACAGGTGAACTGGAAAAGTGTACTTCTGGGGTAGGCGATCGTGGAGGAGTGTTACCACGAGGAGACTCGTTGGAGTCTGAATTTTCTTCCTCAGATTCGCTTGAGGAGGAAGCAAGTATCAGCTTTCGCTTGGGTTGGGTTTTTCTCTTCTTCAGTGGAGGGGATTGAGCAGCCTTGGTGGGTTTTCGTTTCTTGGGAGAAGGGCCTTTCGCTCCCTTGCCAACCTGCTTGTCTTTTCCCTTTTCATTCTTCTTTCCCCTTGGAGCAGGCTTATCAACTTTGTGGATGGATTTGATCATCTCAGGAGTGAGCTCTCTAGGACCAGAGCGACGAAACTCCTTGTATGTTCGGATGATACGACTTTCGGCAGGAACGTCTCCAAACATTAACTCAAGGATGGAGCCAATAAACTGAAATTTTGATGCATTGGAGACTATTATCTTCGTGGTATGGAAAGTACCTATCGAAGAGAGTGGAGAATCAGCAACAATGGGGACGTGATACTTGTCCATCACCCATTTTGTGACTGGAGTCTAGAAGCGAGCGTAGGAAATCTCAGAGTGTCAAGACGTGGATGCAAGGCTCTGGATCAGTTGCTGCAATAACACCGACCCATAATCGAGGTTGATACCGTTGTATACCCCATAAAGAATCGTGATGAACAGACGACTCGCTCCGTCTGAACCGGCATTGTGTTCCGATAACCCCTTGAATAGCACCGTAAATAACCCGTTCCATTGTGGAGGCAGGCATGATTTCTTGAACTTAGTGACCGTCGTCAAAACCTCGGTGTATCCCATGTTATAAAACATAGAAAACAGGTGACCCACCGGAATGGATTCAGGATTAACCCTAGATGAATCGGGTTCAAACCCTAAAAGTGAGCAGAATCGCTGCTTGGAGATTGATGCCTTGTGGTCAAGAATGTCAAAGAAAATTCTATCAACATACTTATCATAATGAGCAGTGGCAAAGATTTGGGATAAGCATTCCATTGGAACAGCTTCAGCTTTGGTGAGAGCGGGAGCAAGCGGCGAGTATTTGAGGCATTCGGTGATCAGGAACATGAAGGCATCATAAACATGTGGAGTAAGATCGATGATCAGACTCTGTTGAGGACAAATCGGCAGGATGTGGGAAGTGGCATGAACAGATGATGAGTCCGCCATTGAAGTGAAGAAGTTGGGAGAGATGATGAACAGTAGAATTCTCAAAGCTTTTCTTGCTCTCTGAATTTTGGGTGCAGTAAAGAGGTAAATAATGGTCAAGATTACCTTTTATACTGTGGCTAAAGGAGAGAGAAGAATTCGTTCCCAAATCTTCGAAGGAAATACGAAGGGTTTTTCGGAGGTGATTGATGTGTGACAATTGGTAGCCCCGATGATTACGCAGGAGAGAGAAGAACTGTCCCGATTCACGCGCCTTCCCATCAGGCACCATTTTTAAAAAAAACGGTTCCACTTCGCACGCCTGTCATTCAAGCGCCGTTTGAAAATCAAAGCGATTGGACTCCCGCCCGAGTCTGCATCTTATCCCTTTAGAGGGAACGTCATCTTAGAGCAAACTGACCACGTGTAACAATGTGAGCCACACCTCTTTCAAAAAAAATTGCCTTGTAAGTAATGAAACCAGAATTATGGAAAATCAAAAAGATTTTCGTGCTTAGTGTGTAAAAGAAAAAGAAATAAAGCAACACCTATGCGGGAAATTGTGATGTCAATAAAGACACAAAACAATGGATCCCGGGCACGAATCGCTTCCTTCAAAGTCAAGAGAGACCTTAAAGTGTTTGTTTGGTTTCCCGTTGAATAACGATCAGACACTTATTGAGAAGTGTTGAAAGGCTTCTTTTAATCAGGCTAATTTGGGTGGCTTTTGCTTCAGTTTAGAATTCCTGATCTTGACATAAGACAGAAATCTACCGAAGTACTTGTGAGACCAATGTAGTCTGTTGAATAAGTAGGTTTGAAAAGAATCTAAGTGGCATCGTGAAAATATTTTATGTGAAATCTCAAAGAAAAATAAAACTGGATTCCAAGGGAAGAAATGTTATGGGATTTAACAATTTCATAGGAATCACACAAAAAGAAATTAGAGATTTCATGTTACATCCCCATGGATAAGTTCGTCAATTCGTTAGTAAAAGCTAGAACAAAGTTGATTGTTCACCGTCAATGCATAATAGGTATTGAATTGTGGATTTCACTTAGCACGTAGTGGCACGAAGCTAAGATCATGAATACAGAAATTGTGTAACCATAAACCTCAATGGTAATATTTGAGAGTCTCAAGGGTTACGTTTATGAAGCGAATGAGATGGAGAAAAGTAGTGTAGAAGGTGTAAAGAAACCAAAGTACCTCTGCTATTAAAATAAGGACCAAGCAGAAAACTCTTATCTCATGTGAGAAGAGAGTAAGGTAGCTCATGATTAGAATAAATATAAAAGCCTAATTGGGAAGACAAGGTTTGTATATACCAAGTCAGTAAGGCTATTATTCAGAATCGGGTGAGGCTTTGGACACATACAGCAGCATGCTTCTAGGGACACTTAACTAATGAAAGAATTTCCACACAAATAGCCACACAAAAATATAAGATCAAAAAAAATCGTACAAATAAAAATAAAATAAAAATAAAAAAATGTTTTTGGAGTTTTTGATTTTAAAAAAATAAGAAAAAGATTTTGGAATTTTTGATTTAAAGAGAGAGAAAAAAAATGAGACAAAAAAAATTTGGAACCGAACCCGAGCGTTCGGTCTATTTCGGTTGCAAAAAAAATTAAATTTGAAAAAGAAAAGAACTTTGAAAATAAAATAAAATAAACTTTGAAAATAAGAGAGATGAAATTTGAAAACGATACAAAAGGTTTATAGCCAAAGAAACTACCTTTGAGTGATAAGCGAAGATAAGAGAATAGGACCGAACCCGAGCGTTCGGTTCATTTTGGCACACACGTGAACCGAACCCGAACGTTCGGTTCATTTTGCTTCCAACTTTTAGTTTTGAGAAGTAGTTTTTGGTACTGACTCCGATTCCATCATTCCTAGCCCTTTGTAGAATTTTATTGAAACTCGCTTCAGGAAGAGCTTTGGTGAAGATATCGGCCAGTTGATCAGTGGTTCGAACAAAGTGAATTTCGACGTTTCCATCTTCCACATGATCCTTTATAAAGTGATACCTCAGTGCTATATGCTTGGTCTTGGAGTGTTGCACTGGGTTATGACAGATCCTAATTGCACTTTTTGAATCGCAATATAGTGGGATCTTTTTCATATTGAGTCCATAATCACGGAGCTGGCTTTGAGTCCAAATCACTTGAGATGTACAGGAGGCAGCTGCAATGTACTTTGCTTCGGTTGTAGACAGAGAAACACATATCTGTTTCTTTGATTGCTAGCTAACCAACTTCCCGTCTTGGAGTTGGCAGCCTCCAATGGTGCTTTTCCTGTCTAAACCACATCCTCCAAGGTCTACATCTGAGTAGGCTTGAACGAAGAAACTTGAGTTTGATGGATACCATAGACCAAGGGAGGTGGTTCGTTTCAGATACCGGAGTATGTTTTTCACTGCAAGCATATGTGGTTCATGAGGATTCGCCTGAAACCTAGCACACTAACACACATAAAACATTATATCAGGCCTGCTAGCAGTGAGGTACATCAAAGAACCAATCATCTGGCGGTATAACGTAATGTCGACTGTCGGTTTTTCCAAGGATGGTGTGAACTTGGTGTCGAACGCCATTGGAACTTTGACCTTTGAGTCTCCCATCATGCCAAATTTAGCAAGAAGAGTCTTGGTGTATGCTTCCTGGTTGATAAAGATGCCTTCGGGTCCCTGTCTAATATTTATACCAAGGAAAAAGTTAATCGGACCCATTGAGCTCATTTCAAATTTAGTCTCCATCAGCTTCCTGAATTCAACTGTTAAGCTAGGATTCGTTGAGCCAAAGATGATATCATCGACATAGATTTGAACTATCATAAGGTGGTTACCTTCCTTCTTACGAAAGAAGGTTGGGTCAACCGAACCTTGTTTGAATTTTGACATCTTTAAGAATTTAGTTAGCGTTTCATACCATGCCCTAGGTGCTTGTTTCAGACCATAAACTGCTTTGTCCAGAATATAACAGTGATTTGGGTACTTTTCATTGACAAAACCTGGAGGTTGCTCCACGTAAACCGTTTCTTCAAGTTCTCCATTCAGAAAGGCGTATTTTACGTCCATTTGGTAGACCTCGAAGTTCTTGTGTGCAGCATAGGCTAGAAATATTCGAACAGATTCCAGCCTAGCTACCGGAGCAAAAGTTTCTTTGTAATCAATTCCTTCTTCCTGGCAGTATCCTTTCACCACGAGACGAGCTTTATTTCAAATTACATTGCCTTCCTTGTCCATTTTGTTTCTGAAAACCCATTTGAGACCAACGACTGAGGCATCTTTAGGAGTTGGAATAAGGCGCCAAACCTTGCTTCTTTCAAACTCATTGAGTTCATATTGCATGGCTTGTACCCAATCGGAATGATCAAGAGCTGTGTTGAAAGTCTTAGGCTCAACTTTGGATACGAAAGAATTATACATGCAGAACTCTACTTTGGAGAATAGAGATGATTGCTTTGCCTTCAGTTGAGATCGGGTCAGGACCTTTTCAGAGACATTACCCGCTATCTGAGATACAGGATGATCTCTGGTCCATTTAATAAGAGGAGGATAATTTGGATCATAAGATGGATCCAATTCGGCGTTGACCATTTCTTCCAATTCAGATTGACTATTGCCATCGAAAAACATATCGGAATTCTCCCCCTCGACTGATGGGCTCTCAGGTGTAGCAAAACTCTTAGGTGTAGCTAGACTTTCGGGTGTAGCAGAGCTTTCGGGTGCTACATGACTTTAGGGTGCTACAGGACTTTCGGGTGTAGCAGGAATAGAATTCTCCCCCTGAAAGTGTGAGTTCGGTTGATTTGAAGGAAATGGATTCTCCCCCTCGACTGAAGTACCTTGCTGAGGAGGTTCGTTTGGAACTTGTTCTCCTTCACCCATTTGTTTGGCTGCATCTTCGACGATTTGCTTTAGATGGTCGATTTTGTTGTCTGCTGCCTTGGCTTCCGAGAGAGTAGCTTTCTCAGGTTCATCGAATAATTCCACAAACTGATCAAACAAATTAGCAATGGTGGCCGTGACCTGACCTGTTTGAGAGAAAATCTCTCCAATTGCTTCTTCAGTAGCCTTTAGCTTCTTGACGTAGTTATCATTGAAAGTAACATAATATGTTTCTTTGATCTTCCTAGAACGCTTATTTAAGACCCGGTATGCTTTTGATGTAAGAGAATATCCCAGAAATATTCCTTCATCAACTTTAACGTCAAACTTGTTGCGATGTTCTTTGGAGTTGAAGATGAAACATCGTGAGCCGAACACATGGAAGAATTTTACGTTCGGCTTCCTGTTATTGATGATCTCATAAGGAGTAAGAGAGAATTGCTTGTTGAGATAAGACCTGTTCTGTGTAAAACATGCTGCAGCAATAGCATCAGCCCAGAAATATAATGGAAGAGAAGCAAAACTTAGCATAGTTCGGGCCGCCTCACACAAGAATCGGTTTCGTCTTTCGACAATTCCGTTCTGTTGAGGCGTGTAGGGGGCTGAGAAGTTGTGACTGGTTTCTTTTTCTGCCAAAAAGTCTTCAAATTCTCTGTTCTTGAACTCCAGTCCATTGTCGCTCCTAATGTTGCCAACGACTTTTCTCAGTTGCACTTCAACCTGCTTGATGAACATCTTTAGCTTAGGAGTAGCCTCAGATTTGTGATTTAGAAAGAACACCTATGTAAAACGTGAGAAATCATCAACAATAACAAGAATATTGTAACGTCCCAAAATTCAAGACTAAAAAAAAATCTTTTAAATAACCATTACTTTAAGCAAATTCATCATTTCAAAACATAAACAGAGTATTAGTTTCCAAAATACAAGTTCGCTATCAGAGTAAACATTCCCAGGCTGTCTGAACTATGGAGTATGTCATGCGATCATCCCGAGCTCCTCCCTTCGCTACCGGAAGTACCTGAAACCAAAACTGAAAACCGTAAGCACGAAGCTTAGTGAGTTCCCCACCCTACCACATACCATGCATAACCACATACTGCACATACTGGGCCACACCCCCTATCCTGGGCCTCGCCCCCTACCTCGGGCCTCGCCCGCTACAACGGCCCTGCCGCTCCAGGCCCCGCCTGGCTTTGAGCCCCGCTCGGATACAAATCTGTTTCACTTAGGCCTCGCCTGTCACAGGGCCCCGCCCACTAACATATAATAGCACATAAACATATCACATCACATCACATAAGCTAAATACATACTAACGGATCTTGTTCTAAGGCCTCGCCTATCTCCGGGCCCCGCCCATGTCCTGCTACTGATGAGTCATGGAACCCCGTCCATACTCCTGCTGATAGTGAGATACGAGCCCAGCCCACCCTCACTCCTTCCCTAACTTGGGCCTCGCCCCTGATCTGCTGCTACTGAGATATGGAACACCATCCACACTCTGCTATTGGTGAGATACGGGACCTCGCCCACACTCACCTCCCTACCAGGCACATACAAGTATCACACAGACAACAAGTATAAACTATCATTTTAACCATTCCTTGGGCACCCGCCCTCTATCATTGGACCTCGTCCCGAATATCATACTAGCATACTGTGCCTAGGGCTAACCTCCGGGTCTTTTACTCATAACTACATGGGCCGGCATTGTGGCCTTAGACCCATTCACACAAAGGGAAACTCACCTGCACTGGCTGAACTTGCTGATGATCCCACTAGCTGCTGTCCGGCAACTCTATGAACTCCGGCTCCACCCGCTCCCCGAGCTACCAATAACAATGCGACACTGAGTCTAACTGACCCCCGAAAGACTACTAAGCCAACTCTGGTCTAAGTCAAAGTCCTGGTCAAAGTCAACCTTCCAGGTCAACCCTACTCACCGAGTCCACTTACTGACTTGCCGAGTTCTTATGCTTAAAATCCTTCCAATCGCGACTTGACTCGCCGAGTCAGCCCCTTACTCGCCGAGTCTTCTGATTCCCGAATCCTGTCCTGTCCAACTCACTGAGTCCTTTCTCGAATCGCTGACTCGAGTCTTAACTCGAAGGGTTTCGGGTTCCGCGACCTGACTCGCCGAGTCCAAGAACAGACTCTCCGAGTACAAGGAAATCTTCATCCAACTCGCCGAGTTGTTCTTCCAACTCGCCGAGTTCATGCCCAACTTCATCCGACTCGACGAGCTGTTCATCCCACTCGTCGAGTTCTTCCTCATCTTCAAGCTACTCGCCGAGTCCACTCAAAGGACTCGCCGAGTCCACCCGGTCCTTCATACATGCAGAGGACTTTTGAGTCATGCAGGGACTCAAATCTGTAGATCTACCCTTCCCAAGCCTATTCCTCACGTAAAGTTGCAATCTTTACGTGTAGAGAAGGAGATCTAAGCAAAATACACCATAAACTAGGGTTTAAGGCAAGAAGGCTCCATAATCAGCTCAAGGGAAGATACTTTATGGGACACTAGACCAAAACAAGCATGGATCTGAGGCAGCAACCTCAGATCTGGACTTCTAGCTCGGAATGGTTACTATCATGCCAAGGATGCCTAACACACACATAGATCTAGGTGCAAGGGAGTCCAAGGACTAGCTTATTACCTCCAAAAGCTCAGAAATGTCTTCCCAATCTTGGATCTACAGCCCCCTTTTTGCACTCTCAAGGTTCTTCTTCTTTCTCCAAGCTTAATGCACTCTTCAAGGCAATAATTGGCTCAATCAATGGATATGACGGCTAGGGTTTGGTATCTAGGGCTAAAGAGGCAGTAAGGAACCCTAGGAAGAAGATTAAGACGTTTATATAGGCTCCAAGTCCCGAATTTAGGGTTTTCCACGCACAGACCAGACTCGCCGAGTCACCTTGGCCGACTCGCCGAGTCGGTTACTTACTCCTCGACCCGGATCCCGCTCGGACTCGCCGAGTCCCTCCTTGAACTCACCGAGTCGACCCCTAAACTTAGGGTTTTCTTTCCTCTCTTGGCCTTCAAAACTTTGGGTGTTACAACTCTCCCCCACTTAAATTAAAATTCGTCCTCGAAGTTTGCCATGGCCCACCGCCTGCGATCCGCCTCCAATACCCACCAATTATCCCAACACCAATTGCATACCTTCGCTGGTCTTCCACCTGGTCATTCTGACTAACATAAACCTCGCGGTTAAACCTGGGGTCAAACCTGACCCTGAACAACTTAGAAACACAACTTACTCAACCAACAATCCTTCTGGTACTCACCGAGTACTGCACTGAACCCATAGGGGTTCTCCACTTCCTTCCTTGTGCGATTTCCTTGCCTCCCAAAGGCAATGCTCCATAACCAACTATTTCCTCTGCCACTGCGAATACCCTGTCTTCACCGATTCTATTACTCCCGCTACTTCCAGTATGGGTCATTATCGCCAGTATCCACTGGGCATTACTTCCTACTATAATCTAGTGCCGAGCACCTCGTGATCAACTAACTGAATTCCACCATATGCTGCATACTCGCACTGCCACTAACTAGCAATTCTTCTATTCCTCTTCATACTTCCGGATGAACTGAGACCACTCTGGACCCTACCAAGCTATCAATATCTGGATTACCGGCTACCCCGATTGCTGACCCAGCACAACGCTAGTCGCTCCCAGCGACTTTCGAAAGAACTTCGACCACCTATAACTGCTCAATCTATCATGCCATTCAGACGCTACAATCCTGGAATCCTCGATCCTCTATCTTGACACTAAGGTCCTTACTAGGTCCCACCTGTGCTGCTAAACTCACGGGCCTCGCCCACGGGTCCCACCTGCCTCTAACCTCCTAGTCCCACTAGTTTACCCACTCTCGCTCGGGCCTCGCCCACGGGTCTCACCCAACCATACTACTAAGCAACCCTGCTCTCAGGTCTCACCTACACTGCTAATCTCAAACGGGCCTTGCCCACGGGTCTCACCCAACTATATCCTGGAGCGGCCTCTCCCAAGGTCTCACCTCTCTAGGGCTATACATGCAAAATCCCTATCATTCTCATCCACTACCCATCCCTGATCCCAATCAGATCACTAGGAGATAAGGGCCTCGCCCCAACTCTGCTAACGAAGCTACTAAGGAATGCTACGGCTTACCCGTAGTCTTACTTCACCATCCATTGTTGACTGCTAGTGAATGCTACAGCTGCCCCGTAGTCTTACATCACTTCCACCACTGACTGCTAATACGAAGGTACCCATGTGCCATTAGCTCTCAAGATCCTCATTCCGACTCCCTCGAGTCCTACGGGCGATCCACAACCTGAATTCCCAACCACATACTAACCATTACCATCACACGCACTAGCTGATGGGGAGTTTCTCAAACTCCCAACCCTGAAATCTGATGGGTTTTGGGCATAAGACATCCTATGTGCTCATACAAACCCTAAAGCTTGGATCTAGGTTTCTCTATTGTACATACTTTGAATCCAAGACTTTGAACCCTAATACTAGCATATGGAAATCAGAATTCACATGTAAATAGGCTTAAGAACATACCTTGATTGTTATATAGCAATAACAATCCAATTCCTCCTTGAATTGACCTTGGAAAGCAGAGAGTCACAAGTGTCACTCCTCTAATGGCTTACAAACACCATAAGCAAGTGGAGAAGGTATAAAGAGAGAGGAGGGAGGTTAGAATTCGTATTTGGGACCTCTTGGGAAGGGATTCCCGAATTCATGACCTTGGGGTTGTTTATATAGGTGTAGAGATAGGGTTTCAGTCATTATCCTTATCTAGTTGATTATCCATTAAGCAACCAATAAGATAATCCTTGAATCCTTATCATACTCGAATTCTAAGGCTTTCCAACCTTAAATTCGTCCACCATACTTATAAGATAATCCTTACCTTATTTTGTAACTATCACATAATTACAAATCAGACCCTCTAGTTTAATTAATTACATTTGATCACAAAGCTAATTCTTAATTAATTATCGACCAATATTAATTAAACAAATATGATTTCTCCTTTAATATATTATTCTTATAACATATTAATAAATCATATTATCCTCTCTCTCTATATATATCTCCAATCAAGTTGCTTTGGTGAAGGCAACCCAAAAGGACCATGCACCATCGGGTCAAGTACATACCAAAATAGTTATGGACTTAGACACTAATCCAACAGTCTCTCACTTGGATGAGTCTAATAACTATTATGCGTATGACTTCAGATCCCGATCTGCAATCGTAGCTTTCCAAAGCCGCTGTCAACTCTGATCATATCAAATACGCGTGTCCTTAGATAAGGGATCATATATTCCTCCATTCTAGATATCATATGAGATATGATTTCTAATCATTCTCTTTGTACTACTTCTCGATTTTTGATTTATGACGACTGACTAATTGAACAAATCAAATTAGCCCTAGCCCGGCCGAGCATTTACGTTTGTCATCACTAAACCATCGAGGGGCCCAAAGATATCGCTTTTATCCTACTTTGGATAAAAGGAATGGATAAACTTTGATACAATGCTTGCTTGTACTCACGCACCGAATCACACACAACAATATGTTTTATAACACCAAGTTACTGGTGCGTTTACATATTGTCAATGTGTAACCGATTTGCAAGATACAACTCACACATCTCAGTTTCAAGAATATAAGATGTTATCGTCTCACCAATCACTCGTGATACAATCCATGGAGTGATCCAAGTGAGCGTGGGTCTAATCCAATGCTCAAATCACATTCATAAGCACTCATGAACGTTGCAGCAAACATTTGCTTATGTCTAATATTTTTCTAGACATTCCACACACCAATTCACGACAGTCTTCATTCATATCTACTTCCAACATATGAACGACTGTGGCCCGTTTGAATAATTCGATTATTCTTAATAAACTCAATTATTCTGGAAGTCAAAACATGCAAATGTGAAACACAAGAATAATACTAATCCCATATGGCCTCAAACCTTTGAGTATAAATAAAACTCCTTTTATTTATCACCATATCGATTACTCATTATTTGTCGTTTCGGGTAATCAACTTCTTACTTGAATTCCAACACTTGACCCATGCTCCTAGCATGCACACAATGTTTTCCTATGGTTCTTACTTTGTGAAATAGATCAAATTGAACACGCTTCCAATCATTCTCATTTCACAACTCCAGATCCGTTTTTTCATAAGTTAAAGAATATCAAATTCTTGCTACTTATAGAATATGCTAGATTCTAACATTCTATGCAACTATCCTTTCGTAATGTCACTGCACCAAAGTCACAAAGACTATTGCCAATGATATTACAAAGTCTTCTTTCGGAGATTGTTACAAGACAATTCCATAGATGTGATGTCTCTCACTCAAAGTACTTTCTTTGAACATCCTTTTGCATAGAAGTTTCTAATCTAGTCATAGATTTCTTAATATTCAATTCCCAATATGGACACACTTCCATATGTTCCATATGACAACTCATTCTTAATAGAATCTTATCTATTTTTAATGATATCGATATGGTCCATCCAATATGGAAACATTTCCATATTTTACAATACTATACTTCCAACTACTCACAAGCGACCAATCCTCGTCGAACTTGGATTGTCCTTTGATAGTTGTTTAATTATTTTAGTCAAAACCAATTCTAGTCCCTTTTCCCTCTAAATGCGCTCGACATTTGGAAAATTTTAGAATGGTCAAACATTAAAGCATTTGCAATTGATCCTATACGCGAAGCGTATGGGACACGACGCATAATGTTTTATTTTCTATGTTCTCAAAATTCGAATTGTGAAGAGGGATGCCGTAATCATAATCGAAATTTTAAGAACACACTTTGTACCTTTGACTAAATTTTATTAACATTTCTCAACCTAAACCTTTAGATTTGAAATGAAGCATAATATTCTCTCCCTTAATTATAGCAAAACAACTCTTCAACTATTGCGACTTTGCAAAGTATGACTCTTGTTTTCTATAATTAATATTGCTAACCTTGCAATACTTTCCTTAATAATCATACAATCATAACTTTTATGCTCCCACTATCTTGATGATTATTATAAAACATAACACTTATGCTCCCACTAGCTTCGACATGTATTCATGAACATCTTAACTTTCAGAAAACAATGCTTATTGAATTTCTAAAGTTCATGTTTCTAATACTTAATGCTTTGATAATCTTTTATCAAGGATTCTTTATACACCTTTGCCTTCGATAGTTCATATGTGTGTCTAAACAATTAAGACTAATTGCCAAACCTCACAATTCAAATTATGGAAAGGGATGCCGTAACCATAATTGAATTCGAGAATGCAATTTTACAATCACTATCTTCTTAAAATCTTTCTTAGTGAAAGCATTTCCTCACAATCATTTTCATGAAGGAGGAAATCTTATGACACTTAGATTTTAAACGGTGTAAATGTTCCTATCCATGTGAATTTGTCAAAACCAACGTTTACGACAAATTCAAACTCATATGGATCGAACTTTCTTAATCTTGATTTCTTGCCTCATGATAGCACAGCTGCCCACCACGTCTTCCAAGTAGTTAAGCATCTCACCCTTTCTTATCAATGTACCTTTCATTGATTAAGGTGCCTTGCCTTTTATGCATTCAAGATGAGAACTCATAGAACTCATATGCATAATTAACTCAATTGGAACAGCACATAATCAAAATAATGTCAATACGATAGGTTGTCAACCTCAACTCGTGTGCTAGTGATGATTGGTAAGGTTTATTTGATTTGTTCTTGAAACTATTCAAGACCATTAAGACTCCCACTGACTCCTTGACATATACGATTCTTTTGTCAATAACCATTTCTTGACAAACAAATATTCAAGAGTTAGTGTAGCTTTTATCAAAACACTTCATAAATTGGTACTAGTTGGCCTTTGTCTTATTCAAGACATCACAACTTCCTACATTTGATGAATGTTATAAGCCTTTAATACTTTTCACTCATTGTCACAATCTTAACTTTAAGACTTGTTATTGGAACGAAGTATGATTGACTTATTGATTTAACCATTTCTTCAATTCTTGATTCCTCTTCTTAGACATACAATTGTACTAAGACTCACTTAGAGGATCAATTGAGATATGGTTCTTAATCACTAAGACATATCATAAAGCATAAAAGCTACTCTCCCTTCTTCTTAGAATGGAGAAACTTTTATCTTTCTGCGTACTTGATTCTTCTTATTCATTCTGCTATGGATCTAAACCCTTTAATCAATTCAGAATTACACTTAATCTTGTAAGTATAATCATATTTACTAAACCTTTAGTAAATCATGACGAATATCTTTGTTACTCTTATGGTGGACTTGATCAACATGCAACTTTGTGTGCTCGATCTCTTAGTCCTTCACTTGACACTTTGTCAACGAATCAGTCTAATTTCCAAATACGAAATTTCTCATTCATCGTGCATCACTACTAGAAAAAAGACCTTTTACGACGCGCAAAACACGACGCTCTTTGATTTATGTTACGCATTAGAGAGCGACATTAAAAAAGTGTCATCTCTTCAAAAATTTTAAGGATTTAGGTCGCGCATTACTGAGTGCCCTTAAATTAGTGTCTCATGTAAAAATATTAAAAACACGGAGGGCACCTATAATAAAAAGGGCGTCCTCTACAAATGTCGCTTTATAATTTTAATAAACACGCGTTTCTGGGACTCAGGGGGGGAACTAAATCCCCCAAAATTTTGAACACCCGCTTCCTCTTCCTCTCTACTCTCTACACCCGCCAAATCAACTTCATTCTCTCCCTTCTTTCTCTCTGCAAACCCCTTCTTCTCCGATCGACTTTCACTTCCTTCTAACCGCGACCACCACCATCGAACCCCATCATCTCTAAGAGTTCAGAGTGCATCTGATGAAATCGACAGTTGGATCGACTCCGTAATCGGCGACGACTACCGCTACTTCTTTCACTCGTACTCCGACCGCCACCACCTTTTCTTTCTGGTTGTTGGCATCCATAAAAGCAACAACATGCTTGTCATCGCCGGATTTATTCTTTGCTCTACCCGGTTTCCCCTCGCATCACACATTTTCTTTCTCCTGACCTTACTTGTTAATCATCTCATCAGATCTCTGCTCTAGTGTCACTCTAAGATCAAGAAATTTCAAGCCCTAGTCTCCCTCTGAGACAGAGACAAAAAGAGAAGAAACATGAAGATGCTCGCACGCCTTTTTCTGGTCATCCTTCTACCTAGTTGTTGTTTCTTTCATCGGTCCTTCCGATTGGTCTTCTTCTTCATCACCATCTACTGAACGACTCATTGATTTTGGCGATTACGGCTTCGAATTTAGTTCCATCCAATTCTCCAACAGATTTCTCATCTGTTCTCCATAAATCCCCCTTTGCCACCATTACATCTGCAGCCACACTGCGAATGCTGAAGTTAGAGTGATTCCCGATGTTCAGGTGAGATTATTTCCATTTACCTATATAAATCTCGATTGTGCTCTCTTTTCTCCTCTCTCATCCCAACATCGCCATATCAATATTGAATTGAAATCTTCTACAATTTCTTTTAGGGCTTTCTCTGTCTTGTATCTCTCTTAATCCTCTGGAACAGAGCTATCAAAATTCGGGATCTCCAAGTTTCAATCATGAATTTCATACAAAACTTGGAAGCTTTTGAAGATTTAGTCGAGTAATTTCTTGTTAATCCTTCACCCTCCATAGATAGCTAATGTTGTAATTTTAGTCGTATTTCTGCTTGCCTTTTCTTAAAATCTTGATAAAGTGAGTTAAATGGAGAAAAGCATTGTTAGGGTTTTAGACGAATCTTTACAAGGCACCCTGAGATTTTCTAACTTTCATTGAACTGTAAGACCGTTTATAGGGAATCTGATGCACGCTCTCGAGCAAGAAAATAGGTATGATACTAAACTCATGCATTCTTTCTCATTTTACCTTTTATAAATATGTGATGAGAAAATGTTGTATTGTTTAACAGGCTTACACATATGAGTTGGAGAACAAAATCTCATGATTGGAAGAAGAAAATGATAGAATCAGGAGGCAGAAGGTATGTATATCTGTTTCTCATAATCGTTTCTCTCTTTTTCGTGTTATCCAGTCTCTTCCTTACAGGAAATGTCTTAATGGGAATGTTACTTATATGTAGTGTTACTGTGATAAGATCTGGAACAAATGATGGAAAACCTTCTGGTGTGGTAAAAATTGTGGATTTTGGCGAAGTTATTGAAGATAAGAAGAATAATGTGGTGGAACCCGTAAAAGGTATTGTTGTTGTTATTTATTAACCATGAATAACATTTATTTGATTATATAATTTATTGTTACATTTTCTTTATAGGTAAAAAGAAAAAAACTGTGAAGTAAGATACTTCTTCTGATGACAGTTCTGATAGGCGAGTAAAAAAACGTCGTGGATCAACTGTCAGGGAGAAATTGAGGAAACGAAGGAAGTCCTCACCATCTGATTCAGATTCCGACTCTTATTCTTCGGAGAGTGATTCCGATTCCGATTCGGAGTCCGAATCAGAAGCTGATTCCGATTCTTCAAGTTCATCTGCTGGTGGTAACAGGAGGAAGAAGAGATCAACAAAGAAAGAAGTCAAACAGCGTAAGAACAAACGGAAAGAAAAGAGACGGTTGTCTGGCAAAAGATCAAAAAGAAGGTCCAAATAGTTGCTTTTGATATATATATATATATATATATATATATATATATATATATATATATATATAAAACTTAAATCTCTTTTCATATAATATTGTATTTGTAACTTGTAAAAGTGGACTTACTTTAGGAGCTCTGGGAGTTCAAATGAAACAGAAAGTGGAAGTAGCAGTTCTGATGATGGAAAAGCAAATTGACGTGTTGCAAAGGCCAAAAATAGACCTCCAAGTACTTCTGCTGTACTTTTTTCCCTTCTTTTTAAGGGCATATTGCAAGAAATTACAACATACTATATTCTTTCTACCAATATAGGCATTGTACTGTATTTTTACCCATAATAACAATATAGCAATGTTGGATTTTAATCTTGATAGCTTGTTTTTAGTAGCAACAAACTTATATTTTCTTTACAGATAGTAGTATTATGTAGTAGATAACTTAAAATGCTTGTATATATATGTAGAAAATGCAACATTGCCATTTTGGGTAAAAATCAAGTACATTGCTATTATGGTAGGTATAACTTATAAGTGTTATTATAAGTAAAAAATAATAATCAAATACATTGCTATTATTGGTAAGGAGACGTACGTATGTAACTAGGTTGCTGCTATGGGTAAAAAATAAAGTACAAAGCAAATTTCAGTTTTCCTTACTCAACTATTAGTGAGATAGATGCTTACAAATCTTGTTATGTAATATGTAGTGAGGAAAAGTTTACCAGATCTGTCACGAAAGGAACCTGAATCAAAGGTGAAAATTAAGGATCAAAATTCAAAGAAAACAACCTTAGAAGAGCAAGAACTTGTTAAAAATGGGGTTGTGAAGGACAAGGAGAAGGAAAAAGAGCTTCAATTACTTACTGCATAACCTACATTCTGAGTTGCATCACCAAGCATTCACCTCAGTACAGAATTCTAATGGTGTGGCGTATATTGGGAGGGATTGCCACCTCTCTCCTCTTTTCAGCCTTTGAATCATGGCTTGTTGCTGAACACAACAAGGTGAGATATAATATTACATTTCTAAATACACCCTTTATATTGTGTATGGTTCTAATGCTCTTGTTTTGATGCATCTATAGAGAGGTTTTGAGCAACAATGGCTATCAATTACATTCTCTAAGGCAATATTTCTTGGGAATGGACTGGTTGCCATTTTAGCTGGTTTATTTGGAAATCTTTTAGTTGGTTCATTGGCCATGGGACCTGTTGCTCCATTTGATGCAGCTTCAATCTTTCTTGCCATTGGAATGGCCATCATCATATCATCATGGACTAAAAATTATGGTGACTCATCAGAAAGCAAAGATCTAATGACCCAATTCAGGGGTGTTGTTGTTGCAATTGCATCAGGTCTCTCTCTCCCCCCTCTCTCTCTCTCATACATATACAGGAGAAGCATGAAGAATCCAAAGTGGCAATCTTGTAATTATGCATACATATCATTCTGCCTTCTAAATTTGGACCTAATAGTTTTTTTTTTTTTTTTGTGTAAAAACAGATGAAAAGATAGCATTATTGGGTGCAATACAATCTTTATTCGAGGGTTCAATGTACACTTTTGTGTTTCTATGGACACCTGCTTTAAGCCCAAATGGTGAAGACATTCCACATGGTTTCATTTTTGCTACTTTCATGTTATCTTCCATGTTAGTAAGCTCTTTAGCTTCTCGGTTATTAGCACACACACTGACATACATTGATATTGTGTTGTGTTGTGTGTGTGTATATATATATATATATATATATATATATATATATATATATATATATATATATATATATATATATGTGTATAAAATCAAGATTCACTTTCCACTCGGACAAAAATACTCTTCCGGATTGTTCCGAATTATTATGACCATTTTGCCCTCATAGGAATTTTTACATTAACATACATGCGCACATTTTTTTAGTGTAGATTTTGTCGAAGAGAAATGACAACAAAGAAGATAAGTGTCTCTTGTTGTTTGTATATATACACTTTTTCTTCTTGTTTAATAACTTAAAAACTATATAAATGTGAAAATTGAAGGTTCACACATTGTTAAAAGGATTGGAAAAGATAATTGCAAGTGCAGATATTCCAATGTTCGTCTGTGGTGACTTCAATTCAGTTCCAAGAAGGTATGTGTCATTTCTGCTACATTTGTTATGTGTGTTGTGTGGCCAACAAACATCTGTTTTCATTACTTTGGTGTATGTAATTATTGATCCACAGTAAGTCCATGGATTTATTGTGTTTTTGGATTGTCCTATAGGTAGCATCTCAGCTTCTGATTAATTTGGTGTACTATTTTTGCAGGTTGATCTCTAGGGCCTGCTAGAAGGATTGGATATTACAGTTAAGCATCTATCTAAGACTTCACAGCAAGGACTTGATGAATATAATTTAGCAATGTTTTACTTGATTTGGACATGAATAAGACTCAAGCAAAAGCAAGACTCATACTTTGGCATGGCTAGAAGCTTTGGAGGAAACAAAACTCAAGCAAAAGCAAACACACAGAGAGTTGTTAGCACATAGTAAGCTAGATAATGCGATTGTATATAAATTCTACTTCTCTTGAGTTCATTTATTTTATTACAATTACTCAATATTGGAATAATTATTTGTATTTGACATCTTAGTGAAATGAATTATCTTTGTTACTTATGGTATTTTATTTTGTATTATGAGATTTTTAATGTATTATTTAATTTGAAAATTAGTAAATCAATAATATAATATTTTTTTTAAAACATTTAGAATTATGATACGCAAAAATGTGTGTCATCTTCATTTATGACATGGCCTTCCTTGACAGGGGCTTTCTTGATACGCATTGCGTGTCATTAACACGCGCGTCGTAAGGTTACGACACGCGAATGCGTGTCGTCTTCCTTTTTGACGGGGCCTTCCTTGATACGCATTGCATGTCGTAAACGCGCGTCGTAAATGCTCGTCATAAATGCGCGTCGTAATTGCGTGTCGTCTATCTTTATGACAGGGCCTTCCTTGACATGCATTTGCGCGTCGTCTGAGCGTTTTATGACGCGCAATGAGCATCGTAAAAGGCCTTTTTTCTAGTAGTGCATCCACGTTGCATGATTCCAAGTTTCTGTCCAATTGAAACTTTGGGCGATGAGAAACTCTCCCTATTTGGTAAATTCTTGACATTTCCATAAATAACATAACTAAGAATCATATCCATTCGTTGTAGAAATATTCGAACATCAATTTTCATAACGATTTCATTGTAAGGAAATAAACAAATAAATCAAACAAAATTTTTTTTTATTTATAAAAGCAACGGAAAAAATTTGTCCTTACAATGCAAAATCCATTGAAAACTATGTACAAAAGAAAATTTCTAACAACTCTATCATAACTTTCTAAGCTCAAAATCTAATCTTCAAGTCCATGCGATCGAGATCCATCTCTTGTGATTAGATTCATCTTGCTCTCTTATCAAGCTTCCTTTCTTTTCACCGACCCTACAAAGCACTCTAATGTAATCTTATTACATCATGTATTAAGAATCAATGAATAGGAACTTAATGGAGTTAGATAGTGGATTTTTTACCTAAAGCGCAGTCATACCTTTGACTCTCCCATCTCTTAGATCTCTTAGGTAATTAGGGCAACTTCGTCTCCAATGCCCCTTCTCTTGGCAATAAAAGCAAATTGACTCTTTTGGAATAACACATGGAACTACTTCAGACATCGCCTTTCTCTTATGATCAAACTTTTCGATCATTGCATGTCTTTCATTGCCATTGTCTATATCCATAGAGGTCTTGAAGGCAGATTCACCAATCAACTTTGCTTTTCTATTGCGCCAAACCATTGCTGATTCGGCAGCAATAAGCATATAAGTGAGATCTATAAGGGTCACGTTGTGGTTCGTCATATAGTACTCTCTTACGAACTCACTATATGAGTTGGGAAGTGACTGAAGAACCCAATCAACAGCCATCTCTTCACTTACAACGGATCCCATCATTCTTAGTCTATCATTGCGCGACTTCATCCCTAGGACGTGTGCACACACCGACTTTCCTTCTTTATGTTTACTTGCCAAAAGGGCTTGAGTGATATTGAACCTTTCAATTTTACAATCTTGTGGGTTAGGGAGAATAATTGGAGGAGGAGGAGGAAGTGAAGCATGATTTCTTGATCCTCGATCGAATCGTGGAATATCATCTTCATGTGGAATGCTTGTTCCACGGGATTTGGGAATACCATAGTTGTCGAACTTTGACATCTACAAAACGGGAGAAAATGAATTCAAGTTAGTTGATTGATTGAGTCCTTGGTAAATCACCCAAATGAAATTCCAAGGCTAGGACCCAACACAATATTCTACAACTCGGGAGAGGGATGCCGTAACCCAAATTGCAGAACATTTGAAGGTAAGTGAATGACGATTCACTAATTTCCACCATGAAAAACGAAAATTATTTTAAGTTTTAAATCTATGAAAACTCCTAGATCCCTTGAGATTCATTGAACTTTCAATGGCATGTTTAAATCTCGATATGCCCCTCTTGTTTGTGACTGGGATGCCGAGGATCACAAAGCGGGTGTGAATAACCATGCAAACTTACATGGTGCCCTCACATGTTACAGTCACCTATTCGATGTGCCGGTAAACCACACACGCTCCACCGAACTATGACAAACATTGAGTCACCCTTTTCTACCTTTGCTTAGACCCATTTAGTGTGCCGGTTAACCACACACGCTCCACTAACGTCTTCGCAAGGGCACAAAGTGTAATTTCATGGAATTGCATCAATTCACTTTTGCCTAAGTAACTAAGATTGGGAATTATATGAAAACATTTAGTTACTTTTATACTTCATTATACTTATAATGGAAGGTTTCGTCCTATCCTACCCGTTCGGCTAACGACCCTCCACTGGTCAAGAGTGCGGTGGGTAAGAGTGGATACCCATTCAATCGCCATTTTATAGGCAATTTCCTTAAACACCCCTTATAGACCAGCTTCGTGAATGAGGCCTACTAACGGTAAGACTGACTTTTACTCATACATATATAATGTTAGACTTTTAATGTTATATATAGTATAGGGTGTATTTTACACTTTTAAAATATTAGGTGGTTCAATTTAACAATTATACTTTTAATTCACTTAAATTTTAAACCTAAACTTTTATGGATTTATTAAATCTCTTTTAATTATACACCTTAATTAATTAATAAAACCATAATGGTGTGATTTGAACTTTTTCAAAACAATACTAGGATTTTAGAATTTAACATTCCTAATTAAGCTTTTAATCAACTTTTAAATTCCAAAACTTGAGGGCAAGTTTTGAAACATTTTAACACATTAGGGTTTAGAATTTAAGTATACATCAAAATTAAACCATTTAATCAAATTTTAAATTCCAAAACTTGAGGGCAAGTTTTGAAACCTTTTTCAAAACATTAGGGTTTCAACTATTTAAATTTCAAAACAACAAAACCTTTGGGGTTCAAATTTTAAACTATAAAACATAAAGGGCCAAATATGAAACTTTTCACAACAACAAGGATCAAATAACAAATAATTCAAATTAACATTTAATCACATAATTATCCATATTTGATGATTTCTTGCAAAATAATTTATCAATTTACTTAAAATAATTAATCAATTATCTTATAAGGAAACAATTATCCTATTAATTGATAAATATCTTCAATTAGATTAAAATTACAGTCAAATATATCATATAATCGGATTAATATTAATCTAACATGATAAGGTAATTATCCCAATGCAAAAACAGCAAGACATCCCGAGATAAGCACTGTCTGACGCACCGACTCGCCGAGTCACCCTCTGGAACTCGCCGAGTAAGGCTGACTCGCCGAGTCCAAGAGTGACTCGCCGAGTCAGGTCGAACAGTGAGGCCAAAACACGATTTTCAGTTACATCAAGCATCAATACAATAGAAACCAATCATGGCTCTGATACCACTGATGGGTTTTGGGCATAAGACATCCTATGTGCTCATACAAACCCTAAAGCTTGGATCTAGGTTTCTCTATTGTACATACTTTGAATCCAAGACTTTGAACCCTAATACTAGCATATGGAAATCAGAATTCACATGTAAATAGGCTTAAGAACATACCTTGATTGTTATATAGCAATAACAATCCAATTCCTCCTTGAATTGACCTTGGAAAGCAGAGAGTCACAAGTGTCACTCCTCTAATGGCTTACAAACACCATAAGCAAGTGGAGAAGGTATAAAGAGAGAGGAGGGAGGTTAGAATTCGTATTTGGGACCTCTTGGGAAGGGATTCCCGAATTCATGACCTTGGGGTTGTTTATATAGGTGTAGAGATAGGGTTTCAGTCATTATCCTTATCTAGTTGATTATCCATTAAGCAACCAATAAGATAATCCTTGAATCCTTATCATACTCGAATTCTAAGGCTTTCCAACCTTAAATTCGTCCACCATACTTATAAGATAATCCTTACCTTATTTTGTAACTATCACTCAATTACAAATCAGACCCTCTAGTTTAATTAATTACATTTGATCACAAAACTAATTCTTAATTAATTATCAACCAATATTAATTAAACAAATATGATTTCTCTTTTAATATATTATTCTTATAACATATTAATAAATCATATTATCCTCTCTCTCTATATATATCTCCAATCAAGTTGCTTTGGTGAAGGCAACCCAAAAGGACCATGCACCATCGGGTCAAGTACATACCAAAATAGTTATGGACTTAGACACTAATCTAACAAAATCCTCAATCCATCAAATGCTGAACTACTTCTTTTCCTTCTCGGAGGTCGCACACTCATTCTGGATCTGCCTGCTCCTACCTTCGCACACTCGGAGGATTCTCCCCCACTTCGATCCTGCTTACCCCTTATTGCTCAATACTCAAAAGAAATCCTTGCTACCATTCCATAATCAATCTGCTGAGGAACCCAAGCTTACCTTAGCTAGGGATCTAACCAATCCATTTCTAACACTATACAACTCCGATCTAGCGAGACATACCAAGTCCCTCCCAATCATGCTACAGTGACTGCATCCTATGTAACCTTCTCAAATAGGGCACATCCCCTCACTACCATTCGGATATCCAAGGTATGCAGATGGAATATAACTCGATCACAATCAACAGCTCAAAAATAAAATACTCATACCGATAATGATGCAGAACCATAACAATATAATGATGCACAAATAAAAGAACTGAAAACAGAAATCGCATACCTGCAACGTCCGGTGCTGATCGCACCTCCAAGGTAGTCATTTGAAGAGCTCTGCCTCCTACCGCAGGCACCTCTGCACGGCCCTGACGGCCGTCTGTGATCCTCAAAGTTGCAGGAGCAGGTGCCATCACCCGTCCTGCTGAAAACAAACTGGGGCACTGAGCCTTCTTGTGGCCCCGTTGGTTGCAATGAAAACATAACATGTCTGATCCTTGTGAGGTGGTAACAGTACAATCCCTGCTGAAATGACCAGTCCGACCGCACTTGAAACAGCCAGACTCACCATCGCTACCACTCCTGCACGCGCCCCCGTGCGCCCTGCCACACTTCCCGCACCGGCTGCGGTCCTGAAAATCCCTCGACCTCGAATCCGATCCCTTGGGCCTTTTGCCCGAACTTGCAGCTACCTGAACCTCATCCGACTACCTCTTCCAGATCTACTCCAAATCAATTTCCCTCTCTCTAGCCCGAGAAATCATATCTTCCAGCGTCTTACAGCTGGATCTGCTCACGAACTCCTTGATGTCATCCCTCAACATCTCATGGTATCAGGCCTTCTTCATCTCCTCATCCGCGACATACTGTGGTACAAGAAGAGCCCTCTCCCTAAACTTGGCGGTGATCTCCGCCACAATCTCAGTGGTTTGCGTCAAGTCCTGAAACTCCCGTGCCAACTGCTGCACCTCAATAATCGGCGAAAACTCCGCCCTGAACCTGGCCGAGAAATCGCTCCAGGTCATCGCGTCCAACGCTGCGTCATCCCCCAAAGCATGACCAATCTCCTCCAACCAATCCCTCGCTCTGTCCTTCAGAAGACAGGAAGCGAGTCTGACCTTGTCCCCCTCAGGGCGCCGGCTCGTACGGAATGCGTTGGCAACATCAGCCAACCATCTGCTGCTAGCGATGGGGTCCCTAGCCCCATGATAATCTGGTGCCCCGCAAGCCCTAAACTCCCGAAATGTCAAGGTACGTGCTCCCATCAAAGCCATCATCTCAGTATGGAAGGCTCCCAACCTCTCTTCCAAAATCTCCAATATACCCTCCTTGACCGTGCCAAAGATCACATGAGTCTGACTCAAAATACTGCGCGTAACCTCGGCGGATATCAACTCCCTCATTCGCTCCTCGAGTTGTTCGCCCCCTGAACCTGAGCCTGATCCCACTCTGGTGCCTGATCCGCCCGCTGGTCTCTCTCGCAACGTCACCATACTGAAAATATAATACATCCACTATCAGAAAACTCATCACTGCTGCGAGACCAAACACACTCCCTACTAGGTTCCCGGTCTTGTCTTGGCCCTTCCAGAATCGAGTACGGATCCTCTGCTTTCAGTAGTAGGGCCAAATCCAGCACTCTGAGATTATTCAACCCTGATCACATGTGACGTGACGTATCCACCTAATGGCTAACTCCCATCACTCAAAATCCCACAATGCACAAAGAAAGCAACATTCGGACAAGGGGAAAATCTAACCACAACATACTCAAGCAATCATATCCAAATAGCAAGAATCTGAACTAGCATGCAACACAAACTCATAAACTCAGGCATAACATAAACATGCTATCCTACTACTGTCTAATCAGCACTATCATGCAGCTCAAACACATATAATAGGCACATAAGGCATCATTCCTAGATCCTTGGTCCTAATCTAGCATGCTATTCTATCAACTAATAATCATAACATAAACTTGTATGGGTATTTTGGGGTACTTACTTGAGCTCGGTTGATTGCATGCACCACACCTTTTTCTCTTTTCAAAGTTCTTTTTCTTTCTGAATTATTTTGCTTTTCTAAAACTGTTTTTAGTTCTCAAAAATATTTTTACGAAACTGTCTTTCCATTTTTGAAAACTTTTCATCCGACCCCTCAGTTTGAGTTCAGGCACACCCGAGAGTACGCCCGAATCCCTCAAACCAAGGCTCTGATACCAACTTGTAACGTCCCAAAATTCAAGACTAAAAAAAATTCTTTTAAATAACCATTACTTTAAGCAAATTCATCATTTCAAAACATAAACAGAGTATTAGTTTCCAAAATACATGTTCGCTATCAGAGTAAACATTCCCAGGCTGTCTGAACTATGGTGTGTGCCATGCGATCATCCCGAGCTCCTCCCTCTGCTAGCGGAAGTACCTGAAACCAAACCTGAAAACCGTAAGCACGAAGCTTAGTGAGTTCCCCACCCTACCACATACCATGAATAACCACATACTGCACATACTGGGCCACGCCCCCTATCCTGGGCCTCGCCCCCTACCTTGGGCCTCGCCCGCTACAACGGCCCCGCCGCTCCAGGCCCCGCCTGGCTTCAAGCCCCGCTCGGATACAGATCTGTTTCACTTAGGCCTCGCCTGTCACAGGGCCCCGCCCACTAACATATAATAGCACATAAACATATCACATCACATCACATAAGCTAAATACATACTAACAGATCTTGTTCTAAGGCCTCGCCTATCTCTGGCCCCCGCCCATGTCCTGCTACTGATGATTCATGGAACCCCGTCCATACTTCTGCTGATAGTGAGATACGAGCCCAGCCCACCCTCACTCCTTCCCTAACTTGGGCCTCGCCCCTGATCTGCTGCTACTGAGATATGGAACACCATCCACACTCTGTTATTGGTGAGATACGGGACCTCGCCCACACTCACCTCCCTACCAGGCACATACAAGTATCACGCAGACAACAAGTATAAACTATCATTTAAACCATTCCTTGGGCACCCGCTCCCAGAGCTACCAATAAAAATGCGACACTGAGTCTAATTGACCCCCGAAAGACTACCAAGCCAACTCTGGTCTAAGTCAAAGTCCTGGTCAAAGTCAACCTTCCAGGTCAACCCTAATCGCCGAGTCCACTTACTGACTCGCCAAGTTCTTATGCTCAAAGTCCTTCCAATCGCGACTTGACTCGCCGAGTCAGCCCCTGACTCGCCGAGTTTTCTGATTCCCGAATCCTGTCCTGTCCAACTCACTGAGTCCTTGCTCGACTCACTGACTCGAGTCTTAACTCGAAGGGTTTGGGGTTCCGCGACCTGACTCGCTGAGTCCAAGAACAGACTCTCCGAGTACAAGGCAATCTTCATCCAACTCACCGAGTTGTTCTTCCAACTCGCTGAGTTCATGCCCAACTTCATCCGACTCGACGAGCTAATCATCCCACTCGTCGAGTTCCTCCTCATCTTCAAGCTACTCGCGAAGTCCACTCAAAGGACTCGCCGAGTCCACCCGGTCCTTCATACATGCAGAGGACTTTTGAGTCATGCAGGGACTCAAATCTGTAGATCTACCCTTCCCAAACCTATTCCTCACGTAAAGTTGCAAACTTTACGTGTAGAGAAGGAGATCTAAGCAAAATACACCATAAACTAGGGTTTAAGGCAAGAAGGCTCCATAATCAGCTCAAGGGCAGATACTTTATGGGACACTAGACCAAAACAAGCATGGATCTGAGGCAGCAACCTCATATCTGGACTTCTAGCTCGGAATGGTTACTATCATGCCAAGAATGCCTAACACACACATAGATCTAGGTGCAAGGGAGTCCAAGGACTAGCTTATTACCTCCAAAAGCTCAGAAATGTGTTCCCAATCCCGGATCTACAGCCCCCTTTTTGCACTCTCAAGGTTCTTCTTCTTTCTCCAAGCTTAATGCACTCTTCAAGGCAATAATTGGCTCAATCAATGGATATGACGGCTAGGGTTTGGTATCCAGGGATAAAGAGGCAGTAAGGAACCCTAGGAAGAAGATTAAGACGTTTATATAGGCTCCAAGTCCCGAATTTAGGGTATTCCAGGCATAGAACAGACTCGTCGAGTCACCTTGGCTGACTCGCCGAGTCGGTTACTTACTCGTCGACCCGGATCCCGCTCGGACTCGCTGAGTCCCTCCTTGGACTCGCCGATTCGACCCCTAAACTTAGGGTTTTCTTTCCTTTCTTGGCCTTCAAAACTTTGGGTGTTACAAGTATACTTGCTACCGCCAATGCTTTCGATTGATGATGGACCACACAAGTCAATGTGAAGCAACTCAAGTGGTTCAACAACTTTTGTGTTTATAATAGAAGCGTGATTTTGACGACTTTGTTTCCCCATTTCACATGCAGCGCACAAGTGTTCTCGATCAAACTTGAGCAAGGGAAGACCCCGAACATGACCTCCGGTGACAAGCTTGTTGATGTCTTTGAAGTTGAGATGTGAGAGCCTTCGATGCCACAACCAGGTTTCGTCAGAATGAGCTTTGGACAAAAGACATATAGCTGGATTTCCTTTGATTGGTTTGAGATTGAGAGGAAACATTTCGCCTTTTCGGTCTGATTTAAGAATGACCTTGTTGGATTTCTTCTCTATAATCTCTGAACCTTTGTCGTCGAATGAAACCTTGAGACCGGTACCGCCCACCAATTGAGATACACTGATGAGATTGTGTTGCAACCCTTCAACGTACGCCACCTTTCTTATTGTAAAGTCTCCATTGGTTATCATCCCATAACCCTTTATCGTTCCATAAGAGTTGTTGTCGAACTTGACATTCCCACCATTTTGAAGAGATCGAAACTCCCTTAGCTCTTCCTTCCTTCCTGTCATGTGACGTGAGCAACCACTATCAATGTACCATTCTTCGTCGAACTGCTCGTCACTTATAACCTGCAAAAATTAAGCAGATTTAGGAACCCAAAGTTTCTTGGGTCCACATGAGCCTTTCACAGGCACAGGAATAGTAAGAGAAACATCAACAAGATATGTTCTTTTTATTAATGTTGTTTCATCTTTCCTCTTAATAGTGAAAACTTTGATTTTGTTAGGGTTAGTTACAGATGTTTTTGTTTCAGATTTTGGTGTTTGGGTATTACTCTGCTTTCGGTCTTCCTGGATTGAGGAAATCTTTGATTTTACTTTCAAGTTCGTTGATGATTTTGAATTTTGTGCAGGAACAGAATTGGGTTTAGAAGAGAATTGAGAATGAGAAGAATTAGAACGAGTGAATTTAGACTGGGAGTTTTTCCTGACTTGAGGTTCTAAATGACCCTTTTGTTTTTGGTCCTTTGAGGAACCGAACCTGGACCTTCGGTAGCTTTTGCCTTCGTGACCGAACCTATCCTTTCGGTTGCTGTTGCTCTCGGGACCGAACCTGTCCTTTCGGTTGTTGTTGCTCTTAGGACCGAACCTAACCTTTCGGTTCTGTACCTCATGCGGGCCGAAAGTATTTTTCTCTGACTTTGAATTTTTATCAGGATAAGAGAAATGAGTGTTTTGAGAGCGCCAAAACTGCTTTCGCTCAGATAGATTCTTTTTGTATCTTAGGTTTCTTTGCTGCTTTTGATTTTTCACCTGTTTCGGTTGTCTATGGATATTAGCCTTTTGCTTTAGCTTCTTGACAGCCGGTTCGCTCTTCGTAGATGAGGTTTCGCTTGTGGAGGTGACTTCTTCTACAAGTATTTCTTTTGAGCCACTTGTACTTGGCACGTCAAAATTATCAGGTTTATTCAGCGGCTCTGGTACATATCTTCCTTTGGTTTTCCAAGACGTTTGCTCTGACAGACCAACTTTTTCGTCTGCATTATCTATAGGAGCTGACCAGAAGAACTCATCGCAGCCATCTGCGTTATCTTCGTTCACTATGGCAGTGAGTTCGGCTGTTTGATGTTCGGTTACTCCTGTAACTTTATATACCTGATTTGGAGTAGTTCTAACCTTCTGAAACACAAGAGCTTTTTCTTTGAGGGCCGGGGACTTATTTTTGGACAAACGAGCGAATTCCACAGAATTTTCAGAAATTAGATTTTTGTGATTTTCGGGTTCGCTCTTGACAAACTCAAAACAGTCAACTTCAACCTCTACAGAAATTTCACTCATATCATCGTCCTCATTAAGTTCAGATGCGTTTTCAACATCAATTTTATTTTCTGAACTTAAATTGGCACTCAATGAGTCGAATTTTTGTATGGTTTCGGTCCTTAGTTTCAGCTTATCGTTTTCATCCAAAAGATTTTTCAGCATGTCCTTATGGTCTTTGGACTTTATAAAAGATTCTATTTTGTCCAGACCGTACATATAAGTAGGATTCACATCATCAGACGATACAACACTTTCACAGTTGTATGCTTCAGCATCGATTTCATCCTCCTTAAACTCAAGGAAGGGTAAAATCATGCGATGTATTTTCTGCCCTATTTCACAATTCAGATGCAGTTGAGTAATGTTAGCATAAAGTCTTTTAGCAATCAAACAAAAAACATTTCTTTGTTTTAAAAGTTTCAAATTGTCTCTTTGCAAATAAATGTTTTCATCTTTAGACTTAATCAGCTCCGACTCCTTCTCCTCAATCCACATCCTTCGATCCTCACTCTTGGATGACACCCTGCTTATTTGGTCAGTTAGGTTAGAATTGGTGACCCGCGTTTGAATTAAACAACTATCCAGATTTGAGATTCTTGAATTTAATTTATTTAATTCCTTTTCATATGACTTCTGTGGAATTTTGAACGAAATAAAAAGAGATTGTACCTTTTTGATCAATTCATCAAGTTCATTGATCTGCACACTGAGAGGTTTTGCTGTGAAGCATAAGTCCTCTTGCTCCTTGGTGTCCTCATTTCCACCATCTGTATTGTATCCCCTCATGTGAGATATGTCAGTCACCATTAGACACTTTCCACTGCTTTCACCACCTCTTGCTACATACGCTTTTCCATGAGAAGGCTTTCTTACCTCATCATCTTCTGAGTCGGTCGACCACACCTGTACGCCACCGAACTCGTCATCCTCTGCCGAACCCTGTACAATAAGAGCATTCATAGAAGGATTAGTAGCAGCTTTCTTTCTCTTAATCTCTTCTAGCTTTTTCATCAGGATTGCCTCTTGATCTTTCTCCTCATCTTTCTCTGTCATTTTCTTCAGAACACAATCTTTGGCATAATGATTCTTTCATCCACAGTAATAGCAGCTGACACCAGAATCTCCTTCAACCTTCGCCTCTTTCTTTGGTTCCTCAGTCTTCGGCTCCACCCTTACTTTTTCTGAACTGTAGCTTCCCTGCCAATTTCGGTTCTTATTGGTAGGAAACCTCTTCTTGATGAACCTTTTTGGATTGGACACCATCATAGCATAATCTTCTAAAGTTAGATCGTAGTCCTCCAGGTTCAGATCTTCATCTTCTACTACATTCTTGCTTTTAGACAGGAGGGCCAAGGACCCCAAATTTGAGACCACACTCTTCTCTTGCATCACTATCTTTTCTTGGGATTTCAGAATTCCCACCAGTTTCGCCATCGAATATGACTTGAACTGCTCGTGAGCTTTAACTGTAGACACAACCGCTCTCCATTCGGATCTTAAGCCATTTAGAAAGGTGACCTTCTGTTCAATCAGCTTCCTTTCGATATCATGTTTGATCATCTTGCTGAGAAGATGATTGAAGCGATCAAACGTCTGTGTAACAGACTCATCGGAGTTTTGCTTGAACTCACCAAACTCAGACAAAAGCAAGGTCTGAATTGAGTGTTCCAAATCTTCATCTGTAGAATACAACTCTCGCAGCCGATCCCAGATTTCTTTAGCTGTATTGCAGGAACTCACCAACCTAAACGTGTCAGACTGAAGAGCGAATCGGATCAGTCTCAATGCTTTGATGTTGCACTGAAACTTCTCCTTTTCGTCTTGAGCAACGTCCTTCACATCTTTTAACAGATCATTATACTCTTTCTGAGTTTTAATGATTCTGGATGTTCCTGAATGAGCAAATGGTCCAGACACAATAGCTTCCCATATAAGATACCCATTATCTTTAGATCCGATGACATAGTCTTCAAAATGATGCGCCCATACCTCGTAATCTTGAGTGTAAAGAATTCGAATCTTTGTTGTTGATCCAATACTGTTTGAGATGTTGATAGGATTCGATTGAGAATCGTCCATGCTTGATCGTTTAACCTGTTGCAAGATCAGACTTGTAATATGTAATATTAGGGAAAAATGAATAAATAATGAGATACGTCAATTATGGAGTGACGGCTCAATAAATATCAGTTAATGCAGAATAACCCTAATCAATTCTTTCACAGAAGAGATGTGTATGAATTACACAGCCTCCTGCTCTGATACCAATTGATGAGTTTATAAAACTCTTGATCGATTAGATCTTATAACAGGCGAATCAAGAAAGTAATAACAGTGAGATAAAAACACTAGAATGGATTCTGAATGAGTTGAATGATTCAATTAACTCAATCCTCAGTAGAGCTCGATGAAGAACTTCCGCTGTAGAGGATATTATGGTTACAAAAGAATAAGAACGTGAACGCTATGAAAATCTCTATGAAATCTTACGTTCTAGAATGCATGCAAGCATCTATAAGTAATAAACCCTACAAAATAACTCACGGATGGACAAGCCCATACCGGAGACTAAACTGGACTAGCTAACGAGCCCAAGACGCAACACTAACTGGACCTAACATTCTTAAAATTTAATATTTATTTATTTATTTTAACCATTAAAAAAATAAAAAAAGGCCCACCTCTCTTTCTCTTTCTCTCTCTCTCTCTATATCTCTCTCTCTCTCCTAGAAGGGCGTGTCTTTGATCGCTTTCTCCAAGCTCTGTAAGAACTACCAGGGAAGCCATAGCCAGTAGCTCTTGGATGAGCTTGACCAAAACCTCCGTTGTTGTGTACACAAGCACCACTCATTCCCATGGTTTTGCCTTCGTTTTCAGGGATAAGAGACAATGGTATCAAAGATGAATGTGAAACTGATGAGAAAGCCATTCGATTTTCAAACCCCTTTGATAAATCTGGTACACTGCCATCATCAGTTCCAAATTGATCCATGGATCTCGCTCATTCTTGCTTTTTAGGATCCATAAATTGAGGGGGGGGGGGTCGTTTCCCCGAATTTGACCTATATTCTGATGAGAGCTTGAATTATCACCATCCCCGGAGATGAATATCGATAAAATGCATTCCGTTTCGGGGTATTATGCCCGAGGGTTGAAGAATGGGTCAGCATCTTCGTCTTCATACATGTCACTGTTTATCAAATTTGAGAAATATCAACTTGGTGTTGATCTGTATTGCATCAAACCAGAGTTCATAGTTTGTTGCCCCTGCCCCTGCTGTTGCAATTAATGTTGATGTTGTTGTTGTCGTTGATTATGAAGATCTGAATCCATTAGAACCCTATAAGTTGCTCCATTTGCATATGGTGTTGTTTCTGCAACTGTCGGAATCGATGGGTCTATATGGATTTGGGGGAAATCAAAACAGGGTAAATTATGTAACGTTTTGGAATCGGAATCACAGAAGTATCTGGGTGATATATGTATGCCTTTAAGTTGAAAGTCCATTATGTGTGCGTTTTCTAAATTTTTAGTGTTTATATATATGAAATGTGTACATATGAAGAATATGTGTGTAACAGCCCAGAATTTCAGGTATTGTTATATTTATGATTTTGGGTGTTTTAAGAGGGGACTCGGCGAGTTGGAGCTCAGACTCGCCGAGTAGGATCGCGGATCTGGTCGCGGGTTCGCGACTGGACTCGGCGAGTCCGGATATGGACTCGGCGAGTCCGCGATGTTTAGCGAAACCCTAACTTCCCAGGTTTGGGACATATATAAGGGGCCTTATGGCCGTCATTGTTCACCCTAGTCCTTTGAGTGAAACCCTAATTCGATTGTGAGCATCTGGAGCAAGGTAGAAGACCATTATTGATCTTGGAAGTGTCATTTTGCAAGGAGGAGGAGGCTTGGTTAAGGGAACAACAGGAGAAGCCATATTCTGAGGGTTGGGGACACAGAGCAACGTATTTTCGAGTTGTTCCCTTCTATGTTGATGTGTATATGGATTTAGGGTTTATGGAACCCTTTTGTGGCTAGATTGAGTGCTTCTTTAGTCCCCCAAGCGATTGGAACCCTATATTGGGACTCTTGGAAGTCCAGAGTGTCCCATGCCTGAGCTTTTCGGGAATCAATGGAGGTTTTGGATTGGAATCCTTATGCCTTGGGTCAAAACGTCAATTATGAGTCATGGGGTGTATTATGAGCACCGAAATAAGGACTTTACGTGATGAACCAGTCTAGGAAGGCCAGACCTATGAATTGCCAGAGCAGATCTGACCTTAGAAAGCAGTTGGAGCGGTTGCATGGCATGGACTCGCCGAGTCCGATGAACAGACTCGGCGAGTAGTTTGAAGATGCCCTTGGACTCGGCGAGTTGTATGAAAAACTCGGCGAGTAGGTTGAAGATAGCCATAGACTCGGCGAGTCTTGTCGAAGAGTCCCGATATTCTAGGGTTGAGTCGAGAATCGGTGAGTCAAGGGATGACTCGGTGAGTTGAGGGCGAGTGGACTCAGAGTTGTTGAACTCGGCGAGTCTCGGGGTGACTCGGCGAGTTAGGTCGCGGATTGAGTGAAGTTCTGGATATGGGAACTCGACGAGCCATCGGGTTGACTCGGCGAGTAGGGTCAGTCAGGGGTTGACTTTGACCTTGTCTTTGACCAAGGGTTGACCAGTGGTTCCAGGGGTATTTTGGTAATTGTTGATTATTGTTGAGTTCAGTGCATTGGTGGCTGTCCAGAGGTGGAGACCGTATCAGTGATTGGAGCAGCTTGAGCTATCTGTTCAGTCGGCAGTTTCGAGGTGAGTTATCCTCACTATCTCGCTAGGGTTTATGGCACCAAGGCCAACCTTTTATCAGATGGAAATTCGGGTGGTTGTCAGTTGTTATGATATGGGCCGGAAGGCGTTATATGTTGCAGGCCGGAAGGCATTACATGTTGTGGGCCGGAAGGCATTGCTATGTGGACCGGAAGGTCATGGCCTGGAAAGGTGTATGTGTGCATTTAGTATGTTGACTGATTCGTAGGGTGATGTTATGCTAGTGACCGGCTAGGTCGGTATCTTGAATAGAGTAATGCTATGTTATGTGGTCTGTCGACCGATTGCTGACTGTGAACTGTTATATGATTATGTGTTATGCGTATGATTGCTAGACCTAGGGTGTGACCCGGTATGCAGGGTCGTTCTATGTTTTGTTATGATAGGTATGCTTGCTATGCGGTGGGCCGGAAGGCAATATGTTATGGGCCGGAAGGCAATATGTTATGGGCCGGAAGGCAATATGATATGGGCCGGAAGGCGATATGTTTTGGACCGGAAGGTCGTAGCCTGGAAAGGCGTATATGTGGTTGGTATTTTGGGGGTATCTCACTAAGCTTTCGGGCTTACAGTTGTGGTTTTATGTTTTCAGGTTCTCAGGAGTCTGTGGCAAGGAAAAGGCGTGATCGTACCGTTCCTCGCGTTGGTGTTTTATGATATGAACCTGGGAAAATACTCTGTTAAATAATGTATTGAAAACCTTTTTGTAACAACGTTATTAAAATGGGTGGTTTCGAAAAGTTTTAATTGTTTTGAAATTTTGTTCGTTACAAGTTGGTATCAGAGCCTTGGTTTGAGTGAATTGGGGGAACATTCGTGTGACTCCAGTCTCAAATCGAGGAGGATTTTAAAAAGAGAAAATTTAAAATGGTTTTCAAATTAAGTAAAGGGAGGACGCGGAGGTATGATCAGCCGGAGCCAGTAAGTAACCCCAAGATACCATACATGATATTTGTTTTATTTGAGCTTGATAGAACAACATGCTAGAGTTAGGCTAGGGATCTTCAGGAATTCATGATAATGTTGCCTGATTTGTGATGCATGTAGCCTAGGGTCCCTTATGGGAGATTCTCAGTGTTCCTCTAGTGGTGAGGGTTGATAGTTGTTATGCATGTTCTCTAGGGTATTGTGGTAGTACTTCATACAAATATGGGTAGGTGTGGAAGGTAGTATGGGCCCGTACTACTGAAAGCACAGGACCCATACGCGTATCAGGGAGACCATGATCTCTAGGGTTGGGTTGCGAGAGTTGGATCCCAGGATTGTGGGAAGTGTCTGAGATTGGGATGGTGTCTTCGGTATGGAGATTTCGAGGCATGATGATAGTGGATCCGGATCAGGATCGGGAGCTGGAGAGCGAGTTCCGGGTGGATCGGTGCCGTCTGAGGTTATCGATCAGACGAGCACGAGCGAGTTGGACGCGAGGATTCGCGAGATCCTACGTGATGGGGTTGCTGCATTGTTCCGGGCTGAGTTGCCGGAATTGTTGGGTCGATCAAGACCGCCATGATTGAGTATTTTGATGAGCGATATGCGGCTCTCACAGAGACGGCTGCCGCGGCGGCTACAGCGGCTGTAGCAGCGGCTGTAAGGGGAGGAGCTAGTCGGGGTTTTTAGTATCGGGATTTCTATTATACGAAGCTTCCCACATTCGATGGAGTTCAGGACCCGATTGTTGCTATGAGATGGTTATCAGACGTGGAGGGGTGTTTCTCCACGCGTTTATGCCCTGCTGATCAGAGGGTGAGGGGTGCTCTGAACCTGTTGAGGCTCGGGGCGAAGGATTGGTGGAGATTGACCACGGGGTCATATTCCGATGCGCAGAGGGCTGCGGTTTCATGGGATCAGTTCAGAGAGATGTTCAGCACTCGCTATGTTCCGCGGGATGAGAGGGAGAGATTGGCTCAGGAGTTCCTTGAGCTGAAGCAGGATTCGGAGTCGGTGACTGAGATCATCAGGATGTTCACTGAGAGGGCGGTGTTTTGCCCTGAGTTCATTTCGGAGCAGGCTCAGACGTCCCGATATCTGAGTATGCTCAAGGGGGGATATCAGACAGTCCGTGCCTGCGCAGAGGTGCGAGACCTTGTTGGAGTTCCAGGAGGCCGCCAGGCGGCGTGAGTTGAACGTTGAGTTACAGTTGCGTGAGCTGAGGCAGGCTCCGATACAGTTGCAGCCGGCGCCGAAACGGTCCAGGACCGTTGATGTTAGAGTGGGAAATCTGAGCGGCCACACTTGTGGGAAGTGTGGGATGGGTCATACCGGAGCTTGTTGGTCCAGTGGTGCATGCCGCAAGTGCGGAAAGGAGGAGCACTATGCGCGGGATTGTCGGCAGTCAGTGCCGGTTCGGGATATGAGGATTTGTTATCATTGTTGCTAGGTTGGACATTTGAGGGTCAACTGTCCACAGTTTTCTGCAGGACCGGTGCAGGCTCCAGCACCGGCCACTTTGAGGATTCCAGGAGGAGGTCAGGATGGAGCGGAGCCCCAAGGGCTCAAGGTCGTGCTTATCAGCTTGCGGCAGAGGAGGTCAGAGCAGTGTCGGAGGCAGCTGCGGGTATGTTTCTTTCTTGATGTTTTGCTATCTTGCGATTATGGTGGTGTATTGTTTGTGCTGGTATCCTTGTGTGGATTTATGTTTCGGGTTTTCGTCTTGGTATCCGTTGTTCCTTGAGGGTTTGGCATGGTTATGGATTTGTGTTTCGGGTTTTCGTTTTGGTATCCGTTGTTCCCTGAGGGTTTGGTATGATTATAGTTTGGTGTTTTGTGCTATCGTTGGTTATCGTTCGTGAGGGTTATTAGTGGAGATGCGGCATTGGGTTGAGTGTCGGGTAGCATCTACAATCGTGGAATGGATAATTGGAGATCGGATTCTTTTGAGCGGATCGATCAGTGAGGAGATGTGTTTTGCTGAGGGTTGTTTATGCTTGTGGGAAGCAGCCAGTGTGTAAGTGTTCTCTTTGTGTAGGGTTGTTTTGGAAGGTCGTTGTTGGCGACTGGTGGTTGTTAGTCAGTGCTTTAAGTGGGGGAGAATTGGAGAATTCTCCGGGAGATCGATGAGTATGTGAGGGTGCTTAGCTGTTGGGATTCAGCAGTGTTCTGTCAGCTCAGAGTATAGGCTGACAAGAGTGCGTGTCGGGTATGCGGGGCGGGATACAGACCTAGGGCATTTGATTGTGGAGGCCTGGGAGCAGGCCGGGATCAAGTTTGAGTAGGTAACCGGGGTTACATGATCAAAGTAATTGTATGCTTGATGTATGTGATGGGTTGTACTGCATTAATCCCACGGGATTTATGTTGTGCATGTTTCTAGAGTTGGAACCGGAAGGTTCCCAGAGTTAGAACCTGAGGGTTCGCAGAGTTTGGGTGTACGGACCCACAGAGATATAGCCTCGAGTGGCTAATATGTGTTATGTGAGTCGGTCCAGTCATGCTGGAGACTCTGCTGGTATTGTTGGATCAGTTTGAGATTGCGGATTGTGTATGTTGCAGTGTGTTTGCAATGGAAGGTCTGGCCCCGGGTAGCGATCTTGTTTAGTTGAGGTAGTGCATGGGCTTGAGAGTCCCTGCGCGGAGAGTCAGAATAAGTGTATTGGATGGATAACGGACACGCTAAGGGTGGTGTAGCGTCGGGCAAGCACCATGGCATTTGTCGGAGTGACATTGTAGCCGGGTGGATTCCTTGGTAAAGGAAGAGAGAAAGGTAAGAGGTGTGTAACTCCGAGAGGGAGTACAAGTCCACGGAAGTGAAAGTGGCAGAGCAGAGTTATGTTAGAGCAATTCGAGTATGGTTAGTGAGCAACGTGTTTGCGGCAGTGGATTAGAAGCTCATCCGGTTTGGAATGATCGCTGAGGTCGCAGAGGGAAATCCGCAAGTGTAGAGCCAAAAGGCTCGGAAGGGATGTAGAGAGAGAGAGAGTCTTGAACTCTCAGTGTGATTCTGATCAGGGTATGGGGTGTATATTAGTGATTCATTCTGGGAGATGTTTGAGGATATTATCAGTGCGTCAGGTTTTCCCAACCTGAGGGTGTAGGAGCTAGTCCAGCATGAGTATGCGGTTGCAAGAGGGGAACTCGTGAGAGTTGCTCTGAGATTGAGGATGGGTCATTCCGTCGTTGTGGAATGGATAGAGTGGAACTCGGATTGGGGATTCGATGGTTCAGGGTTTTCTAGCTCTTATGGGTCGAGTGATCGTTGCGATTTAGAGCAGAGTTGCATCTTGGGTAATTCTCGGTTATTGAGAGTGATGATCAGGGGTACAGTCGATGCCCGGTTCGAGATGGTGATCAGGACACCGTGAAGGAGGGGAATGTATGTTCGAGTTTCGATATTTATGCCTTGAGAAACCTGGGCCGGTTAAGGCCCAGTGGAGCGTTGTGGGAATATCCTTGGAGTTGAGTTGCTGTAGGCTTCGAGGGCGAAGCCTAATATTAGTGGGGGAGAATTGTAACAGCCCAGAATTTCAGGTATTGTTATATTTATGATTTTGGGTGTTTTAAGAGGGGACTCGGCGAGTTGGAGCTCAGACTCGCCGAGTAGGATCGCGGATCTGGTCGTGGGTTCGCGACTGGACTCGGCGAGTCCGCGATGTTTAGCGAAACCCTAACTTCCCAGGTTTGGGACATATATAAGGGGCCTTATGGCCGTCATTGTTCACCCTAGTCCTTTGAGTGAAACCCTAATTCGATTGTGAACATCTGGAGCAAGGTAGAAGACCATTATTGATCTTGGAAGTGTCATTTTGCAAGGAGGAGGAGGCTTGGTTAAGGGAACAACAGGAGAAGCCATATTCTGAGGGTTGGGGACACAGAGCAACGTATTTTCGAGTTGTTCCCTTCTATGTTGATGTGTATATGGATTTAGGGTTTATGGAACCCTTTTGTGGCTAGATTGAGTGCTTCTTTAGTCCCCCAAGCGATTGGAACCCTATATTGGGACTCTTGGAAGTCCAGAGTGTCCCATGCCTGAGCTTTTCGGGAATCAATGGAGGTTTTGGATTGGAATCCTTATGCCTTGGGTCAAAACGTCAATTATGAGTCATGGGGTGTATTATGAGCACCGAAATAAGGACTTTACGTGATGAACCAGTCTAGGAAGGCCAGACCTATGAATTGCCAGAGCAGATCTGACCTTAGAAAGCAGTTGGAGCGGTTGCATGGCATGGACTCGCCGAGTCCGATGAACAGACTCGGCGATTAGTTTGAAGA
This sequence comes from Lactuca sativa, assembly GCF_002870075.4. NCBI lineage: Eukaryota > Viridiplantae > Streptophyta > Magnoliopsida > Asterales > Asteraceae > Lactuca > Lactuca sativa. The sequence continues at coordinate 366,292,136 of NC_056626.2, read as the reverse complement.
TGCCCTTGGACTCGGCGAGTTGTATGAACAACTCGGCGAGTAGGTTGAAGATAGCCATAGACTCGGCGAGTCTTGTCGAAGAGTCCCGATATTCTAGGGTTGAGTCGAGAATCGGTGAGTCAAGGGATGACTCGGTGAGTTGAGGGCGAGTGGACTCAGAGTTGTTGAACTCGGCGAGTCTCGGGGTGACTCGGCGAGTTAGGTCGCGGATTGAGTGAAGTTCTGGATATGGGAACTCGACGAGTCATCGGGTTGACTCGGCGAGTAGGGTCAGTCAGGGGTTGACTTTGACCTTGTCTTTGACCAAGGGTTGACTAGTGGTTCCAGGGGTATTTTGGTAATTGTTGATTATTGTTGAGTTCAGTGCATTGGTGGCTGTCCAGAGGTGGAGACCGTATCAGTGATTGGAGCAGCTTGAGCTATCTGTTCAGTCGGCAGTTTAGAGGTGAGTTATCCTCACTATCTCGCTAGGGTTTATGGCACCAAGGCCAACCTTTTATCGGATGGAAATTCGGGTGGTTGTCAGTTGTTATGATATGGGCCGGAAGGCGTTATATGTTGCAGGCCGGAAGGCATTACATGTTGTGGGCCGGAAGGCATTGCTATGTGGACCGGAAGGTCATGGCCTGGAAAGGTGTATGTGTGCATTTAGTATGTTGACTGATTCGTAGGGTGATGTTATGCTAGTGACCGGCTAGGTCGGTATCTTGAATAGAGTAATGCTATGTTATGTGGTCTGTCGACCGATTGCTGACTGTGAACTGTTATATGATTATGTGTTATGCGTATGATTGCTAGACCTAGGGTGTGACCCGGTATGCAGGGTCGTTCTATGTTTTGTTATGATAGGTATGCTTGCTATGCGGTAGGCCGGAAGGCAATATGTTATGGGCCGGAAGGCAATATGTTATGGGCCGGAAGGCAATATGATATGGGCCGGAAGGCGATATGTTTTGGACCGGAAGGTCATGGCCTGGAAAGGCGTATATGTGGTTGGTATTTTGGGGGTATCTCACTAAGCTTTCGGGCTTACAGTTCTGGTTTTATGTTTTCAGGTTCTCAGGAGTCTGTGGCAAGGCAAAGGCGTGATCGTACCGTTCCTCGCGTTGGTGTTTTATGATATGAACCTGGGAAAATACTCTGTTAAATAATGTATTGAAAACCTTTTTGTAACAACGTTATTAAAATGGGTGGTTTCGAAAAGTTTTAATTGTTTTGAAATTTTGTTCGTTACAATGTGATGACGAAGAGATAGATAGATAGATAGATAGATAGATAGATAGATAGATAGAGAGAGAGAGAGAGAGAGAGAGAGAGCTGGAGAAGCCTCCCTCATCACCACAAACACCCCCAGCTGCTGCTGTGGATTTTCTTCTGCTTGTGCGCTACTGGATCAGCACGAAGGAAACCAAGGGAAGCCGCTGGAGCAGCCTCCCACACCACCACAAACGACGACCGCCGCCGCCGCCTCCACCTCCCTTTCTCATTCACAGTTCACCAACGAAAACCTACCCCTTCTTCCTTCTTTTTAGTCGATTGGAGCTACCAAACACCCCTAAATGTCGAAAGTTTCAGTTGTTTTGTTTCTCCCGGTTTATTGTTGCCAGCGAACAGGTGAGAGGACCAAGGAAAGCTCGATAGATATCAACTCCTTTCCCCTCCTCGGGATTTACCGACCACACCAAAAATGTCATCGACTGCAATTACTTCACCTTCCTCGATATGTGGCTGCCAACGATGAAATCAATAAGGCCAAGGAGGAATCGTCGGTCTCGACGAACTCCTTCTCCCCTCGCCGCGATCTGTTTGACCCCCACCGGTGCCCTCGATTTTTTGACTAGTTTCGTTCGTGTCCATCCCTGATCGTTCGTGTTCAAGGCAGGACCTGGTTTTAGAGAGAGAGAGAGAGAGAGAGAGAGAGAGAGGTGGGCCCTTTTTTATTTTTTTAATTGTTAAAATAAATAAATAAATATTAAATTTTAAGAATAATGAAAGAAAAATGAAAAATAAATACCCCAAAGGTATTATAGTCATTTCAGTTTTCGGAGGGACCATTTTCACATACAAACCACTCCAAAAAGGACTACGAAACCAAAAAAGTCACTGTTTGGACTAAAACCTCAAAATTTTGCATACCACATGACCATTTTTGCAATTTTGTCTAATGATAATAAAAAATGAACTAACAAATTATTATTACTATTTTCATAAAATAGTATTAAGAACCATTGATATACTAATAATTTATGTGTACAAAATTTCAGTTGTTTTAATTTTAATAATATTTTTTTATAAAAATTATGTTTTTTTAGATAGAATAATTCATTATTTATTTATGAAATTAATCTTATTTTATAAATTAAGATACATTCAATTTATGTTTTATGAAGCAAAGTTAATCTTTTGAATTTTGTAAAAGCAGTAATTATTGGAAATCTCCATGAATCTACTTATATAAATGGGAGGATTTACCTATTTATCCTGTAAATAATGAACAACTAATTGTTTGAAGAAAATTTTGAGTAAAGAACAAACTATCCGTATGGTGACTTAATAATCATCACTTAGAAATTAAGCATTTTCCAAAAGAAAAAAATGTGCTACATTTGAATCTGATAACATTGAACTTTTTGCACCTATTTATTCTTAATAAATAAGAGTAAAGTTTTGTTAATTTTCCGATGGCTTTTTATATCTACACTCTATTCTATTTTAACTAGTTTTGACGTTTGACTATATATATATATATATATATATATATATATATATATATATATATATATATATATATATATATATATATATATATATATATATATATATATATATATATATATATATATATATATATATATATATATATATATATATATATATATATATATATATATATATATATATATATATAATATTTTTTCAAAACAATGTAATCAAAACATTTTATTAATACAAACAATTAGTTAATTATGATTTTAAATAGATACTATTTAATAGACTTACTAGGTGTGAGAACCGTGTATTACACGAGTTTATTTAAAAAAAATATTAAATTAAAGTATAAACATAAAATATTTTTTAATGTACAACTTTTAAAATAAAAATAAAAATAAACATATTTATTACAATTTAATATCATATATATGATATTTAATATTTTACATATATAAATATATGATTTTAATTTTTAAAATTGAAATAAATCAAAAATTAACAAGTGGATAATATTTATTTCAAAAATACCCAAAATGACAAGTATCAAAACTCATGAGAGATTGACATTTGGCAAAAAAAACCTTCATTTATTAAGGAGGAATACATTTTAGTTTCTAATAAACCTTCATTTATTAAGGAGGAATACATTTGAGTTTCTAATACAACACTCTTTTTCGATTAAGACACATGTTCTCAGTTCTTAGTAGTCCAACAGAATCAGAGTAACGTCTATAGAGAGTGACGCCAGCCTACAACCAAAGATGGAAGATGGCTCATCATGAGTTTTTTCATCCAAAGTCGACAGGAAATGGTGAATGAATTACTAGATTAGATTAGAAGAGAAAGTCATGCATAAAATATTACTGGAATTTCAAATGTGGGTGCCATCAAATATTTAGTGGGGATAGACCCTAAGTTTTTATTGCAAAAATAAAAAAAGTTGTTTAACATAATAAGTGGTGACACACACATTTAAGTGGGCTCACTAATAATACATTACATCCGCCATTGGTGTTGACTGAAATTACGATGGAGCTTACGACGATGCCAATATTCATTATAGAGGAGACAAGGTGAAGACCAATTTTCCGGTGGAGGAGTACCCAGAAAACGCTGACTAATAAATGATACCTAAAATTCAAATTTTAAAAAGAAGACTTATGAAATGCAATGAAAAATGAAACCTAAGATTCAATTACAACTGAATAAGAAAATATATATACTAAATAGCTATGTTTGGTGGGATCTGTGTACTCGGCTACAACTTGAAGTTCATAAAGAAAACTACATACATGTGTATGGATTTGTATTTGGTTTGAGACGATAGAAGAGAGATACAGTAAATTGTTTGTTTGATTTTCAGAGCATACGGTATGGGCAACATGAAGTGGTGTTATGACAAGAAGCAACAAGAAGAGGGGGTGGTGTTCATGGTGTTATAAATGTTAAGAGGAGAGAGATAGAGACAGAGACAATTTGGGCAACCAATAGAAAATCACGTTGCATCTAGTCATGACCACAACAAGAAGCAACACAACTAGATACAACAAGAAAGGGAGGTGGTGTTGATGCTTCTTAACGGCGTTGAAGATGCTCTATCTCAGCAACAACGAGATGCAACATGACCCATACCTTATACTCTCAGGAAATGGGATTGCCATCAAATAGAATAAAGAAACCAAAGACCGATCTTCTTGGGCTTGCAACCCAATCATATTCACAATATGTTTAAACGTTAAAAGTAGCCTTTTTTTAAAAAACAAAGAAACCTTAAGTAGTTGTCCCTTTAAGATATTGTAAAATGTGGAGAGTTACATCATAATGAGCTTGACTCGGTTGATTAAATTGACTCAAATATTTAACTATATATGAAAGATTGTGTCTTGTATGCGACATAAGTTTAATTTGCCAAGAAGTTGTGTATACACTGTTCAATCACTTAAAGGATCATCCATTATAGGAAGTAAAAGTATTTTTGGTGGAGGTGGTGTAGCCAGTCATCGAATACATAACTCCTTGATAAGGTTTGTTAAATCAAAGGGAAGAATTTAACTCTGGAAGAACCGAGTAAATAAGTCGCTTTGAAAAGGTGTTGTAGCCTTCAAAATTAATCATTGAAGAGGAACTTAAATCCCTTAAACAAGAAAAACACAATCTCGATACAAAAACATCCTTCTTGGATTCTAAAGAAGAAGTGGGTTCAACTATTCTTTCTGTGTTATATTAACTAATATTATTTCAAAAATTCATTCTTTATTCAACATTCGTTTTTTATTGCTTAGGGGCGGCTCAACTACTTTAAGTAAGCAAAGGGTTTTGAACTTGAGACATTTAGTTTTATAAACCAATGTTTTTACCACCAAGCCAAACTTCAACTTGTTTTTATATCCCCAAAAATACGTGTATATATATAACAAAATAAACTTTGAAATTGGGAGCCTTTTAGAATTGGGGGCCCTAAGCCCTTGCTTAGTTTTTCATAATGTAGAGCCGGCCCTGCTTACAGGATATCACAAATAAAGAAAATGAGTTAAAAAGGAAGTATGATGAGATACGTATAAGGCAAGAGGAAATTGCAAGCAAGGAATCTGTGAGTTACCATTTAGTCCAACTGATATATCTTTTAAAGAAATGTAGTATACAAAAAAAAAAAAAAAAAAAAAAAACGACATAGTTGGCAACGAATACAAATCCTCCGGACGAGAATGAAAGGTTACTTAAAGATCCAAATTTTAAATTGGACATAAAGAGTGGGTAATATACATTGGTTATGTTAAAAGTAAATTAGAGTGTTAAATTTGAATTTTACCTATCATTGTAACACCCGTGTGAGGTACAGGCTAATACTTTAATTTGAAAGTAATATTCTTGGGTGGCCACAATGTGGTGGATCTTCACCACGACATCGCGAATGTTTCCATGACTGTGGGGTTTAATGACCCACCATGACGTGGAAGGTGATTTAATGAAACCCGAGATGTCCAGGTTGGACCCCTATTTAAAGGAATGAGGAGGTTAGGGTTTGCTCACCCTCAACCTCTATCATCCTCCTAAAGCTTTGAAGAAACCCTAACCTCCTTTCTTAATTGTTGAAGCTCTTTTTCGTGTTCTTGGAAGTTCTTAAATGGAAACACCAAGCAAGTGTCCATTCTTTACCCTAGGACTCTTATGTACCTTTGTAAGTGTCCGAGACTCTATATTTACCATGTTCGGTTAATAAATCTTGAGTTTTAGCACATAATCTTCTTGCTCTTGTTAGTTGGAGTGGTGAGACTTCATAAAGTTTGCAACTTTATGAATCTCTAGACATTTGATATGATTTTTGTTTTGAATATGAAATATAGTTGATTCTTCGGGCCATGCATGATATTTTTATGAAAAACCCTTATTTTGACTCATTATGGCTTCAAGACATGCAGGTTTGTAAAGCACCAACTTTTATGTTATTTTTGGTGTTTGAAACCCATATGGAGTTAATTCGCTAAGGACTTTTTGGAATAAGTGTTTAATGGATGAAAATATGTCTTGTTTAGCCCTTTTAGGAACCTAGGGTTTTAATTTTGACCTTTTTGGAATAACTTTATTCTTCTAGACTATGTATCAGACCAGATCTGAACTTTGGAGCTCTTGGATCCAAGAAAACAGCTTAACCCATTAAGTTGTCGGAAACCCAGCTCCCACGATGTGGCGACTCGGAAAATCCTAATTGTATCGATGTATGAGGGCCACAACGTGGTGGTTGACTAAAGTCAACGTTGATCGTTGACTTTGACTGTTAACTTTTTACTTGAGTTGACTTTTGATCAAGCTCCTAGTTTTGGAAGAAAAGGTGAGGGTTTACCTTGTGTAATTGTCTAAGTATTGCGTATGAGAGCAGGAACAACTGAGTATCAACTGAATGGTGAGTCTTTTCACTATACTCGTCGGTCAAAGGCACCAATGTCGGCCCACTCGATTATGTATGTAAGATGCTAGCAGTCTTTGTGACTCTTGCTAATAGGTTTGAATGCTTATGTATAGACGGTGAAATAGACCTAGGGATGAAATAAACCAGTTTTATTATATATATATATATATATATATATATATATATATATATATATATATATATATATATATATATATATATATAAGGGGTGAAATAGACCTGTTTATTATATATATTGGTGATATAGACCTGTATATTATATATTTGATGTCTTCGTGACTTCTATTGATATGCTTGTATGTTATTTCTAATAAGTCTATTTTATGCATATACTAAATTGTCATATATTTGTTGAATGGATGTATAATTATCAGAGAATACCACTACTTTGATGAGTTGTTGAGCTTTATATGTAGGTCAATATGTAGTACTAAAAGTGGGTGAAACCTACAAGAAAAACAAGCAAAATGAAGCTAACAAGAATGGGAGACGAATTGCTAAAAAAATGAAGAAAAATGGTGCTGAGAAATTTGACCACTCTTCAATGTTTTGATCATATATAAAGATCTAGAGCTCTAATTGACATGAATGAATAAGTTATGGAAACTAGACAAAATTTCCTACAACTTTCATGTTTTGTGTTTTTGCTGATTCTACCGTTTTCATCACCAAAAAGGGGCAACAAAGATTGGGGACGTCCTAGAACGCGTCTAAGACGCCTCCTAGGACGCCTACCCGTTTCAGGTTATTTTCAAGTGCAAATCAATGACGACAAAAAGCCTTTAAAACGCCATGAAGGACGCCTAGATGTCCTACCTGACGTCTAGGACGCTGACGCGGAAACAGACCTGAAAATCAATTTTCCAGCACCTATTTAAGGGAGATTAAACCCAAATCAACTTTGGACTTCTCCCCTATGATTTTCCACAGTTTTGGAGGGTTCCAAAGACATTCAAACCTTCTCCAAACGTGTTTTTTGATCATCAATTTCCAAATTCGCGGCTACAAATCACCAAGTTCATCATCATTCAAAAATTGAAATCGTTTAACCGGTGGATCTTCATCAAACTCCAGATTTGGTTACTTATTCTCCAAGGTCTCATCGTTCCATGATTGATTGATCAATAGAATTTATTAGTTTTATGATTTCAAGTTTGTTTATGAATTTTAGTATGAATTCCATTGTTTTTATTCAATTTGTGTGCTTTTTGATTGTTATGGAAGACTAAACCACGTAGGTTACTTTCGGAAATGTTGTAAGATGTTAGGATGAACACGATTTGATTATTACTTTTATTCCAATCAATTTCAATCATTGTTCTATGCTTCAAGTTTTAATTTTTATTTACAATAATTAGAGTTGGGTTTTGTTATTATGTGATATTGCAACTAAGATAGTGTATTGTTAATTGACTAATCATTCCGAATTTAAGTAGTTTAGGAACTAAGATGGCTAGTAGAATCCACATACATTATTCCGAACATGTAGTATTAAACGCGCAACATTGTAATAGGTAATCATAAGACACATTATCGCCAAACGACTAGTTGTTACTAATCCAGTTAGACATAGGGAGTAAGATAATTAGTTGGATCAACATTTTGTGTGCCAATAATTATATATTGAATGTGAGCTAAACTTAATTATGTCTAGGTAATTAAATTGGAATTTAAGGGAAGAAAACATGTTTGTCCAAACATCAACTGAACAGGAAGTACCTTGTTTTCTCATTCATAGTATTTGTTATAACAACCTTTTGCAACATAAAGATTCTAGTTGTTTAGTTTATTTTGGATTAATTTGAATTCGTGACAATTGCAAGCATTAGTTTTTCCATTTGACTATTTTAACAGAAAGTTTGACCACAAGCTCCTCGTGGATTCGACGCCGACTTACCCTATCTGCTTAGGCTAGTTGGTTTATTTTTGATTGAGACAACGACCTCGATCAATTTCTATGTGGGGTGCAATAGCCTGGGGGTGAAATAGACCCGTACGGTTGAAAAAACGATTGAGTTGAAATAGACTCGTACGGTTGAAAAATATAGATTGAGTTGAAATAGACTCGGGGGTGAGATAAACCCGAGGGTAAAATAGACTCATATAGCTACAAGTTGATATGTATGTATGGTATGAGGTATTTTGGGGAACTCACAAAGCTTTGTGCTTACAGTTTATGTTTATGGTTTCAAGTACCTCCGGTTCTAATGGGAAGAGCTTGACATGATTGTATCGCATCCACCAGTATTCCACATGATTTTATTGATATGTACTCTGATAATTGTATGACATATTTTAAACTATGATGGGTTTTCAAATGAATGAATGGTTGTTTGATTAGTTTAAAACAAAATTTTTACTTCAAAGGTTTGGGACGTTACAGTAATTTTATGTGATTATTTTATATACGGTTTGTATTTTATTAGATTGCTAATCATATCACTTTAGTATACGACAAGTTGTGTTTTGCACAAAGTGTTTGTGAACTTCTAGTTTTTAGCATTTGACAAAATGATCTGTTTTGAACAAAAAACCTCATTTGACAAAATGCTACATTTTGAGCAAAAAGTTGTTTTGCAATGCAAGATTTTAATGTTTAATTTCAACAAATCAATCCAAATCTAGAAGTTACCTCGCATAGCATTTAACAAAATGCTACCAGTTACTAACTACCTATAACCCACAACCTGCTACTAGCTAATTTTATCAAGTAAACTCATCATATGTATAGAAGTAGCTTTCCAAAAAGTATATGGGCAATGCAAGTCTCAAATCTGAACCCTTAAGGTATAGTTACGATCAAGGTTCTAAATAACATAAGATGTGATTTGGCGGAAATTTCAAGCCTCAAGCTTTTTTGAGCATTGGCGAGCCCCGTCGTTGTAAGGCGTGACATAAGGCGACAATTTTGTATATGATTAATATTTTTATATGTATTTGCAATTATTATTCATTTTTATATACACACATGAGTAAATGCGGCGTTTTGGTAAAGCTTGACGGCAGGTACAAGGCTTGGAGCCATGGCCTTCCATGACGAGCTTTTTAGAACCATGGTTATGATCAAGGCTTAGCACTAGGGCAGTGACCGTCTGAGGGGGGCAATGGTAGGGAGTTACAAAATTCTTTTCTACTAAGATGAGAGCTTAGTGGTTTATGCCTGAAATTTAATTCATATACGGTGTCAAGAATTCAAACTCTGACATACCTAAAATAATGCTAATATTCCACAATTGACGTCCCATTTGTGTATGTAGTGGGTTGATGTGGACTTCTCAAATGGTGCGGTTTACTATTTTCAGACCTTCTATAACGCTTAATTTCCATTTCATCAAATTTATTTAAAAAAAACAATTAAAATATTATGTGTGTGTGCGTGTTTGTATATATATATATATATATATATATATATATATATATATATATATATATATATATATATATATATATATATATATATATAATAACTAATATTTATAAAAATAACATAATTAATCACAAATGTTAATAAAATAAATAAATTGGAAATAATCTAAAGCCTAAAATGGAATATATTTTAGGTTTAGGGACTAAAAGTGTCAAAGTTGAAAACCTTATTTGCCAAGACTTTTGCGGTGAGGGGCATTTTATGCCATTATGGAAAAATTTAGGATAAGAACTCGAAAATTCCAAATTAATCCATCAAATTTGACGGAGTCGTGATGGCGATTAGGCTACCTGATATGATATCATTTTTACACGTAAAAATTGACGGGACATAGCCTTTCTACGCGTCAACATCGCCCTAAACGGGCGTAAGCTTCTTGTGGCTTGGAGCATTTCACAGGTGAAGAAGGAAGCTCAATTGGTTAGGAGATGTTATCTTAATTTGCTTTTCTAACTGAAGTTACATTAATGGTCCCTTGGTTCAATATTTTATTATGCATGCCACCCATCTCAATATTTCTTTTCATAAGTGTTATATAAAAGTTTCACTTTACCACCCTTATGCTCCAACAAAATTGCACTTATAATAATTCAATGAATTAGTTAACAATTTAATTTTCTTTAATGAAATGTAACAATGTTAAGCGGTAACATCCAGAAAATCAGAGTAAATTTAAACTTTTCAAAAAAAAACATCCCAATAACCATAAATGTTTACACAACCATTGTCTTAGAAGTGTTATTCAATTATCAAAGTGTTCCAAAATCCAAATAACCTAAATTTGAAGGATGTGCATGAGCACATCTTTGTCTTGCCACAATCATCTGAAATATCTGAAACAATAAACTAATAATGTAAGTCAAAGCTTAGTGAGTTCCCATTAAGTACCACCACATAAACATATAACCAGACAAATATCGGGTCCACCAACTTTCAGTTGGCTTACCCCCTGCCCACAACCTTTCAGTTGGCTTACCCCTGGGTCCACAACCTCTTATTTGAATTACCCCCGGCCCACAACCTTTAGGTTGGAATGCCCCGGTCTGTTAACTGATAGCACAAAGCAGCATAGTCGCAAACCCACCATATCATGTAGACATATACATAACAAATATCATATAACTAGCAACAAAAAACATATAACTAGTTAGCAGACAAATAGGCAGATCTATAGATCACTATCGTATAACAACATCCTATGTACCAGGATATAGATTTAATAGATCACTACAACATAACAACATCCTATATACCAGGATACACAATCTAGTAGGTTGGCATTGGTGCATCCGACCCACAAGTACTGTGAGGAAAACTCACCTCATAGTTTGAAAAGATTGTTGAGCATGGCACTGCTCCGATCATCAGCTCTAACAATCACTTATTCGTTTCAACTTGACTAAACTTAACATATAATTAATATACCCAAAATACCCTTAGGTCAAAATTGGTCAAACCCTGGTCAAAGTCAAAAGTCAACAAAATCAAAGAGTGTCCAATGATGATGTTTTTCTGGATCTAAGGTGCTCCACACTTCTAGAATGATCTTTTTTTCTTTCTGGATCCAAGGTGCTCCACACTTTTAGAATGAGGGTTGGATGGTGATGAGAGGAAAGAGTCTTGGGGTTAAGGAAGTTTAAATAAGGTCCAAACCCTAAAAAATTTAAAGTTTGCATCCTGTCCATGTATGCCCTGCATACCAGACGTGCGCCTAGCGTACTCAGTATAACCCGTGTACTCCCAGCGTACACACATAGTTCCCAAAATTACAAAAATACCCTTGAACTCCAAATTACAAACGATTTTCTTAATAAGGGGTTTTAATGTAAATAGGTGGAATCAAGATGTTATAATTCTCCCCCAATTTAATCAAACTTCATCCTCGATGTAACGACCCAAAAATTCAAGACTAAAAATTTCTTTTAATAAAATATTACTTAAAGTAAAATCATCATTTCAAAACATACACAGAGTATTAGTTTTCAAAACACATGTTCATTATCAGAGTAAAACATTCCCAGGCTGACTAATCTACGGTGTGTGCCATGCGATCGTCCCGAGCTCCATCATCCGCTACCGGAAGTACCTGAAACCAAAACTGAAAATCGTAAGCACGAAGCTTAGTGAGTTCCCCACCCTACCACATACCATGCATAACCACATACTGCACATACTGGGCCACGCCCCCTATCCTGGGCCTCGCCCCCTACCTCGGGCCTCGCCCGCTACAACGGCCCCGCCGCTCCAGGCCCCGCCTGGCTTTGAGCCCCGCTCGGATACAAATCTGTTTCACTTAGGCCTTGCCTGTCACAGGGCCTTGCCCACTAACATATAATATCACATAAACACATCACATAAGCTAGACACATTCTATCGGATCTTGTCTTAAGGCCTCGCCTATCTTTGGGCCCTGCCCTTGTCCTGCTACTGATGAGTCATGGAACCCCGTCCATACTCCTGCTGATAGTGAGGTACAGGCCCAGCCCACCCTCACTCCTTTCCTAACTTGGGCCTCGCCCCTGCTCTGCTGCTACTGAGATGTGGAACACCATCCACACTCTGCTATTGGTGAGATACGGGACCTCGCCCACACTCACCTCCCTACCAGGCACATACAAGTATCACACAGACAACAAGTATAAACTATCGCATAAACCATTCCTTGGGCACCCGCCCTCTACCATTGGACGTCGTCCCAAATATCATACTAGCATACTGTGCCTTGGGCTAACCCCCGGGTCTTCTACTCACAACTACATGGGCCGGCATTGTGGCCTTAGACCCATTCACACAAAGGGAAACTCACCTGATACTGCTGAACTGCTGCTGCTAATCCCTTTGACCGCTATCTGACCACTGACTCCGAGCTGCTGCTCCACTAGCTCCTCGAGCTACCAATATCAACAAAACACTTAGTCTAACTGACCTTCAAAGGTCAACTAAGTCAACTCTTGCCAAAGTCAAAGTCCTGGTCAAAGTCAACCTCCCAGGTTAACCCTACTCGCAGAGTCACCCTATTGACTCGCCGAGTTCATATGTTCAGAGGCCTTCTATTCGTGACTCGACTCGCCGAGTCTACCGATTACCGAGTCCTGACCTGTCCAACTCACAGAGTCTCCATTCGACTCACTGATTCGAGTCTCAACTCGAAGGGTTTGGGGTTTCGCGACTTGACTCGCCGAGTCCAAGAACAGACTCGCCGAGTACAAGGCAATCTTCATCCAACTCACCGAGTTGTTCTTCCAACTCGCCGAGTTCATGCCCAACTGCATCCGACTCGACGAGATGTTCATCCCACTCGTCGAGTTCCTCCTCATCTTCAAGCAACTCGCTGAGTCCACTCAAAGGACTCGCCGAGTCCACCCGGTCCTTCATACATGCAGAGGACTTTTGAGTCATATAGGGACTCAAATCTGTAGATCTTCCCCTCCCAAGCCTATTCCTCACGTAAAGTTGCAAACTTTATGTGTAGAGAAGGAGATCTAAGCAAAATACACCATAAACTAGGGTTTAAGGCAAGGAGGCTCCATAATCAACTCAAGGGCTGCTACTTTATGCTTCTCAAGACCATAATATGCTTAGATCTGAAGTAGCAACTTCAGATCTGGCTTCTAACTTAAAATAATAACATTATGGATAAAAAGCCCCAACAACCACACATAGATCTAGGTGCAAAAGGGTCCAGGAACTAGTTTATTACCTCCAAATGCTCAGAATGAACTCACAATCCCAGATCTATAGTCCCTTCTTTCTCCTCCAAGTTCCTTCTTCCTTCTCCAAGCTTTAATGCACCTTCCAAGGCAACAAATGGCTCAATTAAAGGATATGACGGCTAGGGTTTGGTATCCAGGGCTAAAGTGGCAGTAAGGAACCCTAGGAAGAAGATTAAGACGTTTATATAGGCTCCAAGTCCCGAATTTAGGGTTTTCCACTCACATACCAGACTCGCCGAGTCCACTTGGCGGACTCGCCGAGTTGGTCACTTACACCTCGACCCGGATCCCGCTCGGACTCGCCGAGTCGAACCCTAAACTTAGGGTTTTCTTTCCTTTCTTGGCCTTCAAAACTTGGGTGTTACAACTCTCCCCCACTTAAACTAAACTTCGTCCTCGAAGTTTGCCATGGCCCACCGCCTATGATCTGCCTCCACTACCCACCAATTATCCCAAAACCAGCTGCCTACCTTCGCTGATCTTCCACCTGGTCATTCTGACTAACATAAACCTTGCGGATCAACCTCGGGTCAAACTTGACCCGGAACAACTCAGAAACACAACTTACTCAACCGACAATCCTTCTGGTACTCACCGAGTACTGCACTGAACCTATAGGGGTTCACCCCTTCTTTCCTTGCGCAAATTCCTTGCCTTCCCAAGGCAAAGCTCCATATCCAACTATTTCCTCTGACACTGTGAAGGTTCTATCCTTCACCAACTCCATCACCCTCGTTATTCCCAGAACGGGTCATCACCGTCAGTAATCACTGAAACTCACGGGCCTCGCCAACGGGTCCCACCCGCCTCCATCCTTCTAGTCCCACTAGTCTAATCACTCTCGCTCGAGCCTCGCCCACAGGTCTCACCCGACTATATCCTGGAGCGGCCTCTCCCAAGGTCTCACCTCTCTAGGGCTATACAGGCAAACTCCCTACCATTCTCATCCACTACCCATTTCTGATCCCTATCAAATCACTAGGAGATAAGGGCCTCGCCCTAACTCTGCTAACGAAGCTATTAAGGAATGCTACGGCTTACCCGTAGTCTTACATCACCATCCATTGTTGACTGCTAGTGAATGCTACAGCTGCCCCGTAGTCTTACAACACTTCCACCACTGACTACTAGTGAATGCTACGGCTGCCCCGTAGTCTTACATCACTTCCACCACTGACTGCTAGTGAATGCTACGGCTGCCCCGTAGTCTTACATCACTTCCACCACTGACTGCTAATACGAAGGCACCAATGTGCCAATAGCTCTCAAGATCCTCATTCCGACTCCCTCGAGTCCTACGGGCGATCCACAACCTGAATTCCCAACCACGTACTAACCATTACCATCACACGTACTAGCTGATGGGGAGTTTCTCAAACTCCCAACCCTGAAATCCTTAATCCATCGAACGCTGAACTACTTCCTTTCCTTCTCGGAGGTTGCACACTCATTCTGGGTCTGCGTGCTCCTACCTTTGCACACTCGGAGGATTCTCCCCCACTTCAATCCTGCTTACCCCTTGTTGCTCAATACTCAAAAGAAATCCCAATCCTTGCTACCATTCCATAATTAAGCTGTTGAGGAACCCCAAGCTTACCATAGCTAGGGATCTAACCAACCCATCTCTAACACTACACAACTCCAATCTAGCGAGACATACCAAGTCCCTCCCAAGCATGCTACAGTTACTGCATCCTATGCAACCTTCTCCAATAAGGCACATACCCTCACTACATTCGGATATCCAAGGTATGCAGATGGCATATAACTCGATCACAATCAACCGCTCAAAAATAAAATACTCATACCGATAATGATGCAGAACCATAACAATATAATCATGTACAAATAAAAGAATTGAAAAGAAAAATCGCATACCTGCAACGTCCGGTGCTGACCGCGCCTCAAAGGTAGTCATCTGAAGAGCTCTGCCTCCTACCGCAGACGCCTCTGCACGGCCTTGACGGCCGTCTGTGATCCTCAAAGTTGCAGGGGCAAGTGCCCCCACCCGCCCTGCTGAAAAAACAAACTGGGGCACTGGGCCTTCTTGTGGCCCCGCTGGTTGCAGTGAAAACATAATAGGTCTGATCCCTATGAGGTGGTAACAATACAATCCCTGCTGAAATGACCAGTCCGACCGCACTTGAAACAACCAGACTCACCACCGCTACCACTCCTGCACGCGCCCCTGTGCGCCCTGCCACACTTCCCGCACCGGCTGCGGTCCTGAAAATCCCTCGACCTCGAATCCGATCCCTTGGGCCTTTTGCCCGAACCTGCAGCTACCTGAACCTCATCCGGCTTCCTCTTCCGGATCTGCTCTAAATCAATTTCCCTCTCTCTAGCCCGAGAAATCATATCTTCCAGCGTCTTACAGCTGGATCTGCTCACGAACTCCTTGATGTCATCCCTCAACATCTCATGGTATCGGGCCTTCTTTATCTCCTCATCCGCGACATACTGTGGTACAAGAAGAGCCCTCTCCTTGAACTTGTCTCAGTGGTCTACGTCAAGTCCTGAAACTCCCATGCCAACTGCTGCACCTCAATAATCGGCGAAAACTCCGCCCTGAACCTGGCCGAGAAATCGCTCCAGGTCATTGCGTCCAACGCGGCGTCATCCCCCAAAGCATGACCAATCTCCTCCCACCAATCCCTCGCTCTGTCCTTCAGAAGACAGGAAGCGAGTCTGACCTTGTCCCCCTCAGGGCACCGGCTCGTATGGAATGCGTTGGCAACATCGGCCAACCATCTGTTGTTAGTGATGGGGTCCATATCCCCATGATAATCTGGTGCCCCGCAAGCCCTGAACTCCCGAAATGTCAAGGTACGCGCTCCCATCAAAGCCATCATCTCAGTACGGAAGGCTCCCAGCCTCTCATCCAAAATCTCCAATATTCCCTCCTTGACTGTGCCAAAGATCACAGGGGTCTGACTCAAAATACTACGCGTAACCTCGGCGGATATCAACTTCCTCATTCACTCCTCGAGCTGCTCGGCCCTGAACCCGAGCCTGATCCCTCTCCGGTGCCTGATCCGCCCGCTGGTCTCTCTCGCAATGTCACCATACTGAAAATATAATACATCCACTATCAGAAAACTCATCACTGTTGCGAGACCAAACACACGCACTACCAGGTTCCTGGTCTTGTCTCGGCCCTTCCTGAATCGAGTACGGATCCTCTGCTTTCAGTAGTACGGGCCCATACTACCTTCCACATCTATCCGTACTTTCCTCAAGAACTACCTTGACTCCACCAGGTCCCTTTTCTACTACTTCTGCTTCCAGCACAACCTCATCCTAGGCTGACCCTAGGGAAACCTCTGACTCAACTCAAACTAGTCCTCAGCTGCTGAAGGCTTCCTCGCGATGCCAATTAGCCATCACCTGGATACCATCACATGTGACGAGGCTCAGATAATCCTTCGAGTAAAAGACTCGTCCCTACAATGGTTAGACTCAAACAAGAGCTGCGCAATAGGGCCAAGTCCAACACTCTGAGATTATTCAACCCTGATCACATGTGACGTGGCGTATCCACTTAATGGCTAACTCCCATCACTCAAAATCCCACAATGCACAAAGCAAGCAGCATTCAGACAAGGGGGAAAATCTAACCACAACATACTCAAGCAATCATATCAAAATAGCAAGAATCTGAACTAGTCATGCAACACAAACTCATAAACTCAGGCATAACCTAAACAGGCTATCCTACTACTGTCTAATCAGCACTATCATGCAGCTCAAACACATATAATAGGCACATACGGCATCATTCCTAGATCCTTAGTCCTAATCTAGCATGCTATTCTATCAACTGATAATCATAACATAAACTTGTATGGGTATTTTGGGGTACTTACTTGAGCTCGGTTGATTGCATGCACCACACCCTTTTTCTCTTTTCAAAGTTCTTTCCTTTCTGAATTTTTTTTTTGCTTTTCTAAAACTGTTTTCTTTCCCAAAACTCTATTTTACAAAACTGTCTTTTCATTTTGAAAACTTCTATACCAATCCCTCAGTTTGAGTTCAGACACGCTCGAGAGCATGTCCGAATCCCTCAAACCAAGGCTCTGATACCAACTTGTAACGACCCAAAAATTCAAGACTAAAAATTTCTTTTAATAAAATATTATTTAAAGTAAAATCATCATTTCAAAACATACACAGAGTATTAGTTTTCAAAACACATGTTCATTATCAGAGTAAAACATTCCCAGGCTGACTAATCTACGGTGTGTGCCATGCGATCATCCCGAGCTCCATCATCCGCTACCGGAAGTACCTGAAACCAAAACTAAAAACCGTAAGCACGAAGCTTAGTGAGTTCCCCACCCTACCACATACCATGCATAACCACATACTGCACATACTGGGCCACGCCCCCTATCCTGGGCCTCGCCCCCTACCTCGGGACTCGCCTGCTACAACGGCCCCGCTGCTCCAGGCCCCGCCTGGCTTCGAGCCCCGCTCGGATACAGATCTGTTTCACTTAGGCCTTGCCTGTCACAGGGCCTCGCCTACTAACATATAATAGCACATAAACACATCACATCACATCACATAAGCTAGACACATTCTAACGGATCTTGTCCTAAGGCCTCGCCTATCTCTGGGCCCCGTCCTTGTCCTGCTACTGATGAGTCATGGAACCCCGTCCATACACCTGCTGATAGTGAGGTACGGGCCTAACCCACCCTCACTCCTTTCATAACTTGGGCCTCGCCCCTGCTCTGCTGCTACTGAGATGTGGAACACCATCCACACTCTGCTATTGGTGAGATACGGGACCTCGCCCACACTCACCTCCCTACCAGGCACATACAAGTATCACACAGACAACAAGTATAAACTATCGCATAAACCATTCCTTGGGCACCCGCCCTCTACCATTGGACGTCGTCCCGAATATCATACTAGCATACTGTGCCTTGGGCTAACCCCCGGGTCTTCTACTCACAACTACATAGGCCGGCATTGTGGCCTTAGACCCATTCACACAAAGGGAAACTCACCTGATACTGCTGAACTGCTGCTGCTAATCCCTTTGACAGCTATCTGACCACTAACTCCGAGCTGCTGCTCCACTAGCTCCTCGAGCTACCAATATCAACAAAACACTTAGTCTAACTGACCTTCAAAGGTCAACTAAGTCAACTCTTGCCAAAGTCAAAGTCCTGGTCAAAGTCAACCTCCCAGGTCAACCCTACTCGCAGAGTCACCCTATTGACTCGCCGAGTTCATACGTTCAGAGTCCTTCTATTCGCAACTCGACTAGCTGAGTCAGTCCATGACTCGCCAAGTCTACCGATTACCGAGTCCTGACCTGTCCAACTCACCGAGTCTCCGTTCGACTCACTGATTCGAGTCTCAACTTGAAGGGTTTGGGGTTTCGCGACCTGACTCGCCGAGTCCAAGAACAGACTCGCCGAGTACAAGGCCATCTTCATCCAACTCGCCGAGTTCATGCCCAACTGCATCCGACTCGACGAGCTGTTCATCCCACTCGTCGAGTTCCTCTTCATCTTCAAGCTACTCGCCGAGTCCACTCAAAGGACTCACCGAGTCCATCAGGTCCTTCATACATGTAGAGGACTTTTGAGTCATGCAGGGACTCAAATCTGTAGATCTACCCCTCTCAAGCCTACTCCTCACGTAAAGTTGCAAACTTTATATGTAGAGAAGGAGATCTAAGCAAAATACACCATAAACTAGGGTTTAAGGCAAGGAAGCTCCATAATCAACTCAAGGGCTGCTACTTTATGCTTCTCAAGACCATAATATGCTTAGATCTGAAGTAGCAACTTCAGATCTGGCTTCTAACTCAAAATAATAACATTATGGCTAAAAAGCCCCAACAACCACACATAGATCTAGGTGCAAAAGGGTCCAGGAACTAGTTTATTACCTCCAAATGCTCAGAATGAATTCACAATCCCATATCTATAGTCCCTTCTTGCTCCTCCAAGTTCCTTCTTCCTTCTCCAAGCTTTAATGCACCTTCCAAGGCAACAAATGGCTCAATCAAAGGATATGATGGCTAGGGTTTGGTATCCAGGGCTAAAGAGGCAGTAAGGAACCCTAGGAAGAAGATTAAGACGTTTATATAGGCTCCAAGTCCCGAATTTAGGGTTTTCCACACACAGACCAGACTCGCCGAGTCTACTTGGCCGACTCGCCAAGTTGGTCACTTACACCTCGACCCGGATCCCGCTCGGACTCGCCGAGTCCCTCCTTGGACTCGCCGAGTCGACCCCTAAACTTAGGGTTTTCTTTCCTTTCTTGGCTTTCAAAACTTGGGTGTTACACTCGATGTCCGCTACAATGAACAACTCAGGATGATCCTCTTGTGTCTCTGCCTCAGGTTCCCAAGTCAATTCAGAACCCTTTCGATGCTACCACTAGACCTTAACCAAAGATATCACCTTGTTGCGTAAGGCCTTCGTCTTGCGATCCAAAATTTCCACTGTCCTCTCCACTTAATTCAAGCGATTATGAACTTGAATATCCTCCAAGGGAACCACCGTCGAACCATCATCCTAACACTTCCAAAGCTAAGAAACATGGAAAGTGGCGTGAATCTGGCTGAGCTCCTCAGGCAAATTCAAATTGTAAGCTACCTAGCCAACCCTGTAAATCACTCGAAATGGTCCAATATATCGGGGCCCCAACTTACCCGTCTTCCTGAAGTGTATTACACCCTTTCACGGTGATACCTTCATTAAAACCATGTCGCCAACCTCGAATTCCATCTCAAATCGATGCTTATCGGCGTATCTCTTCTGCTGACTCTGAGTTGTCTGTAGCCTATGTCTAATCTGATGTATAAGCTCTGTCGTGTGAAGGACTACCTCAGTCATTCCCATGAATCTATGAACAACCTCTCACCAATAAATTGGGGTATGACACTTCCTCCCATAAAGGATCTCATATGGTGGTGCGCCGATACTGGAGTAGTATTTTTTTTTATATGAAAACTCAACTAGAGCATCAGAATGGTCTGCTTGCTGTTACCATCCATTTATGGATGATAAGTAGTGCTGAGATGAAACCTTGTCCCAGTTCCTCATGGAACATCTGCCAAAAACTAGATGTGAACCGAAAATCCCAATCAGATACAATGGAGACTGGAATACCATGCCAAGCAACAATCTCGTGCACATATAACTCGGCTAATTTATCGGCCGAAGAACCCTCTCGAAAGGCTAGAAAGTGGGTGCTCTTGGTCAGATGGTCCACTATTGTTGGATTAGGTGTCTAAGCCCATAACCATATTTGGTATGTACTTGATTTGATTTGTAGCATGGTCCTTTTGGGTTGCCTTCACTCATTCAACTTGACAAGATGACTATTGGAGAGAGAGAGAGAGAGAGAGAGAGAGAGAGAGTATGATTTATTATATGAGTAATAAATTGGTACTCAGAATGATTTTATTAATATATTATAAAATTAATATATTATTTTGAAATCATGTTATAAATTAGTAATTAATCAGAAATTAATTTGATATTAATTTTGGGATTAAAGGAACTGATTAATAATGGAGGGCTGGTTTGCAAATCATTGATAGTTGCAAAATTGGGCTGATGGACTTCTATGGGAGGATTGGATGAAATCAATAGGAGGCCCTATAGAATTCATCCAAGGCTTTTATTGTGGAGGTTCATGGACTGTTTAAGGCCGAAGAAAGGAAATTAGGGTTTCCACCTGAAAACCCTAGGAACTACAGCTATATAAACCGTCTCAACCTAAGGAATTTCGGCCCTATGCTATTCCTAGAGAACCTTGGCCGAATTCCTCATCTCTTGATCATCATTCTTTGTATTGGTGTTTATGACTCCATTAGAGGTGCAACACTTGGGGCACTAAGCTTTCAAGAGTCAAGGTGGTTCTTGTTATTGCTACATAACATGTGAGGTAATCTTCTAACCCTAGTTTTATACATGATTTTGAAATTGCATGCTAGTCTATAGGGTTATTTCTTTGGTTTTTATTTGTATGTTCAATAGAGAAAAACTTAGATCCAAAGCAATTAGGGTTGCATGATCACATAGGAATGTAGATTTGCTCAAAACCCATCAGAGGTATCAGATCATAGGATGTTTTTCAAATGAATTGGTTCAAGAGTGAACTCTCCAAAGCAGAAAAAATTCGAAACTTGCTGTCTGGAGGCTAAACTCGATGAGTTCCTTGCCCAACTCGACGAGTTGACTCGTCAGTTTCCAGATTTTTCGAATTTCTAATCAGATATTGAATAGGATAATTACCATAACTCGTTTTTATTACCTAAAATCGATTTTTCTGATTGGTAAGTTCATATCCTTATCAATATTAAAGGATTTGGTTAAATTTGGATAATATAAGATTATTTTGATTCAAAGATTTAACCTAGTATTTTTGAATAGTTTTAAAATACACCTTTTGGTTTTATAGTTTAAATTTGAAATTAAAAGTTTTGATTTTAGAAATTTAAATGCTTAAAGACTTGTATTTTGAATAGTTTAAAATACAACCTCATGGATTTTATCAATAAGATTAATTAAGTGTTTAATTAAAAAAGAATTAATATTTCCATAATATGGTTTAAATTTAATTGAATTAAAAGTTTAATTTATTAAAGGATTAAACCACTTAGTATTTTAAAAGTTTAAAATACACCCTTTTACTACATAGGATTAAAAGTTTAATTATATCTATGTATTAGAAAAAGGCCAGTCTTACCGTTAGTAGGCCTCATTCACGAAGTTGGTCTATATGTGGTGTTTAAGGAAGTGGCCTGGAAAATGACCGCCAGTGGGTATCCAATCTTACCCACCACACTCTTGACTAGTGAAGGGTTGTTAGCCGAACGGGTATGATAGGACATTAAACTCTCATTAATAAGTATAATGAATATACAAAGTAACTAAACCTTTTATAAATTCCCAATCTTAGTTACTTTAGGAAAAATGTGAATTTGATGCTAATCCATGGAATTGCACATTGCACCTTATTGGTCGTTAGTGGAGCGTGTGTGGTTAACTGGCACACTAATTTGGGACTAATGAAGGATGGAAATGGGTAGCTCATAAATTATCATTGATCAATGGAGTGTATGTAGCTAACCGACACATTCATTAGGTGATAAATGACATCGAGAGTACCAAGCTAATTTGCATGGTTATAATTCCTTGTTTGTGATCCTCAGTATCCCAGTCACAAACTTGAAGGGCATAATTGAGATTAAACATGCCATTGAAAAGTTCAATAATGCTTAAATGATCTAGGAGTTTCATCTAAAACCTAATTCGTTAAAATTCTGTTTTCGTGGTGGAATTGGTAAATTGTCATTTACCTACCTTCAAATAATTTGCTATTAGATTACAACATCCCTCTTCCGAATTGTGAATTATTGTGTTGGTTCCTAGCCTTAATATTTCATTTCGATGTTATATTAAGGATTGTATCAACTAAGCTGAATTTCTCTTTTTGTAGATGTCTAGTTCTGAAAACTATGGTCTTCCTCAATCCTTTGGAATAGATTTTCCTCTTGAAGGTGATCTTCCACATATCAATCAAGGTTAAAGATCAATCCCTTCTTCGTGCATTGGTGGGATTGGAAATCATTCTTCTCTTCCTCCACCTCCTCCAGTGATTCTCCTTGACCCACATTTTCGTCGACTTGAAAATTTCAAGGTCACTCAAGCCTTATTGGCATGCAAGCATCGAGATGGAAGTCCTATGTGTGCACACATTCTGAAGATGATGCTACATATTTAGTTCGTTAAGGACTACTATATGACAGACCACGATATGACGCTTATCGATCTAATGTATTTGCTAATTGTTGCTGAATCAGCAATGATTTGGCGCACTGTTAAAGCAAAATTGATTGGAAGATCCACTTCCCAAATTTCCATGGACATAGGTGATGACAACGGTGATAGTCCAGAAATGATTTCTTCTCCTAATGGAGAGAAATTGGCTAAAGTCAAAAATTTGAGCGTAAGAGAAAGGTCGGATCTGAAATACTTCCACGTGTCACTCCTAAAGAGCCCATCTATTTCTATAGCCAATTGAAAGGGCATTGGAAGCGAAGCTGGCCTAACTACCTTAGAGATCTAAAAGATGATAAAGTCAAATTGTATGGCTCTACTTCAGGTACATTCACTATCTAACTCTATTAAGTTCCTATTTATACATTCTTATTACATGATGTAAAGTTACACTCTGATGTTTAGAGAAAGAAGGAAGCTTAAAAGAAAAGTAAGCTGAGTCTGATCATGAAGAAGTCAATTTCGGTCGCATGGTTCAATGATCATATTTTTGAGCTGCTGCTTAGGAGTTATGATAGATTGCTTAGGAATATCTACAAACACATATGTATTTGCGTTGTAAGGACAAGTTTTTCGCACATTATTAATAAAATTGTTTTAATTACCCTATGGCTCCTTGCAATGACATTTATGGAAAATTGGTGTTTATATATTTCTATATTTAGCAATGTTGAAAATGGATTTGATTCTTGATTATATCGTTTGTGGTAGTGTCATAATTTTCCAAGTGAGGAAGGATTCTCATCACCCAAGTTTCAATTGGACAAAAACTTGGAATCATATGGTTTGAATTGTATGATGTATGAGAATTTTGATCCTTGGGAAATTGGGACCGATTCCTTGAATGTGAGTCGAGTGAAGGGTTAAAGGATCTAGCACACATTGATATGAACTTGTCAGATCCACCACTATGGAAAATAAGTATGTTTGTCATGATTTGCTGATAGTTCAGTAAATATGGTTATGCTTACAAGATTAAGTGTAATTTTGATACATTGAAAAAGTTTTAAGGTATATCAGAACAAATAAGAAGAATCAAATTGGGCAGAAAGATAAAATTTTATCTAATCTGAAAGGAAAGGAGAGTACTTTAGTATTGAGTAGTATGATCATGCTAATGATTATGGAAATGTCACCATTGATCCTCTAAGGACACCTTAGTACATTTACATGACTAAGAAGAGGTTTAGGTTGAAATTTTTATAGAACTTAATCATGAACGTATATGAATGTCATGTTGAAATGTTTCAACATAGTAAATTCTATATATGGAAAAACTAGCGTAGTATCATGTTTTTTTGTGAGACATTATGAATCGTATCCCATATTCTTCGGGTGTAGGATCGATTTCATATGCTATAATATTCGCATGTTCTAATTTTTCCAAATGCCTAGAAACATTAAGAGGAAAAAAAGGACTAGAACTTGATATGAATAAAGTTGTTGAATAACTGTCAAGGACAATCTAAGGTTTACAGAAGATTGGTTGCTTGTGGACAGTTGGAAGTAGAGTAATGGATGGACCATATTATTATAATTTTAATAGATAGGATTCTATTGAGAATGGATTGTCATGGAAATTATAAAAATGTTTCCATAATGGGAGTTAGATATTAAGAATCTATAGGTAAGTTAGTAGCTTTAATGCAAGAAGGATGTTCAAGGAATGTACCTTGAATGTCAGACATCATTTCCCGGGAATTTTATTGTAACAATCTCAAATGGAATTCTTTGTAATTGTAACACCCATAAAAATCAAACCAATTTAAAACTTTTTCAACCATTCAAAACCATTAAGTTATTACAAAGTGTTTTCAAAATAGTTTAGACATCAGAGTTATCCCATAAATCCAGATCATAAAAATGTGAGGAGGTGCACGATCACGTCATCGCCTTCCCACGATCACCTGAATTACCTAAAACAAAATCCAAAACTATAAGCTCGAAGCTTAGTGAGTTCCCCCAAAATACCCGCGTAACAAGTAACACATATACAATAAAAGCATATTATGGGCCCAATCAACCGTCGGGTTGGAATGCCCCAGGCCCTTAACCATCAGGTTGGAATGCCAACATACTATAGGTCCAATTATCGTTGGGATGTTACACCCTCGGCCCACAACCATCGGGTTGGAATGCCCACATACTACGAGTCCAATCATCCTCGGGACGGAATACTGATGGCCTACAACCATCGGGTTGGAATGCCCATGTTAGTTGGCTCTCGCACAAAGCAGTTAATCCTTAACCATCAATCAAACATGTGCACATATTTCAGATAATCACATAATATTTTATAGATAGACAAACCGATCTAATAGATCATAATAGCATAATAACATCCTACCTACCAAGATACTGATCTAATAGATCATTATGACATAATATCATCCTATCTACAAGGATACTGATCTAACAGTTCATAATAGCATTATGACATCCTATCTACTAGGATACTGATCTAACAGTTCATAACAGCATAACGACATCCTATCTACCAGGATACTGATCTAACAGATCATACGATACTTGAGCATATAACAAATCAGGATTACAGTCCAAAAAGGCCGGTCTTGGTGCCTTAGACCCTTGAGTAAAGCAAGGAAAACTCACCTCACAAGTAGCTCGGGATGATAATGCCAACTCTCCAAATACAGCTCCACACTCAATCACCTACATCCACCATTGATCCACTTCCATAAATTTCCATTTCACTAAAATTCCCCCAGAAGTCAAACTGGTCAACCCTTGCTCAAAGTCAAAGTCAATGGTCAAGGTCAACAGTCCATGTTGACCCAACTCGTCGAGTGTAGCCCACTAACTAATGGAATTCTTCCAGAAATCAAGAAATTGTGAAAACCCTAGTTGACTCACCGAGTTTCTAGACAACTTGTCGAGTCCATGTTGTAACAGCCCAAAATCCAGGTAAGCTTTATGGCCCTTCTATTTTTGGAAGTAGGCAAGATTAGTCCCTTGAGTTATAGGTTGAATTGGTGAGTACGCTGGGTGTACTGGGGTGTACGTCGCGTGTACTCACATGCTTAATTTGGACGCGGACTTGACCGAGTATGCTGGGTGTACTCAGGGGTACGCTGGGCGTAGTGAGCCCAGATGCAAACCCTAATTTCTGGCTTGTGCACTAAAAAAGGAACATGTGGCTCTTTGCCCTAGCCACCATATTCTTTGAGTGAGTCCCTTGAGAGCTGAGATCCGTGCCTTAGCCTGTGTGTGTATGTTTTGAGGTTGGAGTTAACTTTTCAAGGTGAAGAAGGGAAGGAGGAGCCATTGTCGGTGCTAGAAGTGGAAGAACAAGTGTAGATCCATGCTCTACAGTGGTTGGAGATCTCTTTTGAGGTAAAAAGCTTTGAGCTTTCCTTGTTCTTCTTAAGTTTTGCTTTTTGGGACCATTTTAGGGTTTTTGGGTCCAAAGTTTGAGACTTTGTGTGCAAATAGTCTCCATGAGCATGAATCCGACCTCTTATAGTGTGTTTGATTTTAAGGGTTCATAAAAATCCAGTCTTGGTCGTGGATCTAGTGCCATGCATGAGTTATAGTCCCATTATGGAAAGAGAAATGGTGTTTTGAGCACAAAGTGACCTCTACAGCCATGCAAAGGCATAAAGGTCTCAACTTTATGGGTTAAGTCGTATAAGAGGAGTCAGATCTGGAGTTTGGACAAAAGTCTTAACAGATTAAGGTCTGAGTGAATGGGATAAGGGAACTGGGTGTTACGCTGGGCGTAATCCCAGTACGCGCGACGTAGAGTGTCGCGTACCCCGATTCTGTGGAAGCTCTGGGTACGCCCATCGTACATGTTGGTACACGCAGCGTAACCCGGAGAGGGTTGACTTTTGTTGACTTTTAGGGTTTGGTCAACTCTAGTGTATTTGAGCCAAGCAAGGGGGTAAAATGGTCTTTTACCCTTCCTAAGAGTGTTTAGAGAGTTTGGTCTAGCCTTGAGAATTATGTTGATGACGAGTGTATATTTCACATGATTAGGCGGAGGCTAGGTCCTATACACCGAGTTCGAGGTTTCCCGAGTTACCGAGTTACGCGAGGTGAGTCTTCTCACTATACGTCACCTTGAGTGGTATTCTAAGTTGACCAGAGGGTCTTATGTGCTATGTATGAGAATATGTGTTATATTAGAGATTACATGCTATGTGTTATTTGAATGCTGTATGATTATATAGACCGGACCGGAGGGTCCAACGATTCAGACCGGGCCAAAGGGCCCAATGAGCTATGACTGGACCGGAGGGTCCGACAAGCTGCGGGACTGGAGGGTCCCGCTGAGACATCTTGACCGGAGGGTCGGGTTTAGCCTCGAGTGGCGTATTTGTGGTATGTGGTATTTTGGGGAACTCACTAAGCATTTATGCTTACAGGTGTTGTGTTTGATGTCTCAGGTACCAGCGAGGACCGTGGGAAGGCAACGGCTTGACTCGTACACACTCACACCGATGGAGTTCACATTAGAGAGATCTTGGGATTTGTTTTGAAAACACTGTTGTTTTGGATTTGAGATTATGATATGATATACATTTTGTGGTTTAAAAATTAAAAATTTAATTGGAAATTTTACGTTGTTACACATGTGGTGTCCAAATTTCGGGAAAACCCTAACTAACTTGTCGAGTCGTCTCACTGACTTGCCAAGTCCATGCAGAAACCAAAAAATGCCAATCTTAATCTGACTCGTCGACTTGACCATGCAACTTGTCGAGTCCCTTCATTCCATTTCTCATTCAGATGTTTTTAAGCTAGACCAAGGCTTCAAATTGCAGATATAGACTCCTAAGGCATGGTTTCCATGTAAAGTTGCAAACATTACATGCATGCAAGGTCTTAAATGCCAAAACCAAGCGAAGGAAGAAATTTTAGGTAAGGAGAAGGCCATAACTTGCTAAAGACTAAAACTTTATGACTACAAGGGGCTAGAGGAGTCCAGATCTGAAGTTACAACTTCAGATAATGCCTAAAACAAAAAATTGTTGGGGTTTGAGCATTCTAACACTCCTATGATGTACATGTAACCTTATAAACCTTGGATCTATGTTTTCTCTATTATACATGCAAATATTAACTATTCCAAGGTTTCATCCTAACTAGCATATTATGAAGCACCTATACTACAAAGTTCTAGTTAGATGTCATACCTTTTGATGTAGCTTGATGTCTTCAAGCTTTAAGAGCTTAGCCCTAATAGTGTGGAAGCCTCAAATGGAATGACAAATTACCACAAACCTTGGAAACTTGAGAGAATAGTAACACATAAGTAGAAATCGGCCACACCTTATATTACACATAAACTAGTGCCATTTTAGGTGCCAAGTACTCCTTTATATAGTGTGGTGGATTAGGGTTACATCCATGTAAACCCTAATACCCATTTCTTCTCATTTCCATGAGATCCATGGGTTAAGCTCCATGGACTATCCATGGACTTACCATGCAAGCCTAGCCCATTCCAAATAAGCATTAGCCCACACTATATAAATACTTGAGCCCATATTTAATTAGTCATACTTATGATTACTAAATTAAATCCAAATTAATTTAAGATCAATACTAATTAAATAATTTGATTTCATATTAATATATTAGAACTTATAATATATTAATAAATCATAACTTATACTATTCTCACAAGATTATCCATATAAATTATTCGGGTGAAGTGCAACCCAAATGGACCATGCTGGGTCGGGTCAAGTACATACCAATTATAGTTATGGACTTAGACATTAATCCAGCAGTCTCCCACTTGGATAAGTCTAAAACTATTATTGAGTATGACTTCAAAACCTAACTAGCGATCGTAGCTCTAAAAGCCGCTGTCTAACTCTGACCTTGTCAACGAACTCTGACCTTTGTCAATGACTTGTCCATTAGATAAGGGATCACATATTCCTCCATTCTAGATATCATATGGACCGAGACATGGATTATAATCATTCTCTTTGTCCATTTGTTGTTTCCCGATATCCGATTTATGACGACTGACTGATTGAACAAATCAATTCAGTC
This sequence comes from Lactuca sativa, assembly GCF_002870075.4. Classification (NCBI taxonomy): domain Eukaryota; kingdom Viridiplantae; phylum Streptophyta; class Magnoliopsida; order Asterales; family Asteraceae; genus Lactuca; species Lactuca sativa. Next base: position 366,262,508 of record NC_056626.2, on the reverse strand, counting down.
CTAGCTTGGCCAAGCACTCACATGTGTCATCATTAAATCATCGAGGGGCTCACAAATATCTCTTTTATCCCAAAGATAAAAGGAATGGATAAACTTCGACTCATATGGCTTGTTCTATTACTTGTTGAATCATACACAAAGTCACGTTTTATAACATCGAGTTACCGAATGCGTTTTCGTGCAATCAATGTACAACCACCTCATAGTAACAACTCATATCTCTAGGTTTGAAGAATATAAGATATGATCATCTCATGATCACTCGTGATAAAATCCATGAAGTGATTCAAATGAGCACGGGTTGAATCCAATACTCAGAACTTATGAGTACTCATGAGTGTTGTAGCACCACTTTGTCCACCAACTTGGACCACTACAAGCCAACCATTGACAGTCTTGATTCGTATCTACTTCCGACATATGACCAAATATGGATGGTTTGAATAACTTAATCATTCAGGAAGAGCGACTTAGTTATTCTGGAAGTCAAAACATGCAAAGTGAAATAGAAGAATAAATGAATCAAATATGGTATCAAACCGTATGAATATAAATAGACCACTTTTATTTATCACCATACTGATTACTCATTATTCGTTGTTTCAGTTTTATCAACTTTATACTTGAATTAAAAACACTAGTTGTCCCATGCTCCAAGCATGTACACTATGTTTTTCTAAACAATGGCTTTACCATACACCAAGTATGCACTCTATGTTTGTCTAAACAATTGCTTTTCCATACACCAAGTATACACTCTATGTTTATATATGATCCTTACTTTGTGAACTAGATCGATTGAACATAATTTCAATGATTCTCTTTTCACACTTCCAAATCCCTGTCGTAAATGTAAGAATTCCTAACATTTATCGAAATCTGTTAGATTCTAAACTTATATGCACTGAACCTCTTGTAATGATTATGCACAAAGTCGCAAAGACTTGTCAGCAGACATTACATAGTATTCCAATGGAGATCAACTCCATGGAACCGAAGTCTTATATTCAAAGTTCATTGCCTTTAAACAATCTTCTTGCATTAAGTTTCCTAATCTTACACAGATTTAATGAATAACTTCCACCTATGGGAACATTTCCATATTCCCCTTATGACAATTACTCCTGAACAAGAGTTTCCTCTTTTCAGAATATGTCAATATGGTCCTTCCAATATTAACAGTATACTTCCAATTGTCCTTGAGCAACCAGTCTTTGGTAAACCATAGATTGTCCTCGACAATTGCTTAATCACTCTAGTCATATCCAATTCTAGACCTTTTCCCTTCTTAATTCCCCAAGGCATTTAGAAAACTTAGAAAGGATAAATATTATAGCACATGTAATCGATCTTGTACCCAAAGCAAATGGGACACGATTCATGATGTCTCACATAAAGACATGATTCTAGACCAGTCTTTTTCTACAATATTTTTATTTTCCATGTTTCCAAAATTTGACTATGAAGAGGGATGCCATAATCATAATCGAATTTTGAGAACCCAATATATAGAGTTTTTCCTTATGTTGAACCAATCCAACATGAAATTCATATATATATATATATATATATATATATATATATATATATATATATATATATATATATATATTCTTGACTAAATATGATTAAAATCTCAATCTAACCTTAAAATCTCACTCTAATCCTTTTAGAATTGACATGAAGTATAATTTCATCTCCCTTAATTATAGCAAAACAACTTTTTCAACCCCTGCAACCTCACTAATTGAAACTTTTTTTTTCTATAATTAACATTGCTAATATGCAATACTTATCATAATTATCATGCTCCCACTAACATGATGATTATCAGCATAACACTTATGCTCCCACTAGCTTTGACATGTATCCAGAAATTACTGGACTTCTAGAAATCAATGCTTTATTCACTTTCTTACCAAACTTCAGATTTCTGATACTAGATTGCTTTGATAAGGCTTTATCAAAATTATATACCTTATATTAGATAGCTCCCAGGTGTGTCTAAACAATTTCAGAACTATGAAGAGGGATGCCGTAATCATAGTCTCAATTGTTTAGACCTTTTCCATTTCTCATAAGTCCATGTTAGTGTGCTGGTTAACCACGCACGCTCCACTAAAGACTTTGAGAACTGCAAATATCATAATTGCTATCTACTTAAAATGTACTTAGTGAAAGAATTTCCTCACCATCATTTTCATGAATCAGAGAGAAACCTTATGACACTTAGATTTTATGGTGTATGTGTTCTTATCCATGTGAATTTGTCAAAACCATAATCACAAGACTAGGTTAGTGACAAATCCTAACTCATATTGATTGAACTTGTGGAGTCTTAACCTCTTTCCACCTGACAGCACAAGGGCCTGCCATTACTTCCAAGTAGCTATACAGACAATTAAGAACATGTAGAACTCAAATGTTATAGCCAACTTAACTGGAATGGTCACATAAATGTCAACATGATAGATTTTAAACCTCTAGTTGTGTGCTAGTAATGAAATACATGTTTTATTCTTGATTAGTTCTTGAAACCATTTCAGGATCTTTTAGACTCCCAATGTCTTCTTGACCAATAAGACTTTCTTGCCAAATATTCAAGAAGTAATGTGGATTCTTAATCAAGACAAACACTTCACACAATTGGCCTTAGTTGGTCTTTGTTTTATCCAAATCATCACAACTTATCAATTTCAAATGTACAAGAGTAGAAAACTTTTATTCTTACATTTGACAAGTGTTTTAAACCTTCTTTAAGACGTGTCACTCAAGTTACAATCTTGGAGTAAGACTCTAAGATTTACTTTTGGAACGAAGTATTACTCATCTTCTTGATTTCAACCACTTCAACAATTCATAATTCCTCTTTTTAGCTATCAGAATGCACTTTAGAGGATAAATTGTGATAACGTCTCTTACTCATTAAGACGATCAGAAAACTGATACTAAAGTAGTCTCCCATATTTTAAGATTTGAGAAACTCTTATCCTTCTGCCTAATTTGATTCTTCTTATTCGTTCTGCCATACATTGGAACTTTTCCAATGTCTCAGACTTATACTTAAGCTTGTAAGTATATAATCATATTTACTAAACTTTAGTAAAGCATGATGAATAGTCTTATTAATCTTTTGTGGTGGACTTTGACTACTACACACGAATGAGTACTCGATGCCTTAGTCCTTTCACTTGACTCACATATAAATGTGAACAAGGAACTAGTCTTGATTTTCCAAAGATGAAAATTATCATTCATCATACTATACAACTTGCGTGATTCCAAGTTTCGGTCCAATTGAAACTTGGGTAATGAGAATCTTTTCTTCTTTGGTAAATTTAGACACTACCACACCTGAGAGAATCAAATTCATATTTCCAAGATTTCTTGAAACATACAAACATCATGTTTTCATAAATGCCATTGTAAGGAGATATAAAATAAAGTAAAACAAACCTTTATTTATTTATCAAAATGCGGAAAAAAACTTTTCATCATGTTTCATACAAACATACAAACATACAAACATCATTTTTGCCACACTATATAAGAAACCCATTAGCTCCTAAAATTGGCACCCTAGTGTTCTTGGAATAGATATACCCGATTTTAGAGTACAAGTATTGTATCTCAAGTCCTCCATTATTGGTGGTGTTGTGTGATTCCATTTGAGGTGAAACACTTGGGGCACTAAGTTCTTAATGGCCAAACCCAAGAAATTCTACAAGATACAAAAAAGACGTAGCTCCATAACTCAATTTTATGTTGATTATGTCATTTCCATGCTAGTTGTAGGCTTAATGCTTTGGAAACAATATTGCATGTATAATTAGAGAAAACATAGATCCAAAGCATTTAGGGTTGTATGTGCACCATAGGATATTGTAGTATACTAAAACCCATCAATGGTATTAGAGCATAGGGTTGGTTTATATTATACTTGATACTTATTTTTTTTAAAGCAAAAAAAATTGTTTTTTAGAATCTGCCTATTCACCACGAGGTGGTAAAATTTAACACGAGGTGGTGACTGTTCAGTGAAAAAAAGCTTCAGTTTTTGGCCTGTTTTGGGTTAGGTTCATTACCACAAAATGTTTTGTTCATAAAATTTGATTTTGTTGATATGGTAATGATTATCCTCATCCAAATAAAAGATAATTGTCAAAGTTTCATGTTTTGTATTAGTTTATACAGTTAGGCTAATTGCATGAAATTTGTTTGACATGAATTGTCTTGTTCTTATGAGTTTAATTTAGATCATAGGAAAATTGTTTGGTTTTCTTGTTAGAATTTTGATCTAAATGAATTTGATGAATTCCATAACTTGTCCTCAAGTTATGGAAAATGAAAAGTTTTCTTTTAAATAGATCATTAAAATCATAGGTTATGAACTTGAAGAGTCTTTTTCCTATAAATGGTTTTATGAACTCCATAACTTGTCCTCAATTTATGGATTTTCAAGAGTCTTTTAATTCAAACCATATTAAACGCATAAGTTATGGATTCCAAAAGTTTTTGAATAGTTCAAAACTTGCCCTCAAGTTTTAGAATTTGTAAATGCAAAGTCTTACTTTCAAACGTTTAGTTCCAAACCCTAGAATTTTAAAAGTGTAAAATGCAACCCTTATACTATTATAATATTATAGGTTTAATATATATATATATATATATATATATATACATATACATATATATATATATATATATATATATATATAAATAGTTATGTACGTAGAAGAGTAAAGTCAGTCTTACTGTTAGTAGGCCTCATTCACGAAGTCGGTCTATAAAAGGGGGGGGGGGGTATAAGGTTACTGCCTATAAAATAGCAGTTTAATGGGTGTCCACTCTCACCCACCGCTTCCTTGACTGGTTGAGGGTGGTTAGCCGAACGGGTTTGACAGGTCATTAATTCTCATTATAAGTATATTGAAATACTAAGTAACTAAACACTTATAAATTACCAATCTTAGTTACTTAGGAAAATGTGAATTTGGTGCTCACCTATGAAATTGCACTTTGCACCTTTTTAAGTTATTAGTGGAGCGTGTGTGGTGAACCGGCACACTAGTCTGGGTCTGACAGTGTGTGGCAAAGGGTAACTTGATGTTAATCATAGATCAATGGAGCGTTTGTGGTTAACCGACACATTGATTAGGTGGTTTGTAACATTGAGTGTTCCAAGCTAATTTGCATGGTTATTCACACCTTGTTTGTGATCATCGGCATCCCAGTCACAAACTTGAAGGGCACAATCGAGAGTTAAAGATGCCGTTGAAAAATTCAATTAATCTCAAAGGATTGAGGAATTTCAAACCATTTAAAACTTAATAATCAAATTTGTTTTTCATGGTGGAAATTGGTAAATCGTCATTTACCTACCTTTAAATATTTTGCAATTTGGATTACGACATCCCTCTTCCGAATTGTAAAATATTGTGTTGGGTCCTGGCCTCAATATTTGATGTTGGGTGTTATATTAAGTACTAAAATCAACTAAACTTGATTTTCTCCCATTATAGATGTCTAGTTCAGAAAAGTATGGTCTTCCCAAATCTTTTGAAAAAAAAACTTTCTTTACAAAGATTATTTTTCACAAGGCGATCAAGGTGAAAGACTAATCCCTTCTTCGTACTATAGTGGAACTTCACTTCCTCCACCGCCTCCAATAATTCTCCCTAACCTACAAGTTCTAGGTCACTCAAAGACCTTTTGGCAGAAAGGAAAGTTTGTATGTGCTCACATCTTGGAGATGAAGTTACATATTGACACGCTGCGAGAGTTGAGTGTTAAAGTCTCAAGGAAGTTAGTTTTTGACTGGGTTCTTCAATCACTTTCTAAGTCATGCAGCGGGTTCCCTTAAGGACTACTATATGGGAGGTCACGACATTACCCTTGTTGATCTAAGATATTTGCTTGTTGCTACTGAATCAGAAATTATTTGGTGCAGTGATAAAGCAAAATTGATTGGAAGATCTACTCCCCAAACTTCCATGGACATTAACAATGGTAACATTGAAAGTCCAGAAAACCTTTCTCTCCCCAATGGAAAGGGATCGGCAATGGTCATGTCATTTGACCAAATGGAAAAGAGAAAGGCTAAGTCTGAGATAGTCCTGTGTACCATTCCCAAAGAGTCCATATGTTTCTATTGCCAATAGAATGGGAATTGGTTGCGAAGCTGCCATATTTACCCAAAAGATCGCTAGGATGTGAAGTCAAAACTTTTGACTCTACTTCAGGTAAAATCCACTGTCTGACTCTATTAAGTTCCTTTTTGGAGATTCTTAATACATGATGTAGCTCCATAACTCAATTTTATGTTGATTATGTCATTTCCATGCTAGTTGTAGGCATAATGCTTTGGAAACAATATTGCATGTATAATTAGAGAAAAGATAGATCCAAAGAATTTAGGGTTGTATGTGCACCATAGGATATTGTAGTGTACTAAAACCCATCAATGGTATTAGAGAATAGGGTTGGTTTCTATTATACTTGATACTTATTTTTTTTAAAGCAAAAAAAATTGTTTTTTTAGAATCTGCCTGTTCACCACGAGGTGGTAAAATTTTACACGAGGTGGTGACTGTTTAGTGAAAAAAAGCTTCAGTTTTTGGCCTGTTTTGGGTTAGGGTCATTACCACAAAATGTTTTGTTCATAAAATTTGATTTTGTTGATATGGTAATGATTATCCTCATCCAAATAAAAGATAATTGTCAAAGTTTCATGTTTTGTATTAGTTTATACAGTTAGGCTAGTTGCATGAAATTTGTTTGACATGAATTGTCTTATTCTTATGAGTTTAATTTAGATCATAGGAAAATTGTTTGGTTTTCTTGTTAGAATTTTGATCTAAATGAATTTGATGAATTCCATAACTTGTCCTCAAGTTATAGAAAATGAAAAGTTTTCTTTTAAATAGATCATTAAAATCATAGGTTATGAACTTGAAGAGTCTTTTTCCTATAAATGGTTTTATGAACTCCATAACTTGTCCTCAATTTATGGATTTTCAAGAGTCCTTTAATTCAAACCATATTAAACTCATAAGTTATGGATTCCAAAAGTTTTTGAATAGTTCAAAACTTGCCCTCAAGTTTTAGAATTTGTAAATGCAAAGTCTTACTTTCAAACATTTAGTTCCAAACCCTAGAATTTTAAAAGTGTAAAATGCAACCCTTATACTATTATAATATTATAGGTTTAATATATGTATATATATATATATATATATATATATATATATATATATATATATAAATATTTATGTACGTATAAGAGTAAAGTCAGTCTTACTGTTAGTAGGCCTCATTCACGAAGTCGGTCTATAAAGGGGGGGGGGGGGGGTATAAGGTTACTGCCTATAAAGTAGCAGTTTAATGGGTGTCCACTCTCACCCACCGCTTCCTTGACTGGTTGATGGTGGTTAGCCGAACGGGTTTGACAGGTCATTAATTCTCATTATAAGTATATTGAAATACTAAGTAACTAAACACTTATAAATTACCAATCTTAGTTACTTAGGAAAATGTGAATTTGGTGCTCACCTATGAAATTGCATTTTGCACCTTTTTAAGTTATTAGTGGAGTGTGTGTGGTGAACCGGCACACTAGTCTAGGTCTGACAGTGTGTGGCAAAGGGTAACTTGATGTTAATCATAGATCAATGGAACGTTTGTGTTAACCGGCACATTGATTAGGTGGTTTGTAACATTGAGTGTTCCAAGCTAATTTGCATGGTTATTCACACCTTGTTTGTGATCCTCAGTATCCCAGTCACAAACTTGAAGGGCACAATCGAGAGTTAAAGATGCCATTGAAAAATTCAATTAATCTCAAAGGATTGAGGAATTTCAAACCATTTAAAACTTAATAATCAAATTTGTTTTTCATGGTGGAAATTGGTAAATCGTCATTTACCTACCTTTAAATATTTTGCAATTTGGATTACGACATCCCTCTTCCGAATTGTAAAATATTGTGTTGGGTCCTGGCCTCAATATTTGATGTTGGGTGTTATATTAAGTACTAAAATCAACTAAACTTGATTTTCTCCCATTATAGATGTCTAGTTCAGAAAAGTATGGTCTTCCCAAATCTTTTGAAAAAAAAACTTTCTTTACAAAGATGATTTTTCACAAGGCGATCAAGGTGAAAGACTAATCCCTTCTCCGTACTATAGTGGAACTTCAGTTCCTCCACCGCCTCCAATAATTCTCCCTAACCTACAAGTTCTAGGTCACTCAAAGACCTATTGGCAGAAAGGAAAGTTTGTATGTGCTCACATCTTGGAGATGAAGTTACATATTGACACGCTGCGAGAGTTGAGTGTTAAAGTCTCAAGGAAGTTAGTTTTTGACTGGGTTCTTCAATCATTTCCTAAGTCATATAGCGGGTTTCCTTAAGGACTTCTATATGGGAGGTCACGACATGACCCTTGTTGATCTAAGATATTTGCTTGTTGCTACTGAATCAGAAATTATTTGGTGCACTGATAAAGCAAAATTGATTGGAAGATCTACTCCCCAAACTTCCATGGACATTAACAATGGTAACATTGAAAGTCCAGAAAACCTTTCTCTTCCCAATGGAAAGGGATTGACCATGGTCATGTCATTTGACCAAATGGAAAAGAGAAAGGCTAAGTCTAAGATAGTCCTATGTACCATTCCCAAAGAGTCCATATGTTTCTATTGCCAATAGAAGGGGCATTGGTTGCGAAGCTGCCATATTTACCCGAAAGATCGCTAGGATGTGAAGTCAACTTTTGACTCTACTTCAGGTAAAATCCACTGTCTGACTCTATTAAGTTCCTTTTTGGAGATTCTTAATACATGATGTAGCTCCATAACTCATTTTTATGTTGATTATGTCATTTCCATGCTAGTTGTAGGATTAATGCTTTGGAAACAATATTGCATGTATAATTAGAGAAAACATAGATCCAAAGCATTTAGGGTTGTATGTGCACCATAGGATATTGTAGTATACTAAAACCCATCAATGGTATTAGAGCATAGGGTTGGTTTCTATTATACTTGATACTTATTTTTTTTAAAGAAAAAAAAAATTGTTTTTAGAATCTGCCTGTTCACCACGAGGTGGTAAAATTTAACAAGAGGTGGTGACTGTTCAGTGAAAAAAAGCTTCAGTTTTTGGCCTGTTTTGGGTTAGGGTCATTACCACAAAATGTTTTGTTCATAAAATTTGATTTTGTTGATATGGTAATGATTATCCTCATCCAAATAAAAGATAATTGTCAAAGTTTCATGTTTTGTATTAGTTTATACAGTTAGGCTAATTACTTGAAATTTGTTTGACATGAATTGTCTTGTTCTTATGAGTTGAATTTAGATCATAGGAAAATTGTTTGGTTTTCTTGTTAGAATTTTGATCTAAATGAATTTGATGAATTCCATAACTTGTCCTCAAGTTATAGTAAATGAAAAGTTTTCTTTTAAATAGATCATTAAAATCATAGGTTATGAACTTGAAGAGTCTTTTTCCTATAAATGGTTTTATGAACTCCATAACTTGTCCTCAATTTATGGATTTTCAAGAGTCTGTTAATTCAAACCATATTAAACTCATAAGTTATGGATTCCAAAAGTTTTTGAATAGTTCAAAACTTGCCCTCAAGTTTTAGAATTTGTAAATGCAAAGCCTTACTTTCAAACATTTAGTTCCAAACCCTAGAATTTTAAAAGTGTAAAATGCAACCCTTATACTATTATAATATTATAGGTTTAATATATATATATATATATATATATATATATATATATATATATATATATATATATATAATATTTATGTACGTATAAGAGTAAAGTCAGTCTTACTGTTAGTAGGCCTCATTCACGAAGTCGGTCTATAAAGGGGGGGGGGGGGGGGGGTATAAGGTTACTGCCTATAAAGTAGCAGTTTAATGGGTGACCACTGTCACCCACCGCTTCCTTGACTGGTTGAGGGTGGTTAGCCGAACGGGTTTGACAGGTCATTAATTCTCATTATAAGTATATTGAAATACTAAGTAACTAAACACTTATAAATTACCAATCTTAGTTACTTAGGAAAATGTGAATTTGGTGCTCACCTATGAAATTACATTTTGCACCTTTTTAAGTTATTAGTGGAGCGTGTGTGGTGAACCGGCACACTAGTCTGGGTCTGATAGTGTGTGGCAAAGGGTAACTTGATGTTAATCATAGATCAATGGAGAGTTTGTGTTAACTGGCACATTGATTAGGTGGTTTGTAACATTGAGTGTTCCAAGCTAATTTGCATGGTTATTCACACCTTGTTTGTGATCCTCAGCATTCCAGTCACAAACTTGAAGGGCACAATCGAGAGTTAAAGATGCCATTGAAAAATTCAATTAATCTCAAAGGATTGAGGAATTTCAAAGCATTTAAAACTTAATAATCAAATTTTTTTTTCATGGTGGAAATTGGTAAATCGTCATTTACCTACCTTTAAATATTTTGCAATTTGGATTTCGACATCCCTCTTCCGAATTGTAAAATATTGTGTTGGGTCCTGGCCTCAATATTTGATGTTGGGTGTTATATTAAGTACTAAAATCAACTAAACTTGATTTTCTCCCATTATAGATGTCTAGTTCAGAAAAGTATGGTCTTCCCAAATCTTTTGAAAAAAAAACTTTCTTTACAAAGATGATTTTTCACAAGGCGATCAAGGTGAAAGACTAATCCCTTCTCCGTACTATAGTGGAACTTCACTTCCTCCACCGCCTCCAATAATTCTCCCTAACCTACAAGTTCTAGGTCACTCAAAGACCTATTGGCAGAAAGGAAAGTTTGTATGTGCTCACATCTTGGAGATGAAGTTACATATTGACACGCTGCGAGAGTTGAGTGTTAAAGTCTCAAGGAAGTTAGTTTTTGACTGGGTTCTTCAATCATTTCCTAAGTCATATAGCGGGTTTCCTTAAGGACTACTATATGGGAGGTCACGACATGACCCTTGTTGATCTAAGATATTTGCTTGTTGCTACTGAATCAGCAATTATTTGGTGCACTGATAAAGCAAAATTGATTGGAAGATCTACTCCCCAAACTTCCATGGACATTAACAATGGTAACATTGAAAGTCCAGAAAACCTTTCTCTTCCCAATGGAAAGGGATCGGCCATGGTCATGTCATTTGACCAAATGGAAAAGAGAAAGGCTAAGTCTAAGATAGTCCTATGTACCATTCCCAAAGAGTCCATATGTTTCTATTGCCAATAGAAGGGGCATTGGTTGCGAAGCTGCCATATTTACCCTAAAGATCGCTAGGATGTGAAGTCAAAACTTTTGACTCTACTTCAGGTAAAATCCACTGTCTGACTCTATTAAGTTCCTTTTTGGAGATTCTTAATACATGATGTAGCTCCATAACTCAATTTTATGTTGATTATGTCATTTCCATGCTAGTTGTAGGCTTAATGCTTTGGAAACAATATTGCATGTATAATTAGAGAAAACATAGATCCAAAGCATTTAGGGTTGTATGTGCACCATAGGATATTGTAGTATACTAAAACCCATCAATGGTATTAGAGCATATGGTTGGTTTCTATTATACTTGATACTTATTTTTTTTAAAGCAAAAAAAATTGTTTTTTAGAATCTGCCTGTTCACCACGAGGTGGTAAAATTTAACACGAGGTGGTGACTGTTCAGTGAAAAAAAGCTTCAGTTTTTGGCCTGTTTTGGGTTAGGGTCATTACCACAAAATGTTTTGTTCATAAAATTTGATTTTGTTGATATGGTAATGATTATCCTCATCCAAATAAAAGATAATTGTCAAAGTTTCATGTTTTGTATTAGTTTATACAGTTAGTCTAATTGCATGAAATTTGTTTGACATGAATTGTCTTGTTCTTATGAGTTTAATTTAGATCATAGGAAAATTGTTTGGTTTTCTTGTTAGAATTTTGATCTAAATGAATTTGATGAATTCCATAACTTGTCCTCAAGTTATAGAAAATGAAAAGTTTTCTTTTAAATAGATCATTAAAATCATAGGTTATGAACTTGAAGAGTCTTTTTCCTATAAATGGTTTTATGAACTCCATAACTTGTCCTCAATTTATGGATTTTCAAGAGTCTTTTAATTCAAACCATATTAAACTCATAAGTTATGGATTCCAAAAGTTTTTGAATAGTTCAAAACTTGCCCTCAAGTTTTAGAATTTGTAAATGCAAAGTCTTACTTTCAAACATTTAGTTCCAAACCCTAGAATTTTAAAAGTGTAAAATGCAACCCTTATACTATTATAATATTATAGGTTTAATATATATATATATATATATATATATATATATATATATATATATATATATAAATATTTATGTACGTATAACAATAAAGTCAGTCTTACTCTTAGTAGGCCTCAATCACGAAGTCGGTCTATAAAGGGGGGGGGGGGTATAAGGTTACTGCCTATAAAGTAGCAGTTTAATGGGTGTCCACTCTCACCCACCGCTTCCTTGACTGGTTGAGGGTGGTTAGCCGAACGGGTTTGACAGGTCATTAATTCTCATTATAAATATATTGAAATACTAAGTAACTAAACACTTATAAATTACCAATCTTAGTTACTTAGGAAAATGTGAATTTGGTGCTCACCTATGAAATTGCACTGTGCACCTTTTTAAGTTATTAGTGGAGTGTGTGTGGTGAACCGGCACACTAGTCTGGGTCTGACAGTGTGTGGCAAAGGGTAACTTGATGTTAATCATAGATCAATGGAGCGTTTGTGTTAACCGGCACATTGATTAGGTGGTTTGTAACATTGAGTGTTCCAAGCTAATTTGCATGGTTATTCACACCTTGTTTGTGATCCTCAGCATCCCAATCACAAACTTGAAGGGCACAATCGAGAGTTAAAGATGCCATTGAAAAATTCAATTAATCTCAAAGGATTGAGGAATTTCAAACCATTTAAAACTTAATAATCAAATTTGTTTTTCATGGTGGAAATTGGTAAATCGTCATTTACCTACCTTTAAATATGTTGCAATTTGGATTACGACATCCCTCTTCCGAATTGTAAAATATTGTGTTGGGTCCTGGCCTCAATATTTGATGTTGGGTGTTATATTAAGTACTAAAATCAACTAAACTTGATTTTCTCCCATTTTAGATGTCTAGTTCAGAAAAGTATGGTCTTCCCAAATCTTTTGAAAAAAAAAACTTTCTTTACAAAGATGATTTTTCACAAGGCGATCAAGGTGAAAGACTAATCCCTTCTTCGTACTATAGTGGAACTTCACTTCCTCCACCGCCTCCAATAATTCTCCCTAACCTACAAGTTCTAGGTCACTCAAAGACCTATTGGCAGAAAGGAAAGTTTGTATGTGCTCACATCTTGGAGATGAAGTTACATATTGACACGCAGCGAGAGTTGAGTGTTAAAGTCTCAAGGAAGTCAGTTTCTGACTGGGTTCTTCAATCACTTCCTAAGTCATATAGCGCGTTCCCTTAAGGACTACTATATGGGAGGTCACGACATGACCCTTGTTGATCTAAGATATTTGCTTGTTGCTACTGAATCAGAAATTATTTGGTGCACTGATAAAGCAAAATTGATTGGAAGATCTACTCCCCAAACTTCCATGGACATTAACAATGGTAACATTGAAAGTCCAGAAAACCTTTCTCTTCCCAATGGAAAGGGATCGGTCATGGTCATGTCATTTGACCAAATGGAAAAGAGAAAGGCTAAGTCTAAGATAGTCCTGTGTACCATTCCCAAAGAGTCCATATGTTTCTATTTCCAATAGAAGGGGCATTGGTTGCGAAGCTGCCATATTTACCCGAAAGATCGCTAGGATGTGAAGTCAAAACTTTTGACTCTACTTCAGGTAAAATCCACTGTCTTACTCTATTAAGTTCCTTTTTGGAGATTCTTAATACATGATGTAGCTCCATAACTCAATTTTATGTTGATTATGTCATTTCCATGCTAGTTGTAGGCTTAATGCTTTGGAAACAATATTGCATGTATAATTAGAGAAAACATAGATCCAAAGCATTTAGGGTTGTATGTGCACCATAGGATATTGTAGTATACTAAAACCCATCAATGGTATTAGAGCATAGGGTTGGTTTCTATTATACTTGATACTTATTTTTTTTAAAGCAAAAAAAATTGTTTTTTAGAATCTGCCTGTTCACCACGAGGTGGTAAAATTTAACACGAGGTGGTGACTGTTCAGTGAAAAAAAGCTTCAGTTTTTGGCCTGTTTTGGGTTAGGGTCATTACCACAAAATGTTTTGTTCATAAAATTGGATTTTGTTGATATGGTAATGATTATCCTCATCCAAATAAAAGATAATTGTCAAAGTTTCATGTTTTGTATTAGTTTATACAGTTAGTCTAATTGCATGAAATTTGTTTGACATGAATTGTCTTATTCTTATGAGTTTAATTTAGATCATAGGAAAATTGTTTGGTTTTCTTGTTAGAATTTTGATCTAAATGAATTTGATGAATTCCATAACTTGTCCTCAAGTTAAAGAAAATGAAAAGTTTTCTTTTAAATAGATCATTAAAATCATAGGTTATGAACTTGAAGAGTCTTTTTCCTATAAATGGTTTTATGAACTCCATAACTTGTCCTCAATTTATGGATTTTCAAGAGTCTTTTAATTCAAACGATATGAAACTCATAAGTTATGGATTCCAAAAGTTTTTGAATAGTTCAAAACTTGCCCTCAAGTTTTAGAATTTGTAAATGCAAAGTCTTACTTTCAAACATTTAGTTCCAAACCCTAGAATTTTAAAAGTGTAAAATGCAACCCTTATACTATTATAATATTATTGGTTTAATATATATATATATATATATATATATATATATATATATATATATATATATAAATATTTATGTACGTATAAGAGTAAAGTCAGTCTTACTGTTAGTAGGCCCCATTCACGAAGTCGGTCTATAAAGGGGGGGTATAAGGTTACTGCCTATAAAGTAGGAGTTTAATGGGTGTCCACTCTCACCCACCGCTTCCTTGACTGGTTGAGGGTGGTTAGCCGAACGGGTTTGACAGGTCATTAATTCTCATTATAAGTATATTGAAATACTAAGTAACTAAACACTTATAAATTACCAATCTTAGTTACTTAGGAAAATGTGAATTTGGTGGTCACCTATGAAATTACACTTTGCACCTTTTTAAGTTATTAGTGGAGCGTGTGTGGTGAACCGGCACACTAGTCTGGGTCTGACAGTGTGTGTCAAAGTGTAACTTGATGTTAATCATAGATCAATGGAGCGTTTGTGTTAACTGGCACATTGATTAGGTGGTTAGTAACATTGAATGTTCCAAGCTAATTTGCATGGTTATTCACACCTTGTTTGTGATCCTCAGCATTCCAGTCACAAACTTGAAGGGCACAATCGAGAGTTAAAGATGCCATTGAAAAATTTAATTAATCTCAAAGGATTGAGGAATTTCAAAGCATTTAAAACTTAATAATCAAATTTGTTTTTCATGGTGGAAATTGGTAAATCGTCATTTACCTACCTTTAAATATTTTGCAATTTGGATTACGACATCCCTCTTCCGAATTGTAAAATATTGTGTTGGGTCCTGGCCTCAATATTTGATGTTGGGTGTTATATTAAGTACTAAAATCAACTAAACTTGATTTTCTCCCATTATAGATGTCTAGTTCAGAAAAGTATGGTCTTCCCAAATCTTTTGAAAAAAAAACTTTCTTTACAAAGATGATTTTTCACAAGGCGATCAAGGTGAAAGACTAATCCCTTCTCCGTACTATAGTGGAACTTCACTTCCTCCACCGCCTCCAATAATTCTCCCTAACCTACAAGTTCTAGGTCACTCAAAGACCTATCGGCAGAAAGGAAAGTTTGTATGTGCTCACATCTTGGAGATGAAGTTACATATTGACACGCTGCGAGAGTTGAGTGTTAAAGTCTCAAGGAAGTTAGGTTTTGACTGGGTTCTTCAATCATTTCCTAAGTCATATAGCGGGTTTCCTTAAGGACTACTATATGGGAGGTCACGACATGACCCTTGTTGATCTAAGATATTTGCTTGTTGCTACTGAATCAACAATTATTTGGTGCACTGATAAAGCAAAATTGATTGGAAGTTCTACTCCCCAAACTTCCATGGACATTAACAATGGTAACATTGAAAGTCCAGAAAACCTTTCTCTTCCCAATGGAAAGGGATCGGCCATGGTCATGTCATTTGACCAAATGGAAAAGAGAAAGGCTAAGTCTAAGATAGTCCTATGTACCATTCCCAAAGAGTCCATATGTTTCTATTGCCAATAGAAGGGGCATTGGTTGCGAAGCTGCCATATTTACACGAAAGATCGCTAGGATGTGAAGTCAAAACTTTTGACTCTACTTCAGGTAAAATCCACTGTCTGACTCTATTAAGTTCCTTTTTGGAGATTCTTAATACATGATGTACCTCCATAACTCAATTTTATGTTGATTATGTCATTTCCATGCTAGTTGTAGGCTTAATGCTTTGGAAACAATATTGCATGTATAATTAGAGAAAACATAGATCCAAAGCATTTAGGGTTGTATGTGCACCATAGGATATTGTAGTATACTAAAACCCATCAATGGTATTAGAGCATAGGGTTGGTTTATATTATACTTGATACTTATTTTTTTTAAAGCAAAAAAAATTGTTTTTTAGAATCTGCCTATTCACCACGAGGTGGTAAAATTTAACACGAGGTGGTGACTGTTCAGTGAAAAAAAGCTTCAGTTTTTGGCCTGTTTTGGGTTAGGTTCATTACCACAAAATGTTTTGTTCATAAAATTTGATTTTGTTGATATGGTAATGATTATCCTCATCCAAATAAAAGATAATTGTCAAAGTTTCATGTTTTGTATTAGTTTATACAGTTAGGCTAATTGCATGAAATTTGTTTGACATGAATTGTCTTGTTCTTATGAGTTTAATTTAGATCATAGGAAAATTGTTTGGTTTTCTTGTTAGAATTTTGATCTAAATGAATTTGATGAATTCCATAACTTGTCCTCAAGTTATTGAAAATGAAAAGTTTTCTTTTAAATAGATCATTAAAATCATAGGTTATGAACTTGAAGAGTCTTTTTCCTATAAATGGTTTTATGAACTCCATAACTTGTCCTCAATATATGGATTTTCAAGAGTCTTTTAATTCAAACGATATTAAACTCATAAGTTATGGATTCCAAAAGTTTTTGAATAGTTCAAAACTTGCCCTCAAGTTTTAGAATTTGTAAATGCAAAGTCTTACTTTCAAACATTTAGTTCCAAACCCTAGAATTTTAAAAGTGTAAAATGCAACCCTTATACTATTATAATATTATAGGTTTAATATATATATATATATATATATATATATATATATATATATATATATATATATATATATAAATAGTTATGTACGTATAAGAGTAAAGTCAGTCTTACTGTTAGATAGCCTCATTCACGAAGTCGGTCTATAAAGGGGGGGGGGGGGTATAAGGTTACTACCTATAAAGTAGCAGTTTAATGGGTGTCCACTCTCACCCACCGCTTCCTTGACTGGTTGAGGGTGGTTAGCCGAACGGGTTTGAAAGGTCATTAATTCTCATTATAAGTATATTGAAATACTAAGTAACTAAACACTTATAAATTACCAATCTTAGTTACTTAGGAAAATGTGAATTTGGTGCTCACCTATGAAATTGTGCTTTGCACCTTTTTAAGTTATTAGTGGAGCGTGTGTGGTGAACCAGCACACTAGTCTGGGTCTGACAGTGTGTGGCAAAGGGTAACATGATGTTAATCATAGATCAATGGAGCGTTTGTGGTTAACCGGCATATTGATTAGGTGGTTTGTAACATTGAGTGTTCCAAGCTAATTTGCATGGTTATTCACACCTTGTTTGTGATCCTCGGCATCCCAGTCACAAACTTGAAGTGCACAATCGAGAGTTAAAGATGCCATTGAAAAATTCAATTAATCTCAAAGGATTGAGGAATTTCTAACCATTTAAAACTTAATAATCAAATTTGTTTTTCATGGTGGAAGTTGGTAAATCGTCATTTACCTACCTTTAAATATTTTGCAATTTGGATTACGACATCCCTCTTCCGAATTGTAAAATATTGTGTTGGGTCCTGGCCTCAATATTTGATGTTGGGTGTTATATTAAGTACTAAAATCAACTAAACTTGATTTTCTCCCATTATAGATGTCTAGTTCAGAAAAGTATGGTCTTCTCAAATCTTTTGAAAAAAAAACTTTCTTTACAAAGATGATTTTTCACAAGGCGATCAAGGTGAAAGACTAATCCCTTCTCCGTACTATAGTGGAACTTCACTTCCTCCACCGCCTCCAATAATTCTCCCTAACCTACAAGTTCTAGGTCACTCAAAGACCTATTGGCAGAAAGGAAAGTTTGTATGTGCTCACATCTTGGAGATGAAGTTACATATTGACACGCTGCGAGAGCTGAGTGTTAAAATCTCAAGGAAGTTAATTTTTTGACTGGGTTCTTCAATCACTTCCTAAGTCATATAGCGGGTTCCCTTAAGGACTACTATATGGGAGGTCACGACATGACCCTTGTTGATCTAAGATATTTGCTTGTTGCTACTGAATCAGAAACTATTTGGTGCACTGATAAAGCAAAATTGATTGGAAGATCTACTCCCCAAACTTCCATGGACATTAACAATGGTAACATTGAAAGTCCAGAAAACCTTTCTCTTCCCAATGGAAAGGGATCGGCCATGGTCATGTCATTTGACCAAATGGAAAAGAGAAAGGCTAAGTCTAAGATAGTCCTAGGTACCATTCCCAAAGAGTCCATATGTTTTTATAGCCATTAGAAGGGGCATTGGTTGCGAAGCTGCCATATTTACTCGAAAGATCGCTAGGATGTTAAGTCAAAACTTTTGACTCTACTTCAGGTAAAATTCACTGTCTGACTCTATTAAGTTCCTTTTTGGAGATTCTTAATACATGATGTAGCTCCATAACTCAATTTTATGTTGATTATGTCATTTCCATGCTAGTTGTAGGCTTAATGCTTTGGAAACAATATTGCATGTATAATTAGAGAAAACATAGATCCAAAGCATTTAGGGTTGTATGTGCACCATAGGATATTGTAGTATACTAAAACCCATCAATGGTATTAGAGAATAGGGTTGGTTTCTATTATACTTGATACTTATTTTTTTTAAAGCAAAAAAAATTGTTTTTTTAGAATCTGCCTGTTCACCACGAGGTGGAAAAATTTAACACGAGGTGGTGACTGTTCAGTGAAAAAAAGTTTCAGTTTTTGGCCTGTTTTGGGTTAGGGTCATTACCACAAAATGTTTTGTTCATAAAATTTGATTTTGTTGATATGGTAATGATTATCCTCATCCAAATAAAAGATAATTGTCAAAGCTTCATGTTTTGTATTAGTTTATACAGTTAGGCTAATTGCATGAAATTTGGTTGACATGAATTGTCTTGTTCTGATGAGTTTAATTTAGATCATAGGAAAATTGTTTGGTTTTCTTGTTAGAATTTTGATCTAAATGAATTTGATGAATTCCATAACTTGTCCTCAAGTTATGGAAAATGAAAAGTTTTCTTTTAAATGGATCATTAAAATCATAGGTTATGAACTTGAAGAGTCTTTTTCCTATAAATGGTTTTATGAACTCCATAACTTGTCCTCAATTTATGGATTTTCAAGAGTCTTTTAATTCAAACCATATTAAACTCATAAGTTATGGATTCGAAAAGTTTTTGAATAGTTCAAAACTTGTCCTCAAGTTTTAGAATTTGTAAATGCAAAGTCTTACTTTCAAACATTTAGTTCCAAACCCTAGAATTTTAAAAGTGTAAAATGCAACCCTTATACTATTATAATATTATATGTTTAATATATATATACATATATATATATATATATATATATATATATATATATATATAAATATTTATGTACGTATAACAGTAAAGTCAGTCTTACTGTTAGTAGGCCTCATTCACAAAGTCGGTCTATAAAGGGAGGGGGGGTATAAGGTTACTGCCTATAAAGTAGCAGTTTAATGGGTGTCCACTCTCACCCACCGCTTGCTTGACTGGTTGAGGGTGGTTAGCCGAACGGGTTTGACAGGTCATTAATTCTCATTATAAGTATATTGAAATACTAAGTAACTAAACACTTATAAATTACCAATCTTAGTTACTTAGGAAAATGTGAATTTGGTGCTCATCTATGAAATTGCACTTTGCACCTTTCTAAGTTATTAGTGGAGCGTGTGTGGTGAACCGGCACACTAGTCTGGGTCTGACAGTGTGTGGCAAAGGGTAACTTGATGTTAATCATAGATCAATGGAGCGTTTGTGGTTAACCGGCACATTGATTAGGTGGTTTGTAACATTGAGTGTTCCAAGCTAATTTGCATAGTTATTCACACCTTGTTTGTGATCCTCGGCATCCCAGTCACAAACTTGAAGGGCACAATCGAGAGTTAAAGATGCCATTGAAAAATTCAATTAATCTCAAAGGATTCAGGAATTTCAAACCATTTAAAACTTAATAATCAAATTTGTTTTTCATGGTGGAAATTGGTAAATCGTTATTTACCTACCTTTAAATATTTTGCAATTTGGATTACGACATCCCTCTTCCGAATTGTAAAATATTGTGTTGGGTCCTGGCCTCAATATTTGATGTTGGGTGTTATATTAAGTACTAAAATCAACTAAACTTGATTTTCTCCCGTTATAGATGTCTAGTTCAGAAAAGTATGGTCTTCCCAAATCTTTTGAAAAAAAAACTTTCTTTACAAAGATGATTTTTCACAAGGCGATCAAGGTGAAAGACTAATCCCTTCTTCGTACTATAGTGGAACTTCACTTCCTCCACCGCCTCCAATAATTCTCCCTAACCTACAAGTTCTAGCTCACTCAAAGACCTATTGGCAGAAAGGAAAGTTTGTATGTGCTCACATCTTGGAGATGAAGTTACATATTGACACGCTGCGAGAGTTGAGTTTTAAAGTCTCAAGGAGGTTAGTTTTTGACTGGGTTCTTCAATCACTTCCTAAGTCATATAGCGGGTTCCCTTAAGGACTACTATATGGGAGGTCACGACATGACCCTTGTTGATCTGAGATATTTGCTTGTTGCTACTGAATCAGAAATTATTTGGTGCACTGATAAAGCAAAATTGATTGGAAGATATACTCCCCAAACTTCCATGGACATTAACAATGGTAACATTGAAAGTCCAGAAAACCTTTCTCTTCCCAATGGAAAGGGATCGGCCATGGTCATGTCATTCGACCAAATGGAAAAGAGAAAGGCTAAGTCTGAGATAGTCGTGTGTACCATTCCCAAAGAGTCCATATGTTTCTATTCCCAATAGAAGGGGCATTGGTTGCGAAGCTGCCATATTTACCCGAAAGATCGCTAGGATGTGAAGTCAAAACTTTTGACTCTACTTCAGGTAAAATCCACTGTCTTACTCTATTAAGTTCCTTTTTGGAGATTCTTAATGCATGATGTAGCTCCATAACTCAATTTTATGTTGATTATGTCATTTCCATGCTAGTTGTAGGCTTAATGCTTTGGAAACAATATTGCATGTATAATTAGAGAAAACATAGATCCAAAGCATTTAGGGTTGTATGTGCACCATAGGATATTGTAGTATACTAAAACCCATCAATGGTCTTAGAGCATAGGGTTGGTTTCTATTATACTTGATACTTATTTTTTTAAAGCAAAAAAAATTGTTTTTTTAAAATCTGCCTGTTCACCATGAGGTGGAAAAATTTAACACGAGGTGGTGAATGTTCAGTGAAAAAAAGCTTCAGTTTTTGGCCTGTTTTGGGTTAGGTTCATTAACACAAAATGTTTTGTTCATAAAATTTGATTTTGTTGATATGGTAATGATTATCCTCATCCAAATAAAAGATAATTGTCAAAGTTTCATGTTTTGTATTAGTTTATACAGTTAGGCTAATTGCATGAAATTTGTTTGACATGAATTGTCTTGTTCTTATGAGTTTAATTTAGATCATTGGAAAATTGTTTGGTTTTCTTGTTAGAATTTTGATCTAAATGAATTTGATGAATTCCATAACTTGTCCTCAAGTTATGGAAAATGAAAAGTTTTCTTTTAAATAGATCATTAAAATCATAGGTTATGAACTTGAAAAGTCTTTTTCCTATAAATGGTTTTATGAACTCCATAACTTCTCCTCAATTTATGGATTTTCAAGATTCTTTTAATTCAAACGATATTAAACTCATAAGTTATGGATTCCAAAAGTTTTTGAATAGTTCAAAACTTGCCCTCAAGATTTAGAATTTGTAAATGCAAAGTCTTACTTTAAAACATTTAGTTCCAAACCCTAGAATTTTAAAAGTATAAAAGGCAACCCTTATACTATTATAATAATATAGGTTTAATATATATATATATATATATATATATATATATATATATATATATATAAATATTTATGTACGTATAACAGTAAAGTCAGTCTTACTGTTAGTAGGCCTCATTCACAAAGTCGGTCTATAAAGGGAGGGGGGGTATAAGGTTACTGCCTATAAAGTAGCAGTTTAATGGGTGTCCACTCTCACCCACCGCTTGCTTGACTGGTTGAGGGTGGTTAGCCGAACGGGTTTGACAGGTCATTAATTCTCATTATAAGTATATTGAAATACTAAGTAACTAAACACTTATAAATTACCAATCTTAGTTACTTAGGAAAATGTGAATTTGGTGCTCACCTATGAAATTGCACTTTGCACCTTTTTAAGTTATTAGTGGAGCGTGTGTGGTGAACCAGCACACTAGTCTGGGTCTGACAGTGTGTGGCAAAGGGTAACATGATGTTAATCATAGATCAATGGAGCGTTTGTGGTTAACCGGCATATTGATTAGGTGGTTTGTAACATTGAGTGTTCCAAGCTAATTTGCAAGGTTATTCACACCTTGTTTGGGATCCTCGGCATCCCAGTCACAAACTTGAGGCGCACAATCGAGAGTTAAAGATGGCATTGAAAAATTCAATTAATCTCAAAGAATTGAGGAATTTCAAACCATTTAAAACTTAATAATCCAATTTGTTTTTCATGGTGGAAATTGGTAAATCGTCATTTACCTACCTTTAAATATTTTGCAATTTGGATTACGACATCCCTCTTCCGAATTGTAAAATATTGTGTTGGGTCCTGGCCTCAATATTTGATGTTGGGTGTTATATTAAGTACTAAAATCAACTAAACTTGATTTTCTCCCATTATAGATGTCTAGTTCAGAAAAGTATGGCCTTCCCAAATCTTTTGAAAAAAAAACTTTCGTTACAAAGATGATTTTTCACAAGGCGATCAAGGTGGAAGACTAATCCCTTCTTCGTACTATAGTGGAACTTCACTTCCTCCACCGCCTCCAATAATTCTCCCTAACCTACAAGTTCTAGGTCACTCAAAGACCTATTGGCAGAAAGGAAGGTTTGTATGTGCTCACATCATGGAGATGAAGTTACATATTGACACGCTGCGAGAGTTGAGTGTTAAAGTCTCAAGAAAGTTAGTTTTTGACTGGGTTCTTCAATCACTTCCTAAGTCATATAGCGCGTTCCCTTAAGGACTACTATATGGGAGGTCACGACATGACCCTTGTTGATCTGAGATATTTGCTTGTTGCTACTGAATCATAAATTATTTGGTGCACTGATAAAGCAAAATTGATTGGAATATCTACTCCCCAAACTTCCATGGACATTAACAATGGTAACATTGAAAGTCCAGAAAACCTTTCTCTTCCCAATGGAAAGGGATCGGCCATGGTCATGTAATTTGACCAAATGGAAAAGAGAAAGGCTAAGTCGAAGATAGTCCTGTGTACCATTCCCAAAGAGTCCATATGTTTCTATTGCCAATAGAAGGGGCATTGGTTGCGAAACTGCCATATTTACCCGAAAGATCGCTAGGATGTGAAGTCAAAACTTTTGACTCTACTTCAGGTAAAATCCACTGTCTGACTCTATTAAGTTCCTTCTTGGAGATTCTTAATACATGATGTAGCTGCATAACTCAATTTTATGTTGATTATGTCATTTCCATGCTAGTTGTAGGCTTAATGCTTTGGAAACAATATTGCATGTATAATTAGAGAAAACATAGATCCAAAGCATTTAGGGTTGTATGTGCACCATAGGATATTGTAGTATACTAAAACCCATCAATGGTATTAGAGCATAGGGTTGGTTTCTATTATACTTGATACTTATTTTTTTTAAAGCAAAAAAAATTGTTTTTTAGAATCTGCCTGTTCACCACGAGGTGGTAAAATTTAACATCAGGTGGTGACTGTTCAATGAAAAAAAGCTTCAGTTTTTGGCCTGTTTTGGGTTAGGGTCATTACCAAAAAATGTTTTTTTCATAAAATTTGATTTTGTTGATATGGTAATGATTATCCTCATCCAAATAAAAGATAATTGTCAAAGTTGCATGTTTTGTATTAGTTTATACAGTTAGGCTAATTGCATGAAATTTGTTTGACATGAATTGTCTTGTTCTTATGAGTTTAATTTAGATCATAGGAAAATTGTTCGGTTTTCTTGTTAGAATTTTGATCTAAATGAATTTGATGAATTCCATAACTTGTCCTCAAGTTATGGAAAATGAAAAGTTTTCTTTTAAATAGATCATTAAAATCATAGGTTATGAACTTGAAGAGTCTTTTTCCTATAAATGGTTTTATGAACTCCATAACTTGTCCTCAATTTATGGATTTTCAAGAGTCTTTTAATTCAAACCATATTAAACTCATAAGTTATGGATTCTAAAAGTTTTTGAACAGTTGAAAACTTGCCCTCAAGTTTTAGAATTTGTAAATGCAAAGTCTTACTTTCAAACATTTAGTTCCAAACCCTAGAATTTTAAAAGTGTAAAATGCAACCCTTATACTATTATAATATTATATGTTTAATATATATATATATATATATATATATATATACATATACATATACATATATATATATATATATATATATATATATATATATATATATATATATATAAATATTTATGTACGCATAACAATAAAGTCAGTCTTACTCTTAGTAGGCCTCAATCACGAAGTCGGTCTATAAAGGGGGGGGGGGGGTATAAGGTTACTGCCTATAAAGTTGCAGTTTAATGGGTGTCCACTCTGACCCACCGCTTCCTTGACTGGTTGAGGGTGGTTAGCCAAACGGGTTTGACAGGTCATTAATTCTCATTATAAGTATATTGAAATACTAAGTAACTAAACACTTATAAATTACCAATCTTAGTTACTTAGGAAAATGTGAATTTGGTGCTCACCTATGAAATTGCACTTTGCACCTTTTTAAGTTATTAGTGGAGCGTGTGTGGTGAACCGGCACACTAGTCTGGGTCTGACAGTGTGTGGCAAAGGGTAACTTGATGTTAATCATAGATCAATAGAGCGTTTGTGGTTAACCGACACATTGATTAGGTGGTTTGTAACATTGAGTGTTCTAAGCTAATTTGCATGGTTATTCACACCTTGTTTGTGATCCTCGGCATCCTAGTCCCAAACTTGAAGGGCACAATCGAGAGTTAAAGATGCCATTGAAAAATTCAATTAATCTCAAAGGATTCAGAAATTTCAAACCATTTAAAACTTAATAATCAAATTTCTTTTTCATGGTGGGAATTGGTAAATCGTTATTTACCTACCTTTAAATATTTTGCAATTTGGATTACGACATCCCTCTTCCGAATTGTAAAATATTGTGTTGGGTCCTGGCCTCAATATTTGATGTTGGGTGTTATATTAACTACTAAAATCAACTAAACTTGATTTTCTCCCATTATAGATGTCTAGTTCAGAAAAGTATGGTCTTCCCAACTCTTTTGAAAAAAAACTTTCTTTACAAAGATGATTTTTCACAAGGCGATCAAGGTGAAAGACTAATCCCTTCTTCGTAATATAGTGGAACTTCACTTCCTCCACCGCCTCCAATAATTCTCCTAACCTACAAGTTCTAGGTCACTCAAAGACCTATTGGCAGAAAGGAAAGTTTGTACGTGCTCACATCTTGGAGATGAAGTTACATATTGACACGCTGCGAGAGTTGAGTGTTAAAGTCTCAAGGAAGTTAGTTTTTGACTGGGTTCTTCAATCACTTCCTAAGTCATATAGCGGGTTCCCTTAAGGACTACTATATGGGAGGTCACAACATGACCCTTGTTGATATAAGATATTTGCTTGTTGCTACTGAATCAAAAATTATTTGGTGCACTGATAAAGCAAAATTGATCGGAAGATCTACTCCCCAAACTTCCATGGACATTAACAATGTTAACATTGAAAGTCCAGAAAACCTTTCTCTTCCCAATGGAAAGGGATCGGCCATGGTCATGTCATTTGACCAAATGGAAAAGAGAAAGGCTGTGTCTGAGATAGTCCTGTGTACCATTCCCAAAGAGTCCATATGTTTCTATTGCCAATAGAAGGGGCATTGCTTGCGAAGCTGCCATATTTACCCGAAAGATCGCTAGGATGTGAAGTCAAAACTTTTGACTCTACTTCAGGTAAATTCCACTGTCTGACTCTATTAAGTTCCTTTTTGGAGATTCTTAATACATGATGTAGCTCCATAACTCAATTTTATGTTGATTATGTCATTTCCATGCTAGTTGTAGGCTTAATGCTTTGGAAACAATATTGCATTTATAATTAGAGAAAACATAGATCCAAAGCATTTAGGGTTGAATGTGCACCATAGGATATTGTAGTATACTAAAACCCATCAATGGTATTAGAGCATAGGGTTGGTTTCTATTATACTTGATACTTATTTTTTTTAAAGCAAAAAAAATTGTTTTTTTAGAATCTGCCTGTTCACCACGAGGTGGTAAAATTTAACACGAGGTGGTGACTGTTTTGTGAAAAAAAACTTCAGTTTTTGGCCTGTTTTGGGTTAGGGTCATTACCACAAAATGTTTTGTTCATAAAATTTGATTTTTTTGATATGGTAATGATTATCCTCATCCAAATAAAAGATAATTGTCAAAGTTTCATGTTTTGTATTAGTTTATACAGTTAGGCTAATTGCATGAAATTTGTTTGACATGAATTGTCTTGTTCTTATGAGTTTAATTTAGATCATAGGAAAATTATTTGGTTTTCTTGTTAGAATTTTGATCTAAATGAATTTGATGAATTCCATAACTTGTCCTCAAGTTATGGAAAATGAAAAGTTTTCTTTGAAATAGATCATTAAAATCATAGGTTATGAACTTGAAGAGTCTTTTTCCTATAAATGGTTTTATGAACTCCATAACGTGTCCATAATTTATGGATTTTCAAGAGTCTTTTAATTCAAACGATATTAAACTCATAAGTTATGGATTCCAAAAGTTTTTGAATAGTTCAAAACTTGCCCTCAAGTTTTAGAATTTGTAAATGCAAAGTCTTACTTTCAAACATTTAGTTCCAAATCCTAGAATTTTAAAAGTGTAAAATGCAACCCTAATACTATTATAATATTATAGGTTTAATATATATATATATATATATATATATATATATATATATATATATATATATATATAAATATTTATGTACGTATAAGAGTAAAGTCTGTCTTACTGTTAGTAGGCCTCATTCACGAAGTCGGTCTATAAAGGGGGGGGGGGTATAAGGTTACTGCCTATAAAATAGTAGTTTAATGGGTGTCCACTCTCACCCACCGCTTCCTTGACTGGTTGAGGGTGGTTAGCCGAACGGGTTTGACATGTCATTAATTCTGATTATAAGTATATTGAAATACTAAGTAACTAAACACTTATAAATTACCAATCTTAGTTACTTAGGAAAATGTGAATTTGGTGCTCACCTATGAAATTGCACTTTGCACCTTTTTAAGTTATTAGTGGAGCGTGTGTGGTGAACCGACACACTAGTCTGGGTCTGACAGTGTGTGGCAAAGGGTAACTTGATGTTAATCATAGATCAATGGAGTGTTTGTGGTTAACCGACACATTGATTAGGTGGTTTGTAACATTGATGTTCCAAGCTAATTTGCATGGTTATTCACACCTTGTTTGTGATCCTCGGCATCCCAGTCACAAACTTGAAGCGCACAATCGAGAGTTAAAGATGCCATTGAAAAATTCAATTATTCTCAAAGGATTCAGGAATTTCAAACCATTTAAAACTTAATAATCAAATTTGTGTTTCAAGGTGGAAATTGGTAAATCGTCATTTACCTACCTTTAAATATTTTGCAATTTGGATTACGACATCCCTCTTCCGAATTGTAAAATATTGTGTTGGGTCCTGGCCTCAATATTTGATGTTGGGTGTTATATTAAGTACTAAAATCAACTAAACTTGATTTTCTCCCATTATAGATGTCTAGTTCAGAAAAGTAAGGTCTTCCCAAATCTTTTGAAAAAAAAACTGTGACAATAGTCAAAATCGGGTCAAGTCTAAGCCGGTCAAGGTCAACGAGTCAAACCGGTCAACTCGATTAAAACCTTGTATGATAGGGTTTATATTATGTAATTACTGGATAACTCACTATTCTAATGAGAAAACACCACTTGGAAAGTTCATGTGTTTAAATTTCCTTAGCATTAGTGCTAAACAATGAACAAAAACAATAATACAATGTTGCATACTCATAGGGAGTGCGTAAGATCCTAAATCATGGCACAACGGGGTCTAAAGACCTTGCATTGCGAAGCCGAACACTCTCATTCATCACACACGAAAACACTCTCAAACGTTCTCACTCTATCTTCCTATATGTGAAATCTCTCCCAAATCTCTCTAAGTATGTGAAATCTCTCTCACATATCTCTTTGTATGTGAAATCTCTCCAAGTATGTCAAATCTCTCCCAAATCTCTCTAAGTATGTGAAATCTCTCTCACATATCTCTTTGTATGTGAAATCTCTCCAAGTATGTCAAATCTCTCCCAAATCTCTCTAAGTATGTGAAATCTCTCTCACATATCTCTTTGTATGTGAAATCTCTCCAAGTATGTCAAATCTCTCCCAAATCTCTCTAAGTATGTGAAATCTCTCTCACATATCTCTTTGTATATGAAATCTCTCCAAGTATGTCAAATCTCTCCCAAATCTCTCTAAGTATGCGAAATCTCTCTCACATATCTCTTTGTATGTGAAATCTCTCCAAGCATGTCAAATCTCTCCCAAATCTCTCTAAGTATGTGAAATCTCTCTCACATATCTCTTTGTATGTGAAATCTCTCCAAGTATGTCAAATCTCTCCCAAATCTCTCTAAGTATGTGAAATCTCTCTCACATATCTCTTTGTATGTGAAATCTCTCCAAGAATGTCAAATCTCTCCCAAATCTCTCTAAGTATGTGAAATCTCTCTCACATATCTCTTTGTATGTGAAATCTCTCCAAGAATGTCAAATCTCTCCCAAATCTCTCCAAGTATGTGAAATCTCTCTCACGTATCTCTTCGTATGCGAAATCTCTCCAAGTACGTCAAATCTCTCCCAAATCTCTCTGAGAACGAGGAATCTCTCTCAAATCTCTCTCGAAATCTCTCCCAACTTTCTATAATCACTCGGGGCATCCCGACCCTCGAATTTGGCGAAAATAGCCCAAGAACGGAAGTCTACGCGAAAAACGGACTTAAGGGAACGAACCCTCCGAACCGAAAGTACTGTTCATGAGCTGAACCGAAAGTACTATTCATGAACCGAACCGAAAGCACTATTCATGAGGGTTCGAACCGAAAGTACTGTTCATGAGCTGAACCGAAAGTACTGTTCATCCGAACCGAACCCGGCCATGTAAGAGATCCGAACCGAACCCTACTAAGAAGAAAGGTCCGAACCGAACCTCACATGGAAGGATGGTCCGAACCGAAGTTACTGTTCACTACTGTTCACAACAGTAGCTTCGGTTCTAGCCACCCTTCGGACCGAACCTTACCTTCGCGTCGGATAGCTGCTCGGACCGAACCCGCCTTCCGCTTCTCGCTTTCGCTTCGGACTGCACCGCTTCCGAGCCGAGCTCGCTTCGCCTTTCGCCTCCCCGCCTCAGCCTGCCGCATCCGAGCCGAGCCAACCTTCGCGCCTTCGCTTCCGGATTCATCCTCCGCGTCCGAACCGAGCCCAGCTGACCGAGCCTCGGCCGGGATCCGAAGAAACTCGCTGGGCAGCTCGGATTTCGCCTATTTTTACCCATTTTTGCATTTTAAACCCATTTTTGATTATTTTAACATGGGATTTTCACCCAAAACTTTATTTTTAATTATAGGACCCCTAAATTAATGATTTAATCACATTTTAAGGGTAAAATTTTATTTAAAAAGGAGTTGGTAAAGTACAAAAAGAAGAAGTGTTGACCTTACCCTAGTTATGACGCAAGTAACCCCCATGTCCACTCCATGACAACTCACACTCCTCCCCACCATACCTTGTACTTTCTACCTCCCTCACAAACCACCTCCCATGCTTTGAGAGCTGGATATTCACCCTCTCTCCCCATTTTTCTCTCATTTGCTCTCACTTTCACAAGAAGATCAAACTCCTTCTCTCTCACTCTCCCTTTAGAAATCCAAGATTCAAGGGCTGATCTTGAGAGTTTCCTCCACCTTTGGTAAGCATAATCCATTTCCTTTATGATTATCTTAGTTATTTCCACTCAAATCATGGATATCTTACACAAACTCCATTATATTTGTGTTAGAGCTTCGAATCTTCAAGCGATCCTTCTAGTGTTCTTGGATTGAACACTTCTTTTCTTCAACACTTATCTACTGAAATCACACAAGGTGAGTTCATACCCCTACATTTTCATGTTTTCTTAAGTTTTTAGGGGGGGGGGGGGGGGGGGGGGGAATACAAGTTAAAACACCAAGAACGTAACTAAAACTTTCTAACAGCTTTCATCAGAAAAGTTGGACTCCATTCACGGACTGTTTTGGACACCTTAAACATTTTAGTTTTCAAAACTGTTTTAGGTGCATGTAGTTCCACTTCTTAGCTTTAAAATGACTACTTGCACATCTCCATACGATTTTTCTACAATTTATGGTGATTTTTACAAAACTGCCTATCATTTCAAACACCAAACCGGACCAGTCTGTGTTTATGGACTGTTTCACCTACGTTGCAGGTCATTGAAAATCATGGTAAAAATTATGAGTAAACTAGACACATTTTGGGAACTCCCAGAATTTACGGATTTAGTTTTCGACTTCGTATGATTTTTCTATAAAGTTTCAAAAACAGTGTAGAAGGGCTGAAAATTTGTTAACAGCTTGTAATTTTTACTACACTTTGTATTGTGTTGAGCAAGGTGTATATTGTCAAGTTCTAAGTATTGAATGTGATATGTTGTAAATTTTATCATCTTAAACTGAAAATAAGTCACTCATGATAAGATTATTCATTCATTTAGAACACGTATACATACACATAAACTATAATACGCATAGTTTATTGGATTTTATAATCCTAACACCTTTTCATAAAAGAGTTCTTATATATTACAAACGTTTTGGATAAAACTATAATAAGTATAGTTTTCAATACATCACCTAACACGCACGTACGAGAAGGGTACATTCATACAGAAAGGTTTTACACTCCCGCATACAACTAGTAAACTTGTTAACCTAAATTGTGAGACACTCTCTTTCCGTACGTCCGAGTGCGGAATATAAAATCCTGTACGTTATAATCAGAGTCTCCCGGAGGGAGAACGTGATAGTTATATATAGATCTATATTGGGTTTGACACCCCACACCTTGCTGCTAGCTACAGTTGGACCTGCAGGTCTACGGGTGATAATTGTCATTTCAGTTAATCGACGTCTGAGAAACGTCGTGGCAGGTTCATTAGTCTTAAGTATGATTATAGCGGCTCACATAAGGATATAACAATACATAAAGTTTACGGGATTTTTTTTTAAAAACTTAAACGAGTTTTATGACGATTTTGAAATCACTTTTATCTCAATAAGTACGGGCATTACTGCACGTTTTCGGTTTCGGTATTTACGACTACACATCATGTGATACCACGTTTATAATTTTAAGTATGGACAATACTTGTTACTTTCTTGGTCCTAAGATTTAGGACTACACGCACATAAAATATTAACAAATTTAAGAAATTTCGAGAGTTTCACTAATATCATATGCGTTTAAATTGAAATAAACATGCATTATTTTCTGTAAATAAGGAAGACTACTCATACATTACAGTTTTCGGATACAAAACTACATTATTCACTTTAAGAAAAATATCTGATTTTTCTGGAACAACTAGGCCATTATTTGACGAGCTTTTTCATAAAGATACCCAAATACTTATGAACTCACCAACCATTGTGTTGACACTTTTCAAACTGCTTGTATTCTCAGGAAATCGCTAAGCAGGTAACAAAATACTTTTGAGGATGGGACGTTAAGGCGTCAAACTTATCTTATTTTGTCAACATATTGTAATTGAATTTGAAACATGTAATACATACAATGATGTAACTTTTTCAATTATATATATGTTGGTTGTGTTTACTTTCATCACTATTACCATTGTTGTTATGATACTACACATGAAGTCCTCCATCCCTGGACGTTTCCGCCATCCTTGGTTCAGGGGTGTGACAGATTGGTATCAGAGCACGGTTTATAGTGAATTAAGTATATCAAACAACATAGGATATACAAACTATAAACACATTTGGGACTAAGAGTCTCTGATTTTAAAACATTCTAACCGGTTATACTTTTCGAAAACGAATAAGTTCTGTTTAAAAGTATACCTACATGCATTGCATACGCGCGTAGTGGCATAACTAGAAGAACTTAAACTAAAAGAAGAGGAGTTGAACGCTACAAGTATGCCTTGGTATAAGTAATCAGTTTTGGGAAGGATATAGCCTGATCAACTATATTAATCCGGAAAGTGACTTACTCATACCGGGGGATAGCCGTAGGAGGGCAACAAGTCTTACAACCTAACTTCACCCTACAAAGAGTGCTATAAGAACCAAATCTAAACATTTAAAATACTATAGGAGTAATTGTATGTTGCTATATCGCAATATTATTAATATCTACTACTATCCGCTTCTTACCCCTCTATTCTCGCGCAGACGTCATGGCAGGATTTCACCTACCAGGAGACCCATACTTTCCCAACCAGGGAAATGCTGGATGGATTGAGGAAGAGCCCGAAGAGCTGATTGAAGAGGATCCCGAAGAGGATCCCGAAGAAGAGCCCGAGGAAGAAGAAGAGGAAGTAGATGAAGAAGAAGAAGAAGAGGAAGACGACGAGGTGGACATGGATGAGGAGGAAAGTGAAGAAGAGCCAGAGGAGGAAGTCTTCAACCCTCCTTACATTGCTAGGGTGCCTGCAAACTGCTGGGGGCACAATGGGCCTGAGCCCTGTTGGGCAACCATGATCGAGAGGTGGAGTCGGCAACAGCACCAGAGGTCACCTTATGGCGACCAACGAGGTTATTATGACCTCAGCCATGGGGGACCGGCTGACAGAGCTCTCCCCGTTATGACCCAACACATCACGAACTTGGGAAACCAGAGTAGGGAAATGGCAGACCAGATTCGAAATCTCAGCGCTATTACGGCAGCCACCGATGCACGCACCCGGGATTGGGAGAGGGACTTCTATCCATTGGACCGACTCATCGAGGACCTTACCGCCGCTCGAGCGGAGGTAAGGGAGTACTAGGTGAGGCACGCAGCTCTCGAGGAGAGGGTAATCGCGGCTGAGCACCGGATTGCGGAGCTTCAGGGAGCCTCGACCTCATCCCAGGGCCACCAGGGATCAGATGCTTCACGCCACGAGTAGTGTTCGTGCTACTTATATTTTGTTATAAATCTAAGATTTCGAGTATGCGTTGGTGCTACTCTTTGTTGCGAATAGGTTGACCTTGCGACTAAGTGATCCCACTAGTCAAAGGGACTTTTGTACTGCCAAAACTTTGTCTTTTACTATGATGTAATGTAGACCCTTATGAGGTCAAACTCCTAAGAATATTATGTACTAGCAAATTATCAATGAATGTGGTTTGTATTTTATTTCTTTTGATGCTGACACAAACCAAGCACTTGACTCTGCTGGAGTCAACACTAATTAATTCATAAGATTAATTGCATAAACTTGACAAATAATTGCCTTCTAAATTAATAAACTCGGACAAAATACAATTGAAATGAAACAAGTAACGCTCGACTCGTTTCACCGTTGAAGTCTTACCGTCAAGCCTTTCTTTTTATTTTCTTATGTCAGAACCATGCCGCCAAGGAAAAGACCAAGACCTTCTGGAAACTCAGCACCACCCACTCCGCCGCCACCTCCGGAGTTTGATCCGGTGATGTTTCAGGCTGCAGTAACAGCAGCCGTGGTGGCAGCAATGTCGCAAATGGGTACAAATGGTTCCGGCGGTTCCGGATCCGGGAATGCTAACTCAAATCAGGGGGACAGCACAGGACGCATCAAGGAGTGTTCATACAAAGACTTCACAAATGGCAAACCCGATCCTTTCGACGGGAGCGGGGGCGTCATAGCGCTGATGCAATGGTTCGAAAGGACCGAAGCAGTCTTCGAAATCTGTGCTTGCCCCGAGGCAAGCAAAGTCAAGTATGCGGCATTCACTTTCACAAGAAAAGCTCTTACTTGGTGGAATGACCGAGTTAAGTCACTTACGCCTGCAGTGGCTAACTCCATCGGCTGGGAGAACTTAAAAGCGTTGATGCTAAAAGAGTATTGCCCGAGGGGAGAAATACAAAAGCTCGAGGAGGAACTATGGAACCTCAAGATGTCAGGAATGGACCTCGAAGCTTATACAGCCCGATTCAACAATCTAGCACTCCTCTGCCCTGCAATGGTTACTCCGGAGGAGAAGAAGGTAGAGCGATACCTTTGGGGGCTGTCATCCCAGATTCATGACAGTGTTCTGGCCTCGAAACCTACTACCTTTGAAAGTGCCAAGGAACTGGCACAACAGCTTATCGATCATAGGGCCAGACGTGGCACCACGGTCGCCGCCACCAACCAAGCGAAAGGAGGAAACAACAAGAGGAAGTTCTGGAACCTTAAAAAGAAACAACCGATGCGGGACCCCGCAAAGAAGCAACGGACAGTTGCTGTCCGTGCAGCCACTATTGCTCCTGCCCCAGCGCCGCCAAAGCCATATGCTGGAATTCTCCCCAAGTGCAACAAGTGCAACTACCATCACAAGGGCGCTTGTAGGGAATTGCACTGCAAAAACTGCGACAAGAAAGGGCATACCGCTCGTTACTGTAGAGCGCCAGCACGACCAAACAACCAAGTTGCCAATGCGGGGGCAAGCCAAACCTGCTATGAATGTGGTGAAGCAGGACACTTCAGGAGAAACTGCCCCAAGGCACAAACCCCTAATGGTGATGGTGTAGGGAGAGTCCTGACAATGGGACACGGAGAAGCGGTCAAGGATCCCTCGGTGGTTTCTGGTACGTTTCTCCTCAATAACACATATGCATGCGTACTATTTGATAGTGGAGCAGAGAGGAGTTTTGTGAGCCATGAATTCAAACAATTACTAAAACAAACCCCTCAATCATTAAAAGATACATACGTAGTAGAAATGGCTAATGGGAAAGAAGAGCACACTAATGTTATATACTCAGGGTGTACCCTCACTCTAGACAACCATTCGTTTAAAGTAGACCTGATGCCAGTCACAATAAAATGCTTTGACATAATCATCGGTATGGATTGGTTAAGTTCACATCGTGCCGACATTCTATGTTACGAAAGGGCCGTCCGCCTTAATCTGCCGAATGGCGAAACCCTCTTCATCTATGGCGACAAACCCAGTTCAAATTTGCAAGTCATCTCTTGCGTCAAAGCCCAAAAGTACCTCCGAAAGGAGTACCACGCATTTCTAGCCCACATAGTAGATACGAAACGAGAGGTAAAGGATATCAACGACATTCCCGAGGTGTGCAACTATCCCGATGTATTCCCCGAAGATCTTCCAGGTGTACCCTCCGCACGACAAGTCGAATTCCGGATCGACTTAATCCCGGGCGCTACCCCCGTCGCTAAGGCTCCATACCGTTTAGCACCGGCAGAAATGCAAGAACTTTCCAGCCAGTTAAATGAACTGTTAAGCAAAGGATTCATCAGGCCAAGCTTCTCACCCTGGGGAGCACCGGTCTTGTTTGTAAAGAAGAAAGACGGATCGTTTCGCATGTGCATAGACTACCGGGAGCTAAACAAACTCACTATCAAGAACCGATATCCCTTACCCCGAATCGATGATCTCTTTGACCAACTCCAAGGAGCAAGCTACTTTTCAAAAATCGACTTGAGGTCGGGTTATCATCAATTGCGAGTACAAGAAGAGGATATCCCCAAGACTGCGTTCAGAACTCGTTACGGGCACTATGAGTTTGTGGTAATGCCCTTCGGATTAACGAACGCACCAGCAGTATTTATGGACCTGATGAATCGAGTGTGTCGACCCTACTTAGACAAATTCGTGATTGTGTTCATCGATGATATTTTAATCTACTCCAGAAGCGAGGAAGAGCACCGTCAACACCTCCGGCTGATCTTGGAAACACTGAGGGCCGAGAAGCTTTACGCCAAATTCTCTAAATGCGAATTCTGGATTAGAGAAGTGAATTTTCTTGGCCATGTGGTTAGCGAGAAGGGGATACATGTGGATCCTGCAAAAATCCAAGCTATTAAAAACTGGTCAGCACCTACAACGCCGACGGAGATTCGACAATTTTTGGGTCTCGCCGGCTACTACCGAAGATTCATACAAAACTTCTCGAAGATTGCCAAACCACTCACCACCCTGACTCAAAAAGGTGTGGTATTTAAGTGGGGAGATAAACAAGAAATCGCCTTTCAGACGTTAAAACAAGCCCTGTGTAGCGCACCAGTTTTGTCTCTTCCCGAAGGAACTGATGATTTCGTAGTATACTGCGATGCTTCAAACCAAGGCCTCGGATGCGTGCTCATGCAGAGAGGAAAAGTCATCGCCTACGCATCGAGACAACTTAAAACACACGAAGTTAATTACACCACCCACGACCTTGAATTGGGAGCGGTAGTGTTCGCTTTGAAGATTTGGAGGCACTACCTCTACGGCACAAAATGTACCATCTTCACCGACCACAAAAGTCTTCAGCATATCCTCAATCAGAAAGAGCTCAACATGCGACAACGGAGATGGGTTGAACTGCTAAATGACTACGAGTGTGAAATTCGCTACCACCCGGGCAAGGCCAATGTAGTGGCTGATGCCCTAAGCAGGAAGGAATATTCGGGCCGCCGAGTAAAATCCTTAACCATGACCATCCATTCCCACCTGGCCACACAAATTAGGGAAGCTCAATTAGAAGCCTTGAAACCAGAGAATGTGGCAGGTGAGGCATTAAGGGGAATGGATAAGAACTTAGAAGTCAAGGACGATGGAACCAGTTACCTTGGTAACCGGATCTGGACACCGAAGTTCGGTGGGATCCGAGACGTGGTCATGAACGAAGCACACAAGACTCGATACTCCGTTCATCCTGGGTCAGATAAGATGTATCTAGACCTCAAGAAGTTATACTGGTGGCCGAATATGAAAGCCGAGATTGCTACATATGTGGGCAAGTGCCTGACTTGCGCCAAGGTCAAGGTGGAATACCAGAAACCCTCAGGACTACTTCAACAGCCTGATATACCAGAATGGAAGTGGGAACAGATAACTATGGACTTCATAACCAAACTGCCTAAGACTGCGAGCGGGTTTGACACTATATGGGTGATTGTAGACAGGTTAACCAAGTCTGCGCACTTCCTACCAATAAAGGAAACCGACAAGATGGAGAAGCTAACCAGAATATACCTCAAGGAGATTGTGCGACTGCATGGTGTACCAATATCTATCATCTCAGACCGAGATAGTAGGTTCACTTCGAGATTTTGGCAGTCCCTGCAGAAATCCTTGGGTACTAGGCTAGACATGAGTACGGCCTACCACCCACAAACTGAAGGGCAGAGCGAGCGCACTATACAGACATTAGAAGACATGTTGAGAGCATGTGTGATAGACTTTGGTAAAGCGTGGGATACCCACTTGCCACTGATCGAATTCTCCTACAATAACAGCTATCACACCAGCATTAAAGTCACTCCATTCGAAGCTCTTTACGGACGCAAGTGCAGGTCACCCCTATGTTGGGCTGAAGTGGGGGATACTCAGTTGGCTAGGGAGCAAATTCCGGATAGCACCCTCACTGGTCCTGAAATCATAAGGGAGACCATAGAAAAGATTGTTCAGATTCGAGAAAGGCTGAAGGCCTCCCGTGATCGACAAAAGAGTTATGCGGATAAGCGACGCAAACCTTTGGAATTCCAGGTTGGTGATCGTGTGTTACTAAAGGTTTCCCCTTGGAAAGGAATGATACGCTTCGGCAAACGTGGGAAACTGAACCCGAGGTACATTGGACCGTTCGAAATCCTCGCCAGGATTGGTCCTGTGGCGTACAAACTTCGATTACCTCAAGAACTCGATAAGGTACATCCCACCTTTCACGTATCGAACCTGAAGAAATGTCTGTCCGACGAGACTCTTGTGATACCCCTCGATGAGATCGAAGTTGACGAAAATCTCCACTTCGTGGAAGAACCAGTAGAGATTATGGATCGGGAGGTCAAAAGAACGAAACAAAGTCGTATTCCCATCGTGAAGGTTCGATGGAACGCTAAACGAGGACCTGAGTTCACCTGGGAGCGCGAAGACCAAATGAAGCAAAAGTACCCACACCTTTTCCTAAACCCTTAAAGCCCTGGCCAAAGCGTAAATTTCGGGACGAAATTCCCTCTAACGGGGGGATGATGTGACAATAGTCAAAATCGGGTCAAGTCTAAGCCGGTCAAGGTCAACGAGTCAAACCGGTCAACTCGATTAAAACCTTGTATGATAGGGTTTATATTATGTAATTACTGGATAACTCACTATTCTAATGAGAAAACACCACTTGGAAAGTTCATGTGTTTAAATTTCCTTAGCATTAGTGCTAAACAATGAACAAAAACAATAATACAATGTTGCATACTCATAGGGAGTGCGTAAGATCCTAAATCATGGCACAACGGGGTCTAAAGACCTTGCATTGCGAAGCCGAACACTCTCATTCATCACACACGAAAACACTCTCAAACGTTCTCACTCTATCTTCCTATATGTGAAATCTCTCCCAAATCTCTCTAAGTATGTGAAATCTCTCTCACATATCTCTTTGTATGTGAAATCTCTCCAAGTATGTCAAATCTCTCCCAAATCTCTCTAAGTATGTGAAATCTCTCTCACATATCTCTTTGTATGTGAAATCTCTCCAAGTATGTCAAATCTCTCCCAAATCTCTCTAAGTATGTGAAATCTCTCTCACATATCTCTTTGTATGTGAAATCTCTCCAAGTATGTCAAATCTCTCCCAAATCTCTCTAAGTATGTGAAATCTCTCTCACATATCTCTTTGTATGTGAAATCTCTCCAAGTATGTCAAATCTCTCCCAAATCTCTCTAAGTATGTGAAATCTCTCTCACATATCTCTTTGTATGTGAAATCTCTCCAAGAATGTCAAATCTCTCCCAAATCTCTCCAAGTATGTGAAATCTCTCTCACGTATCTCTTCGTATGCGAAATCTCTCCAAGTACGTCAAATCTCTCCCAAATCTCTCTGAGAACGAGGAATCTCTCTCAAATCTCTCTCGAAATCTCTCCCAACTTTCTATAATCACTCGGGGCATCCCGACCCTCGAATTTGGCGAAAATAGCCCAAGAACGGAAGTCTACGCGAAAAACGGACTTAAGGGAACGAACCCTCCGAACCGAAAGTACTGTTCATGAGCTGAACCGAAAGTACTATTCATGAACCGAACCGAAAGCACTATTCATGAGGGTTCGAACCGAAAGTACTGTTCATGAGCTGAACCGAAAGTACTGTTCATCCGAACCGAACCCGGCCATGTAAGAGATCCGAACCGAACCCTACTAAGAAGAAAGGTCCGAACCGAACCTCACATGGAAGGATGGTCCGAACCGAAGTTACTGTTCACTACTGTTCACAACAGTAGCT
Organism: Lactuca sativa; assembly: GCF_002870075.4. NCBI lineage: Eukaryota > Viridiplantae > Streptophyta > Magnoliopsida > Asterales > Asteraceae > Lactuca > Lactuca sativa. Next base: position 366,222,323 of record NC_056626.2, on the reverse strand, counting down.
TCGGTTCTAGCCACCCTTCGGACCGAACCTTACCTTCGCGTCGGATAGCTGCTCGGACCGAACCCGCCTTCCGCTTCTCGCTTTCGCTTCGGACTGCACCGCTTCCGAGCCGAGCTCGCTTCGCCTTTCGCCTCCCCGCCTCAGCCTGCCGCATCCGAGCCGAGCCAACCTTCGCGCCTTCGCTTCCGGATTCATCCTCCGCGTCCGAACCGAGCCCAGCTGACCGAGCCTCGGCCGGGATCCGAAGAAACTCGCTGGGCAGCTCGGATTTCGCCTATTTTTACCCATTTTTGCATTTTAAACCCATTTTTGATTATTTTAACATGGGATTTTCACCCAAAACTTTATTTTTAATTATAGGACCCCTAAATTAATGATTTAATCACATTTTAAGGGTAAAATTTTATTTAAAAAGGAGTTGGTAAAGTACAAAAAGAAGAAGTGTTGACCTTACCCTAGTTATGACGCAAGTAACCCCCATGTCCACTCCATGACAACTCACACTCCTCCCCACCATACCTTGTACTTTCTACCTCCCTCACAAACCACCTCCCATGCTTTGAGAGCTGGATATTCACCCTCTCTCCCCATTTTTCTCTCATTTGCTCTCACTTTCACAAGAAGATCAAACTCCTTCTCTCTCACTCTCCCTTTAGAAATCCAAGATTCAAGGGCTGATCTTGAGAGTTTCCTCCACCTTTGGTAAGCATAATCCATTTCCTTTATGATTATCTTAGTTATTTCCACTCAAATCATGGATATCTTACACAAACTCCATTATATTTGTGTTAGAGCTTCGAATCTTCAAGCGATCCTTCTAGTGTTCTTGGATTGAACACTTCTTTTCTTCAACACTTATCTACTGAAATCACACAAGGTGAGTTCATACCCCTACATTTTCATGTTTTCTTAAGTTTTTAGGGGGGGGGGGGGGGGGGGGGAATACAAGTTAAAACACCAAGAACGTAACTAAAACTTTCTAACAGCTTTCATCAGAAAAGTTGGACTCCATTCACGGACTGTTTTGGACACCTTAAACATTTTAGTTTTCAAAACTGTTTTAGGTGCATGTAGTTCCACTTCTTAGCTTTAAAATGACTACTTGCACATCTCCATACGATTTTTCTACAATTTATGGTGATTTTTACAAAACTGCCTATCATTTCAAACACCAAACCGGACCAGTCTGTGTTTATGGACTGTTTCACCTACGTTGCAGGTCATTGAAAATCATGGTAAAAATTATGAGTAAACTAGACACATTTTGGGAACTCCCAGAATTTACGGATTTAGTTTTCGACTTCGTATGATTTTTCTATAAAGTTTCAAAAACAGTGTAGAAGGGCTGAAAATTTGTTAACAGCTTGTAATTTTTACTACACTTTGTATTGTGTTGAGCAAGGTGTATATTGTCAAGTTCTAAGTATTGAATGTGATATGTTGTAAATTTTATCATCTTAAACTGAAAATAAGTCACTCATGATAAGATTATTCATTCATTTAGAACACGTATACATACACATAAACTATAATACGCATAGTTTATTGGATTTTATAATCCTAACACCTTTTCATAAAAGAGTTCTTATATATTACAAACGTTTTGGATAAAACTATAATAAGTATAGTTTTCAATACATCACCTAACACGCACGTACGAGAAGGGTACATTCATACAGAAAGGTTTTACACTCCCGCATACAACTAGTAAACTTGTTAACCTAAATTGTGAGACACTCTCTTTCCGTACGTCCGAGTGCGGAATATAAAATCCTGTACGTTATAATCAGAGTCTCCCGGAGGGAGAACGTGATAGTTATATATAGATCTATATTGGGTTTGACACCCCACACCTTGCTGCTAGCTACAGTTGGACCTGCAGGTCTACGGGTGATAATTGTCATTTCAGTTAATCGACGTCTGAGAAACGTCGTGGCAGGTTCATTAGTCTTAAGTATGATTATAGCGGCTCACATAAGGATATAACAATACATAAAGTTTACGGGATTTTTTTTTAAAAACTTAAACGAGTTTTATGACGATTTTGAAATCACTTTTATCTCAATAAGTACGGGCATTACTGCACGTTTTCGGTTTCGGTATTTACGACTACACATCATGTGATACCACGTTTATAATTTTAAGTATGGACAATACTTGTTACTTTCTTGGTCCTAAGATTTAGGACTACACGCACATAAAATATTAACAAATTTAAGAAATTTCGAGAGTTTCACTAATATCATATGCGTTTAAATTGAAATAAACATGCATTATTTTCTGTAAATAAGGAAGACTACTCATACATTACAGTTTTCGGATACAAAACTACATTATTCACTTTAAGAAAAATATCTGATTTTTCTGGAACAACTAGGCCATTATTTGACGAGCTTTTTCATAAAGATACCCAAATACTTATGAACTCACCAACCATTGTGTTGACACTTTTCAAACTGCTTGTATTCTCAGGAAATCGCTAAGCAGGTAACAAAATACTTTTGAGGATGGGACGTTAAGGCGTCAAACTTATCTTATTTTGTCAACATATTGTAATTGAATTTGAAACATGTAATACATACAATGATGTAACTTTTTCAATTATATATATGTTGGTTGTGTTTACTTTCATCACTATTACCATTGTTGTTATGATACTACACATGAAGTCCTCCATCCCTGGACGTTTCCGCCATCCTTGGTTCAGGGGTGTGACAAAAACTTTCTTTACAAAGATGATTTTTCACAAGGCGATCAAGGTGAAAGACTAATCCCTTCTTCGTACTATAGTGGAACTTCACTTCCTCCACCGCCTCCAATAATTCTCCCTAACCTACAAGTTCTAGGTCACTCAAAGACCTATTGGCAGAAAGGAAAGTTTGTATGTGCTCACATTTTGGAGATGATGTTACATATTGACACGCTGCGAGAGTTGAGTGATAAAGTCTCAAGGAAGTTAGTTTTTGACTGGGTTCTTCAATCACTTCCTAAGTCATATAGCGGGTTCCCTTAATGACTACTATATGGGAGGTCACGACATGACCCTTGTTGATCTAAGATATTTGCTTGTTGCTACTGAATCAGAAATTATTTGGTGCACTGATAATGCAAAATTGATTGGAAGATCTACTCCCCAAACTTCCATGGACATTAACAATGGTAACATTGAAAGTCTAGAAAACCTTTCTCTTCCCAATGGAAAGGGATCGGCCATGGTCATGTCATTTGACCAAATGGAAAAGAGAAAGGCTAAGTCTGAGATAGTCCTGTGTACCATTCCCAAAGAGTCCATATGTTTCTATTGCCAATAGAAGGGGCATTGGTTGCGAAGCTACCATATTTACCCGAAAGATCGCTAGGATGTGAAGTCAAAACTTTTGACTCTACTTCAGGTAAAATCCACTATCTGACTCTATTAAGTTCCTTTTTGGAGATTCTTAATACATGATGTAGCTCCATAACTCAATTTTATGTTGATTATGTCATTTCCATGCTAGTTGTAGGCTTAATGCTTTGGAAACAATATTGCATGTATAATTAGAGAAAACATAGATCCAAAGCATTTAGGGTTGTATGTGCACCATAGGATATTGTAGTATACTAAAACCCATCAATGGTATTAGAGCATAGGGTTGGTTTCTATTATACTTGATACTTATTTTTTTTAAAGCAAAAAAAAATTGTTTTTTTAGAATTTGCCTGTTCACCACGAGGTGGTGACTGTTTAGTGAAAAAAAGCTTCAGTTTTTGGCCTGTTTTGGGTTAGGGTCATTACCACAAAATTTTTTGTTCATAAAATTTTATTTTGTTGATATGGTAATGATTATCCTCATCAAAATAAAAGATAATTGTCAAAGTTTCATGTTTTGTATTAGTTTATACAGTTAGGCTAATTGCATTAAATTTGTTTGACATGAATTGTCTTGTTCTTATGAGTTTAATTTAGATCATAGGAAAATTGTTTGGTTTTCTTGTTAGAATTTTGATCTAAATGAATTTGATGAATTCCATAACTTGTCCTCAAGTTATGGAAAATGAAAAGTTTTCTTTTCAATAGATCATTAAAATCATAGGTCATGAACTTGAAGAGTCTTTTTCCTATAAATGGTTTTATGAACTCCATAACTTGTCCTCAATTTATGGATTTTCAAGAGTCTTTTAATTCAAACCATATTAAACTCATAAGTTATGGATTCCAAAAGTTTTTGAATAGTTCAAAACTTGCCCTCAAGTTTTAGAATTTGTAAATGCAAAGTCTTACTTTCAAACATTTAGTTCCAAACCCTAGAATTTTAAATGTGTAAAATGCAACCCTTATACTATTATAATATTATAGGTTTAATATATATATATATATATACATATACATATATATATATATATATATATATATATATATATATATAAATATTTATGTATGTATAAGAGTAAAGTCAGTCTTACTGTTAGTAGGCCTCATTCACGAAGTCGGTCTTTAAAAGGGGGGGGGGTATAAGGGTACTGCCTATAAAGTAGCACTTTAATGGGTGTCCACTCTCACCCACCGGTTCCTTGACTGGTTGAGGGTGGTTAGCCGAACGGGTTTGACAGGTCATTAATTCTCATTATAAGTATATTGAAATACTAAGTAACTAAAAACTTATAAATTACCAATCTTAGTTACTTAGGAAAATGTGAATTTGGTGCTCACCTATGAAATTGCACTGTGCACCTTTTTAAGTTATTAGTGGAGCGTGTGTGGTGAACCGGCACACTAGTCTGGGTCTGACAGTGTGTGGAAAAGGGTAACTTGATGTTAATCATAGATCAATGGAGCGTTTGTGGTTAACCGGCACATTGATTAGGTGGTTTGTAACATTGAGTGTTCCAAGCTAATTTGCATGGTTATTCACACCTTGTTTGTGATCCTCGGCATCCCAGTCACAAACTTGAAGGGCACAATCGAGAGTTAAAGATGCCATTGAAAAATTCAATTAATCTTAAAGGATTGAGGAATTTCAAACCATTTAAAACTTAATAATCAAATTTGTTTTTCATGGTGGAAATTGGTAAATCGTCATTTACCTACCTTTAAATATTTTGCAATTTGGATTACGACATCCCTCTTCCGAATTGTAAAATATTGTGTTGGGTCCTGACCTCAATATTTGATGTTGGGTGTTATATTAAGTACTAAAATCAACTAAAATTGATTTTTCCCATTATAGATGTCTAGTTCAGAAAAGTATTGTCTTCCCAAATCTTTTGAAAAAAAACTTTCTTTACAAAGATGATTTTTCACAAGGCGATCAAGGTGAAAGACTAATCCCTTCTTCGTACTATAGTGGAACTTCACTTCCTCCACCGCCTCCAATAATTCTCCCTAACCTACAAGTTCTAGGTCACTCAAAGACCTATTGGCAGAAAGGAAAGTTTGTATGTGCTCACATCTTGGAGATGAAGTTACATGTTGACACGCTGCGAGAGTTGAGTGTTAAAGTCTCAAGGAGGTTAGTTTTTGACTGGGTTCTTCAATCACTTCCTAAGTCATATAGCGGGTTCCCTTAAGGACTACTATATGGGAGGTCACGACATGACCCTTGTTGATATAAGATATTTGCTTGTTGCTACTGAATCAGAAATTATTTGGTGCACCGATAAAGCAAAATTGATTGGAAGATCTACTCCCCAAACTTCCATGGACATTAACAATGGTAACATTGAAAGTCTAGAAAACCTTTCTCTTCCCAATGGAAAGGGATCGGCCATGGTCATGTCATTTGACCAAATGGAAAAGAGAAAGGCTAAGTCTGAGATAGTCCTGTGTACCATTCCCAAAGAGTCCATATGTTTCTATTGCCAATAGAAGGGGCATTGGTTGCGAAGCTGCCATATTTACCCGAAAGATCGCTAGGATGTGAAGTCAAAACTTTTGACTCTACTTCAGGTAAAATCCACTGTCTGACTCTATTAAGTTCCTTTTTGGAGATTCTTAATACATGATGTAGCTCCATAACTCAATTTTATGTTGATTATGTCATTTCCATGCTAGTTTTAGGCTTAATGCTTTGGAAACAATATTGCATGTATAATTACAGAAAACATAGATCCAAAGCATTTAGGGTTGTATGTGCACCATAGGATATTGTAGTATAGTAAAACCCATCAATGGTATTGGAGCATAGGGTTGGTTTCTATTATACTTGATACTTATTTTTTTTTAAAGCAAAAAAAATTGTTTTTTTAGAATCTGCCTGTTCACCACGAGGTGGTAAAATTTAACACGAGGTGGTGACTGTTCAGTGAAAAAAAGCTTCAGTTTTTGGCCTGTTTTGGGTTAGGGTCATTACCACAAAATGATTTGTTCATAAAATTTGATTTTGTTGATATGGTAATGATTATCCTCATCCAAATAAAAGATAATTGTCAAAGTTTCATGTTTTGTATTAGTTTATACAGTTAGGCTAATTACTTGAAATTTGTTTGACATGAATTGTCTTGTTCTTATGAGTTTAATTTAGATCATAGGAAAATTGTTTGGTTTTCTTGTTAGAATTTTGATCTAAATGAATTTGATGAATTCCATAACTTGTCCTCAAGTTATGGAAAATGAAAAGTTTTCTTTTCAATAGATCATTAAAATCATAGGTTATGAACTTGAAGAGTCTTTTTCCTATAAATGGTTTTATGAACTCCATAACTTGTCCTCAATTTATGGATTTTCAAGAGTCTTTTAATTCAAACCATATTAAACTCATAAGTTATGGATTCCAAAAGTTTTTGAATAGTTCAAAACTTGCCCTCAAGTTTTAGAATTTGTAAATGCAAAGTCTTACTTTCAAACATTTAGTTCCAAACCCTAGAATTTTAAAAGTGTAAAATGCAACCCTTATACTATTATAATATTATAGTTTTAATATATATATATATATATATATATATATATATACATATACATATATATATATATATATATATATATATAAATATTTATGTATGTATAAGAGTAAGTCAGTCTTACTGTTAGTAGGCCTCATTCACGAAGTCGGTCTATAAAGGGGGGGGGTATAAGGTTACTGCCTATAAAGTAGCAGTTTAATGGGTGTCCACTCTCACCCACCGCTTCCTTGACTGGTTGAGGGTGGTTAGCCGAACGGATTTGACAGGTCATTAATTCTCATTATAAGTATATTGAAATACTAAGTAACTAAAAACTTATAAATTACCAATCTTAGTTACTTAGGAAAATGTGAATTTGGTGCTCACCTATGAAATTGCACTTTGCACCTTTTTAAGTTATTAGTGGAGTGTGTGTGGTGAACCGACACACTAGTTTGGGTCTGACAGTGTGTGGCAAAGGGTAACTTGATGTTAATCATAGATCAATGGAGCGTTTGTGGTTAACCGGCACATTGATTAGGTGGTTTGTAACATTGAGTGTTCCAAGCTAATTTGCATGGTTATTCACACCTTGTTTGTGATCCTCGGCATCCCAGTCACAAACTTGAAGGGCACAATCGAGAGTTAAAGATGCCTTTGAAAAATTCAATTAATCTCAAAGGATTGAGGAATTTTAAACCATTTAAAACTTAATAATCAAATTTGTTTTTTATGGTGGAAATTGGTAAATCGTCATTTACCTACCACTAAATATTTTGCAATTTGGATTACGACATCCCTCTTCCGAATTGTAAAATATTGTGTTGGGTCCTGGCCTCAATATTTGATGTTGGGTGTTATATTAAGTACTAAAATCAACTAAACTTGATTTTCTCCCATTATAGATGTCTAGTTAAGAAAAGTATGGTCTTCCCGAATCTTTTGAAAAAAAAACTTTCTTTACAAAGATGATTTTTCACATAGCGATCAAGGTGAAAGACTAATCCGTTCTTCGTACTATAGTGGAACTTCACTTCCTCCACCGCCTCCAATAATTCTCCCTAACCTACAAGTTCTAGGTCACTCAAAGACCTATTGGCAGAAAGGAAAGTTTGTATGTGCTCACATCTTGGAGATGAAGTTACATATTGACACGCTGCGAGAGGTGAGTGTTAAAGTCTCAAGGAGGTTAGTTTTTGACTGGGTTCTTCAAGCACTTCCTAAGTTATATAGCGGGTTCCCTTAAGGACTACTATATGGGAGGTCACGACATGACCCTTGTTGATCTAAGATATTTGCTTGTTGCTACTGAATCAGAAATTATTTTGTGCACCGATAAAGCAAAATTGATTGGAAGATCTACTCCCCAAACTTCCATGGACATTAACAATGGTAACATTGAAAGTCCAGAAAACCTTTCTCTTCCCAATGGAAAGGGATCGGCCATGGTCATGTCATTTGACCAAATGGAAAAGAGAAAGGCTAAGTCTGAGATAGTCCTTTGTACCATTCCCAAAGAGTCCATATGTTTCTATTGCCAATAGAAGGGGCATTGGTTGCGAAGCTGCCATATTTACCCGAAAGATCGCTAGGATGTGAAGTCAAAACTTTTGACGCTACTTCAGGTAAAATCCACTGTCTGACTCTATTAAGTTCCTTTTTGGAGATTCTTAATACATGATGTAGCTCCATAACTCAATTTTATGTTGATTATGTCATTTCCATGCTAGTTGTAGGCTTAATGCTTTGGAAACAATATTGCATGTATAATTAGAGAAAACATAGATCCAAAGCATTTAGGGTTGTATGTGCACCATAGGATATTGTAGTATACTAAAACCCATCAATGGTATTAGAGCATAGGGTTGGTTTCTATTATACTTGATACTTATTTTTTTTAAAGCAAAAAAAAAATTGTTTTTTAGAATCTGCCTGTTCACCACGAGGTGGTAAAATTTAACACGAGGTGGTGACTGTACAGTGAAAAAAAGCTTCAGTTTTTGGCCTGTTTTGGGTTAGGGTCATTACCACAAAATGTTTTGTTCATAAAATTTGATTTACTTGATATGGTAATGATTATCCTCATCCAAATAAAAGATAATTGTCAAAGTTTCATGTTTTGTATTAGTTTATACAGTTAGGCTAATTGCATGAAATTTGTTTGACATGAATTGTCTTGTTCTTATGAGTTTAATTTAGATCATAGGAAAATTGTTTGGTTTTCTTGTTAGAATTTTGATCTAAATGAATTTGATGAATTCTATAACTTGTCCTCAAGTTATGGAAAATGAAAAGTTTTCTTTTAAATAGATCATTAAAATCATAGGTTATGAACTTGAAGAGTCTTTTTCCTATAAATGGTTTTATGAACTCCATAACTTGTCCTCAATTTATGGATTTTCAAGAGTCTTTTAATTCAAACCATATTAAACTCATAAGTTATGGATTCCAAAAGTTTTTGAATAGTTCAAAACTTGCCCTCAAGTTTTAGAATTTGTAAATGCAAAGTCTTACTTTCAAACATTTAGTTCCAAACCCTAGAATTTTAAAAGTGTAAAATGCAACCCTTATACTATTATAATATTATAGTTTTAATATATATATATATATATATATATATATATATATATATATATATATATATATATATATACATATATATATATATATATATATATATATATATATATATATATATATATATATATATATATATATATATATATATAAATATTTATGTACGTATAACAGTAAAGTCAGTCTTACTGTTAGTAGGCCTCATTCACGAAGTCGGTCTATAAAGGGGGGGGGGGGGTATAAGGTTACTGCCTATAAAGTAGCAGTTTAATGGGTGTCCACTCTCACCCACCGCTTCCTTGACTGGTTGAGGGTGGTAAGCCGAACGGGTTTGACAGGTCATTAATTCTCATTATAAGTATATTGAAATACTAAGTAACTAAACACTTATAAATTACCAATCTTAGTTACTTAGGAAAATGTGAATTTGGTGCTCACCTATGAAATTGCACTTTGCACCTTTTTAAGTTATTAGTGGAGCGTGTGTGGTGAACCGGCACACTAGTCTGGGTCTGACAGTGTGTGGAAAAGGGTAACTTGATGTTAATCATAGATCAATGGAGCGTTTGTGGTTAACCGGCACATTGATTAGGTGGTTTGTAACATTGAGTGTTCCAAGCTAATTTGCATGGTTATTCACACCTTGTTTGTGATCCTCGGCATCCCAGTCACAAACTTGAAGGGCAAAATCGAGAGTTAAAGATGCCATTGAAAAATTCAATTAATTTCAAAGGATTGAGGAATTTCAAACCATTTAAAACTTAATAATCAAATTTGTTTTTCATGGTGGAAATTGGTAAATCGTCATTTACCTACCTTTAAGTATTTTGCAATTTGGATTACGACATCCCTCTTCCGAATTGTAAAATATTGTGTTGGGTCCTGGCCTCAATATTTGATGTTGGGTGTTATATTAAGTACTAAAATCAACTAAACTTGATTTTCTCCCATTATAGATGTCTAGTTCAGAAAAGTATGGTCTTCCCAAATCTTTTGAAAAAAAAACTTTCTTTACAAAGATGATTTTTCACAAGGCGATCAAGGTGAAAGACTAATCCCTTCTTCGTACTATAGTGGAACTTCACTTCCTCCACCGACTCCAATAATTCACCCTAACCTACAAGTTCTAGGTCACTCAAAGACCTATTGGCAGAAAGGAAAGTTTGTATGTGCTCACATCTTGGAGATGAAGTTACATATTGACACGCTGCGAGAGTTGAGTGTTAAAGTCTCAAGGAAGTTAGTTTTTGACTGGGTTCTTCAATCACTTCCTAAGTCATATAGCGGGTTCCCTTAAGGACTACTATATGGGAGGTCACGACATGACCCTTGTTGATCTAAGATATTTGCTTGTTGCTACTGAATCAGAAATTATTTGGTGCACTGATAAAGCAAAATTGATTGGAAGATCTACTCCCCAAACTTCCATGGACATTAACAATGGTAACATTGAAAGTCCAGAAAACCTTTCTCTTCCCAATGGAAAGGGATCGGCCATGGTCATGTCATTTGACCAAAAGGAAAAGAGAAAGGCTAAGTATAAGATAGTCCTGTGTACCATTCCCAAAGAGTCCATATGTTTCTATTGCCAATAGAAGGGGCATTGGTTGTGAAGCTGCCATATTTACCCGAAAGATCGCTAGGATGTGAAGTCAAAACTTTTGACTCTACTTCAGGTAAAATCCACTGTCTGACTCTATTAAGTTCCTTTTTGGAGACTCTTAATACATGATGTAGCTCCATAACTCAATTTTAATGTTGATTATGTCATTTCCATGCTAGTTGTAGGCTTAATGCTTTGGAAACAATATTGCATGTATAATTAGAGAAAACATAGATCCAAAGCATTTAGGGTTGTATGTGCACCATAGGATATTGTAGTATACTAAAACCCATCAATGGTATTAGAGTATAGGGTTGGTTTCTATTATACTTGATACTTATTTTTTTTAAAGCAAAAAAAATTGTTTTTTTAGAATCTGCCTGTTCACCACGAGGTGGTAAAATTTAACACGAGGTGGTGACTGTTCAATGAAAAAAAGCTTCAGTTTTTGGCCTGTTTTGGGTTAGGGTCATTACCAGAAAATGTTTTGTTGATATGGTAATGATTATCCTCATCCAAATAAAAGATAATTGTCAAAGTTTCATGTTTTGTATTAGGTTATACAGTTAGGCTAATTGCATGAAATTTGTTTGACATGAATTGTCTTGTTCTTATGAGTTTAATTTAGATCATAGGAAAATTGTTTGGTTTTCTTGTTAGAATTTTGATCTAAATGAATTTGATGAATTCCATAACTTGTCCTCAAGTTATGGAAAATGAAAAGTTTTCTTTTAAATAGATCATTAAAATCATAGGATATGAACTTGAAGACTCTTTTTCCTATAAATCGTTTTATGAACTCCATAACTTGTCCTCAATTTATGGATTTTCAAGAGTCTTTTAATTCAAACCATATTAAACTCATAAGTTATGGATTCCAAAAGTTTTTGAATAGTTCAAAACTTGCCCTCAAGTTTTAGAATTTGTAAATGCAAAGTCTTACTTTCAAACATTTAGTTCCAAACCCTAGAATTTTAAAAGTGTAAAATGCAACCCTTATACTATTATAATATTATAGGTTTAATATATATATATATATATATATATATATATATATATATACACATATATATATATATATATAAATAGTTATGTACGTATAAGAGTAAAGTCAGTCTTACTGTTAGTAGGCCTCATTCACGAAGTCGGTCTATAAAGGGGGGGGGGGGGGGCGTATAAGGTTATTGCCTATAAAATAGCAGTTTAATGGGTGTCCACTCTCACCCACCGCTTCCTTGACTGGTTGAGGGTGGTTAGCCGAACGGATTTGACAGGTCATTAATTCTCAATATAAGTATATTGAAATACTAAGTAACTAAACACTTATAAATTACCAATCTTAGTTACTTAGGAAAATGTGAATTTGGTGCTCACCTATAAAATTGCACTTTGCACCTTTTTAAGTTATTAGTGGAGCGTGTGTGGTGAACCGGCACACTAGTTTGGGTCTGACTGTGTGTGGCAAAGGGTAACTTGATGTTAATCATAGATCAATGGAGCGTTTGTGGTTAACCGGCACATTGATTAGGTGGTTTGTAACATTGAGTGTTCCAAGCTAATTTGCATGGTTATTCACACCTTGTTTGTGATCCTTGGCGTCCCAGTCACAAACTTGAAGGGCACAATCGAGAGTTAAAGATGCCTTTGAGAAATTCAATTAATCTCAAAGGATTGAGGAATTTTAAACCATTTAAAACTTAATAATCAAATTTGTTTTTTATGGTGGAAATTGGTAAATCGTCATTTACCTACCACTAAATATTTTGCAATTTGGATTACGACATCCCTCTTCCGAATTGTAAAATATTGTGTTGGGTCCTGGCCTCAATATTTGATGTTGGGTGTTATATTAAGTACTAAAATCAACTAAACTTGATTTTCTCCCATTATAGATGTCTAGTTCAGAAAAGTATGGTCTTCCCAAATCTTTTGAAAAAAAACTTTCTTTACAAAGATGATTCTTCACAAGGCGATCAAGGTGAAAGACTAATCCCTTCTTCGTACTATAGTGGAACTTCACTTCCTCCATCGCCTCCAATAATTCTCCGTAACCTACAAGTTCTAGGTCAGTCAAAGACCTATTGGCAGAAAGGAAAGTTTGTATGTGCTCACATCTTGGAGATGAAGTTACATATTGACACGCTGCGAGAGCTGAGTGTTAAAGTCTCAAGGAAGTTAGTTTTTGACTGGGTTCTTCAATCACTTCCTATGTCATATAGCGGGTTCCCTTAAGGACTACTATATGGGAGGTCACGACATGACCCTTGTTGATCTAAGATATTTGCTTGTTGCTACTGAATCAGAAATTATTTGGTGCACTGACAAAGCAAAACTGATTGGAAGATCTACTCCGCAAACTTCCATGGACATTAACAATGGTAACATTGAAAGTCCAGAAAAGCTTTCTCTTCCCAATGGAAAGGGATCGGCCATGGTCATGTCATTTGACCAAATGGAAAAGAGAAAGGCTAAGTCTGAGATATTCTTGTGTACCATTCCCAAAGAGTCCATATGTTTCTATTGCCAATAGAAGGGGCATTGGTTGCGAAGCTGCCATATTTACCCGAAAGATCGCTAGGATGTGAAGTCAAAACTTTTGACTCTACTTTAGGTAAAATCCACTGTCTGACTCTATTAAGTTCCTTTTTGGAGATTCTTAATACATGATGTAGCTCCATAACTCAATTTTATGTTGATTATGTCATTTCCATGCTAGTTGTAGGCTTAATGCTTTGGAAACAATATTGCATGTATAATTAGAGAAAACATAGATCCAAAGCATTTAGGGTTGTATGTGCACCATAGGATATTGTAGTATACTAAAACCCATCAATTGTATTAGAGCATAGGGTTGGTTTCTATTATACTTGATACTTATTTTTTTTAAAGCAAAAAAAATTGTTTTTTAGAATCTGCCTGTTCACCACGAGGTGGTAAAATTTAACACGAGGTGGTGTCTGTTCAGTGAAAAAAAGCTTCAGTTTTTGGCCTGTTTTGGGTTAGGATCATTACCACAAAATGTTTTGTTCATAAAATTTGATTTTGTTGATATGGTAATGATTATCCTCATCCAAATAAAAGATAATTGTCAAAGTTTCATGTTTTGTATTAGTTTATACAGTTAGGCTAATTGCATGAAATTTGTTTGACATGAATTGTCTTGTTCTTATGAGTTTAATTTAGATCATAGGAAAATTGTTTGGTTTTCTTGTTAGAATTTTGATCTAAATGAATTTGATGAATTCCATAAATTGTCCTCAAGTTATGGAAAATGAAAAGTTTTCTTTTAAATAGATCATTAAAATCATAGGTTATGAACTTGAAGAGTCTTTTTCCTATAAATGGTTTTATGAACTCCATAACTTGTCCTCAATTTATGGATTTTCAAGAGTCTTTTAATTCAAACCATATTAAACTCAGAAGTTATGGATTCCAAAAGTTTTTGAATAGTTCAAAACTTGCCCTCAAGTTTTAGAATTTGTAAATGCAAAGTCTTACTTTCAAACATTTAGTTCCAAACCCTAGAAGTTTAAAAGTGTAAAATGCAACCCTTATACTATTATAATATTATAGGTTTAATATATATATATATATATATATATATATATATATATATATATATATATATATATATATTTATGTACGTATAAGAGTAAAGTCTGTCATACTGTTAGTAGGCCTCATTCACGAAGTCGGTCTATAAAAGGGGGGGGGGGGTATAAGGTTACTGCCTATAAAATAGCAGTTTAATGGGTGTCCACTCTCACCCACCGCTTCCTTGATTGGTTGAGGGTGGTTAGCCGAACGGGTTTGACATGTCATTAATTCTGATTATAAGTATATTGAAATACTAAGTAACTAAACACTTATAAATTACCAATCTTAGTTACTTAGGAAAATGTGAATTTGGTGCTCACCTATGAAATTGCACTTTGCACCTTTTTAAGTTATTAGTGGAGCGTGTGTGGTGAACCGGCACACTAGTCTGGGTCTGACAGTGTGTGGCAAAGGGTAACTTGATGTTAATCATAGATCAATGGAGCGTTTGTGGTTAACCGGCACATTGATTAGATGGTTTGTAACATTCAGTGTTCCAAGCTAATTTGCATGGTTATTCACACCTTGTATGTGATCCTCGACATCCCAGTCACAAACTTGAAGCGCACAATCGAGAGTTAAAGATGCCATTGAAAAATTCAATTAATCTCAAAGGATTGAGGAATTTCAAACCATTTAAAACTTAATAATTAAATTTGTGTTTCATGGTGGAAATTGGTAAATCGTCATTTACCTAACTGTAAATATTTTGCAATTTGGATTACGACATCCCTCTTCAGAATTGTAAAATATTGTGTTGGGTCCTGGCCTTAATATTTGATGTTGGGTGTTATATTAAGTACTAAAATCAACTAAACTTGATTTTCTCCCATTATAGATGTCTAGTTCAGAAAAGTATGGTCTTCCCAAATCTTTTGAAAAAAAACTTTCTTTATAAAGATGATTTTTCACAAGGCGATCAAGGTGAAAGACTAATCCATTCTTCGTACTATAGTGGAACTTCACTTCCTCCACCGCCTCCAATAATTCTCCCTAACCTACAAGTTCTAGGTCACTCAAAGACCTATTGGCAGAAAGGAAAGTTTGTATGTGCTCACATCTTGGAGATGAAGTAACATATTGACACGCTGCGAGAGTTGGGTGTTAAAGTCTCAAGGAGGTTAGTTTTTAACTGGGTTCTTCAATCACTTCCTAAGTCATATAGCGGGTTCCTTTAAGGACTACTATATGGGAGGTCACGACATGACCCTTGTTGATCTAAGATATTTGCTTGTTGCTACTGAATCAGAAATTATTTGGTGCACTGATAAAGCAAAATTGATTGGAAGATCTACTCCCCAAACTTCCATGGACATTAACAATGGTAACATTGAAAGTCCAGAAAGCCTTTCTCTTCCCAATGGAAAGGGATCGGCCATGGTCATGTCATTTGACCAAATGGAAAAGAGAAAGGCTAAGTCTGAGATAGTCCTGTGTACCATTCCCAAAGAGTCCATATGTTTCTATTGCCAATAGAAGGGGCATTGGTTGCGAAGCTGCCATATTTACCCGAAAGATCGCTAGGATGTGAAGTCAAAACTTTTGACTCTACTTCAGGTAAAATCCACTGTCTGACTCTATTAAATTCCTTTTTGGAGATTCTTAATACATGATGTAGCTCCATAGCTCAATTTTATGTTGATTATGTCATTTCCATGCTAGTTGTAGGCTTAATGCTTTGGAAACAATATTGCATGTATAATTAGAGAAAACATAGATCCAAAGCATTTAGGGTTGTATGTGCACCATAGGATATTGTAGTATACTAAAACCCATCAATGGTATTAGAGCATAGGGTTGGTTTCTATTATACTTGATACTTATTTTTTTTAAAGCAAAAAAAATTGTTTTTTTAGAATCTGCCTGTTCACCACGAGGTGGTAAAATTTAACACGAGGTGGTGACTATTCAATGAAAAAAAGCTTCGGTTTTTGGCCTCTTTTGGGTTAGGGTCATTACCACAAAATGTTTTGTTCATAAAATTTGATTTTGTTGATATGGTAATGATTATCCTCATCCAAATAAAAGATAATTGTCAAAGTTTCATGTTTTGTATTAGTTTATACAGTTAGGCTAATTGCACGAAATTTGTTTGACATGAATTGTCTTGTTCTTATGAGTTTAATTTAGATCATAGGAAAATTGTTTGGTTTTCTTGTTAGAATTTTGATCTAAATGAATTTGATGAATTCCACAACTTGTCCTCAAGTTATGGAAAATGAAAAGTTTTCTTTTAAATAGATCATTAAAATCGTAGGTTATGAACTTGAAGAGTCTTTTTCCTATAAATGGTTTTATGAAGTCCATAACTTGTCCTCAATTTATGGATTTTCAAGAGTCTTTTAATTCAAACCATATTAAACTCATAAGTTATGGATTCCAAAAGTTTTTGAATAGTTCAAAACATGCCCTCAAGTTTTAGAATTTGTAAATGCAAAGTCTTACTTTCAAACATTTAGTTCCAAACCCTAGAATTTTAAAAGTGTAAAATGCAACCCTTATACTATTATAATATTATAGGTTTAATATATATATATATACATATATATATATATATATATATATATATATATATATAAATATTTATGTACGTATAAGAGTAAAGTCTGTCTTACTATTAGTAGGCCTCATTCACGAAGTCGGTCTATAAAGGGGGGGGGGGGGTATAAGGTTACTGCCTATAAAATAGCAGTTTAATGGGTGTCCACTCTCACCCACCGCTTCCTTGACTGGTTGAGGGTGGTTAGCCGAACGGGTTTGACATGTCATTAATTCTGATTATAAGTATATTGAAATACTAAGTAACTAAACACTTATAAATTACCAATCTTAGTTACTTAGGAAAATGTGAATTTGGTGCTCACCTATGAAATTGCACTTTGCACCTTTTTAAGTTATTAGTGGAGCGTGTGTGGTGAACCGGCACACTAGTCTGGGTCTGACAGTGTGTGGCAAAGGGTAACTTGATGTTAATCATAGATCAATGGAGCGTTTGTGGTTAACCGGCACATTGATTAGGTGGTTTGTAACATTGAGTGTTCCAAGCTAATTTGCATGGTTATTCACACCTTGTATGTGATCGTC
Source organism: Lactuca sativa (assembly GCF_002870075.4). Classification (NCBI taxonomy): domain Eukaryota; kingdom Viridiplantae; phylum Streptophyta; class Magnoliopsida; order Asterales; family Asteraceae; genus Lactuca; species Lactuca sativa. Next base: position 366,204,604 of record NC_056626.2, on the reverse strand, counting down.
GACGTCCCAGTCACAAACTTGAAGCGCACAATCGAGAGTTAAAGATGCCATTGAAAAATTCAATTAATCTCAAAGGATTGTGGCATTTCAAACCATTTAAAACTTAATAATCAAATTTGTGTTTCATGGTGGTAATTGGTAAATCGTCATTTACCTACCTGTAAATATTTTGCAATTTGGATTACGACATCCCTCTTCAGAATTGTAAAATATTGTGTTGGGTCCTGGCCTCAATATTTGATGTTGGGTGTTATATTAAGTACTAAAATCAACTAAACTTGATTTTCTCCCATTATAGATGTCTAGTTTAGAAAAGTAAGGTCTTCCCAAATCTTTTGAAAAAAAACTTTCTTTATAAAGATGATTTTTCACAAGGCGATCAAGGTGAAAGACTAATCCCTTCTTCGTACTATAGTGGAACTTCACTTCCTCCACCGCCTCCAATAATTCTCCCTAACCTACAAGTTCTAGGTTACTCAAAGACCTATTGGCAGAAAGGAAAGTTTGTATGTGCTCACATCTTGGATATGAAGTAACATATTGACACACTGCGAGAGTTGGGTGTTAAAGTCTCAAGGAGGTTAGTTTTTGACTGGGCTCTTCAATCACTTCCTAAGTCATATAGCGGGTTCCCTTAAGGACTACTATATGGGAGGTCACGACATGAACCTTGTTGATCTAAGATATTTGCTTGTTGCTACTGAATCAGAAATTATTTGGTGCACTGATAAAGCAAAATTGATTGGAAGATATACTCCCCAAACTTCCATGGACATTAACAATGGTAACATTGAAAGTCCAGAAAACCTTTCTCTTCCCAATGGAAAGGGATCGGCCATGGTCATGTCATTTGACCAAATGGAAAAGAGAAAGGCTAAGTCTGAGATAGTCCTGTGTACCATTCCCAAAGAGTCCATATGTTTCTATTTCCAATAGAAGGGGCATTGGTTGCGAAGCTGCCATATTTACCCGAAAGATCGCTAGGATGTGAAGTCAAAACTTTTGACTCTACTTCAGGTAAAATCCACTGTCTGACTCTATTAAGTTCCTTTTTGGAGATTCTTAATACATGATGTAGCTCCATTACTCAATTTTATGTTGATTATGTCATTTCCATGCTAGTTGTAGGCTTAATGCTTTGGAAACAATATTGCATGTATAATTAGAGAAAACATAGATCCAAAGCATTTAGGGTTGTATGTGCACCATAGGATATTGTAGTATACTAAAACCCATCAATGGTATTAGAGCATAGGGTTGGTTTCTATTATACTTGATACTTATTTTTTTTAAAGCAAAAAAAATTGTTTTTTTAGAATCTGCCTGTTCACTACGAGGTGGTAAAATTTAACACGAGGTGGTGACTGTTCAGTGAAAAAAAGCTTCAGCTTTTGGCTTGTTTTTGGTTAGGGTCATTACCAAAAAACGGTTTGTTCATAAAATTTGATTTTGTTGATATGGTAATGATTATCCTCATCCAAATAAAAGATAATTGTCAAAGTTTCATGTTTTGTATTAGTTTATACAGTTAGGCTAATTGCATGAAATTTGTTTAACATGAATTCTCTTGTTCTTATGAGTTTAATTTAGATCATAGGAAAATTGTTTGGTTTTCTTGTTAGAATTTTGATCTAAATGAATTCCATAACTTGTCCTTAAGTTATGGAAAATGAAAAGTTTTCTTTTAAATAGATCATTAAAATCATAGGTTATGAACTTGAAAAGTCTTTTTCCTATAAATGGTTTTATGAACTCCATAACTTCTCCTCAATTTATGGATTTTCAAGAGTCTTTTAATTCAAACCATATTAAACTCATAAGTTATGGATTCCAAAAGTTTTTGAATAGTTCAAAACTTGCCCTCAAGTTTTAGAATTTGTAAATGCAAAGTTTTACTTTCAAACATTTAGTTCCAAACCCTAGAATTTTAAAAGTATAAAATGCAACCCTTATACTATTATAATATTATAGGTTTAATATATATATATATATATATATATATATATATACATATACATATATATATATATACATATACATACATACATATATATATATATATATATAAATATTTATGTACGTATAAGAGTAAAGTCTGTCTTACTGTTAGTAGGCCTCATTCACGAAGTCGGTCTATAAAGGGGGGGGGGTATAAGGTTACTGCCTATAAAGTAGCAGTTTAATGGGTGTCCACTCTCACCCACCGCTTCCTTGACTGGTTGAGGGTGGTTAGCCGAACGGGTTTGACAGGTCATTAATTCTCATTATAAGTATATTGAAATACTAAGTAACTAAACACCTATAAATTACCAATCTTAGTTACTTAGGAAAATGTGAATTTGGTGCTCACCTATGAAATTGCACTTTGCACCTTTTTAAGTTATTAGTGGAGCGTGTATGGTGAACCGGCACACTAGTCTGGGTCTGACAGTGTATGGCAAAGGGTAACTTGATGTTAATCATAGATCAATGGAGCGTGTGTGGTTAACCGGAACGTTGATTAGGTGGTTTGTAACATTGAGTGTTCCAAGCTAATTTGCATGGTTATTCACACCTTGTATGTGATCCTCAGCATCCCAGTCACAAACTTGAAGGGCACAATCGAGAGTTAAAGATGCCATTGAAAAATTCAATTAATCTCAAAGGATTGAGGAATTTCAAACCATTTAAAACTTAATAATCAAATTTGTTTTTCATGGTGGAAATTAGTAAATTGTCATTTACCTACCTTTTAATATTTTGCAATTTGGATGACGACATCCCTCTTCCGAATTGTAAAAGATTGTGTTGGGTCCTGGCCTCAGTATTTGATGTTGGGTGTTATTTTAAGTACTAAAATCAACTAAACTTGATTTTCTCCCATTATAGATGTCTAGTTCAGAAAAGTAAGGTCTTCCCAAATCTTTTGAAAAAAAACTTTCTTTATAAAGATGATTTTTCACAAGGCGATCAAGGTGAAAGACTAATCCCTTCTTCGTACTATAGTGGAACTTCACTTCCTCCACCGCCTCCAATAATTCTCCCTAACCTACAAGTTCTAGGTTACTCAAAGACCTATTGGCAGAAAGGAAAGTTTGTATGTGCTCACATCTTGGATATGAAGTAACATATTGACACACTGCGAGAGTTGGGTGTTAAAGTCTCAAGGAGGTTAGTTTTTGACTGGGTTCTTCAATCACTTCCTAAGTGATATAGCGGGTTCCCTTAAGGACTACTATATGGGAGGTCACGACATGAACCTTGTTGATCTAAGATATTTGCTTGTTGCTACTGAATCAGAAATTATTTGGTGCACTGATAAAGCAAAATTGATTGGAAGATATACTCCCCAAACTTCCATGGACATTAACAATGGTAACATTGAAAGTCCAGAAAACCTTTCTCTTCCCAATGGAAAGGGATCGGCCATGGTCATGTCATTTGACCAAATGGAAAAGAGAAAGGCTAAGTCTGAGATAGTCCTGTGTACCATTCCCAAAGAGTCCATATGTTTCTATTTCCAATAGAAGGGGCATTGGTTGCGAAGCTGCCATATTTACCCGAAAGATCGCTAGGATGTGAAGTCAAAACTTTTGACTCTACTTCAGGTAAAATCCACTGTCTGACTCTATTAAGTTCCTTTTTGGAGATTCTTAATACATGATGTAGCTCCATAACTCAATTTTATGTTGATTATGTCATTTCCATGCTAGTTGTAGGCTTAATGCTTTGGAAACAATATTGCATGTATAATTAGAGAAAACATAGATCCAAAGCATTTAGGGTTGTATGTGCACCATAGGATATTGTAGTATACTAAAACCCATCAATGGTATTAGAGCATAGGGTTGGTTTCTATTATACTTGATACTTATTTTTTTTAAAGCAAAAAAAATTGTTTTTTTAGAATCTGCCTGTTCACTACGAGGTGGTAAAATTTAACATGAGGTGGTGACTGTTCAGTGAAAAAAAGCTTCAGTTTTTGGCCTGTTTTTGGTTAGGGTCATTACCACAAAACGTTTTGTTCATAAAATTTGATTTTGTTGATATGGTAATGATTATCCTCATCCAAATAAAAGATAATTGTCAAAGTTTCATGTTTTGTATTAGTTTATACAGTTAGGCTAATTGCATGAAATTTGTTTGACATGAATTGTCTTGTTCTTATGAGTTTAATTTAGATCATAGGAAAATTGTTTGGTTTTCTTGTTAGAATTTTGATCTAAATGAATTCCATAACTTGTCCTCAAGTTATGGAAAATGAAAAGTTTTCTTTTAAATAGATCATTAAAATCATAGGTTATGAACTTGAAAAGTCTTTTTCCTATAAATGGTTTTATGAACTCCATAACTTGTCCTCAATTTATGGATTTTCAAGAGTCTTTTAATTCAAACCATATTAAACTCATAAGTTATGGATTCCAAAAGTTTTTGAATAGTTCAAAACTTGCCCTCAAGTTTTAGAATTTGTAAATGCAAAGTCTTACTTTCAAACCTTTAGTTCCAAACCCTAGAATTTTAAAAGTATAAAATGCAACCCTTATACTATTATAATATTATAGGTTTAATATATATATATATATATATATATATATACACATATACATATATATATATATACATATATATATACATATACATACATACATACATATATATATATATATATATATAAATATTTATGTACGTATAAGAGTAAAGTCTGTCTTACTGTTAGTAGGCCTCATTCACGAAGTCGGTCTATAAAGGGGGGGGGGGGGGGTATAAGGTTACTGCCTATAAAGTAGCAGTTTAATGGGTGTCCACTCTCACCCACCGCTTCCTTGACTGGTTGAGGGTGGTTAGCCGAACAGGTTTGACAGGTCATTAATTCTCATTATAAGTATATTGAAATACTAAGTAACTAAACACTTATAAATTACCAATCTTAGTTACTTAGGAAAATGTGAATTTGGTGCTCACCTATGAAATTGCACTTTGCACCTTTTTAAGTTATTAGTGGAGCGTGTATGGTGAACCGGCACACTACTCTGGGTCTGATAGTGTATGGCAAAGGGTAACTTGATGTTAATCATAGATCAATGGAGCGTGTGTGGTTAACCGGCACGTTGATTAGGTGGTTTGTAACATTGAGTGTTCCAAGCTAATTTGCATGGTTATTCACACCTTGTATGTGATCCTCAGCATCCCAGTCACAAACTTGAAGGGCACAATCGAGAGTTAAAGATGCCATTGAAAAATTCAATTAATCTCAAAGGATTGAGGAATTTCAAACCATTTAAAACTTAATAATCAAATTTTTTTTTCATGGTGGAAATTAGTAAATTGTCATTTACCTACCTTTTAATATTTTGCAATTTGGATGATGACATCCCTCTTCCGAATTGTAAAAGATTGTGTTGGGTCCTGGCCTCAGTATTTGATGTTGGGTGTTATTTTAAGTACTAAAATCAACTAAACTTGATTTTCTCCCATTATAGATGTCTAGTTCAGAAAAGTATGGTCTTCCCAAATCTTTTGAAAAAAAACTTTCTTTACAAAGATGATTTTTCACAAGGCGATCAAGGTGAAAGACTAATCCCTTCTTCGTACTATAGTGGAACTTCACTTCCTCCACCGCCTCCAATAATTCTCCCTAACCTACGAGTTCTAGGTCACTCAAAGACCTATTGGCAGAAAGGAAAGTTTGTATGTGCTCACATCTTGGAGATGAAGTTACATATTGACACGCTGCGAGAGTTGAGTGTTAAAGTCTCAAGGAAGTTAGTTTTTGACTGGGTTCTTCAATCACTTCCTATGTCATATAGCGGGTTCCCTTAAGGACTACTATATGGGAGGTCACGACATGAACCTTGTTGATCTAAGATATTTGCTTGTTGCTACTGAATCAGAAATTATTTGGTGCACTGATAAAGCAAAATTGATTGGAAGATATACTCCCCAAACTTCCATGGACATTAACAATGGTAACATTGAAAGTCCAGAAAACCTTTCTCTTCCCAATGGAAAGGGATCGGCCATGGTCGTGTCATTTGACCAAATGGAAAAGAGAAAGGCTAAGTCTGAGATAGTCCTGTGTACCATTCCCAAAGAGTCCATATGTTTCTATTTCCAATAGAAGGGGCATTGGTTGCGAAGCTGCCATATTTACCCGAAAGATCGCGAGGATGTGAAGTCAAAACTTTTGACTCTACTTCAGGTAAAATCCACTGTCTGACTCTATTAAGTTCCTTTTTGGAGATTCTTAATACATGATGTAGCTCCATAACTCAATTTTATGTTGATTATGTCATTTCCATGCTAGTTGTAGGCTTAATGCTTTGGAAACAATATTGCATGTATAATTAGAGAAAACATAGATCCAAAGCATTTAGGGTTGTATGTGCACCATAGGATATTGTAGTATACTAAAACCCATCAATGGTATTAGAGCATAGGGTTGGTTTCTATTATACTTGATACTTATTTTTTTTAAAGCAAAAAAAATTGTTTTTTTAGAATCTGCCTGTTCACTACGAGGTGGTAAAATTTAACACGAGGTGGTGACTGTTCAGTGAAAAAAAGCTTCAGTTTTTGGCCTGTTTTTGGTTAGGGTCATTACCACAAAACGTTTTGTTCATAAAATTTGATTTTGTTGATATGGTAATGATTATCCTCATCCAAATAAAAGATAATTGTCAAAGTTTCATGTTTTGTATTAGTTTATACAGTTAGGCTAATTGCATGAAATTTGTTTGACATGAATTGTCTTGTTCTTATGAGTTTAATTTAGATCATAGGAAAATTGTTTGGTTTTCTTGTTAGAATTTTGATCTAAATGAATTCCATAACTTGTCCTCAAGTTATGGAAAATGAAAAGTTTTCTTTTAAATAGATCATTAAAATCATAGGTTATGAACTTGAAAAGTCTTTTTCCTATAAATGGTTTTATGAACTCCATAACTTGTCCTCAATTTATGGATTTTCAAGAGTCTTTTAATTCAAACCATATTAAACTCATAAGTTATGGATTCCAAAAGTTTTTGAATAGTTCAAAACTTGCCCTCAAGTTTTAGAATTTGTAAATGCAAAGTCTTACTTTCAAACCTTTAGTTCCAAACCCTAGAATTTTAAAAGTATAAAATGCAACCCTTATACTATTATAATATTATAGGTTTAATATATATATATATATATATATATATATATATATATATATATATATATATACACATATACATATATATATATATACATATATATATATACATATACATACATACATATATATATATATATATATATATATATATATAAATATTTATGTACGTATAAGAGTAAAGTCTGTCTTACTGTTAGTAGGCCTCATTCACGAAGTCGGTCTATAAAGGGGGGGGGGGGGGTATAAGGTTACTGCCTATAAAGTAGCAGTTTAGTGGGTGTCCACTCTCACCCACCGCTTCCTTGACTGGTTGAGGGTGGTTAGCCGAACAGGTTTGACAGGTCATTAATTCTCATTATAAGTATATTGAAATACTAAGTAACTAAACACTTATAAATTACCAATCTTAGTTACTTAGGAAAATGTGAATTTGGTGCTCACCTATGAAATTGCACTTTGCACCTTTTTAAGTTATTAGTGGAGCGTGTATGGTGAACCGGCACACTAGTCTGGGTCTGACAGTGTATGGCAAAGGGTAACTTGATGTTAATCATAGATCAATGGAGCGTGTGTGGTTAACCGGCACGTTGATTAGGTGGTTTGTAACATTGAGTGTTCCAAGCTAATTTGCATGGTTATTCACACCTTGTATGTGATCCTCAGCATCCCAGTCACAAACTTGAAGGGCACAATCGAGAGTTAAAGATGCCATTGAAAAATTCAATTAATCTCAAAGGATTGAGGAATTTCAAACCATTTAAAACTTAATAATCAAATTTGTTTTTCATGGTGGAAATTAGTAAATTGTCATTTACCTACCTTTTAATATTTTGCAATTTGGATGATGACATCCCTCTTCCGAATTGTAAAAGATTGTGTTGGGTCCTGGCCTCAGTATTTGATGTTGGGTGTTATTTTAAGTACTAAAATCAACTAAACTTGATTTTCTCCCATTATAGATGTCTAGTTCAGAAAAGTATGGTCTTCCCAAATCTTTTGAAAAAAAACTTTCTTTACAAAGATGATTTTTCACAAGGCGATCAAGGTGAAAGACTAATCCCTTCTTCGTACTATAGTGGAACTTCACTTCCTCCACCGCCTCCAATAATTCTCCCTAACCTACGAGTTCTAGGTCACTCAAAGACCTATTGGCAGAAAGGAAAGTTTGTATGTGCTCACATCTTGGAGATGAAGTTACATATTGACACGCTGCGAGAGTTGAGTGTTAAAGTCTCAAGGAAGTTAGTTTTTGACTGGGTTCTTCAATCACTTCCTATGTCATATAGCGGGTTCCCTTAAGGACTACTGTATGGGAGGTCACGACATGACCCTTGTTGATCTAAGATATTTGCTTGTTGCTACTAAATCAGAAATTATTTGGTGCACTGACAAAGCAAAACTGATTGGAAGATCTACTCCCCAAACTTCCATGGACATTAACAATGGTAACATTGAAAGTCCAGAAAAGCTTTCTCTTCCCAACGGAAAGGGATCGGCCATGGTCATGTCATTTGACCAAATGGAAAAGAGAAAGGCTAAGTCTGAGATAGTCTTGTGTACCATTCCCAAAGAGTCCATATGTTTCTATTGCCAATAGAAGGGGCATTGGTTGTGAAGCTGCCATATTTACCCGAAAGATCGCTAGGATGTGAAGTCAAAACTTTTGACTCTACTTCAGGTAAAATCCACTGTCTGACTCTATTAATTTCCTTTTTGGAGATTCTTAATACATGATGTAATGTAATTACATTTAATGTTTTGAAGAATCAAAGAAATGAAAGGAAGCTTAAAGGAAAATTATGTTGAGTCTGATCGCGAAGAGATGGATTTCGATCGCATGGTTCAGTGATTAGATTTGTGATCTACGGCTTAGGATTTATGATAGATTGCTTAGAAATAGATAACAATATATTTTCACTTGTATTTGCATTATAAGGATAAGTTTTCCGCAATTTTTATAAATACATAATTTTTTTTGAAATTTATCTTATTTTTAAAATTTCCTTACAATGGTAATTGTGAAAATTTGTTGCTTATATATTTCCATTAATAGCGATATTGGAAAATAGAGTTGATTCTTTCATTTGTGGTTTTGTCATAATTTACCAAATAAGGAAGGATTCTCATCACACTGGTCTGAGTTGGATACAAACTTGGAATCATGCAACTTGTATTGTATGATGAATGAGAATTTTCTTCTTTGGGAAATTAAAGACTAATTCCTTGTTCACATGAATATGTGAGTCAGGTGAAGGACTAGAGGATCGGGTACACTAGGTGTGCACTGGTCAGGTCCACCACTAAGAACAATAAGACTATTTTTCATGATTTACTAAAGTTTAGTAAATATGGTTATGCTTAAAAGTTTAAATATAATTCTAAACATTAGAAAAGTTTCGATCTATGGCAGAACGAATGAGAAGAATTAAATTAGGAAGAAAGATAAAAGTTTCTCCAATTTGAAAAGATGTGAGAGTACTTTATTAGTGTGTTTTATGATCATCTTAATGATTATGGAAAACCATATCACAATTGACCATCTAGGAATCGTGAATTGTTGAAATGGTTAAATCTAGACGATGAGTCATACTTCGTTCCAAAAACAAGTCTTAGAGTCATACTCCAAGCTTGTGCCTTCAGTAACACTAAATTAAGAAGGTTTATAACACTCATCAAATGTAGAGTAACATGTTTCTTACTCTTGTACATTTGAAATTGATAAGTTGTGATGTATTGGATAAGACAAAGACCAACTAAGGCCGATTGTGTAAAGTGTTAGTCTTGATTAGAATCTGCACTAACACTGGAATATTTATTTGTCAATTAATGTTCCTTGAAAAGGTGAATCTTATATGTCAAGAGGTCAGTAAGAGTCTTAAAGATCGTGAAAGTTTCAAGAACTAATCAAGAGTAAACCCATTGTTAAACACTAGCACACGACTTGAGGTTTGTAGCCTATCGTGTCGACATATTCTTGATTTTGTGCCCATTCCAGTTAAGGTTGACTATGAATCATGTTTTTATGTAAGACATTATGAATTGTGTCCCATATGCTTCGGGTATAGGATCGATTGCACATGCTATAGTATTCTCTTATTCTAATTTTCCAAATGCCTAGGGCATTAAGAGGGAAAAAGGAATAGAAACTTATATGACTAAAGTGGTTAAACAATTGTTAAGGACAATCTTAGGTTCGCCAAGGATTGGTCGCTTAAGGACAGTTGGAAGTATAATAATGATTTGTCATATGGAAAATATGGAGTATTTCCATATTGGGACTTGAAGAATAGATGAGGAAGTTAGAAACTTTTATGCTAGAAGGATGTTCAACGGAATGTACTTTAATTTGAGACTTCATTTCCATGGAATTGTCTTGTAACAATCTCCAAAGGAATATTTTGTATCGTTGGTCAAGTCTCTATGACTTTTGATAACTAGACATTACAAAAGAATTATTGCATGATAGTTTAGAATCTAACACTTTAGCAATGACAAGAATTTGGAATTCTTACACTTGCAGTAAGGATTTGGAATTGTGAAATCAGCATAATTGAAATGTTGTCAACTGATGTATTTCACAAAGTAAGGACTATAGAAAAACATAGTGTGCAAGCTTGGAGCATGGGACAACTATTGTTTTAATTCAAGTATTAAGTTGATAAATTGAAACATTATACAATGAATAATGAGTAATCAGTAGGGCACTCAAAAGTTTTGGGGCCATATAGGATAGTATTATTTTTGTGTTTCAATTTGTATGTTTTGACTTCCCGAATAACTAGGTTATTCAAACCATCCAGAGTCGATCATACTTTAGAAGCAGGTATTGATGCAAGACTGACATTAATGGGTCTGTAGAGGTGTTTTAGTCATAACACAAGTTTGCTAAAGTGTTCATGAGTGCTCCTGGAATAAGATTCGAGTATTAGATTCAACCCACGTTCATCTGAATCACTTCATGGATTTTATCACGAGTGATTGTGAGATGATAATATCTTATATTCTTGAAACGGATACATGTGATTTCTAGTTACAAGTCGGTTGCACATTGACATATGTAAACGCACCAGTAACTTGGTGTTATAAAACATATAGTTGTGTGTAATTTGACGATTAAGTAAAAGCAAACATTTGGGTCCAAGTTTTTCCGTTCCTTTTACCCTACGTGGATGAAAGCGATGTCTTTGGGCGCCTCGATGATATCGTGATGACACCCTTAAGTGCTTCGCCAAGCCTAGACGAATTTGATCTGTTCAATTAGTCGGTCGTCATAATCGGAAATCAGGAAACAACAGATGGATAGAGAGAATGATTATAATCCATGTCTCAGTCCATATGATATCTAGAATGGAGGAATATATGATCCCTTATCTAATAGACGCGTCATTGACTAGGTCAGAGTTCAACAACAACTTTAAGAGCTACGATTGCTAGTCGGGTTGTGGAGCCATACTTGCAATAATAGTTATTAGACTTATCCAAGTGAGAGACTGTTAGATTAGGTGTCTAATCCCATAACTATAATTGGTATGTAGTTGACCTGAGAGTAGCATGTTCCATTTGGGTTGCATGGCACCAGAACAATTTGTAAGGATGGACTTTGAGAAGAGGATATCCATGATTTATTAATATATTATAAGTTCTAATATATTAATATGAAATCATATTATTTAATTAGTATTGATCAAGAATTAATTTTGAAATAATTTTTTGATCAAAATAGACTAATTAAATATAAGGGGTTGATTTGGTAAAATCATTCTGTTAGGATGAAAACCCTAATTGAGATTTGATGAACAAGATGCGGAAAATAAGAACAAACACAAATAATGAAGATTATGTCGAATGATCACTCGATTTATTGAAATATGAGGAATAAATTACACTTAAAGCATAGACTAAAGAATCTAACACTACATAAGAAACCTCACGTGGCGGCTACATTTTGCCTCACACTCTTAACCCTAATTATGAATAATACATGACTATTTATAGGGAAAAGACAAGTCTTGGGCTTTTAACCTAGAATTCATCAAAGGGGCCCATTGCCATCATCCATGGAGTGCTTTGAAACCCTACAATCTCCCCCTCAAAGTATGGAATGGATGACAATGCTTTAACTTCCAAAACAAGCATCTAGCAAATAAAAAGATCTGCAACGAGGAATATATGAAGCAATCCACGAATCTTGATTCTTCAATAGTCTTCAAACACAGGCTCTAGGATATATAAATCAAGCACTGAAGTAATGTATTTAAACTTCATTTTCGAATGTAATCCCAAAGAATCTTCATGAAAACCAAACCCGCCATAAAAACCCATTTCAGAACAAAGAAACTGAATCACTTCTTGTCTTTGAAGAGCTCCCCCTCCAAGTCACAATGATCTTCAAATAAGCTAATGATATAAGCCATCAAAAAATATCATGTAACAACCCAAACTTTAAGATTCGTAACGCCACTTGATCGAGAAAATACAAGAAGTTGGAGATATAACAAGTCCTTAGCAGAGCTCGATGAAAAACTTCCGCTGTAAAGGATACTTCTCTGTAAAAACTTTAGTAGAGCTCGATGAAGAACTTCTGTTGTAAAAGCTACCTTCATAATTCTCCCACAAGCTTTATCAAAAATCTTCAACTTTGAAAAGTCACAAATCCAATTTCGAATGGCCATACCAAATTCTCCCTCGATTTATAATCAAAAACATGATTATAAAGCCTTCAAATGGTCATGAGAATGATCTTGAATGGATAAAAATTTACTATGCTCCCCCGCGACAAAAAGATATACACAATGAAGTATAAAATCCGAAAAAATCGTGAAAATTTGACGTTATCACAAAAAAAAAAACGACTTTCCGAACTGCCAAGACTTGATGGAATCTTTATTTTTCTGTTCACGAAAAAATATGAGCGTTGAAAAATCCAAAACTGTTCACCAGCCCTTAAAATTGCAAATTTTTCGAAAAATGGGCTGAAATTGTCACTTGCTGAAAAATAGGGACTGAAATTGTAATTCTGCATCAATACTCCCCTTTATTTCTGACAAAATCTGGAAATCGTCCATAATCGCCAAGATGTGAAAACAATAAGGACCAAAAGTGTCATTTCGTTGAAGTTTCAGGGACCATTAATGTAACTTGATATCTTCTTCCCCAATTTAGAATGCGCGACTGGAACAAATGTGAGACCCCAAAATTAATACCCGCAAATCATACTTTCGTTTCAAGTACAAGCAACCGAACCTAAGTTTGTTTCAAGACCGCCATTTATTCACCTGAAGCGAACACAACCGAACGTTTGGTTCGTTTCTTATTTCCATATCAAGCTTCATCGGGCGAAACTCCTTTCGCTTTCAGTTCATCCTTCGTTCGCTCCAACCATTAACAACCGAACCCAGTTTCATTGATACAAAAGCAAAACCGAGCATCACGATTAGAATAAGGAGCGAAACCTTAGCCAAGCCGAATCACAGGTTCGCTTTCGGTTCATCTCCTATTTCAGTCCCAGCATAAACACGCGAACCCAAGATCGAGGTTCGTTCCAAGAGCTACCAACCGAACTCAAGTTCGATCGAGGCCATAAATCAATTCCAAATCCTTTCAATGCAAATCAATCGACCACAACTCCAATGCTAATCAATATCAACCACAAACCTAAATATTCCAAACTCAGAAAATTCGTGGGAGAAAACGAGAGCGAGCCCAGATTCCAATCGTTCGCAGGTTGTCAAGCCCCAAATCAATGTCGATGCAAATCAGTGTGACCCTGAAAGCGAGCATTACAAGCACCGAATATACCAACAACAAATAGTCGAGTCAGAAACCGGTCTTAATTTTGACTTTCATTAGGAGATAACTGCAACCCATAATACCAGTCCCGATTCCTAGACCATTCATAGGTAAGATCATTCAGATTGATTTTGATTTCCAAGGTTGACCAGTAAAAGTGAGTTATATGCTCAAATCATTCCGATAAGTTCCAATTTCGATTTCATTCGATCGCATTACACTTCCGATCACGAATCCGATTAAGATCGTAATCCCAATTTTGACTTTTTCTGGTTTGACTCTCCAAATAAAAATACAATCCAGTTCAACCGAATGACATCTGTTCATCATGAAACTTCAATGATTGTATTCAAGAATCACTCAATCTAATTTCCAAAGATCGATTTCATACAGGAATCATCATAAATTATCGATTTAAAAAAAATGACTTCAAATCAACCATATGGAAAACGATGATAAATACGATATGGGGTTTACAACCAACAAAAATGGATTGTAATACAACCATCGACAAACAATAGCAGCAGACAATCGTCGATTGTTAGTTTTGACAACCAAGGAAGAATCGAACATGATAAACTAAACCCGGCAGAAGAGACGCAACCGGAAACCATGATACTTGTTGGACAAAAAGGTTGATTATGAACAACGAAAGACCAAATATTTGGGCTAGATCAAGACAATAGAATCGATATTGATATTGGACTGAATTGACAACCAGATCCAATCATAAATAGGAACATAAAAACAAATCGGATTAAAAGAGAACTACCCCGATGAATAGCAGATGAACAGTAAATAAATATATAAGCCTCCATGAACAGTAGATAGAACAAAAATCTTGATTCCAAACCGCCAAAACACCAAAATCTTCAATAATTTGTGTAGAAAATCATCAAATCAAGAACCGATTCTTCAAAAATCAATAGATCTTCAAAGACCCGCTCTGATACCACTTGTTAGGATGCAAACCCTAATTGAGATTTGATGAACAAGATGCGGAAAATAAGAACAAACACAAATAATGAAGATTATGTCGAATGATCATTCGATTTATTGAAATATGAGGAATAAATTACACTTAAAGCATAGACTAAAGAATCTAACACTACATAAGAAACCTCACGTGGCGGCTACATTTTGCCTCACACTCTTAACCCTAATTATGAATAATACATGACTATTTATAGGGAAAAGACAAGTCTTGGGCTTTTAACCTAGAATTCATCAAAGGGGCCCATTGCAATCATCCATGGAGTGCTTTGAAACCCTACACATTCATTCTTATGGTGTGGGCCAATGATCCATGATTCCTTAGGTTGGGCTAAACCCATGTGCAACCCATGGATGATACATGGAGGTTTAAACCCATGGAGCTTAAGGAATATAGATGGTCATGCACATTAGGGTTTACATGGAGTAACCCTAGTTTTGCCACACTATATAAGAAACCCATTAGCTCCTAAAATTGGCACCGTAGTGTTCTTGGAATAGCTATAGCCGATTTCAGAGTAGAAGTATTCTCTCTCAAGTCCTTCATTATTGGTGGTGTTGTGTGATTCCATTTGAGGTGCAACACTTGGGGCACTAAGTTGTTAAAGGCCAAACTCAAGAAGTTCTACAAGCTACAACAAAGAGGTAACTCCATAACTTAGTTTTATGTTGATTATGCCATTTCCATGCTAGTTGTAGGCTTAATGTTTTGGAAACAATATTGCTTGTATAATTAGAGAAAACATAGATCCAAAACATTTAGGGTTGTATGTGTACCATATGATGTTGTAGTATACTAAAACTGATCATATTCGTCGAGTTGGGGTCCTCCAACTAGTCGAGTAGAAGTCATAAATAACGCGGGATAACCGGGTTCGACACGACGAGTTGGGGCCTCTAACTCGTCGAGTTCCCTCAATAAAATGAATAAACAAACTTTGAAAATTATACCTGGGAGTCGGGATGTTATAATTCTCCCCTACTTGAACTAGAATTTGTCCTCGAAGTCTGTAGTAGTAAACAAATTTGGATAGTGCTCCCGCATCTTTGCCTCTAGCTCCCAAGTCCACTCGGATCCCCTCCGATGCTCCCATTGTACCTTTACCAAAGGTACATTCTTGTTCCGTAGAACCTTCACCTTCATCTCCAGAATGGCCACTGGCCTCTCCACGTAATTCAGGTGCTCGTCAACCTTTATATCGTCCAATGATACCACTGCCTCCTCATCTAATATGCACTTCACCAATTGTGAAACATGGAAAGTGTTGTGGATCTAACTAAGATCCTCCGGGAGATCTAGTCTATACGCCACTTTGCCAACCCTGGCAATGATCCTGAATGGCCCAATGTATTGGTGACCAAACTTTCCCCTCTGCCTGAAGCGGATCACACCCTTCCAGGATGAGACCTTCAGCAATACCATGTTGCCAACCTGGAACTCCAGCTCGGATCGGTGTCGGTCGGCATAAGTCTTCTATCGAGTCTGGGCAATCTGTAACCGCTGCCTAATCTGCTGAATCTTCTTGGTAGTCCGCAAAACTACCTCGGTCTGACCCATCACACTATGGATGACCTCGAACTAACAGAATGGGGTACGACATCTCTGCCCATACGATAGCTCGAAAGGTGGAGCAGCTGTAATGCCCGCGTTTGTGGGCTAAAGCATTAAAGATGATGTAATAGTCAAGGTCAACCTTTGTAACTTGTTTTCAAGTAATAAAAAATATATTATTTGAGTATTATGTGATTTATATTTAATTATCATGATTTAATAAATTAAAGATAAAAATAAGCGTCAAAAATAAATGTTAGATAAAGTTGATATCTATTAAGAAATTTGTAGTGGTTGCAACAAAGATTCCGGAGATACAAAGAATACTGAAATCCGAGTTATAATGAAAAAATTATGACATGTCGAAGTTTCGCGACAGAACCGGCACGACGCTGTGTGACGTAAAAATTTTGTTTACGATAAAATGCTTTTTAGCCTTAGCGATCTACATGAAAGTTGTAGTACATGTTAAACCGAGAGCGTGCATAAAAAGAATGTGCAAATCTAACTTCGTATGAGGAAGTTATGAATTTTCTAAGATTTGGCATAACATTATGCAGCTCGAAACTCGAATTTTAGATCGAACAATTTTTAGCCAACATAACCTAAACGAGAATAGATGATCTTGTTGATACTAGTTCAACGGTAAAAAGACAGACAAAAATGGACGAAGGATGAAAAACTTATGAATTTTTAACGGACTTTTCCTGTCCCTGCCTGTGATAAATATAACTTTAGAAATAAATTCAAAATTAGCTGACATAGTCTAAACGAAAGTTGTAGAGTATAATCCCACTTATGTGTAGATATAAAGAATGTCAAAAATGGAGCTCGTATACGAAAGTTACGAAATTTTGAAGTTTGAAAAATAAACTCGCGAAGGAGTACGACCCGCGTACAAACGAGTACACCCAATGTACTCGGACTAGCTCTGATACGTGTTAGTAGCTTAGGCACGTCCGAAGTCTAGAAACCGAACAAAAGGCACGTAGCCATTACACCCAGCGTACGAGGTCTATACGCCTAACGTACTTATATTTTCTCGGTCCAGAATTGCCGACGACACACATTTCGCATACTTGACACGTTGATGAACACGTCCAAAGTAATCCACTCGTAAGCCCAGGGTACGTGAGTACGATCAGCGAAGAACTTTGCAAGGTAGTACGCCCCGTGTACCAGAAAGTTATGCCCAACGTAATGCCAGGCTTCGACCACTATAAATAGAATGCGATGCATTCCGAAAATTGTTTGCAAAATTACACCTTCACACTTTTTTCTTTCCTTTAACCTGCAATAAAACCCCCCAAGACTAGAATACCTTCCTAGCACCATAAGCAAGCCCCGAGCACCCAAAGGCCCCGAGAAAAGAGTTTTTCAAGTCAAAACTCTACCCGCGTGAAGCCCGGTTTTTGAGTAAACATCCAGGTTTCTTCGAAAAAGATTGCTTTAAGGGACGAAGTGCTATCCAATCACTGTCTTATCAAATGAGTGTGTAGTCACTTATATCTTACACATAGATATGAAGTATTTTCTATAAAAACGTGTTATGTGTATATATATATTGTTTGTATATTTGAGATGGGTGTTGAATGGATGTTTCATACAGGTTTTAAACTGTATATATATATATATATATATATATATATATATATATATATATATATATGTATATACAAATATGTAAGGTAAAACATGGGTAGATTAAATAGTTTATGTGTGATAAAATGATTAGAGGCTTCGTTGTTGTTGTTGTTCTAGTCATCTAGCGGAGTATAGATGACGACCACAGACCTTTGTAGACAGTACAGTGGAACGCTAGCAGGCTCGCAACCTATAGGTGTTTGTGAACGATGTGTTCACCGATGTACTCTATCCCCTCATGGCTGCCTTACGGACATATATGGCTGAGGAATCCCCTTAACAGTATTTTCCACCCCGATGATGATCCTTAGGCTAGGTTCCTTATGACAGGTGTTTAGGGACGTAAAGTGAGGATAATGGGAACGGGTAATTAGAGTTCTTGTTGGTTGATGAAATTAATAAATTTATTGTTGGTTGATGAAATTAATAAGTTTATTTATTGTGGGTTGAAAACCCTATATGCTCACTAGGCTCCTAAGCCTAACCCACTCAACATTTTATATTATAGGTACTGGAACAAGAGCATAGTTGGATGGTGACGAGGGATTTTGGATTATAGGCCAGTAGATGTAAATAACTGTTGTAAGGCCTATATTGTACTGTTAATGCTTTTTGTCTGTATCGATGTGGACATCTTGAGTTTTGTAATAAAATTAAAAATAAAGTTCTTTAAGAAATGCTTTGATAAATTTTTATCATATTTTGTTTTGGGGACAAATTCCGCAACACCTTTTGAAAGATTACTCTAATTTTATTTTAAAAGCATAAACGAAATCGGTCTTTTCTAGTCATGAAAAACGGGGATGTCACAGTTGGTATCAGACAATTAGTTTAAGAGAACTGGGAATTCATAGGATTTCTAGACTTAAACTTAGAAGGCTAAGTGATGATCGTGAAATGAGTGTCTACCATATTTTAGACACGAGCACTAGTATATTTTTGGAAAGATGCCTAAAATGTTTTTATGTGCTAAATGTTATATGTTTTCTATATATGATATTATTTGTTCGGATCTATGGTCTGTTGCGAACCAGATCTGGAAACCTTATGTGTTCAAGATTCTATGTGTATGACTACGATATTAGAACTAGCATATAATGTTTTTGAGTGATAAGTAGAAATTAAATATCTATCATGAGTAGAGATCTAAATCCACCAAATTTGGTTTATAGATCAAAATGGCAAGAACCTGAAGTGGAGCTGGAAATTCAAATAGAAATCAGCAACCTCAACCCCATGTGATGGAACACGTGCCTATAGCAGATGTTGCACTAGAACCAATCACAATGGCTGGAGTACAAGCCATGATTCGGGCTTTGATGGCTGAACAAAGGGAGGAAGTGAGACAATTATTCCTGAATAACAGGAGTG
This sequence comes from Lactuca sativa, assembly GCF_002870075.4. Lineage (NCBI taxonomy): Eukaryota > Viridiplantae > Streptophyta > Magnoliopsida > Asterales > Asteraceae > Lactuca > Lactuca sativa. Next base: position 366,185,135 of record NC_056626.2, on the reverse strand, counting down.
GGCCATCATCGCAAGTTGAACAACCTGAATTAAAAGACGATCAGTCAGAGGAAGAAAATTACAATAGATCTATTGGTCAAGCTGAACTGCTTGTGGTTAGGAGGAATAACCAAGAGGATGGATTCAAGACAAATAGATGAAAGTACAGAGACTTTATGACTTGCAAGCCGTCAACTTTCATTGGAAAGGAAGATCTTGTCGGAGTAATGGATTAGATCTCGGAGATTGAATTAGCCTCCATGACATATGGATGCAAAGACAAGTTACAAACTATATTTGCAGTGCATCAATTCAGAGGTGGTGCTGTTCGCTAGTGGAACACTCTGGGAAAGACCCTAAGCCTTAATGAGCCACTACAACTGACTTGGGCAGAGTTCTTGATGCAATTCAAGCGCAAGTACTGCTCGACATAAAATCTGCTTGAGCTAGAGAACCAATTTCCTGTCATTGAAGAAGCGAAGCATGTCCATCGATGAATACACCAATAACTTCACAGACAAAATGGAGTTTGCTTTGCGTATTGTCCCAGAAGAGCTGACAAGAATTGACAGGTATGCAAAGGGACTTCCATGGGAGTACGCAGTGCCAGTGCGTCATGCATTTACTTTGGAGGCGAAGTCTAGTTCTAGTGGGGGAGAATTGTAACATCCCGAAATTCAGGTACAACTATTTAACCCTTTTCTTTTGTCAAGTTGTCAAGATTAGCCCTTGAGTGGAAAATGTTGCAAAAGAGTACGCTGGGCATACTGGAGAGTACGCTACGCGTACTGATGCGCTTAAGTTGGACGCGGACTCGCTTAGGTATGCTGGGCATACCCAGGGTTACACTGGGCGTAGTGGGCCCAGATGCAAACCCTAATTTATGACTTGTGCACTATAAAAGGAATGCTAAGGCCTTATCCTTAGCCACCATTTCAGAGAGCGAAACCCTAAGAGATCATTTCCTTCATCCTAAAGCTTATGTGTGAGTGTTTTGAGCTAATGGTACCTTTGTGTGTTAGTAAAGAAGAAGGAGAGGAGCTTGTGAAGGCTAGGGTTTGAAGTTCAAGCTTGGATCTGAGTTCTTCAGATGAAGGAGCTTCACTTTGAGGTAAAAAGCTCAGAACTTCCCTTTTTATTTTGGTTTGGTGTTTTATGGTCCATTTCTAGGGTTTAAGTCCCAAAGGTAGAGACTTTATGATCAAGAGGGGCTCCATGGACCTAGATCAGTCCCATTTCAGTGTTATGAGTGTTGCTGATCCATAAAAATCGCAGCTTGGTCGTTGTTATGGATTTATGCTTGAGTTATGAGCTTTTAAATGTTGGAAATAGAATGTTATGGGTGTTGGTGACTTTTACAACCATGCAAAGGCATAAAGTCACCAACTTTATGGATTAAGAGGCTTAGGGGTTGTCAGATCTGAAAATTGGACGTGTGTCTTAACCGTTTAATACCCCAAAAGCTAAGGAGTTTGAAACTGGGAGTTACGCGGGGCGTAATCCCAGTACGCGCAATATAGGTGGTCGCGTTCCCCGTTTCTGTGAGGTTACCGAGTACGCCCAGCGTACAGGTTTGGTACGCGCAACGTAACCCGGAGGGTTGACTTTTGTTGACTTTTAGGGTTTGGTCAATGTAAGGGTCTTTGAGCCATGAGAAGGGTAAAATGGTCTTTTACCATTCTAAGAATGCTAAGAGAGGGATTAGTCTAGCCTTGAGAGTTGTAATGATTAGAGTGCTTATTCCATGTGATTAGGCGGAGGCTAGACCAGATTTTTACCGCGTTCGAGATTACCGATTTACCCGAGGTGAGTCTTCTCACTATACTTTACCTTGAGTGGTGACTAGAGTTATGTGACTGTGTATCTTGTATGCTATGTATGTGATATGTTACACTGCATTATTACTATGTGATTATGCTGTGTGTATACCAGAGTTTACAGAGTTAGGACCAGAGGGTCCACAGATTTAAGGCCAGAGGGCTCATAGAGTTACAGCCTCGAGTGGCTAATATGTGTTGCATGTGGTATTTTGGGGATCTCACTAAGCATTTATTCTTATAGTGTTTTGTGTTATGTGTTTCAGGTACCAGTGAGGATAGTGGAAAGGCGTCGACATGATCAATACAAATACACGAGGAGATTTTATACATTTCGATCTTGGGCTGTAATAATGAATTGATATGTGAACAATGAGATTTTGTAATATTAATGAATGAAAATGTGCTTTAAAAATGTGAAAAATTGTTTTGAAATTTACAGTGTTTCAAGTTGGTATCAGAGCCTTGGTTTGAGGGATTCGGATGAACCTTCGAGTGCATTTGAACTCAAACTGAGGAATTGATGAAAATTTTGAAATAAAACAGAATTTTTCTAAAAGAGTAAAAAGGATTTGAAAAGAGCAGAGCAGAGCCGTGTGTACGATCAACTATCGCCCGAACGGTGATTTCCCAAAATACCCTTATGTTATGTGTTATGAGATATGTGATGATAGGTTATGCATGCTAGAGTAGGCTAGGTATTCTTATTAGGACTATAGTAGCCTGATTTGTGATGCCTTAGCCTAGGGGTGTTGCTGCTAGGAGATGCTTGAGAGTGATTAGACAGCAACGAGGAGCTTAGGAGAGATCTTCTAGAGAATAGATTATGGATAGTAAGAGTAGAGTACTTGGGATTTGGGGTCCTAGTAGGAGGACTTGGGGTGAGTACTGATGCGGTGTGGATGGTAGTATTAGGCCTGTACTACTGAAGACACTGGAGCAGTGCGCATCCCAAGTAAGAATCCTTGGGTTACCAAGGAACGAGTAGGGTTGAGTTATCGAGTGCGAGTATGCTCGAGCGAATCTCTGATATTTCTTATGTTGTATTTCAGAGACATCATGGTTATGACACGCCATAGACCAGAGACCAGGAGGGTGAGTGATGTGGAACTTCGCCAGATGATCCATGAGGAGGTAGCTGCGACTATCCACGTAGAGATTCCAGAGATGTTCGGGTCTATTAAGACCATGTTGATTGAGACTTTTGATCAGAGATACGTAGTGGTTACTAAGGTTGTAGCCGCTACAGCTACCTCAGCTGTTGTTGCTGCCAGGCATCATGGTGGTGATTCATTGCTGTTCTGGGAGTTCAGCAACACGAAGCCACTAGAGTTTGTTGAGATACAGGATCCGATTGATGTGATGAGATGGGTTTCTGATATTGAGGGATGCTTCTATACGTGTTCATGTCCGGATCATTTGAGAGTTCAGTTCGTGCTGAACCAGCTTCGCTTGGGAGCGAAGGACTGGTGAATGTTTGTTACATCACACTATTCGCCTACTGAGCTTGCTTCGGTGACCTGGGAGAGGTTTACCGCCATGTTCCGTGATGAGTACGTTCCCCCGGTGGAGAGGGAGCGTTTGGCCCAAGTGTTTCTGACCCTCAAGCAGGGTACTGAGTCTGTTACTGCGATCACCAAGATGTTCCATGAGAGGGCAATGTTCTGCCCTGAGCACGTGTCTACCGAGCGGGCACACATGAGTCGGTATCTGATTATTTTGAGGAGGGACATACGAGAGTTCGTGGCGAACTCGTCGTATCGGATATTTGTCGAGCTTCAGGCAAATGCTCGGAAGAGGGAGATAGAGCTGGAGACTCTGGCTAGAGAGGAGGCGGAGTCTTAGGGGAGGGATCGGCGACCGACTCAGTCCTAGCCGGCAGCCAAGCGGGCCAAGCCCGCCGATTTGAGATCAGGGAACCAAAAGGGCCGCACTTGTGGCAAGTGTGGCAAGGGTCATGAGGGGGTTTGCAGAGCAAGGTCTTGCTACAAGTGTGGCAAGTACGGTCATATGGCCAAGGATTGCCCCATGGGGTTCTCAGTCTGTTTCTACTGCAACCAGACCGGACACTGGAAGGCAGAGTGTCCACAGCTGCAGGGGTCGGCACAGGGAGCATCTCAGGGATCTTCCCCTTCTGTTGTACGAGATACCAAGAGTCAGCCAGTGAAGGCCGAAGCACTGAAGGCACGAGGGAGAGCATTCCAATTGACCGCGGAGGAGGTCCACGTGGCGCCCGACGTCGTGGCTGGTATGTACTCTTTCATGTATTTATTTATGATGTTGAGATATTGTGCTTATATTATCGCTGGTATGTACTCTTTCATGTATTTATTTACGTCGTGGATGGTATGTACTCTTTCAGGTACTTTTCTTGTGAATTATGTACCTGCCTTGGTGTTATTTGACTCCGGTGCAAGTCGATCATTTGTGTCATTAGCCTTTAGTCAGCACATCAATATTTGTCGAGAGGCACTGAGTTGACCTCTGCGAGTTTCCATAGATGACGAGCGAGCGGTGTATGCCACCGATGTGATTCGAGGATGTGTACTCGAAATATTCGGCATCAAGTTTCCGATTGACTTGGTCCCAATTGCGATGAGTGATGTCTGTGTCATCGTGGGCATGGACTGGTTGAGCAGATTTGGAGCGTTATCGACTGCGAGTGACAGCTGGTGACCATAAGAGACCCTAGTGGGGGAGTTCTTACAGTGTGCGGCGAGGGTACCCGTTTTGGATCAGCATTCTGCTCAGCGGCCAGAGCGAGGCAGAGTCTACAGCAGGGCTGTAGTGGGTTTGTGGCTTATGTGACGGATGTGAGAGTTGTGTTGGAATAGTGTCTAAGGCTACAACTATATTAGCCAAGTATTTGAGCCGGTTGAGCATGGTCCTTTTGGGTTGCCTTCACCATAGCAACTTGACAAGATGATTTGTAATGAGAGAAGGAATATTATTAATATATTATAAGAATAATATAAGGAATAATAATATTATTATTTGATTAATATAAGTCATAAATTAATTAGGAATTAATTTGGTGAATTAAAGAGATTAATTAAATAAAGGGGTATAAACTGTCAATTGTTTGATAGTTGTACTTTGGGCTATATATCCTTTATGGATAAGGGGTGGACGATTTCTAGCGCTAAGGATAGCCATAAAATCGTCCAAGGCTTATCATGGAAAGGATTTGGATTGCTTAGGGCTTAAGTTATCCAATTAGGGTTTAAGGGTGAAACCCTAGGAGCCTTACAAGTATAAATAGACCCCAAGGGCTAAGGAATTTCGGCACTTGTGCTTAAAGAAGAAACCCTGGCCGAATTCCTCTTCCCTCCTCTGTCTCAAATCATCCTCCTTGCTAGTTGGTGTTTGTAAGCCATTAGAGGAGTGACACTTGTGACTCTAAAGCCTCAAGGACAACAAGATCAAGCAAGTGATTCAAGGTAAACTGCTAATCTCTTATTTCATATTATTGTTATTGTATATTAGCCATTAGAATTCTTGGATTCAATGTATGTTCAATTAGAGAAACCTAGATCCAAGCATTAGGGTTGCATGTGCACATAGGAATGTTCATATGGCCAAAACCCATCAGTGGTATCAGAGCCTAGATTGGTTTCTATTGAATTCATACTTTGATTGCTTGTTTGTTGCTGAAAAAATCATTTTTTTTGTTCTCTGGCTGATGAACTCGGCGAGTCCCATGGTGGTACTCGGCGAGTAGGCTCAACTCGGCGAGTCCATCTGGGTACTCGGCAAGTTCGAGCGTCAGAAAAAGGAAACTTCGGGATTTCTTGCTGTTTATCCTTGAGATACTTGCCTTAATCATATTAGATCAATATAAATCCGATTTTATGATATATATGAGTATATTCTTGACCTAATTGAAGATATTTATCAATTAATAAAATATTTGTTTCCTTATGTGATAATTGATTAATTATTTTATTAAATTGGTAAATTATTTTGCAAGAAATCATTAAATAAATCAAATATGGATAATTATGGAATTAATTGTTAATTAAGATTATTTGTTATTTGATCCTCTATGTTTTTAAAAGTTTAAAACTTGCTCTCAAGTTGTGAAATTTATGTTTTGTGATTAAAAGTTTAATTTAGACAATTTAAATTTCAAACCCTAGAATTTTACAAGTTTAAAATCCAACCCTATACTAATATAATATTACAAGATTAATATATATATATATATATATATATATATATATATGTATATATATATATATGTATATATATATATATATATATATATATATATATATATATATATATATATATATATATATATATATGTATAATTAAAATGCTAGTCTTACCGTTAGTAGGACTTATTCACGAAGCCGATCTATAAGGTGGGTATAAGGTTGCTGCCTATAAAATGGCGCTTAATGGGTGTACACTCACACCCACCGCTTGCATGATCGGTGGAGGGTCGTTAGCCGAACGGGTAGGATAGGGCAACCTCATCTCTTCATTAAAAGTATAATATAAAATACAAAGTAACTACATGTTTTTCAAAAAAATTCCCAATCTTAGTTACTTTAGGAAAAGTGAATTGATGCAATCCCATGAAATTACACTTTGCACCCTTGCTAAGAAGTTGGTGGAGCGTGTGCGGTTTACCGGCACACTAAATGGTTCTAAGCAAAGGTGGCAAAGGGTGATTCATTGTTTATCATAGTTCGATGGAGCGTGGGTGGTTTACCGGCACATCGAATAGGTGATCGTTACAATGAAGGCACCATGTAAATTTGCATGGTAATTCACACCCACTTTGTGATCCTCGGTATCCCAGTCACAAACAAGAGGGGCATATCAAGATTTAAACATGCCATTGAAAAGTTTTCAATGAATCTCATCCAAACCTAGGAATTCTCAATACATTTAGAACTAAATTATGTGGTGGAGAATTAGTGAATCATCATTCACTTACCTTCAAATTGTTTGCATGTTATATTACGACATCCCTTTTCTAATATGTAAATATTGTTGTTGGATTCTAGCCCTAATTTTTCTTATTCGGTGATAATTAGGGATTCATATTCTAATCTATCTTTGTCCTTTCTATTTGTAGATGTCGAACGCAAACAACGCTGCTACTGGTTCATTCACATTGATGAGCCTTTGTCAAAAGGTTACTTTCGATGGGACGAACTTTAGCGAATGGATAAGATACATTGGCACAATTGCTCTCTATGAGGACAAGGAGTATGTCCTAGATGAGAAGCTTGAGAAAATCAACCCAAAAATTGCTACTCCGGCTGAAATGACCGCTTTTGAAACTCACGAGCGTGATGCAACGAAGGTACATTACATCATGATAGCCACCATGAATGCCGAATTCCAAAAGTCCTATGAGGACATGTATCCGTATGAAATGCACCAAGACTTGTTGGAGAGATACCACCATAACGCGAGGCAAGAGCGTTACGAGATTTTTACTAACATGATTTCCGCTAAAATAGGTCATGGAGAATCTCTTACTGTGCACCTGCAAAAGATGCAAAGGTATGTCGATCGTCTTTGCAAGTTGAATGTTGACTTGGGGGAAGACTTGGCGATCGACATGGTGCTTCACTCTTTGCCTCCGTGTTACAATCAATTTAGGATGACCTACCACATGAACAAGGAAGAGGTCACCCTAAGCAAGCTCCAAGGTCTCCTTAGGGTTGCTGAAAGCAACCTAAAGGACAAGTCTGTTGCACCCACTCCCAATCCACCCACTGCTCCTGTTTTGGCCATTGGGCAAGGAAGAGGCAAGAAGAGGAAGGCTCCGCCTAAGAGCCACCGCAAGGGAAAGTCCCGAGATGGTTCCTCTTCTAGTGGGACCAAAGTTGATCCTGTTAAACCCTGTCCTAACCCTAAGGAGGCAGAGTGCCATCATTGCCATAAAATAGGGCACTGGAAGAGAAGCTGCCCAGACTACCTGCAAGCCATAAGGGAAGGAAATAGGGATGTGGAGCATGGAAGAATAAATCTAATCATGGGGAACAGAAGATCGTCGCCTGTGACCAAGATTTGAGTGTATTCTTTAGTGCTTAGGAATGGTTTATCTTTAGATTTGAAAAATTGTTGCTATTCTCCAGAAATGGCTAGAAACATCATTTCATTTCATGGTTTGTTTAGACAAGGTTTTAGATTTTCTTTTAATAATGAAAATGGTTCTATTCTTGCTTATCTAAATGGTGTCTTATATTTTGAAGCTATACCATGTAATGGAATTTATGAAATTGTTATGATTATAGATAACTTAGGAAATGATGTTTTATGCATGGATTCTTCCAATGGTGTGGATAGAGCATCCTTGTGGCATTGTTGTCTTGGACATGTCCACAAGAAGCGCATAGCCCAACTCCAAAAGGATGGAGTGTTGGAGTCAGTCGACGTTAGGGAAGATGACACATGCGAGTCTTGTTTACTTGGAAAGATGACTAAGTCACCCTTCACAAGTACATGTGAAAGGGGAGAGGGTCTATTGGACCTAATACATACCGATGCATGTGGACCGTTTAGATCAACCACGAAGGATGGAAACCGCTTCTATGTGACTTTTACCGATGACTATAGTAGATATGGGTATATTTACTTAATCAAGCAAAAGTCGGAAACTTTTGAAAAGTTCAAAGAGTTCAAAAATGAAGTGGAGAATCAATTGGGTAGGAAAATCAAGATGCTTCGATCTGATCGAGGAGGAGAGTACCTAAGTCTTGAATTCCACGACTATCTCAAGGAGTGTGGAATAGTTTCACAATTGACGCCACCTAGGACACCGTAGTTGAATGGTGTGGCAGAAAGGCGTAGTCGAACCTTGTTAGACATGGTTCGCTCTATGATGATTCATGCTTCACTACCTATCTCTTTTTGGGGGTATTCCTTAGAGACTGCCACCCATATCCTTAACCGAGTCCCTACTAAGAAGGTTGCCAAAACACCTCATGAGATGTGGACAGGGAAAGCTCCCTCGTTGGCACATATCAAGGTTTGGGGTTGCGAGGCTTTCGTAAGAGGAGATACTCACGACAAGCTCGAACCTCGTAGTGAGCGATGTATTTTCATCGGCTACCCGCATAAATCCTTTGGATATCTCTTATATAGACCGAAGGACAATGTTGTTTATGTTGCGAGGAGAGGAGTTTTCTGAGAGAGAGAACTCATAAGCCAAGGAAACAGTGGGAGGCAAATCGAGCTTGAAGAGATTCAAGAATTGATAGATGAAGGAACCTCTACCGCTGGCACTCAACCCGAGGAGGAAACTCCGGTTGAACCGATTGACGAGTCCTTACCTCGTAGACATTCCAAAAGAGTTAGAGTTCAAACCCAGTTTTATGGTTTTCATATTACTACCGAAGGGGACACATATATTAGTGATGGTACACTAATAAATCTAGATGAACCTAATAGCTATAAGGAAGCTATGGCAGGCCCGGAGTCTGCGAAATGGAAAGAGGCAATGGACAGCGAGATCCAGTCCATGTATGACAACCAAGTTTGCAATTCGGTTGATAATGTGCCCGGACGTAAGACCGTCGGGTACAAATGGATCTTCAAGAAGAAGACCGACGTGGATGGAAACGTACACACATATAAGGCGCGATTAGTTGCGAAGGGCTTTACTCAAACTCCCGGAGTTGACTATGATGAAACCTTCTCACCAGTTGCGAAGATTAAGTCTATTAGAGTGATGCTATCTATTGCCGCATTTCATGATTATGAGATTTGGCAAATGGATGTCAAAACCGCTTTCCTTAATGGGAAGTTGGCTGAGGATGTTTACATGGCTCAGCCAGAAGGTTTTGTCGATTCGAAGCATCCGAATAGAGTGTGTAAGCTTGAGAAGTCCATTTATGGACTTAAGCAAGCGTCTCGCAGATGGAATCTTTGCTTCGATGAGAAAGTCAAAGAGTTTGGATTTGTACGAAGCGAAGATGAATCGTGTGTATATGCCAAAGCCAGTGGGAGTATAGTAAGCTTCCTCGTTCTGTATGTCGACGACTACTACTCATAGGAAACGACGTCCCGACTCTGTAGCAGGTTAAGTCCTGGCTCGGGAAGTGCTTCGCTATGAAGGACCTCAGAGAGGCTTCCTATATTTTGGGAATAAGGATAGTGAGAGAAAGAAGTAAGAGACTAATAGGACTTAGTCAGAACACTTACTTAGATAAGGTAATAAAACGTTTAATTATGGAAAACTCGAAGAAGGGAGAATTACCGATACAAAGTAATGCCAAGTTGAGTAAGACTCAAAGTCCGAGTACCGAAGCTGAAATAGCAGAAATGAGCCGAGTACCATACGCTTCCACAGTTGGCTCAATCATGTATGCTATGACTTGTACTCGCCCTGATGTAGCCTTTGCTTTGAGCATGGTTAGCAGATATCAAGGGAATCCTGGTAGAGCCCATTGGATTGCGGTCAAGAATATCCTTAAGTACCTTCGGAGGACGAAGGAATGGTTCTTAGTCTTTGGAGGGAGTGATGACTTGAAGGTGCGAGGGTATAGTGATGCCAGCTTTCAGACCGACAGGGACAACTACCGTTCGCAGTCGGGCTGGGTCTTTACCCTAAATGGAGGAGCAGTAACTTGGAAAAGTTCCAAGCAGGAAACCGTAGCTGATTCAACGTGCGAATCAAAGTACATTGCAGCGAGTGAAGCGTCGAAGGAGGCAATATGGTTAAAGAACGTCATCGTTGATCTTGGAGTTGTACCTGCCATAAAGGAGCCCATGGAGATTTTCTGTGATAATGAAGGAGCGGTTGCCTTGACCAAGGAACCGAGGGATCATGGTAGATCTAAACATATCGATAGAAAATATCACTCTATTAGACATCGTGTAGAAGAAGGACAACTCGTAGTGAAGAGGATATCATCAGAAGATAACCCAGCAGATCCGCTTACGAAGGGACTAAGTAGGGTTAAGCACTTGCAGCATGGTAGGAGTATTGGGCTGAAGGATGATATTAGTATGGATTAGATAATAGTAGAAACGTGTAATAGATAAATGTAATTGACATTTGATGATTAAATAAAAGAGTATTATTTATGAGTAAAGTTACTGTCTTATGTTAATTGTTTAACTATTGTTTCATTTTGCATGTTTTGACTTCCAGAATAATTGAGTTTATTAAGAATAATCGAATTGTTCAAATTGTCCATAATCGTTCATATGTTGGAAGTAGGTATGAATGAAGATTGTCATGAATTGGTGTGTAGATTGTCTAAATGGTATTAGACATAGCAAAAGTTTGCTGCAACGTTCATGAGTGCTTATGAACTAGTTTTGAGCATTGGAACAAAACCGCGCTTGCTGGAATCACCTTATGGAATGTGATAAAAGGGGTGATCGCAAGACGATAATATCATATAGTCTTAAAACCAAGATATATGGTTTGTTATTTGTTGATTGGTTGTACATTGATAATGCGAAACCGCATCAGTAACTTGATGTTATAAAACGCATTGTTGTGGATGGCTAATTAATGAATAAGTAAATGCATATAAGTCGAAGTTTATCTGTTACTTTTATCCCAAGAGGGTAAAAGCAATATCTCGGCCGCTCAATGATTTGATTTGACTTATGTGCCGGGCCCGGTCAGAACTAAATTGATGTGTTCGATTAAGTTCTATGTCAAATGAATCGGAGATCGAGAAACCAAATGCTAGACAAATTGTTTCATAGAATTGTCAGCATGATATCTAAACAGAGGACTGTACGATCCCTTATCTAAAGGACAAGATTGATTAGATCAGAGTTTGACAGCGTCTTTGAGAGCTACGATTGCTAATCGGAATATACTTGTATATATAGTTACTAGACTTATCTAAGTGGGAGACTGTTGGAATAGTGTCTAAGGCTACTACTATATTAGGCAAGTATTTGACCCGGTTGAGCATGATCCTTTTGGGTTGCCTTCACCATAGCAACTTGACAGGATGATTTGTAATGAGAGAAGGAATATTATTAATATATTATAAGAATAATATAAGGAATAATAATATTATTATTTGATTAATATAAGTCATAAATTAATTAGGAATTAATTTGGTGACTTAAAGAGATTAATTAAATAAAAGGGTATAAACTGTCAATTGTTTGATAGTTGCACTTTGGGCTATATATCCTTTATGGATAAGGGGTGGACGATTTCTAGGGCTAAGGATAGCCATAAAATCGTCCAAGGCTTATCATGGAAAGGATTTGGATTGCTTAGCGCTTAAGTTATCCAATTAGGGTTTAAGGGTGAAACCCTAGGAGCCTTACAAGTATAAATAGACCCCAAGGGCTAAGGAATTTCGGCACTTGTGCTTAGAGAAGAAACCCTGGCCGAATTCCTCTTCCCTCTTCTCTCTCAAATCATCCTCCTTGCTAGTTGGTGTTTGTAAGCCATTAGAGGAGTGACACTTGTGACTCTAAAGCCTCAAGGACAACAAGATCAAGCAAGTGATTCAAGGTAAACTTCTAATCTCTTATTTCATATTATTGTTATTGTATATTAGCCATTAGAATTCTTGGATTCAATGTATGTTCAATTAGAGAAACCTAGATCCAAGCATTAGGGTTGCATGTGCACATAGGAATGTTCATATGGCCAAAACCCATCAAGTTGGTGCAGAGAGACCGAGATCGATTGATGAGGTTATGATAGTGCGGATGTTCCCGGATGTTTTCCCGGAGGAGTTTCCGGGTGTGCCTCTTGAGAGAAAGGTAGAGTTTCGTATAGATTTGGTTCCGGGGGCAGTGCCCTATCGCCTTGTGCCTCCAGAGATGCAGGAGTTATCCTCGCAACTTCAGGAGCTGCTGGGAAAGGGATTTATTCAGCCGAGTAGCTAGCCGTGGGGAGCACCGTTCCTTTTTGTCAAGAAAAAGGATGGTTCACTCCGGATGTGCATCGATTACTGGGAGTTGAACAAGTTGACGGTCAAGAACCGTTACCCCTTGTCGAGGATCGATGATTTGTTTGATCAGTTACTGGGAGTGTCTTGGTTTTCCAAGATTGATCTGAGATCCGGATATCATCAGATGAGAGTGTGCGAGGAGGATATCTAGAAGACAACATTCAAGACTCGGCATTACGAGTTCGTGGTGATGCCTTTCGGGCTCACCAATGCACCGACGGCATTCATGGATCTCTTGAACAGAGTGTGCAGGCCAATGCTGGATCATTCAGTGATCATGTTCATTGATGATATATTGGTGTATTTGGGCTCACCACCCGGGCAAGGCTGCCATTGTAGCCGACGCTTTGAGTCGTAGAGCGGAGAGTGCCCCAATTCCCGATGTTTGTTTGAGATTGAAGGTGATGACTTCGGTATTGGATACGATTCAGGCGGCCCAGGTAGAGGCCATGAGACTGGAGAACGGCAAGAGAGAGCGGGTAGTCGGGTAGGTGTTTGAGTTCATTGCTGATAGCCAAGGACTCATGACTTTCCAGGGTCGGGTATGGGTACCGTTTGAGGGTGGGGCACGTTCCATTATGATGGAGGAGGCACATAGATTGAGGTTCTAGATCCATCCCGGGGGCACTAAGATGTACTTAGATTTGAAAAGAGACTATTGGTGGCCCTGTATGAAGAGGGATGTTGCATGGTTCGTTGAAAGGTGCTTGATCTGTCACAAGGTTAAGGCCGAGCACCAGTGTCCGCATGGTAAGTTGCAGCCACTCGAGGTTCCCGAGTGGAAGTGGGAGTAGATTTCCATTGATTTTATCACCAAATTGCCGAGGAATGCGAGTGGTGTCGATGCAATTTGGGTGATAGTGAACTGGTTGACGAAGATCGCTTATTTCCTAGCTATCTGTGAGAGCTCTTCTGCTGAGAGACTGGCGGAGTTGTATGTGAGAGAGGTGGTATCATGGCATTGAGTGCCGATCTCGATTGTGTCAGATCAAGATGTGCATTTCACTTCCAGATTCTGGAAGAAATTCCATGAGGAGTTGGGCACGAGACTACATTTTAGTACCGCATACCACCCACAGATGGACGGTCAGAGTGAGCGGTCTATTCAGACGCTCGAGGATATGCTTCGGGCATGTGTGTTGAACTTCGGAGGAAGTTAGGAAACGTATTTTCCATTTGCTGAGTTTTCCTATAACAACAGCCACCATTCTAGTATCGGTATGCCTCCCTTCGAGTTGTTGTATGGGAGGAGATGTCGGACTCCCATATGTTGGGGAGAAGTAGGGCAGCGAGTGATGGGCAGTCTGAGATAGTGCTTCAGACGATAGAGTAGATACAGCAGGTCATACAAAGGTTGTTGACATCTCAGAGTCGCCAGAAGAGTTACGTGTATAGGCGATGGTCCGAACTTGAGTTTCAGGTAGGAGATTTTGTACTCCTGAAGGTATCTCCTTGGAAAGGAGTAATTCGATTCAGGAAGGGGGCCAAGCTGGTGCCCCGATACATCTGTCCTTTAGGTTGACTGCTATGGTGGGCAGGGTAGCATATCGTTTGGAGCTACCTGCGGAGCTAAGCCAGATTCATGATACTTTCCATGTGTCTCAGCTGAGGAAGTGCATAGCCGACGAGTCGGCGGTGGTGCCATTGGATGATATTCAGGTGGATGCGAGTCTGAATTATGTTGAGAGGCCAATTGCGATTGTGGATAGGAGGATCAAGATTCTGAGGAACAAGGAGGTGCCCCTGGTGCAGGTCTAGTGGAAACATCGGAGGGGGTCCGAGCTGACTTGGGATCCGGAGTTAGAAATGCGGGAGCAGCATCCGGAATTGCTTTCAGCATGAGACTTCGAGGGCGAAGTCTGGTTCTAGTGGGGGAGAATTGTAACATCCCAAAATACAGGTATAACTATTTAACCCTTCTCTTTTGTCAACTAGTCAAAATTCAGGTATAACTGTGTATCATGTATGCTATGTATGTGATATGTAACACTGCATTATTACTATGTGATTATGCTATGTGTATACCATAGTTTATAGAGTTAGGACTGGAAGGTCGACAGAGTAAGAACCAGAGGGTCCACAGAGAGGGCCCATAGAGTTATAGCGTCGAGTGGCTAATATGGGTTGCATGTGGTGTTTTGGGGAACTCACCAAGCATTTATGCTTACATTGTTTTGTGTTATGTGTTTTAGGTACTAGTGAGGATAGCGGAAAGGCGCCCGCATGATCAATACACACACACAAGGAGATTTTATACATTTCGATCTTGGGCTGTAATTATGAATTGATATGTGAACAATGAGATTTTATAATATTAATGAATTAAAACATGTTTTAAAAAGGTGAAAAATTGTTTAAAAATTTACGATGTTACAAACGAATTCCACTACAAGGTGTTACCCATTGAGTTGAAGCGTTTCGACATTGTATTGGGGATGGATTGGCTTAGCGCCAATGATGCCGTGATACTGTGCAAGAAAAAGATAGTGGGGGTAAACCCGCCTGGAAAAGAGTCATTTATGGTGTACAGAGACAAGAGTCATTTATGAAGGCCATAAAATGTTTTGCTAAAGAATACACATCATACTTGGCATTCGTGATCGATGCTAAGAAGGAGAAGAAGGAAATGCAAAGCATACCAGTGGTGTGTGACTATCCGGAAGTCTTTCCCAAAAATCTTCCTAGATTGCCCCTTGATAGACAAGTGGAGTTTAGAATAGACTCGTTACCAGGAACAACACCAATAGCAAAAGCACCATATCGATTAGCACCGACAGAGATGAAGGAGCTTATGACA
This sequence comes from Lactuca sativa, assembly GCF_002870075.4. Classification (NCBI taxonomy): domain Eukaryota; kingdom Viridiplantae; phylum Streptophyta; class Magnoliopsida; order Asterales; family Asteraceae; genus Lactuca; species Lactuca sativa. The sequence continues at coordinate 366,169,635 of NC_056626.2, read as the reverse complement.
CAAATTCAGGAGTTGTTGGACAACGGTTCCAATAGACCTAGTTCATCACCCTAGAGATCTCCGGTGTTATTCTAAAATGAGAAAGATGGGAGCATGAGAATGTATATAGATTATAGAGAGCTGAACAAGGCAACAATAAAGAACAAGTACCCGTTGCCAAGGATTGATGACCTGTTCGATTAGCTGCAAGGTTCGAGCTATTTCTCGAAGATCGATCTTAGGTCAGGATATCATCAGTAAAGGTGAGAGAGCAGGATATTAAGAAGACTGGATTCAGAACAAGATATGGACACTATGAATTCTTGGTTATCTCATTTGGACTAACCAATTCTCCAGCAACATTCATGGATTTGATGAACAAGGTTTCTAAACCATTCCTCGATAAATCCGTGATAGTGTTCATAGATGATATTTTGATTTATTCAAAAAGAAAGCAAGAGCATGACAAGCATCTACAAGAAGTGTTAGAAGTTCTAAAAAAGGAGAAGTTGTATGCAAAGTTCCCCAAATGGTTTTTGGATTCAAGAAGTCCAATTTTTTGGGTCATGTGGTTAACCAAGAAGGGATAATGGTTGACCCATTTAAGATTGAAGCTATAATAAAGTGGGAATGTAACGACCCAAAAATCAACGTTAAAAATTTCATTTTTAACATAGCTAAAATATTGATACCATTTATTCTAAACAGTTCAAATCATCATTAGGTAAAGCATTTATAACAGTTCATCCTACAATCATTCATTGCAGAAATCATCGTTTTGTGCACTGCGATCAATCCGAGCCCTTCCTTTCCAAAACATTGATACTTGAAACTCTAAACAAACCTGTAAGCATGAAGCTTAGTGAATTTCCCAGAGCATACCACACACACAATCCACATATCATATATCCTGCTAGCTATTAAAGCCACACACATATCACATAGGCCATGCATACATAAAACCTGTAAGAACGACATAGGTTACCCTACATGGTTTGTACCTAGGAATACCATGGGATACCCCACATGGTATTACATCCAATGCCATGGGTTACCCTACATGGTCTTTACCTACGAATGTAATGGGCTAACCTACATGGTCTTACAACCAATGCCACAGGCTCCCCCCAGGGTCTTCCTTGACAATATCATATATAATCAAATAGCATATCATGTATCACAGAAATATCTACACATAACACATACATAAACCTGTAAGGATGTCGTGGGCTCCCCCTAGGGTCTTATAACATTGTGCCATGGGCTACCCCACATGGTCTTCCATGCAAGTATCATGAAGACAACTAGCATACTACGTATCATATAATTACTAACATACCACCAAACATAAAGCTTGCTATCGTACCACCTAACATAAAATGGGCCGACCTTGGTGCCTTAGACCAATTAGTATGGTGAGAAGACTCACCTTGAATGCAGAAGCTTCCAGAAGAAATCCTTAGTTTCTTCCATGTCCACTTCTCGAGCTTCTTCAATAGCAACCAGTATACCCAATTAGCAATTGGGTCCTATACGATAATGCTGACTCCATGCATGGAGTAAAATGACCATTTTACCCCTGGCCCAATATGATCCAAAACTATGGCCCAACCCAAAACAAAAGCCCAACATTATATGTCCCTAAAATCATGAACGGCCTAATTATCCAAATTGGGCCCAGACCTTTCTAATGGACCTTATACTAAAGCCCAATATTCTCCTTAGTCAATAATCCTAGCCCAATTGACCCACGAAGCCCCATAAAAAACTTGTCCATGAATTGGCCCAAACCGAGGCCCATAATGCGAAGTTCATTGCTATATTGGGCCACAAGGCCCAATATGCCCAACTATTCCATTATTGGCCCTAGGATACATTCATGCCCAACTATCAGCAAATCCAGGCCCAAAACCATTAGGGACTAAATGTACGAATTCCAAAAAGGTCCAAGTCCTCCTAAGAACGTACGCCCATCGTACTTCTTCTGTACGCTTAGCGTACTGAGCAAATGGACTGTACGCGCAGCGTACTACATAGTACGCCCAACATACAGACAAGTCATGCACAATATCCATTAAGTGCTTAATAATTGACCCACGAAGCCCCATAAAAAACTTGTCCATGACTTGGTGACTTTGCATGTCCCAAAAAAACCCAAACTCCAAAAATGGATTTCTACTTCCATATAGGTGACCCTAACTCTAGCATGAACCCATTAAGACTATCAAGATGGCAACTTTCTACCTTAGGGACTCAAATAGCATCAATGGTGGCAACCCCAAGCCTCAAAACGGGTTTGGAACCATAAAGCTCCATTCTTGGGACCAAAAGATCCAAAAAATCAACATGATAGATCTAAACATTCAATGGTCAAGTTCAGAGCTTTATAACTTCATCAAGCAAGAAATGAGTCACAAAAGCCAGATCCATAAGCTTCTTCTTGATCTCCATTGGTGCATCCAACTCCACCTTCTTGAAAATGAGCCAAACACACCAAAAATGGGCTCTATAAGCTGAAAATGCCACCATGAATGGTATAATACGATTTCCAGGGTTTAGAGGGGTGGAAGCTGAAGATGTGAGGGTTTGGTTATGAGATAAGGAGTTTAAATAGTGTCCAAGACCCTAAAATAGGGTTTTGATCTGACTGGTGAATGTCTAACGTACATATGGTACACCCGACGTACTCCAGGTAACATTCGCGACCATCCTGGTCATTACGCCCAACGTACTCCAATGTACGCCCAGTGTACTACCTTCTACACTAATATGCCCACCATACTCTTTGAGTATGCCTCTTGTACTCGGCTAAGCCTGAAAACCACGAAACTTCCGAAGGCCATAACTTCTTCGTTATAAGCCCGATTCTGATGATCCTTATATCCACGCAAAGGTGACAAGAAGATCTACACTTCTAACAACCTAAACCTTTCTTAAGACCTTCCAAAAAAAGCCATTTTCCACAAAAGCCTGAACTGCCACTTTACCGAAATACCCCAAGGCTCCAAAACACGAACCGAACACCCGAATCACTTCTAATGCATCACCCGCACCTAAATGGGCCTAGGTATTACCTTCCCAAAATCCATAATCCTTATAATGACTGACCTTCGATGCACAGCCTCAGATAAGAAGTCAATTCGGATCAGAGAATTACAAATCTCCCTCACTTAAATTAGATTTCGTCCTCGAAATCATGCATTACTATCCTGACATACAAGACAACCTGAGCAACACCACCACAAACCCGAGAATACCAGAACTTCACAAGGAAAATAAAATCAACCCTCGTAGGGTTCTAGAACCTGAAGATGAATGAATTCCTTGCAACCTGATCACATCTGCTCCATCTGAAATCTGAAGTTTTGAGATGGTCTATCTCCCTGACAGACTGCTCACATCGAATCATCATCGAACTAATTCTATAAGAAAATCAACCTAAACGGAACACTTTCCACCCGTAGTACCCTGAGGCTTCCAAATGGATAAAATCATCGGTCAACTGCGGCTACCGAAAACCAGACAAGCCACACACATACACCAAATGACTTAAGTCGCTCCAACTCCTCTTGCTGAGACATAACTACTTTCCTGAAGAACCATCGGGACCTCCCTGGTCATAACTGGTTTGCTAATTCTCTGGAACAACGGACACCTGCCTGATTGCTGAACCGACTAGCAACCACACACTCGACCCCTGTGACCTCCGATGTGACCTCGTTTAGCAGTAGTCGCGCTACCGCCACTCATGGCTCCGTCAATCCTTCTGACACATCCATTCATCGTAACTGGAAAACCTGTCGCCACTATTTCCAATATAATAGGTCACGCTACCCGAATACCGTAATCTTGTGTCATTCCCCTTCTCCCTGGTCCTGCCATTTCTCGATTCCAACATGTTCTAGCCTTATTACTGATGGAACCAGCCCGAGTCACATTATGATGGCTTAAGCTACCATAGAACCCAACGCATTTATTACCCTAGTACCCTACATTTGATGCCCTTGGCATCCTTATGGTCCCAAATCTCATCTCATCGAACAAAATCCCGTACTGAACATGCACGAACCCCGATTCGGAATCCTTTCCGAAACGAGTCGATACCCCAATACTATCCCGAGATTCATAATACACCATAACTTCCGACGTCCCCTTCTTGACCGGTAAATAGACACCCTTAGTCGATCCCCAAGACTACAAGTCTCGCACCTGGTCCAACCACCTAGTTCCTGAGAAGTCACTATCAGGACTACCCAACCGCAACACTACTATGTTATGTACCACTTTCCCACAAGATCCTGCAAAGAAAGATCCAAACCCTTGACTCAACAGTCTCTACCAGTTCCATTCCGCGTTAACATAACCATCCGGGCTCGCCCACGAATAGCCGATCGAATACTCACCTATGATCCTGATTCTACTTAAGTTGTGGCTTCCCCACAACCTCGCGAACTAGTCTACCATAGTTCCAATCACTCGAAGAAATCGTGAAAGCTACGGCTACCCCGTAGTCTCACAACACTTCCCACACTATCCGATCATTAGTGAATGCTATGGCTCCTCCGTAGTCTTACCACACCTTAACCTTAACAGTCCATTAGTGAATGCTACGGCTCCCCCGTAGTCTTACAACACTTACATACTACATGATCGCTGCCCATGTCCCTACTGCTCACCTATCAATCCATACACATCTCATCGTTGAGCTCCCACGCGGTCTGTCCTCCCAATTGAACTCAAACACTGACTGGTACTCTACCTGGTTCCCTCCCATAACGACTGCTATATGACGCCAGAAAGACGCGGTCCAGATGTTAGGGAGTTTCCCGAACTCCCATCCCACAATATCTTGTATTTAGTAAACCCCTAAGGTCGCCTCCCCCCCCCCCCCAATGAGGATGTGAAAGGCATCCTCGTCTCACACTTGCTTCCATCCTGGATATCTGAATGAATCTCCCCCACTTAGATTCAAATAAGTATGCTCAGCATATGAGAACTGAATGATTCCCAAACCCTCTCTCATCCTGGATATCTGTTGACAGTCGGTGCTTAATAGAGATTGAACACCATGAATAACCCTTCCAAAACAACACGATTCCCAAGAACCAGCTAACACTTCTTCGATCCTAACAATGCCAAAGACTCCAACTGCCTATACAGATATTGCACTCAGGTCTCGAAGTCCAAAGGTCGATGTTCAAATCAAAACTTCAGCAATAACTATCTCTTCCCTTGACAACCTCGGAAGCCTTTCCAAACATGATAGCTAAGGTTACTAGGATCTAGTCATAATTCCCTCGTACAAGCCCTTGTACCAATCCCGACCATACCCAAAATGACACGCACGTACTAAAAACTCCGCGATATGTGAAGAGACGACCTTGCACTATCCCACCAAAACCCATGGCATGTTGATGGCATATAACGCTTCTTGAAGGTACGCATGGAACTCAACCCCAACCAAAGATAACAACCAATGATACACTAACTAATGTTGATGAAAAACTAGCCGCTACTAAATACAGTCAAAGCTGGTAGGGAGGCAAAAAGGTACATACCTCGCACCCTTGCTTGTTGAAGTTCTGACCTCTCTTGTCTGATCCTACAAATGTGGGGCTCCTATCTGCTGGGGCTCTGGCTCTACCCTCTCATCCGTTGGTGATCGTCAAAATAGTAGGAACAGATGCACTCACTGCTTCTCTCTGATCATCAGACAATCGACTTCCTTGTCACCCACCTACCCATGACGACAAGATGATAGACTCCCCCCCCATGGCCAGTACCTGTAGACGTGGCCAAACCTGCTACAACTGTAGCAACCCAGATCACCGAACAGCCTTCGAGAACGTCTCGGAGCAATCATGGTATATGCGGAACCCACTCCGCGAGATACGTCCGTTTGAAGATTCCTCAAAAGATTCCTCGACATGCTGACGACCCGAGATCCAACTTGTCATCCTTCCAAAATGATACAAGTCCTTGATATCCACCCGAAGGAATCTAGACCACCTCCTCCCGTGTTACCTGGTGTGCCCTGAGGGCATGGTGTAACCCTTTTTTGTGATCCCAATGAAAATCCAAACCCTTGGAACGAACCTCGATCGTACAGTTTCCACAAGCGTTGCACTGAATTCGGCCCTACTGGCCTCTCAAAAGCTGATCCCAACTCCTAGACCTCTTCCCGAGATGCTCCACCGTAGGCACCCAATCCGGTCCTCTGTTCCCTTGGGGATCAAATCAATCCCTACTCTCGAGCTCTAGAAATCATATCATTTAGGGTTTCGCACCCTGGCACACTCAACAGCTCAATCGTCCACAGCTGAACTCTAGTAGCTGAAGCAATCTTTGCCATATACCGGCTACCAACTACCCCCAAGATAAAATCTCTAGCTTCGAAAGTGCAATAGATCGTACCATCAATCCTTGTCATCTGATACAAGAGATCTAAGGCGAGCTCAAAATCCTGGCAGTCCTTCCGCTAACTGGCTCTCCACCGGAACGGGGACCAAGCCATGGTCTATCCCCTTGCATGCTCATCCGCATTTTGCACAGCAACTATCCACCACGACCCTATCATAACCCAACATTCTCCTTCCCGTAAGCTTCTCAGATTCTCCAAGACTCTCACCAATTCGAGTACAGGTCCTATGCTTTCAGAAATACGGGCCCAATACTACCTTCCACACCTATCCATACTTTCCTCAGCAATCCTCCTGAATCCTCTAAGCCACTTACTACATCGGTATACTAAGGATTTGCTAAATAACAAGATAATCTCTACTGTAGCACCTGGTAGGTTCCTCCTAGGTTCCCAACTTCACTGTACTGCCCCACTAAGCTCACTGGAGCATATCTTAGGCTTTCCTAGGTTCCCAACCTCGCCCTTCCATCAGCTGTTGAGGAACTCCCCATGTTGCCAGCCATCCACCGCCTGGATATCGTCGTATCCATTTAGTAGCTGACTCCTATCACTAAAGATTTCCACAAAGTACAAAGCAAGCAGCATTCGTGCAGTACCACTCTGATCCAAAGAGCACACATAGAACATTCCGCACACATATTGCAACTTGTGCTATCCACATCCATCCATCCTCACTATCGGCTTCCTTATGCATGCAAATTATACACAAAAAAGGATCTAACAGACTGTCGAATAATCGACTCTACCCTAGGACCACAAACAGATGAGGAACAGGAAATAAGGCTAAATCAATTATTCTAAGGCTAAAAGATCCTAGCCGTATACAATTTTCAAAACATACACATTGCATTTACAAATACCAATTATCATTCTCATTCCAGCATGACATCCAATATCCTCATGGCTACAAACACCACATATCAGGCCAACCTATTGCTAACTACTCAGCACTAGCATGCAAGTCTACCACCTCATAGAACATATACAGTTATCTCCCCTAGCCCTAACTAGCTTGCGATTCACAGATTCATAATCAAGTCATAACAGATAACACATGTGGGTATTCTAAGGAAACTTACTCGAGCTCGACTGATTGCATGCACCACGCCTTTTCTTGTCTTAGAAATTCTCCACTTAAAACATTTTTCTTTTGAAAGCTTTACAGATCCTCAGTCTGAGTTCAGACACACCCGAAAGTATGTCTGAATCCCACAAACCAAGGCTCTGATACCAACTTGTAACGACCCAAAAATCAATGGTAAAATTTTCATTTTTAATGTAGCTAAAACATTGATACCATTTATTCTAAACAATTGAAATCATCATTAGGTAAAAATTTCATTTTTAATATAGCTAAAACATTGATATCATTTATTCTAAACAATTCAAATCATCATTAGGTAAAACATTTATCAGATTTCATCCCAAAATATTCATTGCAAAAATCATAGGTGTGTGCACTACGATCAATCCGAACCCTTCCTTTCCAAAACGATGATACCTGAAACCATAAACAAACCTACAAGCATGAAGCTTAGTGAGTTTCCCAGATCATACCACACACACAATCCACATATCACATATCATGTTAGCTATTAAAGCTACACACCTATCACATAGGTCATGTATACAAAAAACATGTAAGAATGCCATAGGCTACCCCCACATGGTCTTTACCTAGGAATGCTATGGGGCTACCCCACGTGGTATTACATCCAAGGTCATGAGCTACCCCACATGGTTTTTACCTAGGAATGCCATGGGCTACCCCAATATCATATAATCAAATAGCATATCATGTATCACAGAAATATCTACACATAACACATACATAAACCTGTAAGGATGCCGTGGGCTCCCCACAAGGTCTTATACCATTGTACCATGGGCTACCCCACATGGTCTTCCATGCAAGTATCACAAAGACAACTAGAATGCCACATATCATATAATTATTAACATACCACCTAACATAAAGCTAGCTATCATACCACATAACATAAAATAGGCCGGCCTTGGTGCCTTAAAACCATTGGTATGGTGAGAAGACTCACCTTGAATGCAGAAGCTTCCTAAAGAAATCCTTAGTTGCTGCCATGTCTACTTCTCGAGCTTCATCAATACAAACCAGTATACCCAATTAGGAATTGGGTCATACCATAATCCTTACCCAATTACCCCTGGACCAATATGATCCAAAACTAAGGCCCAACCCAAATCAAAAGCCCGACGTTATATGTCCCTAAAATCATTAATGGCTTAATTCTCCAAATTGGGCCCAGACCTTTCTAATAGACCTTATACTAAAGCCCAATATTCTCTTTAGTCAATAATTCTAACCCAATTGACCCACGAAGGCCCATAAAAAACTGGTCCAAGAATTGGCCCAAACCGAGGCCCATAATGCGAAGTTCATTTCTATGTTGGGCCACAAGGCCCAATATGCCCAACTATTCCATTATTGGCCCAAGGATGCATTCAGGCCCAACTATCAGCAAATCCAGGCCCAAAACCATTAGGGACTAAATGTCCGAAGTCCACAAAGGTCCAAGTCCTCCTAAGAGCGTACGCCCATCGTACCTCTTCTGTACGCTTAGCGTACTGAGCAAATGGACTGTACACGCAGCGTACTACATAGTACGCCCAACATATAGACAGCTTATGCACAATATCCATTAAGTGCTTAATACTTGATCCAATAAGTCCAAATCACAGATCGGAGCTATACTTAACGTCTAAACCCATAAAGTCACTGGCTTGGTGACTTTGCATGTCCCAAAAAAACCCAAACTCCAAAAATGGATTTCTACTTCCATAAAAGTGACTCTAACTCAAGCATGAACCCATTAAGACTATCAAGATGGCAACTTTCTACCTTAGGGACTCAAATAGCATCAATGGTGGCAACCCCAAGTCTCAAAACGGGTTTGGAACCATAAAGCTCCATTCTTGGGACCAAAAGATCCAAAAAATCAACATGATAGATCTAAACATTCAATGGTCAAGTTCAGAGCTTTATACCTTCATCAAGCAAGAAATGAGTCACAAAAGCCAGATCCATAAGCTTCTTCTTGATCTCCATTGGTGCATCCAACTCCACCTTCTTGAAAATGAGCCAAACACACCAAAAATGGGCTCTATAAGCTGAAAATGCCACCATGAATGGTATAATACGATTTCCAGGGTTTAGAGGGGTGGAAGATGAAGATGTGAGGGTTTGGTTATGAGATAAGGAGTTTAAATAGTGTCCAAGACCCTAAAATAGGGTTCTGATCTGACTAGAGTATGTCCATCATACTTCGGGGAACATTCACGACCATCCTAGTCAGTACGCCTATCGTACTCCAATGTACGGCCAGCGTACTACCTTCTGCACTAGTAAGCCCAACGTACTCTTTGAGTACGCCCCGTGTACTCGACTAAGCCTAAAAACCACGAAACTTCCAAAGGCCATAAGTTCTTCGTTATAAGCCTGACTCCGACGATCCTTATATCCACACAGAGGTGAAGAGAAGCTCTACACTTATAACAACTCAAACCTTTCTTAATACCTTCCGAACAAAAATCCATTTTCCACAAAAGCCCGAACTGCCACTTTACCAAATTACCCCTAGCCTCCAAAACACGAACCGAACACCCGGATCACTTGTAATACATCACCCACACCCAAATAGGCCTAGGTATTACCTTCCCAAAAGCCATAATCCTTACAATGACCGACCTTCGAGCCACAGCCTCAGATTAGAAGTCAATTCGGATAAGAGTGTTACAGGGAATAACCAAAGAGTCCCACAGAGATCCAAAGCTTTCTGGGATTATGTCACACCCCGAAACCGAAGGCGGAAACATCTCGGGGTGGAGGTGACTTCATGTGAATATCATAACCAATGTACATAGTAAGCGAAGTAAAACACAAAACATTACATTACATAGATTTCATTACATCAGTTGAAAAGTTAAGTAGTACAAGTTTTATAGATACATAAGATTAAACAAAAGAAAGACGTGACTTCTATTCGCTCCGTCTTCAGCAAAAGGACGCGGGGTACCTGTCTAAGGAGAACCTAAGAATACAAGCAGTTTGAAAATCAGCACAAAGCTAGTGAGTTCATAAGCGGTTTGTTTTGTGAAAAGAACGAGTTCCTTTAGTTTCCTGAAAAAGTGGTTAACCAAGAAAATCCCATATTTTCTTAAATACAAGATCGATTGAATATCACAGAGTATAGTTTAATACACAAAACTATATATTGAGAATCATGGGATTACTATCCCGAATTAGATATAAAATACTTTGATATACGTGAATTGTAGATGGAAAGTAGTTTGAAAACCATGGGACTAACATCCCGTACTAAATACAAGATAGTTTGATATACATGAAAATATAGATTGAATACCATGGGACTACCATCCCGAAGTAGATACAAGATAGTTTGATATACATGAAAATATAGATTGAATACCATGGGACTACCATCCCGAACTAGATACAAGATAGTTTGATATACATGAAAATATAGATTGAAAACCATGATTGTTCTTGTGAATTGTAAAGTTTAGCTATCTGAATTGTTACCTGTTTCTGGTTACATATGGCTGTTACCAAGGAATATCCTATATTTTCCTACTTGTGTGTGTGTGTGTGTGAATTGTCTCCTGAAAGTTTGATTATCCTTAAATGTACATTAGTTTTATTACGTACATAAAACTAATAATTAAGTGCAAAGTGTTCCTAATCTTGATTGCGAGTCCTTAACCATACTTCGGACTAGATATGATTCGGTCCAGGGCCAATATCCTTTTTATGACTTTCGTCACCCTTGAACCTTTCGGTTCGGCTGTAGCTAGCAGCCAGGTGCGGGATTGTCAGTCCCGTATAGATCTATACACTCAAGTCATGTTCTCCCTCCTGGAGATTCTGGTTACAGGGTTAGTCCTCCACTCTCTCATGCCAAGGAAGTGTTACAGAGGACGTGTCTCCAATCTTAATATTACTCATTACTTCTCGTGCCTAAGGGAAGTAGTATCTATGACTAACTAAGTTCTAATGGTGCCTGCCCTTTACACTCGAGCCTAGGTGTTTTATTAAGGACATTACATATGTTTTATGTTTTCTAATGGTGTCTGTCTTTTACACTCGAGCCTAGGGTGTTTTATTACAGACATTTCAAATGTTTTATGATCTCTATCAATATAAGTGTGAACAATCAATTGTGAAGTATACAACATAACAGTATATAATAAGAATTAAAAATCGGTTAGAACAAATAACTCTGCAAGCTAAAACAATTTGTAAATAAGTTTTTAATTCTTAAAAGGGTATGAATTATGAAACCATTTAATTGAAATCGTGAGTTTAAGTACAAGATATTCTTGTACTTTTTCTTGTATTCCCCCCCTAAAAACATTGAAAAACCATTGAAAAAAGGGTAGGGGTATGAACTCACCGAACGCGGAATGTGACTACTAGGATGCTAAATGTCGGATCGAGGCTTTTATACGAGCGAGGTTCCTATGTAATATTAAATAATACACAAATATATCTAATTAGATTTAAATTCACTGATTAGATACACTTAAACATTCCAAGACGCGAAAACACTCCATATCGAGTGTTTGGAGTGACCCGGGTGACGTTTCTGGACATGAATGGCTAGAATATGGAGTTTATTCTTCTAGAGTAAACTCTAAGGAGTGTTCACGGCCCTATACACCCATCCCCATGAGTTTACGGCCGTAAAATCATGGTGGGTGTTCTTATGAGCTAAATGGCCTTAAATCAAATGAGGGGTGTTGCTAGGTTTGGTTCTAGGGCATTTGAAAGGGGCTAAATCAAATATATGGACTAATTGATGAGTTTACAGTAATAAACTAATTATTTACGGCCGTAAACTCTCACCCACATCATTCTTAGGTGTTTTGAAGGCCAATGATTTATCACAAATGATTCTACTCAATTTTACAAGCCAAAGGGTGAGTTTAGGGCATCAAATGACACATATTTAGGAGTTTACGGCCCTGAGCATATGCTATGGCCGTAAACTCTCAAATGAAGGGTTTTGGTTATGTTTAAGTCCCCCAAATAATTTTTGGTTGGTTCTAGGATTTATTCCAAGGCTTATGAGGTGTGTAAGTTGCATTTTAACACCCAAAAAGGAGTTTACTCCCCATGAAATGGTGTTTACGGCCCAAGCTTGTTCTTGGGCAGTAAACTCATGTTTACTCCTCAAATGTTGAGTTTAAGGAGTCCTAAGTCCATTCCAATAAGTCCTTACTCCATATCTAAGCTCCAATGGTGATTTGGATGGGTTTTAAGGCTCAAAAACCCCATTTACATGTGTTCACGGCCTAAGGATGTTCCAGGGCCGTAAACACATGTTTATGGTCCTATGCTATGATTTGAACACGAAATTGAAAGCTAAGGATGTTATACTAGGAGCTAGGATGATTACCTTGGTGTTTTGAGGCTTGAAATGGATGATTTTGGATCAACAAGTTGGATTTCAGGAGAGAGGTTAGAGAGAGAGAGTGAAAAGGCTCCAAATGAGTCTTAATTCACTTTAAATATGGTTTGAATTTGATACACGGTGGAATTCTACTCAGTCAAAATAAAAGTTTTTACTTAATTGACCTAGTTCAAAGACGGAATCGGAACAACTCGCTTAAGACGAGTTTTATTAACGAAACGGTTACGGCGAGGGAACAAAATTTCGGGTTGTTACATTATCCCCCCGTTAGAGGGAATTTCGTCCCGAAATTCAAGAATTAAGATACAAGTTATGGAAAAGGATGCGGATGTGTCTGCTGTATCGGGTCTTCGCACTCCCAAGTGATTTCAGATTCTCGCTTGGAACCTTCACTAACGGGACGCGCCTCGGTTTCATACGCTTGATTACTTAGTCTATGATCTTAGTTTGCTCGCCCAGAAAGTTTGGGTATATCATGGTTCTCGGTCACACTAGAAGGGATTTCTATGGTTTTATCAGACAGGTATTCACTAAGAATGGAGGTGCTAGGTATAGGGTGAACGTTGCTAAATACTAAAAGTACTCGGAGTTTGAAAGCTATGGAATCAGTCTTATCGGGAATCTCGAAGGGTATAATGTATCATGAGTTAAGTTTTCCGTGCTTCACAAAGTGCATCATGTCTTTCCAGGGTGAGATCATTATCAGGACATGATCTCCAGCCTGGAAGTTCAGAGGTTTATGTTGTATATAGGCGTAACTCTTCTATCGATCTAGTGAAGCTTTCTATGGGTGTCTTCGGTGCCGAACAATTCTCTATTGTTTCGATCTTAAGAGGATCCATGCGTATGTCTTCATCACCTACTACATGACCAGGGCAAAATGGTTTAACTGAAAGGTATCAATAAGAACTCTTAGTGATTATATCGAGTCCTGAATGCTGTCTTTGAAACATGAACTCGTAGCTGATGGTGTCTTGACCTAAGGTATATCTTCGAAAAGTAGTTGCTCCCTGAAATTATCGAAGAAGTCATCTATTCGGGAAAGAGGATATGGGTTTTGACGGTCAACTTATTAAGCCGATTGAATAACTCCTGCATTTCCGCTCGGGCAAAAACGTTACGGAGGTTTAGCTACGGGGTAGTTTCAGGGATTAAGTTGATACGAGACTCAACTTGGCGTTCGGGAGGAATTCTCGGAATCTATTCGGAAAGATATCTGGAATATTACAGTCTTCGGAGACGCTCTTGGGGTCTTTATTTTCTTGTTTCTTGCTGATTAGATGAACTAGGAATACCTGACACTCCTTTTGCAGAAAGCTTTCGAGCTTTGATGTAGGCAATGATATGAAAATCTGGGTTAAACTTGCCACCATAAATCATGAGGGTCCGATCAGAGGGGAGATTGAGACGAATAGCTTTCCATAACGAGGTATATCAACACAATCGGGGCTCAATCGATACATACTAAAGATAACATCAAAGCTCTTTATTGAAACTGACATCAGGTTAATGAGAAATGAATGATTACTCAAAGTAAGGACACAACGTAGAGATAAGTCGTTAACACACTTATTCTCATGGATAACTATTTTGATGGTAAATGTTTCGGTCATTAGATGAGGATTATGTTTACGAGGATATAGGAATGAACAACTAACAGAACTTTCTTGACACTAGATTCGAAAAGGAATGCGAGCATAAGGATTGCCGAAAAGAAATCTACTCGCAATGTTGGTAGGATCAGTGGCTGCCTCCTCTTGCTTCATAGCTAAAACCATTTCGGTGTTGATGACGTTGTTGGCGGTTACGACTTTTGGGCAGTTTCGCTTGAAATGCCCGATTTCTCTACAACTATAACATGCCTACACGACACTCGATCCAGAACCTTGACCGATTATTTGAATTGGCGTTTTGCAGTTTCGAGCGAGGTGGCCCTTCATGCCAGATCTGATGCAAACCTTCTCACGACATGGGCCGGGAATACGATGATGATAACTACACCTTTTGCACCAAGGGGGATTACTAGCATACCTAGTGGTAGGTGCTGGAGCTGTAGACACAGCAACAGGAGCAGTGGTAGCTTGAACTATAGGAACAGCGGCAGGATTGGTGGCAACATGGACTGCCACAGTTTTGAGCTTCTTGGAGGGTCCTTGGGAACTCTGACCCTTTCGCTTTCTCCAGAAAACTTTCTTCTTTCTCTGATTACTCTCATTTTGGTGTCCTTGATTTTCCTCATGGTTTTGAGGGTACATGCCACTTCCTGAACCACTGGACTTGCCAGGGTTCAAAATCGTCATTGCAGCCGTCACTGCAGCAGTAACAACTGTTCGAATCAGGACGAAGTCGAGCGATATATGAGTGGGAAGGCGGAGAGTTGTTCTTCCTTGAGCTGGGTTCTTTCTTTGAATACATTTCGATCTAAAAAGATTAGGAAAAAGTGGATGATAAGTCCTTCGAATTAAATCAAGAGATATGAAACAAAGGATATCTCTTTATGACAGACATATAGTTCTATTAAGCGAATAAGCAGGAATGAATTATCAAAGAAGACATCTATCACTAAAGGAATGATCGAGAGGCAACGCTTGAATGAGGATTCTCTACAACGAAGTTGGATCTAGAAATACTCCCATAGTATTTCATGTTTCACCGCGACGACAACTCGTTGTTTGTAGTATTTGGGTAAGTTTTAGGTATGCCGCATTCCACAGTCACTCCCAAGCACATGTTGGCCATGTCTCGAATGAATATAGTTGATCAGGCTATATTGATCCTAGACACGACTACATAACTGCTCAGGTTTAACTGCAGCATACAACAGCCATTTACTTATGTTCTGTTCTACTTATAGATACGATTCTCAACGGTTAGGTATACTTGTATACTTTTGGAAAATACTTATATTTTGAGGTATACTTTTAGTTCAGAGCACTTAGGACCCTTAGTGTTTATAGTCTTATACCATGTAATGTTTGGTATACTTAGTTCACTATAAACATGGGCCCTGATACCAATCTGTCACACCCGGAAACCGAAGGCGGAAACGTCTTGGGGCGGAGGTGACTTCATGTGAATATCATAACCAATGTACATAGTAAGCGAAGTAAAACACAAAACATTACATTACATAGATTTCATTACATCAGTTGAACAGTTAAGTAGTACAAGTTTTATAGATACATAAGTTTAAACAAAAGAAAGACGTGACTTCCATTCGCTCCGTCTTCAGCAAAAGGACGTGGGGTACCTGTCTAAGGAGAACCTGAAAATACAAGCAATTTGAAAATCAGCATAAAACTGGTGAGTTCATAAGCAGTTTGTTTTGTGAAAAGAACAAGTTCCTTTAGTTTCCTGAAAAAGTGGTTAACTAAGAAAATCCGATATTTTCTTAAATACAAGACAGATTGAATATCACAGAGTATAGTTTAATCCACAAAAATATATATTGAGAATCATGGGATTACTATACCGAATTAGATATAAAATACTTTGATATACGTGAATTGTAGATGGAAAGTAGTTTGAAAACCATGGGACTAACATCCTGTACTAGATACAAGATAGTTTGATATACATGAAAATATAGATTGAATACCATGGGACTACCATCCCGAAGTGATACAAGATAGTTTGATATACATGAAAATATAGATTGAATACCATGGGACTACCATCCCGAACTAGATACAAGATAGTTTGATATACATGAAAATATAGATTGAAAACCATGATTGTTCTTGTGAATTGTAAAGTTTAGCTATCTGAATTGTTACCTGTTTCTGGTTACATACTACTGTTACCCAGGAAAATCCTATATTTTCCTACTTGTGTGTGTGTGTGAATTATCTCCTGAAAGTTTGATTATCCTTAAATGTACATTAGTTTTATTACGTACATAAAACTAATAATTAAGTGCAAAGTGTTCCTAATCTTGATTGCGAGTCCTTAACCATAATTCAGACTAGATATGACTCGGGCCAGGGCCAGTATCCTTTTTATGACTTTCGTCACCCTTGAACCTTTCGGTTCGGCTGTAGCTAGCAGCTAGGTGCGGGATTGTCAGTCCCGTATAGATCTATACACTCAAGTCACGTTCTCCCTCCTGGAGATTCTGGTTACAGGGTTAGTCCTCCACTCTCTCGTGCCAAGGAAGTGTTACAGAGGACGTGTCTCCAATCTTAATATTACTCATTACTTCTCGTGCCTAAGGGAAGTAGTATCTATGACTAACTAAGTTCTAATGGTGCTTGTCCTTTACACTCGAGCCTAGGTGTTTTATTAAGGACATTAAATATGTTTTATGTTTTCTAATGGTGTCTGTCTTTTACACTCGAGCCTAGGGTATTTTATTACAGACATTTCAAATGTTTTATGATCTATATGAATATAAGTTTGAACAATCAATTGTGAAGTATACAACATAACAGTATATAATAAGAATTAAAAATCGGTTTGAACAAATAACTCTGCAAGCTAAAACAATTTGTAAATGAGTTTTTAATTCTTAAAAGGGTATGAATTATGAAACCATTTAATTGAAATTGTGAGTTTAAGTACAAGATATTCTTGTACTTTTTCTTATATTCCCCCCCCCCCCCCCCTAAAAACATTGAAAAACCATTGAAAAAAGGGTAGGGGTATGAACTCACCGAACGCGGAATGTGACTACTAGGATGCTAAACGTCGAATCGAGGCTTCTATACGAGCGAAGTTCGTATGTAATATTAAATAATACAAAAATATATCTAATTAGATTTAAATTCACTGATTAGATACACTTAAACATTCCAAGACGCGAAAACACTCCATATCGAGTGTTTGGAGTGACCCGGGTGACGTTTCTGGACATGAATGGCTAGGATATGGAGTTTATTCTTCTAGAGTAAACTCTAAGGAGTGTTCACGGCCCTATACACCCATCCCCATGAGTTTACGGCCGTAAACTCATGGTGGGTGTTCTTATGAGCTAAATGGCCTTAAATCAAATGAGGGGTGTTGCTAGGTTTGGTTCTAGGGCATTTGAAAGGGGCTAAATCAAATATATGGACTAAATGATGAGTTTACGGCAGTAAACTAAGTGTTTACGGCTGTAAACTCTCACCCACATCATTCTTAGGTGTTTTGAAGGCCAATGATTTATCACAAATGATTCTAGTCAATTTTACAAGCCAAAGGGTGAGTTTAGGGCATCAAATGACACATATTTAGGAGTTTACGGCCCTTGAGCATATGCTATGGCTGTAAACTCTCAAATGAAGGGTTTTGGTTATGTTTAAGTCCCCCAAATAATTTTTGGTTGGTTCTAGGATTTATTCCAAGGCTTATGAGGTGTGTAAGTTGCATTTTAACACCCAAAATGGAGTTTATTCCCCATGAAATGGTGCTTACGGCCCAAGCTTGTTCTTGGGCAGTAAACTCATGTTTACTCCTCAAATGTTGAGTTTAAGGAGTCCTAAGTCCATTCCAATAAGTCCTTAATCCATATCTAAGCTCCAATGGTGATTTGGATGGGTTTTAAGGCTCAAAAACCCCATTTACATGTGTTCACGGCCTAAGGATGTTCCAGGGCCGTAAACACATGTTTATGGTCCTATGCTATGATTTGAACACGAAATTGAAAGCTAAGGATGTTATACTAGGAGCTAGGATGATTACCTTGGTGTTTTGAGGCTTGAAATGGATGATTTTGGATCAACAAGTTGGATTTCAGGAGAGAGGTTAGAGAGAGAGAGTGAAAAGGCTCCAAATGAGTCTTAATTCACTTTAAATATAGTTTGAATTTGATACACGGTGGAATTCTACTCGATACCGACATTAACCGATGCTTTGGGTTGCACCCGATTAAGTTGTCGTTACCCGATATGGTCAAAACTATAATTTTTCTAATTACTAGTTTGGGACATTTTCACATGTTTCCAACATGTTTGCATACTTACAAGGTCAAAATAAAAGTTTTAACTTAATTGACCTAGTTCGAAGACGGAATCGGAACAACTCGCTTAAGATGAGTTTTATTAACGAAACGGTTACGGCGAGGGAACAAAATTTCGGGTTGTTACATTATCCCCCCGTTAGAGGGAATTTCGTCCCGAAATTCAAGAATTAAGATACAAGTTATGGAAAAGGATGCATATGTGTCTGCTGTATCGGGTCTTCGCACTCCCAAGTGAATTCAGATTCTCGCTTGGAACCTTCACTAACGGGACGCGACTCGGTTTAATACGCTTGATTACTTGGTCTATGATCTTAGTTTGCTCGCCCAAAAAGTTTGGGTATATCATGGTTCTCGGTCACACTAGAAGGGATTTCTATTGTTTTATCAGACAGGTATTCACTAAGAATAGAGGTGCTAGGTATAGGGTGAACGTTGCTAAATACTAAAAGTACTCGGAGTTTGAAAGCTATGGAATCAGTCCTAACGGGAATCTCAAAGGGTCTAATGTATCATGAGTTAAGTTTTCCGTGCTTCACAAAGTGCATCATGTCTTTCCAGGGTGAGATCATTAACAGGACATGATCTCCAACCTGGAATTTTAGAGGTATATGTTGTATATAGGCGTAACTCTTCTATCGATCTAGTGAAGCTTTCTATGGGTGTCTTCGGTGCCAAACAATTCTCTATTGTTTCGATCTTAAGAGGATCCATGTGTATGTCTTCATCGCCTACTACATGACCAGGGGAAAAAGGTTTAACCGAAGGGTATCAATAAGAACTCTTAGTGATTATATCGAGTCCTGGATGCTGTCTTTGAAACATGAACTCGTAGCTGATGGTGTCTTGACCTAAGGTATATCTTCGAAAAGTAGCTGCTCCCTGAAATTATCGAAGAAGTCATCTATTCGGGAAAGAGGATATGGGTTTTGACGGTCAACTCATTAAGCCGATTGAATAACTCCTGCATTTCCGCTCAGGCAAAAACGATACGGAGGTTTAGCTACGGGGTAGTTTCAGGGATTAAGTTGATACGAGACTCAACTTGGCGTTCAGGAGGAATTCTCTGAATCTATTCGGAAAGATATCCGGAATATTACAGTCTTCGGAGACGCTCTCAGGGTCTTTATTTTCTTGTTTCTTGCTGATTACATGAACTAGGAATACCTGACACTCCTTTCGCAGAAAGCTTTCGAGCTTTGATGTAGGGAATGATATGAAAATTTGGGTTATACTTGCCACCATAAATCATGAGGGTCCGATCAGAGGGGAGATTGAGACGAATAGCTTTCCATAACGAGGTATATCAACACAATCGGGGCTCAATAGATACATACTAAGGATAACATTAAAGCTCTTTATAGAAACTGACATCAGGTTAATGAGAAATGAATGATTACTGAAAGTAAGGACATAACGTAGAGATAAGTCGTTAACGCACTCATTCTCATGGATAACTATTTTGACGGTAAATGTTTCGGTTATTAGATGAGGATTATGTTTACGAGGATATAGGAATGAACAACTAACAGAACTTTCTTGACACTAGATTCGAAAAGGAATGCGAGCCTAAGGATTTCCGAAAAGAAATGTACCCGCAATGTTGGTAGGATCAGTGGCTGCCTCCTCTTGCTTCATAGCTAAAACCATTTCGGTGTTGATGACGTTGCTGGCGTTTACGGCTTTTGGGCAGTTTCGCTTGAAATGCCCGATTTCTCCACAACTATAACATGCCTGCACGACACTCGATCCGGAACCTTGACCGATTATTTGAATTGGCGTTTTGTTGTTTCGAGCGAGGTGGCCCTTCATGCCAGATCTGATGCAAACCTTCTCACGGCATGGGCCGGGAATACGATGATGATAACTACACCTTTTGCACCAAGGGAGATTACCAGCATACCTAGTGGTAGGTGCTGGAGCTGTAGACACAGCAACAGGAGCAGTGGTAGCTTGAACTATAGGAACAGCGGCAGGATTGGTGGCAACATGGACTGCCACAGTTTTGAGCTTCTTGGAGGGTCCTTGGGAACTCTGACCCTTTCGCTTTCTCCAGAAAACTTTCTTCTTTCTCTGATTACTCTCATTTTGGTGTCCTTGATTTTCCTCATGGTTTTGAGGGTACATGCCACTTCCTGAACCACTGGACTTGCCAGGGTTCAAAATCGTCATTGCAGCCGTCACTGCAGCAGTAACAACTGTTCGAATCAGGACGAAGTCGAGCGATATATGAGTGGGAAGGCGGAGAGTTGTTCTTCCTTGAGCTGGGTTCTTTCTTTGAATACATTTCGATCTAAAAAGATTAGGAAAAAGTGGATGATAAGTCCTCTGAATTAAATCAAGAGATATGAAACAAAGGATATCTCTTTATGACAGACATATAGTTCTATTAAGCGAATAAGCAGGAATGAATTATCAAAGAAGACATCTATCACTAAAGGAATGATCGAGAGGCAACGCTTGAATGAGGATTCCCTACAACGAAGTTGGATCTAGAAATACTCCCATAGTATTTCATGTTTCACCGCGACGACGACTCGTTGTTTGTGGTATTTGCGTAAGTTTTAGGTATGTCGCATTCCACAGTCACTCCCAAGCAGATGTTGGTCGTGTCTCGAATGAATATAGTTGATCAGGCTATATTGATCCTAGACACGACTACATAACTGCTCAGGTTTAACTGCAGCATACAACACCCATTTACTTATGTTCTGTTCTACTTATAGATACGATTCTCAACGGTTAGGTATACTTGTATACTTTTTGAAAATACTTATATTTTGAGGTATACTTTTAGTTCGGAGCACTTAGGACCCTTAGTGTTTATAGTCTTATACCATGTAATGTTTGGTATACTTAGTTCACTATAAACATGGGCCCTGATACCAATCTGTCACACCCCGAAACCGAAGGCGGAAACGTCTCGGGGCGGAGGTGACTTCATGTGAATATGATAACCAATGTACATAGTAAGCGAAGTAAAACACAAAACATTACATTACATAGATTTCATTACATCAATTGAAAAGTTAAGTAGTACAAGTTTTATAGATACATAAGTTTAAACAAAAGAAAGACGTGACTTCCATTCGCTCCGTCTTCAGCAAAAGGACGTGGGGTACCTGTCTAACGAGAACTTGAGAATACAAGCAGTTTGAAAATCAACATAAAACTGGTGAGTTCATAAGCGGATTGTTTTGTGAAAAGAACGAGTTCCTTTATTTTCCTGATATTACCAAAGTTTTATCCAAGCCTTTTCTTCAATAGTTGCTCCATTGACAGCTTTGACTCACAAGGGAGCTACTTGTACTTGGAGTGACAAGCATAAGGAAGCATTCGAGATGCTAAAGAAGAAATTTTGTGAAGCACCAATTCTTTCTTTGCCTAATGGAGTTGAAGACTTCGCAGTTTATAACGATGCATCTGGAGTTGGGTTAGGCTGTGTTCTGACCCAAAGAGATAAGGTGATATCATATGAATTGATATAATTGAAAGAACATGAAAAGAACTACCCCACTCATGATTTGGAGTTGGCAGCGGTAGTATTCACCCTAAAGATATGGAGGTATTATATTTATGGCACAAGGTACAAAGTTTTCACTATCATAAGTGTCTTCAATATCTCTATAATCTGAAGGAATTCAACATGAGACACAGCGCTGGCTAGAGTTGCTTAAGGATTACGACTGTGAAATACTTTACCACCCTGGTAAAGCAAATGTTGTAGCTGACGCTTTAAGAAGAAAAATGAGCCTTGAAAGGAAAAGGCCAAGAGCATTAAGAATCGAAGTTGTCTCAACAATTGTGGAAAGCATCAAGAAAGCTCTGGAAGAAGCTTTAGAGAAAAATGACTGAAAGGAAGAACGTTTGGGCAAAATGTTAGAGTTCAGTACAAACTGTCAAGGACTGAACGTATTCCAAGATCGGATTTAGGTACCTAAGACGGGAGGAATAAGAGATCGTCTGATAGAAGAAGCTCACAAGACCATGTACTCGATTCATCCCAGCAGCACAAAAATATATAGGCATCTGAAACCCAACTACTGGTGGCCGACTATGAAGCTCGATGTTGAAAAGTATATGGTTGAGTGGGTGACATGTGCGAGGGTTAAGGAACAACATCAGAAACCGTATGGGAGTTTGGAACCTTTAACTGTACCCATGGGTAAATGGGAAGACATCACCATGGATTTTGTAACTAAACTACCCAAAATGAAGAGCGCTCACGACATGATTTGGGTGGTCGTTGATCGGTTTAATAAAAGTGCACAATTCATAGCAGCCAATGAAAAATGGTCTATGGATAAACTTGCAAATGCTTACATGAAGGAGATAGTAAGACTTCATGGTGTTCCTTTAACGATTGTATCAGATCGTGATAGTCGTTTCACGTCAAGGTTTTGGAGAAGTCTACAAGAGGAATTGGGTACGAAATTGTGTCTAAGTATAGCTTACCATCCGCAAAATGATGGTCAGAGCGAACGAACGATTCAAACGTTATAGGATATGCTCAGAGCATGTACCCGGGAATTCGAAGGTAACTAGGATGAACATTTACCTTTGGTATAATTTTCATAAAATAATAGTTTCCACTCCAGCATCAAGATGGTACCTTATCACGCTTTGTATGGAAAAAAGTGTCGAACCCGTCATGTTGGCTTGAAGCTGGAGAAAAGAAGTTTATGGGACCCGAAATAGTCCATCAGACTGCTGAAAAGATGAAAGTGATTAGAGAAAGGATGTTAGCAGCTCATGATCGTCAAAAGAGCTATGCTGACAAGAAAAGACAACCGATAAGATTCAAAGTTGGAGATTCGATTTTACTTAAAGTCTCACCGTGGAAGGGACTTATAAGATTTTGTAAAAGAGGAAAGTTGAGTCCAAGGTTTATTGGACCATTTAAAGTTTTTCAGAAGATTGGGTACCGAGCTTACAAGCTAAAACTACCAGAAGAACTAGATGGTATTCATAAATCTTTCCACTTGTGTTATTTGAGGAACTTCACGGGAGAAGTTCCCGACATAATTCCAATTTTTGAATTAAGGTTGGATGAAAGTAAGAGGTTAATTGAAGAACCAGAGACACTCGTTGACCGTAAGAGTAAAAAGTTACGATGCAAGATGATCGATTTAGTGCTTATGAGATGGAAACATACGAATCTGTTAAACCTCACTTGGGAAATGAAGAGTGACATGATGAGTCGCTATCCGAATTTTTTTGCTAATGTATGTTTCCGGGGACAAAATCATCCTAAGGGGGAGAGAATTGTAGCGCCCGTGTTTCTGGGCTAAAGCATTAAAGATGATGTAATAGTCTAGGTCAACCTTTGTAACTTTTTTTGAAGTAATAAAAAAATATTATTTTAGTATTATGTGTTTTCTACTTAATTATCATGATTTAATAAATTAAGGATAAAAATAAGCGGCAAAAATAAATTTTAGATAAAGCCGATATCTATGAAGAAAGTTGTGGTGGTTGGAACAAGGATTCTGGAGATATAAAGAATACCGAAATCCGAGTTATAACGAAAAAATTTATGACCTGTCGAAGTTTCGCTATAGAACCAACACGACGTTGTATGACATAAAAAGTGAGTTTATGATAAAGTGCTTTTTAGCCTTAATGATCTAAATGAAAGTCATAGTACATGTTAAACCGAGAGTGTGCATATAAAGAATGTCCAAATCTGACTTTGTATGAGGAAGTTAAGAATTTTATAAGATTTGGCATTGCAGTATGCAGCCCGGAACTCAAATTTTTCGATCGAGCAATTTCTAGCCAACATAACCTAAATGAGAATCGAAGATCTTATTGATTCTAGTTCAATGGTAAAAAGACAGACAAAAACAGATGTTGGATGAAGAAGTTATGAATTTTTATCGGACTTATCCTGTCCCAGCCTATTAAAAATATAACTTAAAAAATAAAGTCAAAATTAGCCGACGAAGTCTAAACAAAAGTTTTATAGTATAATCTCACCCAAGCGTGGATATAAATAACATCAAAAACGGATATTGTATACGAAAGTTACTAATTGATGAAGTTTAGAAAATAAACTCGTGAAGGACTATGCTCCACGTACAAACGAGTACGCCCAGCGTACTCGCACTACCTCTGATACATGTTAGTAACTTTAGCACGTCTAAAGCCCAGATACCGAACAGAAGGCATGTACCCATTACGCCCAGCGTACGAGGTCTGTACGCCCAGCGTACTTATATTTGCTCGGTCCAGAAGTGCCCACAACACAGCCTTCGCATACTGGATAGGTTGATGAACACGTCCGAAGTAATCCACTTTTACGCCCACCGTACGTGAGTACGCCCAGCAAAGAACTTTGCAAGGAAGTACACCCCGCGTACCAGGAAGTTACGCCCAATGTAATGCTAGGCTTCAGCCACTATAAATAGAATGTGAGGCATTCCGAAAATTATTTACAAAATTTACACCTTTACACCTTTTTTTTATGCTGCAATAACCCCCCCCCCCCCCCCCAAGAATAGAATACCTCCATAGCACCATAAGCAAGCCATGGAGCACCCAAAGGTCCCGAGAAAAGAGTTTTTTGAGTTGAAACTCTGGCTGCATGACGCCTGGTTTTTGAGTAAACATCCCGGTTTCATCGAAAAAGACTGTTTTAAGGGACGAAATGTTGTCCAATCACCGTCTTATCAAGTGAGTGCGTAGTCACTTTCTACTTAAACATAGATATGAAGTATTTTCTATAAAATATGTGCTATGTGTATATATATTGTTTGTTTGTTTGATATGGGTGTTGAATGGATGTTTTATACAGGTTTTAAACTGTATATATATTTTTATCTACAAATATGTTGGGTAAACACATGGGTAGATGAAATAGTTGATTTGTGATAAATTAATGAGAATGCTCGATGTTGTTGTTGTTCTAGTCATCTAGCGGAGTATATATGATGACCCCAGACCTTTCTACACAGTCCAGTGGAGCACTAGCACGCTCGCAATCTATAGGTGTTTGTGAACAATGTGTTCACCGATGTACTCCATCCCCATCACGGTTGCCTTATGGACATATATGGCTGAGGAATCCCCTTAGCAGTATTTTCCATCCCCATGATGATCCTTAGGCTAGGTCCCTTATGATAAGTTTTTAGGGACGTAAACTGAGGATAACGGGAATGGGTAATCAGGGTTATTGTTGGTTGATGAAATTAATAAATATATTGTTGGTTGATGAAATTAATAAATTTATTTATTGTGGGTTGAAAACCATATATGCTCACCATGCTCCCAAGCCTGACCCACTTAATTTTTTATATTACAAGTAGTGGAACAAGAGCATAGTTGGATGGTGATGAAGGATTTGGATTATATGCCAGTAAATGTAAATAACTGTTGTAAGGCCTATATTGTACTGTTTATGCTTTTGGTCTTTATCGATGTGGACATCCCGAGCTTTTTAATGAAATGAAAAATAAATTTCTTTAAGAAACGCTTTGATAAATTTTTATCATATTTTGTTTAGGGGACAAATTCCACAACACCTTTTGAAAGATTACTCTCATTTTATTTTAAAAGCATAAATGAAACGGTCTTTTGTGGCTGTGAAAAATATGGATGTCACACTAACGTTGGAGTGATAACTGTTGTTATAGGAGAACTCTTCAAGGGGTAGGTGGGAATCCCAGCTCCCACCAAAGTCAACAACGCAGGCCCTCAACATGTCCTCAAGGGTCTGTATGGTCCCCTAACTCTGGCCGTCGGTCTGCTGATGATAAGCTATAATAAAATGCAGTCGTGTGCCTAGATCCTTGTGGAACTTCTTTTAGAAGCGGGAGGAAAACCTTACATCATGGTTGGAAACTATAGCGACCGGAACTCCATGGCAAGAAACGATCTCGTGGACATACACGTCGGCCAGCTTCTGGGCCGATGAGCTCTACATATGGCTAAGAAATGGGAACTCTTGGTCAATTGATCCACAATGACCCATATAGCATCAAATCCCTTCGCCGTCCTCAACAACTTGGTAAAGAAGTCCATCATGATCTATTCCCATTTCCACATGGGAATCTCTAGAGGCTGCAGCTTGTCATGCGGCCTATGATCCTCGGCCTTGACCATTCTGCAGGTCAAGCACCTCTCGAAATACAAAGAGATTTCTTGGTTCATGCATGGCCACCAATAGCTCAAACTCAAATCCCAGTACATCCTAGTGGCCCCCAGGTGAATAGAGAAGTGAGACTTGTGAGCCTCCTCCAAAACATCTGTCTAACCCCACCAGAATTCGGAACCCATACCCGACCGCATCGGGTCAATAATTCTCAGCTATCCTGCAGAAATCCATTGTTCTCACCCGTGATCCTCTCCAGTTTCCAATTCTCTGGTCACATACCCTTAGCCTGGGCCTCTCTAATCAAGCACACAAGTGGAAAATCCACGGATATCCGCATATATGTCGTTGAAGTGGAGGATCCAACTGGCTTGTGGCTCAGAGTGTCCGCAACCACGTTTTCTTTACTTGGGTGGTAAAGGATCTCACAGTCGTAGTCCTTGACTACATCCAACCACTTGCATTGTCTCATGCTTAGTTCTGGCTGATCCATGATGTGTCTCAAACTCTTGTGTTCAATGTATATGGTACAGCGGACCCTATAAATATAGTGTCTCCAAATCTTGAGAGCGAATACTACCACTCCTATCTCCAGATCATTCGTGGGATATCTCGCCTCGTGCGGCATCAGCTGCCGCGAAGAATACGCTACCACCTGCCCTCTCTACATGAGTACCGCTCCCAGTCCAGTGATAGATGCATCACAGAATACCACGAAATCCTCAACTCCCTCCAGGAGAGTCAAGACTGGAGCCTCACAAAGTCGCTGTCTGAGGATCTCAATCTTGTAGAAATCTATATGAATCTTGTACAAATCCACCCTTTCCTCGTCAAGCGAGTGAAGGGTACTGCAATCTTGTAGAAATCCTATATGAATCTCTAGTAGTACCCTGCCAATCCAAAGAATCTGCTAATATCCGAAGGAGATTTTGGAACCTCCCACTGCATAATTGCCTCGATCTTGGCCGGATCGACCAAAATCCCCCCTGGTTAACGATATGTCTAAGGAACTGAACCTCTCGTAACCAAAACTCATACTTCGAGAACTTGGCATAAATCAGATATCGTCTCAAATCTCCCAGAAACTCCTAGAGATGCTCCTCATGATGCTCTCTAGTCTTAGAGTACACCAAGATATCATCCATGAACACGATGACTGAGCGATCGCGCATCGTTCTGCAGAACCGATTCATCATGTCCGTAAACACTGTCGGCGCGTTGGTGATCCCAAACGACATCACCACGAACTCGTAATGTCCATAACGTGTCTGGAACACGGTCTTCTCGACGTCCTCTTCCCCAACCCTAACCTGATGGTACCTGGACGTCAGTTCTATCTTGGAGAACCACAATGCTCCTTGCAACTGATCGAAAAGATCATCTATCCTCAGGAGTGGATATCAACTCTTCACCGTCAACTTATTTAACTCCCGGTATTCATTGTACATCCGGTGTGAACCGTCCTTCTTCCCGACGAAGGGAATCAGCGCTCCCCCATAGAGAATTGATCAGACGAATGAACTGCTAGCCCAGCAGTTCCCGTAGCTGTGATGACAGGTCCTGCATCTTTGTTGGTGCTAATCGGTAAGACACCTTGGTGATAGGGCCGCACCTGGCACTACGTCGATCCTAAACTCGACCTGCCTCTTCGGTGGCACTCCGGGCAACTCCTCAGAAACACATCAATGAACTCCCTGACTACTGGAACCTCTGAAACCGTGGTCTGATCCCCGACCTACGTATCCACCTCATACGCTATTATCATGCACACCTGTGTTGAATGTACTGCCGAGCCGTGACAGTTGAGCAAAACCCTGATTCCAATCTAGTGCTCTCACCGTAGATACCCAGTTCTCCCCCACTTGGGATTCGAACCACTACCCACTGACCCTCACAGTCGATGATGGCACCGAAGTGACTAATCCAATCCATACGCACAATCACACATACCTCCCCCATAGGGATCGGAATCAAGTCTATAATGAAAGACACCCCGAAGATCTCCAACACGCAACCCCAATAGACAGAAGAAGCGGAAATCCCATGTTCGTTGGTGAAGAAGCCGAACTCCCTATTGAATGACTGAGAGACAAAAGACCGACTCGCCCCCGAGTCAAATAATACCAAAGCAGGTAAGGAGTCCACTAAGAACGTACCAAATCATAGATACAACATATAAGCATAAAACATATATAATCAATAAGATAAAGGGTAGAAACATATCAGCAACCACATATAGTGCAGGAGCCTACACCGGCTTGGTGGCTAGTAGGGGACATTGGGCCTTCATATGGCCCACCTGCTCACAATGGTAACAAAGTCTGACCCCGAAAGTTGGAGTCTGTTGCCTGCAGTCCCTGGCAAGGTGGCCCTACTTACCACATTTGTGGCACCCGCTACACGATCAACAAACCCTTAAATGGGCATTCCCGCGCTTCCCACAAGTGCGCCTCAGCTGACCTCCAGACCTGGAATCAGCGGTCTTGGACCACTTTGTCGTCGGCTGTGACTATGTCGGGGCCTACCTCTGCTCCCGAACTATAACTAGATCTAAAGCTCATGCCTCCTGTGGCCTCCTGTAACTCCAGCAGTGTATCAAAACACTAGGTAGCAACAAACTGAAGAATATCGGTCTTGAGCATGCTCAGATAATGTGTCGTCTGAGCCTGCTCAGAAGCAAACTCTAGGCAAAACATTGCCCTCTCAGTGAACATGTGGGTGATCACCGTCACCATCTTCGTACCCTGTCTTAGATCCAAAAACTCCTGTGACAGCCGCTTGCTCGACCCGTGGAATGTAGCGAGCATGGAACACTTCCTTGAACTTCTCCCAAGTAATCGCATCTCTCTGATCATCAGTATACGACCTAGTCATCAACCTCCACCAGTCCTTTGCCCCAGACCTCAGCATGTTTAGGGCACATCTGATCTTCTGGTCAGCAGGACATGACCATGTGAAGAAACATCCCTCCAAGTTAGTCAACCACCTCATGGCTATGATTGCATCCTGAGTCCCATCAAAAGTCAGGGGCTTCGTGTTGTCGAAGTCCCGATACTGCAAAGCTCGCCTTGTCCCTATACCATCAACCGCCACGACTGTAGAGGTAGTAGTAGCCGCAGTCTCAGCAATGGCTGTGTATCTGTCATCAAAATATTCCATCATGGTGGTCTTGATAGACCCAAACATCTCTGGAATCTGACCCCGGACAATCTCGACCACCTACTCATGGATGATCTCCCTGACAGGATCCTCTGTCAACGTTGGCCTCTCCTGGCCGGTAGCCTCGGGCACTATCGAGTCACCCTGACTACCCTATCTTGATCCCGATTCGGATCCTATCACAAATCGCCTTGTAACCACCATACTGAAAATATGCCAGGAAGATATTAGATAATCCGCATAAATAGTGGGGAACCAACTCCCAACTAAACCCTAGGGTTTTGACTTCCTTGCTATGCATATGGGTCTTGTGCTTTCAGTAGTACGTGTGACAACCCGATATTTCAACTCTTTGTAATGACCAAAAAGGGTCAAGTATTGTAACCACTTTTGTGTAATAAAATTTACTTTCATAATAAAATGTACAAATAGTTCTATTTAATTTCCTTCTATGTTTAAATGTCTTTGAACCATGATCGTACGTGAAAAGAACGCCCAAATCCGACTTCATATAGCAAAGTTATGATTTTTTTTCCAAGTTCGGCTTAGCAACAGACATCTAAAAACTCGAATCGGAGATCGAGCGACTTTTGGCCGGAATGACCTAAACGAGAATCGAAGGTCTCGACAATGGTATTCCAGTGGTAAAAAGTCTGGCAAAAACCGACATCAGATAAAGAAGTTATGAATTTTCAAAGAAATTCCTTAAACACGATGAGTTTAAAATATATAATAAAAAAATAAATTCGGAATTTGCCGACGGAGTCTAAACGAAAATTGTAGAGCGTAGTCTTACCTACGCGTGGATATAAAGACCATCGAAAACGGAGTTCGTATGAAGAAGATATGAATTTTTGAAGTTTATTAAATAAATTATATATTTATTTAATTCAAAAATCGGACCTTATCTGAAGAGGGGTCAGCGTCCTCATCCGAGGTACGCGCTACGTACCCCTGTACGCCCTGTGTACCCGAGAGACTTGGCCTCTGATCGTCCACGTCGCCCTATCCGACCCGTCCGACCCGTCCGAAGCGTCCGACCCGCCGTCCCATCCGACCCGCCTCCCCAGCAACCCGTCCCATCCGAAGCCGAGGTAGTCGAGGCTTCGGTCATGCATGACGTATGCGTACGCGCTGCGTACGAGCGTACGCCCCGCGTACCGAGGCAGTTCAGCCTTCCTATAAATAGGATGCAAGGGCTTCTGAGAAAAGGGCTCATTTCTCTCCTCGCTCTCACAATCTTGCCTCGTTTTCCGTGCCCGTTCAAACCCGAAGCTCTGGTCTTTTTGCTCAAGTCCCGAGGGTCGATTTTACTCCCGAGATTCCCAAGAATCCCGAGGAAAATCCGTTTCCCGAGACGAAACTCTGCCCGGTTTTCCATCTCGCTATCTTCAAACTTTCAAGTGAGTTCATACCCCTTAATTTACCTTTTAAATATTTTATAAATTCTTTTATATGCTTTCAAGGGGGGGATTACAAGTAAAACACACGAGTATTATCGTGTGTTACATAAAGAAACTCTTTTATATGCTGTTATATATCCAAATCACATGCGATTTATAAACCTTTAAGGAACTTTCATATATATAACATATGTTAAAATAGCATTCTATCTTTTGAAATATAAATTTGTTGTAATGCATGTATAAACTAAACTTTTCCTAGGTTATTCTTGTCTATCTTAGACTCTACACCAAAAATCTATGCTTTCATAAACAAGTGATTCCTTTTCTAGGTATTTCTAAACAAACAAGACACACTTTTAGAAAACTATAATAGGTATAGTTTTACGAACAAATTTCTAACTCTTATGTACTAGAAACCTGAATTTCAAGAAGTTTACTTTCGTATACAACAACAAACGTAACATTTTAACAAGTAGATCTGTTTTTATGCCACGGTTTTGTGAGACACTAACTTCATGTACGTTCGAGTACACATTTCAAGTCCTGTATTATATACCCGAATCCCTTGGAGGGGGAGCGTGGTGTTTGTGTATAGATCTATACGGGCTTGACAACCCGCGCCCTGACTGTTAGCTGCAGTCCACCGTTTGGGGTGACAAACGTCATAACATTCCAACGCCTGAAGAACGTTGTGTATAGGCATTTCGAGTCGATAGTAGGGTTATAAAACTCACAAGGGGTATTAAAAATGCATTGATTTACAAGGTTTTCAAACTCATTGGTTATTTTACACTTACATACATTTTAGAAACAAACATTGGTCTTGAGTGAAGGCTACTTTTATACTAGTAGAAAATATAGGATTTTCTAAACACAAACAAACAAGGACAAAAAATTTCATTCCATTCAAACATTGTCATTTAAATACTTATGAAACTCACCAGCTTAAATGCTGATCTACTCTTTCAAAATTACTTGTATGTCCCAGGAAATCAGTAAATTTCAGGTATTCATTTTGCTTTTGATGAAGGGATGCTGCGGCGCCAGTTTAATCTCGTATTTTGACATCATATTGTAATTGGTTTTGAACATGTAACTTTTGACAAATGTAAACTTTCAATTATATATATGATGGTTGTATTGCTTTCTTTACTATGTATTCATTTGTTACGTTACCACATGAAGTCATCCGCCCCCGAACGTTTCTGCCGTTCAGGTTTGGGGGTGTGACAGTACGGGCCCATACTACCTTCCACACATAACTATATTTGTCCCATGTATCATCACAACCCCTTAAAAATATACATATGCATGGACAGCGCTCAATCCTCACTCCTCGAGGAAGGCTAAGTATCTCATAACTGGCCTACTGACCCCGCACAACCCACTATTGAAACTTCCACCAACCCTGCAGCACTCGTGTATGCTAGCCATACATAACGTTGTACGATATAGACTTTCGAATACCTAATCCTACCCTAAGCCCTTCATCAAACAAGAACAGGAAATAAGGCCAAACTAAAGATTCTCAGGCTATAAGATCTTAATTATGTACGACCATGATGCATAAACTAAGAAACTACAGTAATGATGTCAATTTCATATAAGGAAAACCCTAGGCTATCAGGTATCATATAATCAGGCAATTCTATCATGCAATTCCTGAAGACCCCTAGCCTAGTAGTAGCATGTTGTTATAAAATATCTCACTATCAAACTATTGCATGGTATTTTGGGGTCTACTTACTGGCTCTGGTTGATCATACACTCTACATCCTTCTTTAATTATTTTGAAAACCTTTTCAAAACCAATTTGAAAATATTTCACTTAGTTTGATATTAGATTCACATGAGTGTTCCTCCAATTCACTCAAACTAAGGCTCTGATACTAACTTGTAACACCCATAAAAATCAAGCTAATTTAAAACTTTTTCAACCATTCAAAACCACTAAGTTATTACAAAGTGTTTTGAAAATAGTTTAGACATCAGAGTTATCCTAGAAATTTAGATCGTAAGAATGTGAGGAGGTGCAAGATCACGCCTTCGCCTTCCCGCGATCACCTGAAGTACCTTAAACAAAATCCAAAATTGTAAGCCCGAAGCTTAGTGAGTTCCCCCAAAATACACGGACAACAAGTAACATATATAATAACTGCATACTATGTGCCCAATCTACCATCGGGTTGGAGTGCCCCAGGCCCTCAACGATTGGGTTAGAATGCCAAAATACTATGGGTCCAATCATCCTCAGGATGGTATACCCTTGGCCCACAACCATCAGGTTGGAATACCCACGTCTGTTGGCTCTCGTACAAAGCAGTTAAGCCTCAACCACCAATCAAACATGTGCACATATATCAGATAATCACATAACAGTCTATAAATAGACTAACTGATCTAATAGATCATAACAACATAATAACATCCTATTTACCAGGATACTAATCTAACAGATCATAATGACATAATATCATCCTATCAACCAGGATAATGATTTAACAGTTCATAACATCATAATGACATTGTATCTACCAGGATACTAATCTAACAGTTCATAACAACATAATGACATCTTATCTACAAGGATACTGATCTAACAGATCATACGATACTTGAACATATAACATATCAGGATAAAAATCCAAAAGGGCTGGCCTTGGTGACTTAGACCCTTGAGAATAGTGACGAAAACACACCTCACAAGTAGCTCAGGATGATAATGTCAACTCTCCAAATACAGATCGACACTCAATCACCTACATCCACCAGTGATCCACTTCCATAAATTTCCAATTCACTAAAATACCCCCAGAAGTCAAACTGGTCAACCAATGGACAAATTCAAAGTCAATGGTCAAGGTAAATAGTCCATGTTGACCCAACTCGTCGAGTGTAGCCCACTGACTCGTCCAGTTCTTCCAGAACTCAAGAAATCATGAAAAACCTAGTTGACTCACTGAGTTTGTTGACAACTCGTCGAGTCCATGTGGTGTCCAAATGTCAGGAAATCCCTAACTAACTCGTTAAGCCATCTCACTGACTCGCCGAGTCCATGCAGAAACTAAATACGACCATCTTCATCTGACTCGTCGAGTTGACCATGAAACTCATCGAGTCCCTTCAGTCCATTTCTCATTAAGACGCTTTTATGCTAGACCAAGGCTCCAAATTGCAGATCTAGCCTCCTAGGGCATTGTTTCCACTTAAAGTTTCAAACTTTACCTGCATGCAAAGTCTTAAATGCCATAACCAAGCTAAGGAAGAAGTTTTAGGTAAAGAGAAGGCCATAACTTTCTAAAGACTAGAAACTTTATAACCATAAGGGGCTAGAGGAGTCTAGATTTGATGTTACAACTTCAAATCATGTATAAAACCAGAAATAACTCCACAACAAACTAGAAATAGCCCTAAAACTTTGCATGAAGAGATCTAGCTAGAGAGAAGTCAAGGTAACGACTTGTTACCTTCGAGATGATGCTAAGATGAAATAGAAATCAGATCAATAAGCTTCTCCTTGCTCCAAGCTCTTTACACTTCAAGATCTCTTCACAAAATCCACCTTCTAAGCTTCTTAACATACAAAAATGGAGAGTAGATGCGATTAGGGTTTTCTGAGCTCTGTGGGGACGGTAAGGTAGGAAGAAGGAGGCTAATGACCCTTTAAATAGGGTGTAAAACCCTAAAAATTTGGGTTTCATGCACAACCCCCTACTCGTCGAGCTGGGGTCCTCCAACTCGTCGAGTAGAAGTCATCAATCACGCAGGCTGACGAGGTTTGACACGATGAGTTAGGGCCTCCAAGTCGTCGATGTCCCTAATAAAATGAATACAAAGCTTTGAAAATTATACCTGGGATTCGGGATGTTATAGTACTATAATTGGCAAAGTCTCCGTGACATTGATTCCTTGACAGTACAGAAGGAATATTGTATGTAAGTTTAGATCTAACAAGATTCTATTAGTGGCAAGAATTTGGTATTCTTACACATGTGATAAGGATTTGGAATTGTGAAATGAGCATCATTGGAAATGTGTTCAATTGATCTATTTCATAAAGGAATGACTATAGATAAACATAGTGTGCATGCTTGGAGCATGGGATGAACATTGTTTTAATTCAAGTATTTAGTTGATTGTTCGAAACAGTATACAATGAATAAGGTTTAATCAATATAGTGATTAAATAATAAGTGTTTTATTTATATTCAAAAGTTCTGAGACTATATTGGATTAGGTTATTCTTGTGTTTCACTTCGCATGTTTTACTTCCCGAATAATAAGATTATGCCAACAACCACAGTCAATCATACTTTTGGAAGTAGTGAATTAAGACTGTCATGAATATGACTATAGATTGCCTAAGTTCATAGACATAGCAAATGTTTGCTGCAGTGTTCGTGAGTACTCCTGAAACAAGAATTTGCGTATTGGATTAAACCCACGCTCATTTGAATCACTTCATGGATTTTATCACGAGTGATTGTGATATGATAATATCTGATATTCTTGAAATGGAGACATATAGTTGTTGTTTACATGTCGTTTATGCATTGATAATATGTAAACACATCAGTAACTTGATGTTATAAAACATATTGTTGTGTGTGATTTGATGAGTAAATAGTCAAGCATACGATTTGAAGTTTATCCGCTCCTTTTACCCTAAATGGGATAAAAGCGATATCTGTGGGCCCCTCGACGATTTAATGATGACACGCTAACTACTTGGCCAAGTCTGGACTAAGTTGATGTGTTCAATTGTAGTCTGAGTTAGTCTTCATAAATTGAAAGTCGGGATACAAACCTTGAAAAGAGAGAATGATTATAATCCATATCTCCTGTCCGTACGATATCTTGTAGACTATTTGATCACTTATCTAAAGGACGCATTACTGATAAGATCAGAGTTCGACAACAGCTTTTGAAAGCTACGATTGCTAGTCAAATTCTTAAGTTATACTTGCAATAATAGTTATTAGACTTATCCAGGTGGGAGACTATTGGATTAGGTGTCTAAGCCCATAACTATATTTGGTATGTACTAGATTTGATTTGTAGCATGATCCTTTTGGGTTGCCTTCACTCATGAAACTTGACAGGATGACTAGTGGAGAGAGAGAGAGAGAGTAAGATTTATTATATGAATAATAAATTGGTACTCAAAATGATTTTATTAATATAGTATCAGATTAATATATTATTTGGAAATCATATTATTAATTAGTAATGAATCAAAAATTAATTTGATATTAATTTTGGGTTTAAAAGAACTGATTAATAATGGAGGGGTTGTTTTAGAAATCATTGATAGTTACAAAGTTGGGTTGATGGACTTTTATGGGAGGACTGGAGGAAATCAATAGGATGCCCTATAGAACTCGTCCAAGGCTTCTATTGTGGAGCACCATGGATTGCTTAAGGCCTAAGCAAGGAAATTAGGGTTTTAATCTGAAAACCCTAACAGCCACAACTATATAAACCCTCTTAACCTAAGGAATTTCAGCCCTATGCTATTCTAAGAGAGCCCTTGCCAATTTCCTCATCTCTCCATCATCATTATTTTCATTGGGTGTTTGTGACTCCATTAGAGGTGCAACACTTAGGGAACTAAGCTTCCAAGAGTTAAGGTGGTTCTTGTTATTACTACATAACAAGTGAGGTAATCTTCTAACCCTATTTTTATACATGATTTCGAAATTGTATGCTAGTCTATAGCGTTATTGCTTTGGTATTCATATTTGTATGTTCAATAGAGAAAAACTTAGATCCAAAGCCATTAGGGTTGGATGATCACATAGGAATGTATACATGCTCAAAACCCATCAATTATAACACAAATCGCATCAAATCCCTTAGCCGACCGAGGTAACTTGGTCATGAAATCCATCGAAATATGTTCCCATTTCCACATGGGAACCTCCAATGTCTGTAGTTTTCCATGCAACCTTTCGTGCTTGGCCAGACCATCCGATAGGTCACGCATCTCTCGACATACCAGTATACCTCTGTCTTCATGCATGGTTATCGGAAACAAAGTATCAAATCCCAATGCATCTTGGTGGCTCCGGGGTGTATCGAAAATCTGGGCTTGTGTGCCTCCTCCAGTACAACCTGTCTTACCCCACCAAAATTTGGTACCCATACACGACCATACCGGGTCAATAATCCATGGTTGTCAGTAAAAAAAACCTGTAAATATCGCCTCTGAGTCGCTCCTGTTTCTAGTTCTCTTCCTTTACCCCCTCGGCCTGAGCTTCCCTAATCATACTCGATAATGGTGAATTAATAGAAATCCTCACACATAGGCTCCCACCATCAAAACTAACCCTCTTTCAACACAAAGCATCCATGACCACATTTTGCTTTTCATGGGTAGTACAAAATCTTACAGCCATAATCATTGACTAAGTCATGCCGCCTACATGCCTCATATTTAGATTCGGCCGATCCATGAGATACATCAAACTCTTGTGATCCGTGTAGATGATACACTAGACCCCATACAAATAGTGCCGGCAATTCTGGACAACAAACAGCACTGCTCCCAACTCCAAATCACGAGTCAGATAGCGAAACTCATGAAGCTTCAGCCGTTGCGAAGCATAATCAATAATCCTCTCTCACTGTAAAAGAATTTCCCCCAGGCCGGTGATAGATGCATCACAAAATACCGTAAAATCGTCAACACCCTTAGGGAGGGTCAACACTGGGGCCTCACATAACTTCCACCTTAAGGTCTCGAATGTAGTATGCTACTCAGGCCCCCAGTGGAAATCCAAGGCCTTCCATGTCAGGCGAGTGAAGAGTACAACAATCATGGAGAAGTATTGAATAAATATATGATAATACCTTGCTAATCCTAAGAAACTCCTAATCTCTAAGGGAGAGTTCAAAACCTCCCACTACATCACAACCTTAATCTTGACCGAATCGAACAAAATCCCATTCTGGTTAACAAGATGCCCCAAGAATTGGACCTCTCGTAACAAAAACTCACACTTCAAGAAATTGTAACATAACCGTTCTTGCCTCAAACTCCTATGAGCCCTCGAAGGTGCTCCTCATGCTACTTTCATGTCTTGTAATAAACTAAGATACCATCAATTAAAACAATGACTAATCTATCGAGCACCGGCCTGCATACTTGATTCATCAAATCCATAAATATTGCAGGTGCATTGGTGAGCCTAAACGACATCACCACGAACTCATAATGACAATAACAAGTTTGAAACGCAGTCTTCTCCACGTCCTCCTCTCTAACCCTCATCTGATTATAACATGACCACAAATCGATCTTGGAGAACCAAGATGCACCCTACAACTGATCAAATAGGTAATCAATCTGCGGAAGTGGGTATCGATTCTCGACCATCAACTTGTTCAACTCTCAGTAATCAATGTATATCCGGTGTAAACCATCCATCTTCTCGAAAAACAAAATCGATGCTCCCCACAACGAACTTCTCATTCTAATGAACTACTTAATAACCAATTCCTGAAGCTGAGAAGACAACTCCTGCATCTCAGGTGTTGCCAATCGATACAAAACCTTAGAAATCAGAGCTGCAATCGGAACTAAATCGATGATGAATTCAACCTGCCTCTCAGGAGGCACACCGGGTAACTCCTCCGGGAACACATTTGCGGACTGTCTCACCACAGGCACATCTAAAACCAAAATCTGCTTCCTAACTCGAGTATCAACCACATAAGAAAGCTAACCCATACAACCACGCCGAATATACTGTCGAGCCCTCGCAGCAGAACAAATGGCTGACCCAGTCCTAGTACCCTCTCCATAAATAACCAGTTCTCCCCCACTTGGGATTCAAACTACCACCAGCTGACCCTTACAGTCAATCATAGCCCCAAATCTACTTATCTAGTCTATCCCTACAATCACGCACACATCTCTCATGAGAATAGGGATCGGATCAATCGAATAAGGAACGCCAAAAATCTCCAAGACACAACCTTGATAAATGCTCAACGTATAAAGGCCATGTTCGTTGGCGATAGAAAGACGCAATGGACATTCCAACTCACGGGAGCCATATCAAAACTCCTACTGAAGGATGAAGATACAAAAGACTGACTCGCACCTTAGTCAAAAAGCACAAGAGTAGGAAAAGAGTTCACTAAGAAGGTACCTAGCATAACTAAAAACTTAATTATAGCATAAAATATCTGACAAAATAAAAAAGAGAAACATACCAGTAACGACTTCTGGTACCACCCTATACTCCTCTACACTGAGCTAGAAAGGAAGAACTCAAGCTCTCAAGGTCTCCACCCTACCCAGGTATCCATCAGTGATCCTCAAAGTGGTTGGAAATAGAGCTTGTGCTGGCCTAGCTACGAGAAGTGGAAACTTGGCCTTCACATTGACCACCTGATCGCAGTGATAACAAATCCTAGCACTCGGTACTAGGGCATGCATACGACAGTCCTTGGCATAATGCCCCTCCTTGCCATATTTGTGGCATCGATATGAAGATCGACAAACACCATCATGAACATTGTCGCACTTGCCACAAGTGTGACCCCTCTATCCCCTAAATCTAGAATTAGCGGGCTTGAACCGCTTTGTTGTAGGCTGATACTGAACAGGAGCCCGCCTAAACTCCTTCGCATGAATCTCTATCTCAATCTCCTGCCTCCTCGTGGCATCCTGAAGCTCAATGAGGGTGGCATAAGGTTGGGTGGACACGAACTGTCAGATACCTATCTTGAGCATGCTCAAGAACCGAATCATCTGAGCTTACTCTGAAGCAGCAAACTCAGGGAAGACAAGAGCCTTCTCAGTAAACATATTGGTAATCTCCGTCAACGTTTCAGTCGTCTGTTCATATCAATGTACTTCTGAGCCAACCTTTCCCTCTCCACCAGGGGAACATATCTCGCATGAAACATCTCTGAGAACTGCTCCCAAGTAACAATAGTTTTTTGCTAAGGAGTGTAAGTACCAGTCACCAATCTCCACCAATCCTTTTGTCCCCAACCTGAGAAGGTTCAGGGCTCACTTGACCTTCTAGTCAGCAGGGCAAGAGCATGTTAAGAAACATCTGTCGACAGTAGACAGCCATATCATTGACAGTCCCTGACCCATCAAACTCTAGGGGCTTCATACTGTCAAAGTCCTGGTACTAGAAAGCTCTCTCCCCACGAACCCCTACAACAACAATATCTATGGTGGCAACAATAGCAGCAGCCTCAATCAATGCAACATAGTGTTTATCAAATAGCTCAATCATGGTGGGCTTGATAGACCCAAACAGCTCCGCGATACAACTCCGGATCGCAGTAGCCACATCAGCAACAATCATCTCACAAATCTGATCCTTAGACAACCACGGCCTATCCTGGTGACTCGCTAAATATCCTGATACATATCCTCTTGTGAAACATCATACTGAAAAAGAACCAATAGATGCAACAGAAAATGCCACCATTCATAGTATACAATCATCACAGAGAGGCTAAAACCTCGGGGTTTGTTACACCTTTGTTACGCGTACGTATCATATGCTTCCAGTAGTCGGGCCCATACTACCTTCCACAGCTACCCATATTTGTTCCAAGTATCATAAAAAACTACCCAACACAAAATTCACAACTAGGATATGCATATATCTTATCATCTCCATCTTGAGAGTAACTAATCATTCCTTAATAGGACTTCTACCTACATATACTTACTCATGAAACTTCTACGAACCCTGTAGCCACTCATGGATGCTAATCATACATAACACTTGATCCTATAGATAGTTAAATACTTGACCCTACCCTAAGCCCTTCATCAAACAAGAATAGGAAATAAGGCTAAATAAAACATTCTTAGTCTATAAGATCTTAGTTATATACAACTATGACAGACACACTAAGAAACTACAATAATGATTTCAATTTCATCTAACATACAAGAAGTCCACCTACGCTATCATGCATCACATGTCAGACAATTCTATCATGCAATACCTAAAGATCCCTAGCCTATTACTAGCATGCAGTTCTATCATAATCATCAATAACAAATAACAATATGGTAACTTGGGGTATACTTCTTACTCTAGCTGATCATACACATCACATCCCTCGTTTCTAACTTTTGAAAACAATTTTCTTTGAAAACCAAATGAAATTTTTTTTAGTTCCTTAGTTTGAGTCTGGACTCACACGAATATTCATCCAATTCTCTCAAACAAGGGCTTTGATACCAACTTGTAACATCCAAAAAATCAGAGTAAATTTAAAATTTTAAAAAAAACATCCCAATAACCATAAATGTTTACAAAACTATTATTTCAGAAGTTTTATTCAATAATCAGAGTGTTCCAAAATCGAAATAACATAAATCCGAAGGATATGCACGATCACGCCTTCACCTTGACACGGTCATCTGAAGTACGCGAAACAATCAACTGGAATTGTAAGCCAAAGCTTTGTGAGTTCCCCCAAAGTAAAACCATATAAACATATAACCAGACAGATATCGGGCCCACTACCTTTCGGTTGGATTACCCCTGGCCTACAACCTTTTGGTTGGAATGCCCCGGCCCATAACCTTTCGGTTGGAATGCCCTAGTCTGTATACTAATAGCACAAAGTAGCACCATCTCAACCCCACCATATCATGTCGACATATACATAACAAAAATCATATAACTAGAAATAGTTAAAACATATAACACGTCAGTAGACAAACAGGAAGACATACAGATCACTGTCGCATAGCAACATCCTATGTACTATGATACAGATGTAACAGATCACTACAACATAACAACATCTTATATACTAGGATAAACAATCTCGTGGGCCGGCAATGATGCCTTCCACCCACAGGTATAGTGAGGAAAACTCACCTCACAATTTGAAAAGATCGCTAAACAGAGCACTGCTCCGACTATCATCTCTACTAGTCACCTATTCATTGGAACATGAATAAAACTTAACATATAATTAAAATACGAAAAATAAGTTGAGGTCAAAATTGGTCAGACCCTAATAAAAGTCAAAAATCAATCGAGTCAACTCAGCTGAGTATGTTGGGCGTACTCAGATGTATGCGGGGCGTACTATTTCCTTGACCGAATGATGGGTGGTTGACCTCATACACGCAACATAAGCTTTGTATGCCCAACGTACATGTCTGTCTCCCTTCCCTTCTCATTAAGAGCGTAATACTTAAGTCCTTACGTCCAAATTACAGATCTAGACCTGAAATGTTGTCCTTAGCCATAAAGTTTCCAAATTTATGGTCTTGCATGGCCATTAAGTGCTAAATACCAAAAATCCTAACCTCTTCACCCATTAAGGCATCCAAAATCATGAATGGATGGGTAAATAACAACCAAGACCACATTTTTATGCATCTAGACACTCCAAACGTCTGAAACGAAAACTTAAATGGATTAGAGTAGCTCATACTCATAATACCAAACTAATGGGACCAAAAGAACACAAACTTGATGGCCAAACTAGATCTAAGCATAGCTTCATAAAGTTTAGAGCTTTTTACCTTCAAAGAGTGTCCAAAGATTATATGTTTCTAGATCCAAGGTGCTCCACACTTCTAGAATGATCTCCTCTTCTTTATTCTCCTTCAAGTTCACCAAAACACACACAACAAGCTAAAAAATTCTCTCAAAATAGATTAGGGTTTGAAAAAGGGTCAAAATGAGGCCGGGAGGCCGATGAGATGAAAGAGTCTTAGGGTTAAGGATGTTTAAATATGGTCCAAACCCTAAAATTTTAGGTTTGAACCCTGGCCACGTATGCCCAGTATACCAAACGTACGCCCAACATACTCAGTATAACCCATGTACGCCCATCGTACATATATAGTTCCCAAAATTACAAAAATGCCTATGAATGCGAAATTGTAAATAATGTTCATACTAAGGGGGTTTAAGGTACTACCAGGAAATCGAGATGTTAGATAAACTCATTTAAACTAGAGGAAAACTTCACTTCATTGCGAGCATAATGAATCTAGTGTGAATAAATTAACTTAAATACCAATAGTTATGAAAAGTGTATGGAAACTTCAATCCTTTACAAGTGGAACTAATCCTCTTTAGGTGGAAGTAACCCATACAATTTACTGGTTATTCTTACCTTCGATGACTTTAAAGATAAATGTTGGGTTGATAATAAGGACCCGCATAGATTAAAAGAATATAAATTCACTAGCATATCTCAAAAGTGATACATATAAAACCAAAGGAAAAAAACCTTCTTCACATGAGAAGAAAGAAACAAACAGAAAAATTCTTATTGGAGATTATTTTTTTGATTTATTCACCAGAGAAGAGAAAAATAGTAGGGCTAACAGTGAACCTTGTACCCTAAAGTACACACATACATACAAAATTAGAGAAGATGATAGAAAACAACCTCAAAGGTGGTATTTTATGGTTTCCATATTGATGATGGTTTACGTACAGATCGATCCGACGGTGGTAGGTGACCATGTGTAGATCCATCATGCAGTTGTTAGAGTTTCTAAGGTCTTCAAAAAGATAGGATCAACATAATAATGTTGGGGAAAAAATCTTTTGTGGAAGTCATGACAAGAATGCGCTTTTTTATTTCAAACTAGTAACATTTTTATACAAAAGTGAACAATGGTTGTGTTGAAAAGGAAAACTGATGTACCAAATGTACGCCTAGTGTACTCACGAGTCAGGGATTCCTCGATGATGTGCATGCAAGGAGTACACCGTATGTACCAAATGTACGCCTAGCGTACTCACGAGTCCTCCACCACCTTTTTACTTGAATTTAAATAGAATGAATCGTTAGCTCATACGTTGCGACTCGGGTGCTACACAATTTGTGCTCTTAGATACATCGTAAGAGAGAGAGAGAGAGAGAGAGTGAGAGAGAGAGAGGCGATAGAGAGAGAGAGAGAGAGAGAGAGAATTTAGAATGGGTGTAAGGTCTCAAACGGAAATATGGTGGGTGTATAAGTCGTTCAATCTCATGAATATCACAAGTACTTTCTGGTGAGGATGGTTAGGAGTGAAGAGGACATCACCTTCAGCAAAATCGCACCTCCATGAAAGCTTTAAAGACGTTATGGCTCATTCATTTGGGTGTTTGTTTTCAAGTTTTTTGTTGAAAAAGTAAAAGCATCAGCTAGAGCCTACAGAGAAAGAAAGATATGAGTGTAACAAATAGAGTGCCTCCTTTTGAGTAACTCTTATAAAATAGAATGAACACAGAGAGGATGAATGTGTAGGAATGAAGGATCACCAGAGAAAGGAAGTCCACCATAGAAGGTAGCGTCTCCGGAAGTTGAAGTCAGCAAAGGAAGTGCACCGGAAAGTGAAGGTCGTAGCTAATCATGTCGTTACCTTGTGTATTCAAATTAGGTTAGATCTTTGCT
Organism: Lactuca sativa; assembly: GCF_002870075.4. NCBI lineage: Eukaryota > Viridiplantae > Streptophyta > Magnoliopsida > Asterales > Asteraceae > Lactuca > Lactuca sativa. The sequence continues at coordinate 366,124,774 of NC_056626.2, read as the reverse complement.
TTTAAGCCATTATTATTGATTAGTTATCTTTAGGTTAATTCAAGTGTGGGTTTCTTTTTATTGTGGACTTAATCTAACAGGCTTCATGGACTATAATTTCTCTTATTCCCCAATTTCAAGTTACGGTGTAATGCATTTAATAAGAGGGATAATGATATGGCGAAGAGTCATATAGCTAAATGATTTGACAAAAATATTAGATTAAAGAGTTATGAGCATGAAGTATATATATATATATATATATATATATATATATATATATATATATATATATATATATATATATATATATATATATATATATAAGTTTTCTAAATGATTGAATTAAAAAAATGGAAGCTTTTCCTAATTATATTGATTTATATAAAAAGGAGATATTTATTAAAAATCTAGTAGTTAATGAAGCTATATTATATGCGTATTATTAAGTAATACTTCTAATATGAGCTAAGTAGGGATTAATAATATGCTCATAGGTGTGCAGAGGGTTGGGAATCCATCTTAGGCATATCAACATTCTTATTCGGTGTTATCTTGTTCAGGAGAGTTTTCCTCACTGTACTTGTAGGCATAAGACACCAATGTCTGCCCACTGGAATATGTGTATTGTTATAGTGGATGATGTTATGCTGTTATTATGATAGACTTGTAGATCTATATGATTACCTGTGTTTACTGGATATGTCATAGATTGGTAGCTGTGTATGATTACCTGTATTTGTTGGCTATTGAATGTTAGTGTATATGTCGACATGTTATTGTAATTGTCCAGTTGAGGCGGTCCTTCTTTGTGATGTATGCCAAGATACCTGGGGTGGTCTACATAGGTTGTACGCCCTATGAGGCAATCCAGTCAAGCCGAACACCCAGAGAGCGGTCCGGACAGGTTGTAGGCCATGTGTGTCGGTCCAGTCAAGCCGAAGGCTCAGAGAGCGGTCCAGTGAGATTGAAAGCTCATATATGCATGTTGTTATCTGTTTGGTATTTTGGCAAACTCACTAATCTTTGGCTAATAGTTTGATCTCTATCGTTTCACATACTTCAGAGGATATAGGCGAAGCAAAGGCTTGATCATGCATATCATCGTGGATTTATGTGTTTTATGATTAGAGATACTTTGATTTAACAGAGTGAATTTTAAGAACTTGTTTTGCAAACTTATAGATTTTTGGAATGGTTTTAAATTGAAGATTTTGTCTTGATTTTTTGGATGTTACACATGACCTTCCTCTCAAACATTCAACGGTAGCGTAAAAGGGCGATGGTGACGGACAGCAGTGATGGTGGATTTGAGTTGTTTTTTGTGATATATATATATATATATATATATATATATATATATATATATATATATATATATATATATATATATATATATATATATATATATATATACAGAGACAGAGAGAGAGGGGAGATGCTGGTTTTTCGTAGGAGTGACGAGACAAATAGAAGTATAGAGAGGAAGGAAAAGGAGTGTGTTTTTTAGAGAAAAACAAAAGCAATGGGTGTTTTAAATGTGCTGTGACAACATTCGACCTATCTCAGTTGTGCAAACACAACAATTTATGCATTAAAGTATTGTATTGTACAACTTCATAAAGCATAAATTGTTGTGTGTGGAGAAATTTTTTTTGTGTACGAATCACTTCCCTGCTCAAATGATCAAATTAATTAAAGAAGATAAACACATGGACTAAATCCATACACCTCAAAATTCATGCCTAGCTTAAAACCAATTGTTAAGAGAAAACCACCAAAGCCAGCAGCTTGAAACAACCTATTATTCCTAAGCCAATACCAAAATTAATATGTTACAAAATGCCAAACAAACCTCATAGACATAGATGGATTAATGAAAAGTATATGAATAAGTTAGATTTATCATTCAAAAAAACGTCTTTGACATTTATTAAACCCTTAAAGTAGTTTTTTAATAAAAATAAACCCTTTTAAAAGTTTTTTAATGTCATCGCCTCATATATATGTTTAAGTCTTAATTTTTATGTACTTTTAATTTGTGATGTAGGTTTTTAATGTAATTATTTACTAATAAAATATTTATTTGATTTTCAAATTTTGCTTTTCTCATTTAGTCTAATAAATATATATATATATATATATATATATATATATATATATATATATATATATATATATGTATATATATATATATTTAGTCTAATATATATATATATATATATATATATATATATATATATATATATATATATATATATATATATATATTTAGGATAGTGATATGAGGATATACATGATAGCTTAGCACCCTAGAGAAAGGGATAGTTAAGTGATGGCTAGTTCTGTTGGATCAGCACCCTGGTAGTTGGGTAGTGGTCATGAGTATAGACCTGTAGTTGGTCTTGCCTTATGTATGCTAGTAGGAGGTTACCGGCGGGTTATGTATGTTGAGTAGTAGCAGAGGGTATTCCATCTCGGTAGGATGATAGGGCCCTAGTATGTTGATTCTGTAGAGTGTTATGTAGTGACTTGTAATGTGTACATGTTTGCTAGTGTAGATTGGCATTCCAACCCGATGGTTGTGGGCCAGGAGTATTCCATCCAGGTAGGATGATTGGACTCATAGTAGTTGGCATTTCAACCCGACGGTTGAGGTCCCTAGGGTATTCCATACAGAGGGATGATTAGACCCATAGTAGTAGTAGTATTAGTAGTTACTGTATGTATAAGAGATAGGGCATTCCAACCCGATGGTTGTGGGCCATGAGTATTCCATCCTGGTAGGATAATTGGACTCATACTATGTTGGCATTCCAACCTGATGGTTGAGGGGCCAGGGGTATTCCATCCTGTGGGATGATTGGACCCATAGTAGTTATTGTTGTACGTGTAGGTGTATGGGCATTCCAACCCGATGGTTGTGGGCCGAGAGTATTCCATCTCGGTAGGATGATTTATTGTTTCAGGTGTATGCGTATGTTCATGAGTGAATAGGTACTTTGGGGGAACTCACTAAGCTTTCGGACTTACAGTTGTGATTTATTGTTTCAGGTGCTTCAGGAGATCGTGGCAAGGCGAAGGCGTGATCGTACCACTCCTCATGTTTTATGATCTATGTGATGTGGTACTGGGGAAATACTCTGATGTTAAAACTATTTTGAAAACAAATGTATGAACTTTATGGTTTTTAAATGAATTAAAATGTTTTCAATTGGTTGAAATTTTAGGGTGTTACATGTCAAAGGATCTAGGAGTTTCAATCCAAAAAAAACTTAATGAACAATTTTGTTTTTCATGGTGAAAATTGGTAAATCGTCATTCACCTACCTTCAAATATTTTATAGCTTGGATTACGGCATCCCTCTTCCAAGTTATAAAATATTGTGTTGGGTCCTAGTCTTAACATTTCATATTGGGTGTTATATTAAGGACTTTAATCAACTAACTTGAATTTCTTCCATTGTAGATGTCTAGATCGGACAACTATGATCTTCCCAAGTCTCTTGGAACAAGCTGTCCTAATGAAGATGATGTCACGTGGTTGGATCATGGAAATCATACTTCTCTTCCTCCACCTCCTCCAATTATTCTCTCTGAACCACAAGCTTGAAGACTTGAAAAATTCAAGGTCACTCAAGCCCTACTTGCAATGAAACATGAAGATGGAAGGCCTGTGTATACTCACTATTGGAGATGAAGTCACATATCGACAGGCTGAGAGTGTTGGGTGTCGAAGTCTCAAGGAAGTTGGCTGTTGACTGGGTTCTTCAATCACTTCCTGAGTCATATAGTGAGTTCATTAAGGACTACTATGTGACATACCACGACATGACCCTTATATATCTTACCTATTTGCTTGTTGCTGCTGAATCAACAATGTTTTAGCGCACTGGAAAAGTAAACTTGGGTGGAAGATCTACCTCTCCAACTTCCATGGACATTGACAATGGAAACATTGGAAGTCCAAAAAAAAATTCTCTTCCCAATGGAAAGGGTTGGCCATGGTCAACCCGGTTGACCAAATGGTAGAGAGAAAGGCTAAGTCAATGATAGTCCTGTGTATCATTCCCAAAGAGTATGTATGTTTTTACTGTCAAGAGAAGGTACATTGGAAGCGAAGCTGTCCTGACTACTTGAAAGATCTGAAAGAAATTAGAGTCAAAATTTGTGACTCTGCTTCAGGTAAGTACACTATCTAACTTTGTTAAGTTTCTAATTTTTGATTCTTAATACATGATGTGACTAGGTTGCATTTTCACGTTTTGTAGGATCAAGCAAAGGGAAGGAAGATTAAAAGAAGAGTATGTTGAATCTGATTGCGAAGATGGATTTCAATCGCATGGTTCGATGATCGGATTTTTGAGCTACTGCTTGGGAGTTATGATAGATTGCTAGGAAATATGTAATAGCATAGTTTTTCACTTGTAATTGCATTGTAAGGAAAAGTTTTTATACATTTTATAAATAAATAAAATGTTGTTTTAGTTTTATTTAAAATCTCCTTGCAATGACATTTATGAAAAATTGATGTTTGTATGTTTCTAGCAATATTGAAAATATGAATTTGATTCTTTCATTTGTGGTAGTGTCTAAACTTACTAAATAAGGAAAGATTCTCATCACTCAAGTTTCAATTGGACAAAAACTTGGAATCATGCATGTTGTATTGTATGATGAATGAGAATTTTCATCTTTGGAAAATTAAGACTAATTCGTTGTTCACATGCATATGTTAGTCAAGTGAAGGACTAAGGGATCGAGTACACATTCTTGTGCACTGGTCAAGTCCACCACAAAGATCAATAAGACTATGTCATGATTTACTAAAGTTTAGTAAATATGGTTATACTTACAAGTTTAAGTATAATTCTAAAACATTATAAGAGTTTCAATGTATGGCGGAACGAATGAGAAGAATCAAATTAGGAAGAAAGATAAAAGTTTCTCAAATCTGAAAAGATGGGAGAGTACTTTAGTATCATGTTTTATGATCATTGTAATGATTATCAAACCATATCAAAATTGATCCTCTAAAGACATCTTAATGCATTCTTATGGCTAAGAAGAGGAGTCATGAATTGTTGAAGTGGTTAAATCAATAAGATGAGTCATACTTCGTTCCAAAAAAAATTCTTAGAGTTATACTCCAAGATTATAACTTGAGTGAAATATCTTCAAGAAGGTTTATAAAACTTGTCAAATGTAGAGTAAAATGTTTTCTATTCTTGTACATTTGAAATTGGTAACTTGTAATGTTTTGGATAAAACAAAGACCAACTAAGGCCAATTGTGTGAAGTGTTTGTCTAGATAAGAATCCGCACTAACTCTTGAATATTTGTTGTCAAGTAATGGTATTTGACAAAGAGCAACTTATATGTCAAGAGGTCAGTGGGAGTCTTAAAGATCCTGAAAGAGTTTCAAGAAGTAATCAAGAATAAAACATGTTGTTTATCACTAGCACACGACTTGAGGTTTGTAACCTATCGTGCTGACATAATTCTTGTTTCTGTGCCTATTCTGGTAAAATTGACTATGTATGCGAGTTCTATGAGTTCTTAATTGTGTGCATAACAACTTGCAAGCAATGGTATGGCATTGTGCTGCCAGGTGGCAAAAAATTAAGATTAAACAAGTTCAGTCGATATGTGTTTGAATTTGTTGCTAACCTTGTCTTGTGATTATGGTTTTGAGAAATTCACATGGATAGGAACACATGCACCATATAGCCTAAGTGTTATAAGGTTTCTCTCCAATTCATGAAAATGATTGTGAGGAAACGCTTTCAATAAGTAGATTTTAAGTAGATAGCAATTGTGGGATTTGCATTCTCAAATTCGATCATGATTACGGCATACCTCTTCATGGTTTAAATTGTCAGAATGGAAAAACGTCAAAACATTGTGATTATGGCATCCCTCTTCATAATTGTTTAGACACACATATGAGCTATCTAAGGAAAGGTGTAAGAGTTTGAGAAGCCTAGATAAAGTTTTATCGAAGCATCTAGTATCAAAAATCTGAACTTTGGTAATGAAAGTCAATGAAGTATTGATTTCTAGAAGTCTAACTGATTTCTGAGTACATATCAAAGCTGGTGGGAGCATAAATGTTATGCTGGTAAGATAATAATTATATTGCTAGTGGGAGCATAATTAATTATGGTAAATATTGCAAGTAAGCAATGTTAATTGTAGAAAACAAAAGTTTCAATTCGTGAAGTTGCAAGGGTTGAAAAAGTTGTTTTGCTATGATTAAGGGAGATGAATTCATACTTCATTTCAAATCTAAAAGCTTAGATTGTGAGATTTCAATCAAATTTAGTCTGATTACATTATTTGCATTCTAAAATTTGATTATGATTACGGCATCCCTCTTCATAATTCGAATTATGAGAACATGACAAATTATAAAATATTGTAGCAAAAGACTGGTCAAGTATCATGTCTTTATATGAGACATCATGAATTGTGTCACGTACGCTTCGGATATAGGATCGATCGCATATGCTATAATATTTATCAGTTCTAAATTTTCCAAATACCTAGGGCATTAAGAGGGAAAAAGGAATAGAAACGGATATGACTAAAATGATTAAGCAATTATGGAGGACAATATGAGGTTTACCTAAGATTGTTTTCTCGTGGACAGTTGGAAGTATAGTGTAAAATGTTGGAGAGGGACCATATTGACATATTCTAAAAAGAGGCAACTCTTGTTTAGAAGTAAGAGTTAAAATGGGAAAATGGAAATGGTTCCATAGGATGAAGTTATTCTTCAAATCTGTGTATGATTAGAAAAACTTAATGCAAGAAGGATGTTTAAAGGAATGTACTTTGAATGTAAGACTTCATATCCATGGAATTGATCTCCTTTGGATTCAGTTATTCTTGTGTTTCACTTTGCATGTTTTGACTTCCCGAATAACTAAGTTATTCAAACCATCCACGGTCGATCATACTTTGGAAGTTGGTATTGAGCCAAGACAGTCATGAATGAGTCTGTAGTTTGTCTGAGACAAAGTGGCTGCAGTGTTCATAAGTGCTCCTAGAATGAAATTCGAGTATTGGATTCAACCCACGGTCATTTGAATCACGTCATGGATTTTATCAAGAGTGATCATGAGACGATAATATCTTATATTCTTCAAATGAAGATGTGTGAGTTGTAGTTACGAGTTGGTTGGACATTGACATATGTAAACACACCAGTAACTTGGTTGTTATAAAACATATCGTTGTGTGTGATTTGATGAGTAAGTACAAGAGAGCATTTGGGTCGAAGTTTATCCATTCCTATTACCCTTGGGGGGATAAAAACAATATTTGGGGGCCCCTCGATGATTTAGTGATGACCGTTCAGTTTTAGATTCACACTGTGAATATGAATTACAATATTTTAATTTTAACATTCACAATGTGAATCGGACTTACTATTTCAACATTTTGATCATTCACAAATTAATTTAATGATACCCACATATGAATCGAAATATATTTTCATTTAATTTTATAATATTTTAACGTTTTGATTGTTAATAAATTAGTTTTGCAAACTTAACAAATAGATTTATTCACATTATGAATCTAAACTGTATATAAGTTAGTTTTTAGAATTCACAATGTTAATTTGACTTACTATTATTCAAACTGTGAATCTGAGCATGTTCGGATGTGATTCTGAGTAGATTCACAATATGAATCTGAGCATATTCATAATGTAAATTTGAAATGAAAACTGTTTTTTTAATTAGTATGAATCTATGTTTAAATAGTACCAAAAAAATATGAATTTTGATATATTTATTAAAAAAAATTCAATAAAAAATAGGCTTTAACATTTAAATAATCAAAGAAATGAAGTGAGTTTTTGTGAAAAAAAAATATTTTTTGTATATGAATATGGATCTCTATTAAGGACGAAAAATCATGAATAATGGTATATTCGATTTTCTTTTCGATAAAAACATGGCCTAAAAATTTTAACAAAAAAAGAAGAAGTTGTTTTTGTTATAATCGTGTGCATGTGCGTCTATTGTAAAAGTCTACAACCTTTCCTTTTGCCATTGATCATATTAAATTGATGATTTAGATTGGTTCAGTGGTTTCTTCATTAATAATGGCTTTGTCTTGCATATATATATATATATATATATATATATATATATATATATATATATATATATGTACACACACATGCACATACATATTATAGTTAGGGTGAGCATGGTGCGATTCGATGCGGCTTTTGCCCGGGGCAAAACCAAAAACCACAACTTTGGTTTTTTGAAGTTTAGAAACCGCACCGTTCGGTTTTTATGTAGTTTGGTTTTATATATATATATATATATATATATATATATATATATATATATATATATATATATGTACACACACACGCACATACATATTATAGTTAGGGTGAGCATGGTTCGATTCGATGCGGCTTTTGTCCGGGGCAAAACCAAAATCCACAACTTTGGTTTTTTGAAGTTTAGAAACCGCACCGTTCGGTTTTTATGTAGTTTGGTTTTTATGATACCACCACATCTTGGTTTAAAATCAAATGACATAACCATTCATCCAACATGCTTCTAATCCTTGAATACAATACAAATTAAATATAATATTTGTTTCACATTTACATTAGATAAGAATATGGTGTAAATGATCATTTCCAAGGGTTGGTGGTGTGGTAATAAGGATCTAGTGAAAATGATGTGGCGTTGAGGTGATATCACTTTTCTAGTGTGTGTGTGTGTGTATATATATATATATGTATATATATACATATATATATATATATATATATATATATATATATATATATATATATATATATATATATGTATTATGGAGTGGTGATCATTTACAATGTTCAATTGTGTGGTATTAAGGATCCGGGGAAGATGATATGGTGTTGATGTAGCATCACTTTTCTAGTAGGCATGTAGTGACTAAACCCCTTAGCCTTAATAGGAGCTACACCCAATTCTTTAAGTCAATCCCATATATAACTGTGTGTATTCTTCCCTTCCAACCCGAGAACATCTCTTTCTTTTGTTCCAACGTCTTTAACAACGAGAGAGAAAAGAGAGAGCAAGATTATGTGAGAGGGAGGGTTGTTGGAGCTAGTTCTCGGAGATGTAGGAAACCATCAAAGAGAAGGAAGGTCTAAACATTGATTACTCGTCTGGTTAGTCTATCATGTCCCCATTTTTTCTTTTTTCTTCTATCTTTCTTTTCTATCAGATGTAGCATCACCACAGATTATCAACAACCTCTTGCTGGCGGTATGTTTTCTTACCATTATTAGCCACCAATTGGTGGGTGTGTCGATGCATATAATGTATAATTCTTAGTCTTGTCTGTCCCTACTTGCTTCATATATAAGTTGTGGATGGTTTTGTTTGATGTCATTGTGAATCACCACAGGACTGCCACCGACGACCCTTTTCATCAGCGTGTGGCTCCTCCTGCCATCAAATGGCACCATGCCATGGTTGGATATTAACATGTGGGTGATTGTTGTCGACTAATTTTTCGGCATCGAGATCTTAATTATAGGGCTTAATGAGTTCAGTTCCAATCTTAAGCGATATGTTGAAGTTGTGATTTCATGTGAATCACTACTAGAAAAACAACCTTTTACGATGCTCATTGCGCGTCGTAAAAGGCTCAGACGACGCGCAAATGCGCTTCAAGGAAGGCCCTGTCATAAGAGAGACGACGCGCATTTACGACGCTCATTTACGACGCTCATTTACGACGCGCAATTACGACGCGCGTTTACGACATGCAATGCGTATCAAGGAAGGCCCTGTCATAAAGGAAGACGACACGCATTCGCGTGTCGTAACCTTACGACGCGCGTGTTAATGACACACAATGCGTAACAAGAAAGCCCCTGTCAAGAAAGGCCATGTCATAAATGAAGATGACACACATTTTTGCGTATCGTAAATTTAAATATTTAAAAATATATATTTATATATTTATTAATTTTTAAATTAAATTTGCATTTAATGTGTCATAATAGAAATAAAATACCATATACAAAAAAATACAATCCATTGAATAAACTTTAATGTCATACAATTCTAATTCTTACAATATATAAATTTGCATTCATCTAATCTACTCTATGTTTCATACTAACAATTGAAATGAAGAATACAACACTTGCATTTTCAGCATCTTATGTCTTTCGGCTTGAGCTTTCTTTTCCACTTCTAACTCGACAGCTATTCGCTTTCGTCAACCCTGTAAACACAACACAAAATCACTTGTCATTTTCATTCGCTTTCCAATTTCCGTTGTGTGTTTTCCTATTTCCTTAGTTTGTGTACAATGGAGTAAGCAAGTGTGTATTGAAGCACCTTCCATGTAATAGTACCCCCTTGACAAATACTAGTATCAGAACATAAAGCACCTTTCTGCACAAAAAACAACAAAGAGTCAACATGTTAGTTGCAGCCTTGTTTCTTCTTCTTCTTCTGAACTCATCTCTTGCAACCATTGCTCTAAGCCTACTCTGAATAGATACAACAACTCCTTGTCAAAACATGTACAACCGGTTTCAATCAAGACACTTAATCAATCAAAAACTTCAACAATTAATTTATTTCCTTATTAAAGTTAGTTCTTTTACAGCTATATGTTTGAAGATATAAAGAAAAAAAATGTCAAAGGAGAATAAGGAAATACTGAATGGTAGAACCTCATTACTGTTATGCACACAATTATTAAAACCAGACCACCAAATTCTAACAACTTCTCCAACTGTTCTGTTTTCAATCCTGTCAAGCACAATTTTTTCACAAGTAAGGAAGAAGCATGGAAATAAATAAAAGTGGGCTTCTTGAATTATCCTTCACTATAATAAATAGATAAAAATTGTATAATGAAAGAAATACACACACACACGAAGGACCCCTAATCACCTGTAGCTTGCTAGGTTGGTCAATCTCACGGTAAACAAAGAAGACTCATACATCAGATGCTCGCAACATTCTCGGTTCATCTTCGCTGCCTAGCTTCAAATATATATCTTGACCAAGTCTATTGGTGAATGTCATAAATGGACGCACACTAAATGCGAGCATAAAAAACAAGTATATGTAACAAAAAAAAGTTAAATACCTTTTTCTTGAACCCTCATTTGTGCCTGCACCCTTTGCATTCTTTGAAGTTGTTCCAGACTTTGTTGTTGCTTAAGGAGAAGTGATCTAATCAGTATGTTCACTTGATCAGTCTTTATAAGCTGATTTTCTGAAAAAAGAAATCTTTATAAGTTATTTGAAATTTTTGTCATGTAATTCACATATAGTAAAGATAATTTTGTTAAAGATGACCTCTCGGTGTTGTGTCATGATCAGTGATGATACATTGCTACTTCTTTCATTCAATCCAAACCATTATTAGGGAAACCAGAGATCAAAATCCAGCATTCAACTACACAGAAACTGCTCAAAATGAAGCACGTATGCACAGAAAATGAGAACAAAATTAAATTAAATTAAATTAAATTAAAAAAAAAAGTGAAATACCAATGAAATTGTATGTCACTAATACCTTGTGTGTCTGTAAAATAGGATCATTCACAGTCAACCAGCTGTCTCTCCATAAACTGAAATACAATGAACACTTTATTCTCAATGTTAAAAAACTTAAAGATCCTTCATGCTGTGTATGCATGTGTTTGTGTGTGTGTGTGTGTGTGAGAGAGAGAGAGAGAGAGAGAGAGAGAAAGAGAAAGAGAAGACCAAAATACCTTGGATAAAGAACATAACCATGCCCATTCCTCTTTCACATACCTTGTAATCATCTCTCTTTTCTTTTTCTACATTTGTTTGTTTGTTTGTACTTTGTACATAAATTTGACTTCAAGGTGGTCAATAAGATGTGTGGGTGGGGTTTCCACACAGCAGTGCAGTAGGAACTCAAAACATACCCTCGGGAAATAAAAACATCTACAGCAAAAACATCCTTCCTTCCTTCTATGTGCACATTTAGATTGACCACCACATACTTTGTTTTGATATTGTTAGCAGCAGCTAGTATCGTCTACTCAGATTGTCCCTGGTGTAGAAAGGATGTCTTAATGTTGCACGTGTTGTTACCCTCTCTAATGGATCATATCTTAATAGCCCTTGAAACAGATGAATCAAATCCCCTGCTAAATGCTCTACATGCTGCATTATCAAATTTTGCATCATCCACATCACACACACAACTAACTTAGAATCCCATTATTCACCAAAAAACAGATGAGAAAGGATCTATATGAATTATTATATAATGATAACCTCTTTTTGTCGACTTGATGCTCTTTCATCTTCAAGATCTTTTATTTGTGCTTGAAGTTTCCTGAGATTTCATGCCATCAAATATACCATTACCCAATTAAATCCAAAAGAAAAAAAGGATCCTTGATTTTATTCATCAAATCATGAATAAAATCATGGCTAAGAAAGAAAAGTACAGATGCTTGGCTTTTGACAGGTGTTAGTGAGGCAATTGAAGGACCCGATGGAACGGACAAGTGTTACCTAGGTCATCGAAGAACTTGGCTGGGAAATAATGAGTGGGCCAAAATTAGATCTGTGGACACACGCAAATTGAATCAGCCAGGGGATTGGCCCATGAATGTTAAAGAGAAATCAGGCCCATGTGAAGTTAAATCTACAAAAACAAAAGTAACCCAGTCAGCATCAATATCGCCCAATCGTATCAGTGCCTCACCCTTACCGCCGTGAAATTCTTCATCTTCCTCATTCTATCGAGAAAGCTTGTCTATAGATACTTCATTAAAGATGAGCAAGGAAAATATTCACACTAGCATTGACATTATTGGACATGTCGACTCCAGCAAGTCTACAACCACCTACAAGCTGGGAGGTATCAAGAAGGAAGCCTTCAACTTAATCGATAAGGATGGCTACAGTTGCATCACAACAAAGGAACTTGGAACAATTATGAAATTGCTTGGGCAAAATAGAACTGAAGTTGAACTTCAGGATATGATCAACGAATTAGAAGTAGAAGGTAATGGAACCATCGATTTCCCAGAATTTCTAAACCTGTTAACAAGGAAGATGAACACTCAAAGGGGTGCAATATTCACAGAGATAAAGAATAATGTTAACAAATAGCTAAATGGACCACTCCAACAATTGTGACTAGTGCTAACATGATGAGAATGGGTTATACAACCAGGGTTCATCCTTGTGATCATTTTGATTTGGTGATATTAGCAATTGTTGGAAACAAGCAGAAGGGAATTGATGGTCAGATTGGAACAAAATTTGATGATCAGTTTACCCCGCATGAAAAGTTTCTACTGTTACCATTGAATCTTAAAATAGAAAAACTCAAAGAAAAGCTCACAACCAACCGGGAAATACAAGCATCACTGGTGGAGATAGAAGATAGAAATGCTTCATTTAATGGGTTACCAGAATGGATTGGTGCCTTTGAGGTAAGTTTTGTTTTGAATAAACTCATTGGTGTAAGCTACAAGTTCGAAGATACCAGATCAGGGGATGAATTAACAGAAAAATATAGAGAATTCGTGTTGCATTTTGAGATCCCGGGAACACCATTCAAGATTTATGGCAAGGCAAAGGGCAAGACAAAGAGGTCACCAAGGAGCGTTTGGATGCTATACACAATTTCTATCCACCTTGAGGACAAGGTGGTTCCTCTGGGGTGGGGTATTGTTATGCATCAACTTTTGCAATATATGATAGATAAGGGCAATATGGGAAATTCAACAAATAAAAGGACATTAGGGACAGTTTAGGTATTTTATATTATTTAGTTTGTAATGTCAGATAGTATAAGTAGAGGGTAGTTTTCCAGATTTGTTCTCTATTTTTGTAATCTTCCATACCATCAAAAATTGGATTGAAGTTTTTTCAATTTATAAAGATGCCAGAGGCTAGGATTGAGGCAAGGAAGAACTACAATGGTTATGGTTGTGTGTTGGTGCAGAGATTGGGAGTTTTAAAAGTGGGAATTGTGTCCATCCTATTAAATAAAACACCTAAGAAAGTGTTTGACATGACTTGTAATCATACCTTGTAATCAGGCACTTTCACATACTCCGGAGACACGAGAAGTAGGTTTTGTGTACCTGAATGATACAAGAATCAATCAGATTAGTCAATATATATAATGATATATTACAAACAATTAGATGTAATTTGTTCATAAATTGTACTCACCTTCTCCCATTTTCCCATGAATCTTATTTGCAAGTCATGCAATCAAACAAAGAAAGAAAAGAATTAGTATGTACAAGTTTAGCTGTTTAGGGGTTATAACTTATAAATATCAGATTATGTAAAATAAAGTTTTTATAAACTCGAGATGTGGGATTTGGAAATGATTATCGGATTATTTCAAATAAAGTTTTATTGTATAGGTTTGGCTGTTTAGGGGTTATAACTTATAAATATCCAAGAAATGAATATTTGATTCTAATTATTCACCAAATCATTTTCAAATGCCATCTCCTGATTAAATAAAATAAAAAGCATAAATAGATAGTAAATAATAATATAAGCAATATGATGTTGGTAAATTTAAAGAAGAAAAGGGGAGCAAAGGCAAGAGGTGTATTACATGAAGCTTGGTGTGAAAAGCTTCATAATAACAGAGTCTTCAAATACAGGGCCATTTGGGATAGCATACATGAATCTTTGCATATTCTTCACCACCACACAACAGTTGTGATAAGTACTTCCTACTTTGACCTTGATTCAAATGAAAGTTATTAAAGATCAAGATCAATCTTTATCTTGGTAAGAATGATAAAATAGTGAGTCTTATATAATTACTCAAGCGTTATAATACATATGTACAGGGTCAACTGAGATGTAACTGAATTAGCTAAAATACCTTCCCAAATAGAATGATATTGCCAACATTAGAGCCAAAAAAACTCCTCATATGCATCGAGCATGTAGAAAGGAAGAGATCCATCAAGTTCCACCACAAATGGTGGTTTTTCATCAGAATATACACCAGGAACGATCTCAGCATTCAAATAAGAGCTTATGTTCGTCTTCAATCCCAATGTTGCACTGAGAGTTGGATCCTTTTCCACTTTAATTTAAACATTTAAAGTCCAACAGTCGGCCTCCTTCATCACTGGCTCAACTTTCAGTTCACTATTGTCCTTAGATGTTTCAACTTCACTTGCCACCACCGGTGGCTCCTCCACAACACCCAAATCTGTTTCATTTTTAGGAAATTCTAGCACTTCCTCCCTTCTTCTATTTCGTCATGTTTATGCAAACTATTTGATGATGGAGTATTCACAGCCACCACACTTGGAAATCTGAAAAGACCAAAACTTGTAGTAAGATGAAATTGAATACAGATCGATCTCAGATTGGTACATATCTCTTCAAAATATGCTTCCCCGTTATGCTAATCCCACCGCTATTCCACCAATAGCTCCGGCAACAGCCGACTGTTGTCGTGGTGGTCGTCGTTTATGATGCGATTTGAAGATAACGGTTGGTAAGACATGTCGTAGTTAGGGCTACAATTAGGGTTTCGATCTTTCAAGAATCTGATTCCAAGAGAGAGAGAGATGTTTGATGATACTGAAGATGAAGATGAGGGATCTAGGGCTTTTTCTTGCTAAGTACAAGAGGCGGGGGATTAACTTTTTGGGATTCAATAGGCGGGGGTAATTTTCGTCGATTTCATTTCCTGCCTAAAACGCGTGTTTCACTTAAAAATTATAAAGTGACACATTTACATGACGCACATTTTATGAAAGGCGCCCTCCGCATTTCTTTTTTTTCTTTTCTGACACTAATTTTAGGGCGCGCACAAATGCGTGCCCTCTATCCTTCATATTTTGCAAAACTGACATTATCTTTTAGGGCACTTACAAATGCGCGTCGTCTATTAGCGAGTGTCATTGTTTGCGCGTCATTAAAGATCTATTTTCTTGTAGTGAATAATCCCAAGTTTAAGCTCTTAAGCCATTAAACCATTCTTGTGCAAACCTCAAAATAGCATAATAAATGACCTTCTAATCCACTAAAAGAATGAGTTAAAAGCTTGATCATTAAGTACTTAATGTCATGTGAAAAGTGTTCGATTCGATATCTAAGCCCATAACTATCATCGGTATGTACTCGACCCGAGAGTAGCATGGTCCAATTGGGTTGAATGACATCAGAACATTTGGATAGACAACTGAGAAAAGGTTATTTATGATTTATATTAATATATAATATGTAACATCCCAAGTTCAGGAATATAAGTTCGGGGTGCTATGTGTAAATAAAGGAGTAGACTCGACGAGTAGGTGTCTTAACTCGTCGAGTCGGAGCGGGTGTTGGGCATGTGTTAAGTAACTCGGCTCGCCGAGTCGGCGGCTAGAATCGATGAGTCGGTCCTGGGAAGAGAAAACCCGAATTTTAGGGTTTGCACCCTACGTAATGGACCTTAAGTCCTCACCCCAGCCTCTTTGTTAGCCCTTGAGTTTTAGGAAACCCTAATCTCGAGTGTGAGACATTGGAGAGAGTTTTGAAGCTTTGGGAGGTGATTCTAGTAAAGGAGGCATGTAGATCAAGAGGCTAGCATCAAGGAATTTGTGTAGATCCAGAGTCTACTTCAGCTTGGGCACATCTTGAAGGTAACAAGTCGTTACCTTGATCTCTCATCTTCTAGATCTACTCATGGATGGAGTTTGTGGCCATTTTAGCATGTTTAGGACCCATTTCGTGTTTGGATCTAGATCTGAGGTTGCAACTTTAGATCTAGACTTGTCTTGGTCCATGGAGACATAAAGTATCATCCCTTTTAGCATGTATGTGAGCATTCTTATCTTGAACCATCTCTCTAGCTTGTATTGAGCAAATACCATCTTGCATGCACGTAAGGTTGGAAAATTTTCGTGTAAAAATAGCCTTAGGAGTCCACATCTATGAGTTGGAAGTAGTGGGATGGACTAAAATCGTCTGCTTGGGGATGACTTAAGTGAACTCAATGAGTCTGTTCTTGGACTCGACGAGTCGGGTTGCAAACCCTAACCCATCTAGTTACGATGAGGATCAGTGAGTTGGGTGGTGAATCAGTGAGTTGGACAGGCTAGGACTCGGGGATTTACGAACACGACGAGTCATGGGGTGACTCAGCGAGTTGAGTCGTGATATGAGGGCTTTCTGAGTTTACAAACTCGGCGAGTCAATGGGCTGACTCGGGAGTAGGGTCAATCAGGAAGGATGACTTTGACCAGGACTTTAACTTTGACCAAGAGTTGACCAGTTTGACTTCTAAGGGTATTCTGGTAAATTGGGCACTTATAGATATGGTTTCATCAAAGTGTTAGGTGGTGGAGTTTGTGGCGGTGATTTGAGGATTTGATCTTATCTCTTAGTTCGGCATTGCATGGTGAGTTATCCTCACTTTATCAACGGGGTCTAAGGCACCAAGGCCGACCCTTTCTCGGATTGTATACTGGTATTCGTTTGATATGCTTATTGATATGTTAGATTGACGTCCTGGTAATTAGGAAAATATTATGTTAGTGACCTAGTTTACGACGGTATTCTGGTATATAGGATAATAATATGTTTAGTGACCTGGTTTAGGTCAGTATTCTGGAATATAGGATAATGTTTTGCTTAGTGACCTGGTTTAGGTTGGTATCCTGGTATATATGATGATGCTATGTTAAGTGACATGGTTTAGGTCGGTAACCTGGTTAGGATGTTGCTATGCTATATGATCTGCTAGATCGGTTTGTTTGTCTATGGATTGTTATGTGATTATATGTTATATATGCACATGATTGTTTGATTAGTATGCGGGTTGGGTTGAGGCCGGTCCTGCTTCGTGTCGTAGGCCAACATACCTAGGGCGGGCCGGATAGACTGAAGGCCCCGCGATGCCATCCAGACGTGCCGAGGCTTGGAGAATGGACCAGATAGATTGAAGGCCTGGTGTAGGTGGTCCAGTTATATTGTAGACCTAGAGAGTGGACCAGGTTGACTGAAGGACCGGTGCGGGCGGACCAGTCACTCTGTAGACTCGAGATGCATGGCTGTTCTGTGTTTGTAATATGATACGTTTATGGTTGTATGAGGTTGGTATTTTGGGGGTAACTCACTAAGCCTTCAAGCTTACATTTATTGATTATTGTTTCAGGTTTGGCGGATGACCGCGGGCAGGCAAAGCCGTAACCGTACACTTTCCTTGGTTTATGATTATAATTTTTGGGAACTCTGATATGAAATTGTGACAACCCGAACATTTCATCTTGTGCACTTAGCCAATTCAATAAATGTTAAACTCATTCTGTTAACTTCTTGTAAAGTTTAAGGGTTCATTTAAGTGTTCTAATCTTGAGAATGACCTACGATGAGTTTAGGATTGAGTCAGCAAGCTATAGAGTGACAAAATCAGGCCATACACACCCTTTGGGGGAGTGTACGGCCGTACACATGGGTGTGCGGCTGCACACTCACCTCTTGGTCGCACACTCCCTTCTAGGTAGCACACCCACTCATATATAAAGGGTAGACCCCTTTCCTTTCATGCCTTTCACTCCTTGGCCGCACACTACACCATTCTCTTAAGTTTCTTCAACCGTGAACCCTTCAAAGCTTCAAGAACGTGAGTAACTCATCGTCTAACTTGATATCCATGAAAGAGCACTCAATCTAAGCCTTAATTGTGCAATATTCATCATGTTCTTCATTTTTGAAAGTGAGTGTGGTCGCACACCCCTTTAAGCTGGCCGCACACTCTTAAAACACCCTCCAAAGTGAGTGTTTGACTTCCATACTCGAGATAGACATGACCCTAGCCTTAATGCACTTTGAAATTGGCATTTTGGACATCTTCATGTGGGGTGTATGACTGCACACACCTGTGTATAGCCGCACACACCCTTGTGCGGCAGCACACACCTTGTGTGCGGCAGCACACTCCTTGTGTGCGGCAGCACACTCCCGTGTGCGACCACACACACACCCTAGGACCATAAACCCATTTCTAGGACCCTTAACTTGCACTAAAATCGAGTATAGACCGAGAACACTTCATGGATGCAAGTATGGACCTTGAAAACACCACAAAGGCATCTCTCATCATGAGCGTACAGCTGCACACCCCTTGGGCCGCACACCCATGGCCGTACACACCTTTAAGGTGGCCATACACTCCCCTCATGCAATTCTACAAGGTCCTAACACTTTGTGCAAGTACTTCCAAGTCCCTAGAGTGGTTCTCCATCACTTCAAGTAGTGAAATACCCTCATTTGACTCATTATGTGTCACTATGTGTTTTTTAGGATCAAATTGTGTTCAGGGTTTCACTTAAACATCCACCTTTCCGTATCGATCCTTCAATCAAACCACTCGCTCAAGGTGAGTTCATACCCCTACATTTTCCGTCTTTTTAATGTTTTCAGGGGAGGGATACAAGTCAAACCCAAAAATATTTTATTAAGTTTTAAACGTATTAATACATTCCAATGATATCCATGTGGGGTGTACAACTGCACACACCTGTGTACGGCCGCACACACCGTTGTATGGCAGAACACTCCTTGTGTGCGGCAGCACACTCCCTTGTGCAATCACACGCACACCCTAGGACCATAAACCCACATCTAGGACCCTTAACTTGCACTACAATCGAGTATAGACCTAGAACACTTCATGGATGCATGTATGGATATTTAAAACACCACAAAGGCATCTCCTATCATGAGTTTACGGCCGCACACCCCTTGGGTCGTACACACCTTTAAGGTGGCCATACACTCCCCTCATGAAATCCTACAAGGTCCTAACACTTTGTGCAAGTAGTTCCAAGTCCTTAGAGTGGTTCTCCATCACATCTAGTAGTGAAATACCCTCATTTGACGCATTATGTGTCACTATGTGTTGTTTAGGATCAAATTGTGTTCAGGGTTTCACTTGAACATCCACATTTCCGTATCGATCCTTCAATCAAACCACTCGCTCAAGGTGAGTTCATACCCCTACATTTTCCGTGTTTTTAATGTTTTCAGGGGTGGGATACAAGTCAAACCCAAAATATTTAATTAAGTTTTAAACTTATTAATACAGTCCAATGATTTCCATGTTTAATAACATTCTAAGATACTTCATCCCTTTTTGTAACATGTTGAGCATAATGGAAACTTTAAATTTGGAAATATAACTTCATAACTTTCAGGAAGGTTTTTACAAAGCATTTTCCATATCAACTCTAATAAACTATAATGGCTATAGTTTGGGATAACCCTCTATGCAGTTTCTACTAAATCTGATTTCATGGATGAACATGTATAAACTAGGGCAAATTTAGTTTACGTTGTATATTTCTCATTAGTATAAAGTACATTTATTCAAGGATAAATATTGTTTTATACTATCTCTAGCTGGTAAAGTAGATTATACAGAATTGTGAGCCGCTACTTCAATATTGTACCCTTAGGTGTACAGGGATAAATCCTTTTAGTATAACAAGAGTCTCCTGGAGGGAAAGCGTGAGATTTGTGAATAGATCTATTTGGGACTGACAATCCCACACCTGAACTGCTAGCTATAGTTAGGCCGACATGCCTAGGGTGAACAAATGTCATTTAACTTAACGCCTGAAGAATGTTATAAACGCCTCTCGGTCATATCAAACATGGTTATACGACTCACAAATAAGTATAAACTAACTTTGGATTACGGAATCTACTCTTCATTTGTTTTATTTTAAGTAATAAAACTACCTATACATATACTGATTATAATCAGGGATTTTTAAACTTGCAACTCTACCTCTAGGATGGATAACTATTTTTAGGGAAAATATGGGATTTTCCCAGGATAACATTGGCAATTCTAAAATTGATGGTTTATTTTCTACTAATAGATACTCTTTCAACACTACTTTTCATAAGAAAATATTGGATTTTCTTGAGGAGCACTTTTCAAAAGAATAAAAGAACATTTTTCCATCAAAACTAAATGCTTATGAACTCACCAGCTTTATGCTGATATTCTTTCAAACTGCTTGTATTCTCAAGAAATCAGTAGACAGGTACTTCTTGGATTTAGAGGAGCCGGAGCAATAAGACTCATGTTTTATTTATATTTTACATACTTTTTGTGTAATTAAAACAAGTTTTAGACTAAGGCAACCATTTTTCATATGTATTCATTGTATTGGTTGCGTTATTATGATTGCTATTGTAGAATGGTTGTGATGCTAAACATGACGTCCTCCACCCCGTAACGATTCACCCATCCTAGTTTCGAGGTGTGATAGATTGGTATCAGAGCCCTTGTTTTTAGTGAACTAAGTATACTTAACCTTACATGGTATACAACTATAAACACTAAGGGGCCTAAGTGCTCTAAACTAAAAGTATATTTTCAAAATGTAAAGTATTCTAGTGTGCATACATAACAGAATCCGTGTCAAAGGAAGAACAATCCAAAAGTATTTTAGCCAGAGCCAAATTTAGTATACAGATTCATAACCAAATGTTTCTACCTCTTCTTTCTTAAGTGACAACTTACTTGCGTTAGTAAACTTTTTGTGCTTATCACTTGGTCGAGTATTTTTTTATTATTATCAGGATGAGATATATCTTGTTTCATATATCTCGAGGACTTACCATCCTCTTCTTCCTGATTGTTTCTAGAACAAGATGCCTTCCTGAGAAAGACCCATCAGAAGAAACAACGACACACCACCACCACCACCACCCCTAAGTTCGACCCCGTCATGTTCCAAGTAGCAG
Source organism: Lactuca sativa (assembly GCF_002870075.4). Taxonomy (NCBI): domain Eukaryota; kingdom Viridiplantae; phylum Streptophyta; class Magnoliopsida; order Asterales; family Asteraceae; genus Lactuca; species Lactuca sativa. Next base: position 366,103,013 of record NC_056626.2, on the reverse strand, counting down.
TTACAGCCGCCGTAACTGCTGCAATGGCATAAGTGAACTCTGGTGGGGCTAGAGGTGGAACTAACCCGCAACGGCAAGACGGAAGTCAGGGAAATTAAAAAGAGTGTTCCTACAAGGACTTTATGACCATAAAACCCAAGCCCTTTGACGAAAATGGAGGTGTCATCACCCTGAATCAATGGTTCAAGAAGATCGAATCCATCTTCGAAATTTGTGCCTGTTCCGAAGTCAACAAGGTTAAGTTCACCGCCTGCACCTTCACCAACAGAGCTTCGACTTGGTGGAATGGTCGAATCAAAACCCTAACCCTGACAGTGGCTAATGCCATGGGTTGGGAAAGGCTGAAGGAACTCATGCTTACGGAATACTGCCCGAGGGGTGAAGTGCAAAAGTTGGAGCACGAACTCTGGAACATAAAGATGAAGGGTTCTGATATCGCTGCCTACACCGCTAGATTCTGTGATCTGGCTCTCCTCTATCCGGGAATGCTCACCCCGAAAAGAAAGAAAATTGAGAGGTACATGTGGGGACTGACACAACCAACCATAGGAAATGTATTGGCTGCTAGACCGGCTACATTTGAAAGCGCCAAGGACCTGGTGCAAACTCTGATTGATCATGGAGACGAACTGGATGAGGCATCAGCGGTCGCTGAGCCACAAAAGGAGAGTGGTGAAAAGAAGAAGAAAGGTTGGAAAAACCCTAGGGCCAGTCTCTTCATGAGCCTTACAAGAAGCAACAAACAGTGGCAGTCCACGCTGCTACTACTCCCACTATTCTCCAACTGTTTCTCCAACCACCCAAGCTCCTACCAGTGGTTATTTAGGGTAACTGCCTCTATGCAACAAGTGTACCTTTCGTCATCACAGACCCTGCCGCGACTAGAACTGCAAAAACTGTGGTAGGAAGGGACACACGACCCGATATTGTAGGGCACCAGTCCAACCAACTAATCCGACTCCTGGAGCAGGTGCCAGCCAAGCCTGCTATGGATGTGGCAAAGTTGGGTACTTCAAAAGAAACCGCCCCAAGACAGCAACGAACGGTAATACAGGAAGGGTGCTGATGATGGGCCAGGAGGAAGCGGTCGCTGATCCTACCGTTGCTACGGGTACGTTCCTCCTTGACAACTTTTATGCAAGCATTCTTTTTGATTCGGGTGCGGAAAGGAGTTTTGTTACTCATGCATTCAAACATCTAATCAAATATAAATCCCATCCTTTAACCGAAACATTCACCTTCGAGATGGCTAAAAGAAAGAAAGAAAGCACTAACGACATATTCATAGGCTGTACTCTTGCTCTCGACGATCATTCTTTTCCCATCGATCTTATGCTAGTCTCCATAAAAAGTTTTGATGTCATTATCGGTATGGATTGGTTAATCCCCAATCGTGCTCATATCCTTTTCTTCGAGAGAGCTATTCGTCTCAATCTTCGCTCTGGCGAAGCCCTCATGATTTACGGTGATAATCCTAGTTCGAACCTTCGTATCATTTCATGCATCAAAGTCCAGAAATATTTTTGGAAAGAGTGCCATGCGTTCCTAGCTCATGTGGTTGATAAGACACAAAAGGTTAAAGACCTCGAGAGCATCCCTGAAGTCTGCAACTTTCCTGATGTCTTCCCCGAAGACCTTCCAGGAATTCCTCCTGAGCGTCAAGTTGAGTTTTGTATCGACTTAATCCCCGGAGCTATTCCTGTAGAAAAAGCTACCTACCATTTGGCGCCGGCAGAATTGCAAGAATTATCTAGCCAACTTAATGAGCTGATGCGCAAAGGATTCATAAGACCAAGTTCCTCACCCTGGGGAGCCCCGATCTTATTCGTAAAGAAGAAAGATGTATCTTTCCGGATGTGCATCGACTACCGAGAACTGAACAAGCTGACCATCAAGAATCGTTATCCCCTACCCAGAATCGACGACCTCTTTGATCAACTTCAAGGAGCCAGTTACTTCTCGAAGATAGATCTAATATCATGGTACAATCAGTTGCGAGTTCACAGGAATGATGTGCCCAAGACAGTATTCCAAACTCGATACGGACACTACGAGTTTGTAGTATTCCCTTTGGTCTAACCAACGCACCGACGATATTCATGGATCTGATCAGTCGGGTGTGCCGCCCATTTCTAGAAAATTTTTGATAGTATTCTTTGATGATATACTTTTTTACTCTTGGAGTGAGGGAGATCACAAACAACACTTGAGGCTAGTGCTAGAAACACTAAGGGTGGAAAAGCTATATGCAAAATTGTCAAAGTGTGAGTTATGGATCAGGAAGGTAACCTTCCTTGGTCACGTGGTTAGCGAGGAAGGCATACACATGGAACCTTCCAAGATCAAAGCAATTGAGAATTGTTCAGCACCACAGGCACCCACAAAAATCCGCCAATTCTTGGGTCTTGCTGGTTACTATCGCAGGTTTATCCAAAACTTTTCCAAAATCGCTAAGCCTTTGACCACCCTGACACAGAAAGGTGTAACCATTAGTTGGGGAGTCAAGCAAGATACTGCATTTCAGACCTTGAAGCAGGCCCTATGCAGTGCACCTGTCTTGTCCCTGCCCGAGGGGACAGAAGACTTCATTGTTTATTGTGATGCATCCAATTAGGGCCTAGGCTGTATGCTCATGCAGCGGGGAAAGGTTATCGCCTATGCCTCGAGGCAGTTGAAAACACACGAAGTCAATTACACTACTCACGATCTAGAGTTGGGAGCAGTGGTCTTTCAATTAAAAATCTGGAGACACTATCTCTACGGATCCAAGTGTACTATCTTCACCGACCATAAAAGTTTGCAGCACATCTTTGATCAGAAGGAGTTAAACTTGAGGCAGCGGTGATGGGTAGAGTTACTTAGTTACTACGAGTGAAAAATACGCTACCATCTTGGCAAAGCTAATGTGGTATCAGATGCGCTCAACCGAAAGGAGTACTCAGAGCGTAAGGTAAAGGCACTGACTATGACCTTCCATTCCTGATTATCCACACAAATCCGAGAGGCCCAACTGGAAGACTTAAAACCAGAGAACATGTTGGATGAAGCCTTGCAGGGAATGGAAAAGAATTTAGAGGTCAAGGGAGACGGAGTTTACTATTTCATGGATTGTATCTGGACCCTGAAGTATGGTGGTTACAGAGAAGTTTTCATGAACGAAGCTCACAAGACAAGGTACTCCGTTCACCCAGGTTCGGATAAAATGTATCTGGACCTCAAACAACACTATTGGTGGCCAAACATGAAGGCATAAATTCTACTTTCATGGGCAAGTGCCTGACTTGTGCCAAGGAAAAAGTAGAATGTCAAAAGCCCTCACGTTTGCTTTAGCATCCGTAGATACCTGAGTGGAAGTGGGAAATGATCACCATGGATTTTATCACCAAGTTACCCAGATCTCCGATTGGTTGACTAAGTCCGCCTACTTCCTGCCAATCAAAGAAAACTTCAAGATGGAGAGACTCACACGAATATATCTTCGTCACATACTTCACCTTAATGGTGTGCCTGTATCCATTATCTCCGATCGAGATAGCAGGTTTACATCAAGGTTCTGGAAATCACTACACACAGCTCTTGGAACTAAGTTGGATATGAGCACGACTTATCATCCACAGACAGATGGACAAAGTGAGAACAATTCAGACTTTGGAAGATATGTTGAGGGCATGTGTCATCGACTTCGGCACGTCATGGGACACTCATCTTCCTTTTGTCGAATTCTCCTACAACAATGGCTACCATACCAACATCAAGGATGCACTGTTTAAAGCCCTCTATGGCCGCAAGTGCAGATCCCCTCTGTGTGGGGCTGAAGTGGGTGACACGCAGTTGGTCAAGGGTCAAGTCCCTGACAACACTCTCACTGGTCCTGAAATCATCCGAGAGACGACTGAAAAGATCGTACAAATATGAGAACGACTGAACGCCTTGCAAGATAGACAAAAGAGCTACGCCGATAAGAGGCGAAAACCCTTGGAATTCCAAGTTGGTGACTATGTCCTTCTAAATGTCTCACTTTGGAAATGTATGATATGTTTTGGAAAGCAGGGAAAACTAAATCTAAGGTACATTGGACCCTTCGAGATCCTTGCTAGGATCGGTCACGTAGCATACAAAATCCAGTTACCGCGAGAACTCAACAACGGCTATCCTGTCTTCCATGTGTCGAGACTAAAGAAGTGTCTGTCCGACGAGACACTTGTGATTCCTCTCGATGAGATCACTCTAGATGATGGTCTGCAAATTGTGGAAGAACCTGTCGAAATCATGGACTGGGAAGTCAAACGTACGAAGTAGTGTCGCATCCCGATAGTGAAGGTCCACTGGAGTGCCAATCGGGGACCCGAATTCACTTGGCAACCCGAAGATTCATTGAAGCAAAAGTACCCTCATCTATTTCCTAGTTCATGATTTGTACTCTACTCTTGAATTTTGGGACAAAATTCCCTCTAACAAGGGGCTGATGTGACAACCCGAAACTTTCATCATGTGCACTTAGCCAATTTAATCAATGTTAAACTCTTTCTGTTAACTTCTTGTACTGTTTAAGGGTTCATTTAAGTGTTCTAAGCTTGCGAATGACTTAGATTGAGATTAGGAATGAGTCAGCAAGCCATAAAGTGTCAAAACCGGGCCATAAACACCCTTAAGGGGAGAGTACGTCTGTACACACGGGTGTGCGGCCGCACACTCACCTCTTGGCCGCACACTCCATTCTAGGTAGCACACCTACTCATATATAAAGGGTAGACCCCTCTCCTTTCATTCCTTTCACTCCTTGGCCGCACACTACACCATTCTCTAAAGTTTCTTCAACCGTGAACCCTCCAAAACTTCAAGAACGTGAGTAACTCATCCTCTAACTTGATATCCATGAAAGACCATTCTATCTAAGCCTTAAGTGTGCAATATTCGTCATGTTCTTCGTGTTTGAAAGTGAGTGTGGCCGCACACCCCTTTAGGGTGACCGCACATCTCTTAAAACACCCTCAAAATTGAGAGTTTGACTTCCATACTCGAGATAGACATGGCCCTAGCCTTATTGCACTTTGAAATTGGCATTTTGGACATCTTCATGTGGGGTGTACAACTACGCACACCTGTGTACGGCTGCATATACCTTTGTATAGCAGCACCCTCCTTGTGTGCGGCAGCAAACTCCCTTATGCGACTACACGCACACCCTAGGACCATAAACCCACTTCTAGGACCCTTAACTTGCACTACAATCGAGTATAGACCTAGAACACTTCATGGATGCATGTATGGATATTTAAAACACCACAAAGGCATCTCCAATCATGATTTTACGGCCGCACACCCCTTGGGTCGTACACACCTTTAAGGTGGCCATACACTCCCCTCATGAAATCCTATAAGGCCCTAACACTTTGTGCAAGTAGTTCCAAGTCCTTAGAGTGGTTCTCCATCACATCTAGTAGTGAAATACCCTCATTTGATGTATTATGTGTCACTATGTGTTGTTTAGGATCAAATTGTGTTCAGGGTTTCACTTGAACATCCACATTTCCGTATCGATCCTTTAATCAAACCACTCGCTCAAGGTGAGTTCATACCCCTACATTTTCCGTGTTTTTAATGTTTTCAGGGGTGGGATATAAGTCAAACCCAAAATATTTAATTAAGTTTTAATCTTATTAATACAGTCCAATGATTTCCATGTTTAATAACATTCTCAAATACTTCATCCCGTTTTGTAACATGTTGAGCATAATGGAAACTTTAAATTTGGAAATCTAACTTCATAACTTTCAGAAAGGTTTTTAGAAAGCATTTTCCATATCAACTCTAATAAACTATAATGGGTATAGTTTGGGATAACCCTCTACGCAGTTTCTACTAAATCTAATTTCATGGATGAATATGTATAAACTAAGGCAGATTTAGTTTATGTTGTATATTTCTCATGAGTATAAAGTACATTTATTCAAGGATAAATATTGTTTTATACTGTCTCTAGCTGGTAAAGTAGATTATACTGAACTATGAGGCGCTACTTCAATACTGTACCATTAGGTCTATAGGGATAAATCCTTTTAGTATAACAAGAGTCTCATGGAGGGAGAGTGTGAGATTTGTGAATAGATATATTCGGGATTGACAATCCCACACCTGAACTACTAGCTACAGTTAGGCAGGCATGCCTAGGGTGAACAAATGTCATTTAACTTAACGCCTAAAGAATGTTATAAACGTCTCTCAGTCATATCAAGCATGGTTATACGACTAACAAATAAGTATAAACTAAATTTGGATTACGGACTCTACTCTTCATTTGTTTTATTTTAAGTAATAAAACTACCTATACATATACTGATTGTAATCAGGGATTTCTAAACTTGCAACTCTGCCTCTAGGACCGATAACTATTTTTAGGGAAAATATGGGATTTTCTTATGATAACATCGGCAATTCTAAAACTGATGGTTTATTTTCTACTAATAGATACTCTTTCAACACTACTTTTCATAAGAAAATATTGGATTTTCTTGAGGAACACGTTTCAAAAGAATTAAAGAACATTTTTTCATCAAAACTAAATGCTTATGAACTCACCAGCTTTATGCTGATATTCTTTCAAACTGCTTGTATTCTTAGGAAATCGGTAGACAGGTACTTCTTGGATTTACAGGAGCCGAAGCAATAAGAGTCATGTTTTATTTATATTTTAGATACTTTTGGTGTAATTAAAACAAGTTTTAGACTGATGCAAACATTTTTCATATATATTCATTGTAATGGTTGTGTTACTATGATTGCTATTGTACAATGGTTGTGATACTAAACATGACGTCCTCCACCCCAGAACGATTCCGCCATCCTGGTATCGGGGTGTGCAGAAACTGTTTAGAAACCTTTTTCTAATAACTATTGGTATTTTAAATTTTTTTGAAAGTTTAAATTTGGCATGTATTTTATGGGTGTTACAAGTTGGTATCAGAGCCTTGATTTGAGTGAATTGGAGGAACATTCGTGTAAATCTAGTCTCAAATCAAGGGAAGATTTTCAAAATGATTTTAATGGCTTTCAAAATAAGTAAAAGAGGATGTTAAGTGTACAATCAGTCGGAGCTAGTAAGTAGACCCCAAAATACCATACGGTTACTTGATTATGTGATATGTTAGAATAGCATGCTAGTGCTAGGCTAGCGATATTCAGGAATTACATGATAGGATTGCCTAATTACATGATGCATGTTAGCCTAGGGATTTCCTTATATAAGATTGGCATTATTACTATAGTTACTTGGGTATGCATCACAGCTGTATATAATTAAGATCTTATAGCCTGAGAATGTTTGATCTGGTCTTATGTTCTGTTCATATTTAATAGGGCTTAGTGTAGGATTGGATATTCGAAAGACTATAAAGTCCAGCGTTATGTATGGCTAGCATACACTAGTGTTGCAGGGGTTGGTGGAAGTTTCATGCATGGGTGAGTAGTGAGAGGCCGGGAGGCCAGTTATAAGATATTTAGCATTTCTCTAGGAGTGAGGATTTATTGCTCGATATGTATATGTGTATTGTAGGGTGTTGTGGTGTTACTTGAGACAAATATGGGTAGGTGTGGAAGGTAGTATGGGCCCGTACTACTGAAAGCACAGGACCCATACGCGTAGCAAGGAAATCACAACCCCTAGAGCTTTTGGTTGGGGGTTAGTTCCTGGATTGTTATGAACAATATCTGATGTTTTTTGGCATGTTTTCAGCATGGTGGTTGCACAGAGATTCGTGACTGGATCTGGATCAAGATCAGGATAGGGCGGACAGGAGGCACCGACAGCGCTCGAGACTGTCGGCCAGATGAGGCCAGACGAGATGGATGCCAGGATCTGGGTGATCCTGCATTATGAGGTTGCTGCTATGTTTCGGGCACAACTACCAGAGATGTTTGGGTCAATCAAGAATGCCATGGTTGAGTACATTGATGAGTGCTACGCAGCCCTTTCGGAGGTGGCTACCGCGACAACTACTGCAGTTGTATCAGCGGCAGGGGTAGGAGTCGGTCGAGCTTTTCAGTATCGAGACTTCAATAATACAAAGCCTCGACATTTGATGGTACCCAGGATCCAATCGTGGCCATGAGGTGGTTAGCTGACGTGGAGGGATGTTTCTTCACATGTTTTTGTCCTAATGACCAGAAGGTCAGATATGCTCTGAACCTGCTGAGGTCTGGAGCAAAGGATTGGTGGAGGTTGATTACTGGATCATTTTCGGATGAGCAGCGTGCTGAGGTTACTTGGGATCGATTTTGTGATGTGTTTCATACCCGTTACGTCCCACGAATTGAGCGGGAGAGGCTAGCGTAGGAGTTCTTGGATCTGCGTCAGGATTCAGAGTCGGTCACGAAAATCACTTGCATGTTTACTAAGAGGGCGATGTTTTGCCCTGAGTTTGCTACGGAGCAGGCTTAGATGACCCGATATCTGAGTATGCTCAAGATAGATATCAGGCAGTTCGAGTCCACGCATAGATGTGATACCTTTCTGGAGTTGCAGGAGGCCACCAGGCGGCGTGAGCTTGAGGTTGACTCATAGTTGCGAGAGCATAGGTAGACACTGGTGCAGTCGCAGCTGGCGCCAAAGCGATCCAAGACCGTGGTTTCTAGGGTTGGAGGACGGAGCGGCCACACTTGTGAGAAGTGTGGGAAGGGTCATACCAAAGTTTATAAGTCCGGTGGTGCGTGTCTGAAGTGCGGGAAGGAGGGGCACTATGTGAGGGATTGTTTCCGGTTGGCCCCGGTTCAGGACATGAGGATTTGTTATCATTGCCATCAGGTTGGTCACGTGAGGACCAACTATCCACAGCTGGTTGCAAGATCGGTGTAGGTTCCAGCGTTGGCTACATTGAGGATTACTGGTGGGGGTCATGGTGGAGTAGAGTTTCCGAGGGCTCAGGGACATGACTTCCAGCTTATAGCAATGGAGACCAGGGCAGCACCAGATGCGGCTGCTGGTATGTTCCTATCTTTTATCTTATTGACTATGATGATATTGTGAATTCTCTTCCATCCCTTTATTCATATGTCATAGCAAGAGAGTAGAGTTAAGGAATTTAATATTGAGGCGTTTGTTAGATACCAAGGCTCGGCAGTGCATTCAGCGTGGGAGTGCAGGCTATTTAGCGTAAGTGGTAGACATGCAGGGCAGGGAACAGACCATGGATTTTCGAGAGGGTGGACGATCAACATGAGGCCTAGAGTTAGTCTGAGGATATGATCCACAGAGTAGATCAGGAGTTCGAAGCCCCAAGTGGGTGAGAACATGATGTGTGGGAGAGGGAGCATCTGGAAGGGGGTCCAGGGAGATGCTCAACGGTTTAGAGCAGTCCGGATAGATTGAAGGCCAGTGGGGCATTCTAGTCAGACCGAAGGCTCGGAGAATCGTCCAGATAGGCTGAAGGCCCAAAGAGGCGGTCCAGATATGCTGAAGGTTCTGTGAGTGGTCCAAATAGACTGAAGGCCTGGTAGGGCGGTCCAGTCATGCTGAAGAATATGTGTAGGTTTCTAGATCTATGTTCGTGTATCGAGTAGGCTGATATGCCATATCAATCAGAAGGTATGTCCCCAAGTATTAAACATGCTGTTGGAGTAAGTTGAGGACTCCGGTGTATTTTGGTTGATCAGAAGTGTTAGTAGTGGTCTAACGGAGTTCAGAGGATCTCGGTGATCTCATCAGTTCGAAGTGTCTCAGAGGCTTCATCTTGGTGGATCGGGTAATACTCCAATTAGGGTCTGAGAGTGGATACAAATGGGTATTCGTCAGTTCTGGGAACCGGGTTCGATCTTTTCTTAGTCGTTTTATGGCATTTGGATGGGTTTGAGGCGGTCATGCTCTAGGTAGTAGGCCAAGATACCCGATGCGGGCCGACTGTAAGTCGTAGGCACAGATGCTCGAAGGGAGCGGTAGGGTTGAGGCGGTAGGCCAAAAAACCCTGAGAATTTCGACTCGATAGTTGAATTGATTAGACATGTTGGTATTCTAACCCGAAGGGGGGTGACATGGGTTAGATATGAGTGTCGTGCTGGCCGGTAGTGGTAGGTATGTCGATGATGGTTTGAGTTATTATGATGTATCTTGGGATTCGGGTGTGGTAGTAGTTTTAGTATCATATGATGTTCGTTGATGAGAGGAGTGGCGATTAGGCCCTTTGAGTGGCGGAGAAAAGTGGATATCGGTAGGGTCGGAGTGTTGGGCAACTGAAGTGATGACAGTAGTGTCGATCGGTCATCGGGAGCATTCCAGTCATAGGCTTTGGGCATAGAGATTGTGTTGGTTATGTCTGTTGAAGGAGCGTTTTGGATTGGTTGTATTGTTGAAGATTTGAGTGAGTTGTACTCGGTTGTGTCGAATTAGAGGAGTTTGAAGGAGATGCAAGGATAGATCCTTCGATTCCAAGTATGGTAATAGACACGGATTATGTATGTAGTGGTATTCCATTCGAGGGTATTCCATCATGAGGATGACGAGACCCTATGATTGATTGGACCCGATGTGTATGGTATTCCAACCCGAGGGTTGATAGGGTTTTGGGCAGGGGAAAGATAGCTTAGTGCGATGGCAAGGCCCAATGAATTATAGTAGTATTCAACTCTCGCAAGTCATGAAAGTATGCACGTGTTGGGAATATGACAGTATCTCCTGATGATACTAAGATTGAAGTGTGCGGACATTAAGGAAAAGAGGTCGGTGGCGATCCTACACCAGATGGTGTAATCTTTGTCAGGATGCAGGAGTAGTGTCTGAAGAGACCTGGGTAGTGCGGAAAATCGGAGACTACAAGGTAGGAGTGTTATTTGAAATCTTGTGTTGCAGCAGGCTTCGAGGACGAAGCCTAATTTAAGTGGGGGAGAGTTGTAACATCCCAAGTTAAGGAATATAAGTTAGGGGTGCTATGTGTAAATAAAGGAGTAGACTCGACGAGTAAGTGTCTCACCTCGTCGAGTCGGAGCGATTGTTGGGAACGTGTTAACTAACTCGGCTCGCCAAGTCGGCGACTGGACTCGACGAGTCGGTGCTTGGAAGAGAAAACCCTAATTTTAGGGTTTGCACCCTACTTAAAGGGCCTTAAGTCCTCACCCCAGCCACTTTGTTACCCCTTGAGAGTCAGGAAACCCTAATCTCGTGTGTGAGCCATTGGAGATAGTTTTGAAGCTTTGGGAGGTGATTCTAGTAAAGGAGGCGTGTATATTAAAAGGCTAGCATCAAGAAATTTGTGTAGATGTAGAGTCTACTTCTGCTTGGGCACGTATTGGAGGTAACAAGTCGTTACCTTGATCTCTCCTCTTCTAGATCTACTAATGGATGGAGTTTGGGGCCATTTTAGCATATTTAGGACCCATTTTGGGTTTGGGTCTAGATCTGAGGTTGGAACCTCAGATCTAGACTTGTCTTGGTCCATGGAGGCATAAAGTATTAGCCCTTTTAGCATGTATGTGAGCATTCTTGTCTTGAACCTTCTCTCTATATAGTATTGAGCAAATACCACCTTGCATACACGTAAATTTGGAAACTTTTCATGTAAAAATAGCATTGGGAATCCAGATCTATGAGTTGGAAGCATTTGGATGGACTGAAATCGTTTGTTTGGGGATGACTAAGTGAACTCGGAGAGTCTGTTCTTGGACTCGACGAATCGGGTCACAAACCCTAACTTATTTGGTTACAGTGAGGATCAGTGAGTTCGGTGGTGACTTTGTGAGTTGGACAGGCTAGGACTCGGGGATTTATGAACTCGAAGAGTCATGTGGTGACTTGGCGAGTTAAGTCGTGATATGAGGGCTTTCTGAGTTTAAGAACTCGACGAGTCGATGGGCTGACTCAGTAAGTCAATGGGCTGACTCGACGAGTAGGGTCAATCAGGAAGGATGACTTTGACCAAGAGTTGACCAGTTTGATTTCTAAGGGTATTCTGGTAAATTGGGCACTAATAGATATGGTTTCATCAAAGTTTTAGGTGGTGGAGTTCATGGCGGTGATCGGAGGATTTGATCTTTTCTCTTCAGTTCGGCATTGCAAGGTGAGTTATCCTCAGTCTATCAACGGGGTCTAAGGCACCAAGGTCGGCCCTTTCTCAGATTGTATACTGGTATTCGTTTGATACGCTTATTGATATGTTAGATCGGCGTCTTGGTAATTAGGACGATATTATGTTAGTGACCTGGTTTAGGACGGTATTCTGGTATATAGGATCATAATAATATGTTTAGTGACCTGGTTTAGGTCAGTATTCTGGTATATAGGATAATGTTATGTTTAGTGACCTAGTTTAGGTTGGTATTCTGGTATATATGATAATGTTATGTTTAGTGACCTGGTTTAGGTCGGTATCCTGGTATATAGGATGATGCTATATTTAGTGACCTGGTTAAGGTCGGTAACCTGGTTAGGATGTTGTTATGCTATATGATCTGCTAGATCGGTTTGCTTGTCTATGGAATGTTATGTGATTACCTGTTATATGTGCACATGATTGTTTGATTAGTATGGGGTTTGGGTTGAGGCGGGTCCTGCTTTGTGCCATAGGCCAACATACCCAGGGCGGGCTAGATACACTACAGACCTGGGAGGGCACATAGTAAGGCCGAAGGCCTGGCGAGCAGTCCAGATAGGCTGAAGGCCCTGCGAGGGCGGTCCAGATGTGCCAAGGCTCGAAGAGTTGACCAGATAGATTGAAGGCCCGGTGCGGGCGGTCCAGTCATACTTTAGACCCAGAGAGTGGACCAGGTAGACTGAAGGCCCGATGCGGGCGGACCAGTCACTCTGTAGATCGAGATGCATGGCTGTTCTATGTTTGTTATATGATACGTTTATGGTTGTATGAGGTTGGTATTTTGGGGGTAACTCACTAAGCCTTCGAGCTTACATTTATTGATTATTGTTTCAGGTTTGGCGGATGATCGCGGGAAGGCGAAGGCGTGACTGTATACTTTCCTCGGTTTATGATTATGATTTATGGGAACTCTAATATGAAACTGTTTTAGAAACCTTTTTGTAATAACTATTGGTATTTTAAAGGTTTTTGAAATATTAAATTTGGCATGAATTTTATGGGTGTTACATTATAAGTTCTAATATATTAGAATGAAATCATATTATTTAATTAGTATTGATCAAGAATTAATTTGAAATTAACTTTGTGATCAAAAGAGACTAATTAAATATATAGGGATTAATTATGTAAATCGTTCATTCTTATATATGTGGGCTTCTGATCTATTGTCCTTTATGTTGGGCTTAACCCATGTGGTAACCTACGGATACTCCATGGAGGTTAAAACCCATGAATCATGTAGGAAATGGAAGGTCATGCACATTAGGGTTTACATGGTGTAACCCTAATGAGCCACACTATATAAAGGATCCCATGGTTCATGAAATGGCACTAGTTGATACACAAAGAGAGGGCAAGGGCCGATTTTCATAGGGAGAACCAAAGTAACCTTCTTCTCAAGGTATTCTATTTGTTGGTGGTGTTGTGTGATTCCATTTGAGGCTTCTACACTATTTGTTGGTGGTGTTGTGTGATTCCATCTAACTAGACTCTTGTAGTATAGTTGTTCCATAATATGCTAGTTAGGATGATGCTTTGGAATTTTTCATATTTGCATGTATAATAGTGAAAACATAGATCCAAAGCACATAGGGTTGCATGCGCACCATAGGAGTGTTAGAATGCTCAAAACCCATCAAAAAGTGGCTTAAAAACTTTAATGTTAAAACATCCTAAATCGGACCCGAAATTCTAAAATTCATAGAGTGTTCCCCTGGAATCACTTCAAGGTGTAGGATATATCAGTGGAAAGTATGGATGTTTGCTACCTTCTTCATTAGATTTCCTTAAGCTAATTTTTATCCTAAATAGATCATTTGTTCCATCAGTATCATGAAATCGTTTGGCATGTTGGTTGTTGTTTCAACTTCTGTTTGTCTTTAAAAAATTGTGTAGGATCATCAGAGTGTCTGAATTATGTAGACCTATCTTTCTAGAAATGTGAGTTTGTCTAGTTTCCTTGAACATTTGACCCCTTAACCTAATTCTAACCTCGGGAGGGACTTATCTTGTAACCGTTACAAATGGTCTAAAAGTTGACAACTTTGAGTTGTTAACTTGTAAAATGTGTATAAAATCTACCAAAAATCATTAGAGTGATTTCCTTATATCCATGAAAAGTTAAGAGAATAAAATATAATAATATGAAATAATAATACCTAAAAATGGGTCTAAGACCATCTCCAACCCATCTCTATTTTTCCCCCATAAGTAGAGTAAAAAATGGGATAAGTAATGTTTCATCTCCAACCCTACTCCATTTTTTACCCCAAAAAATATATTGCTAGAATATTCTGTTTTTATAACTTATATATATTGTTAAATACACCCTTCTGCTAATTAGATTTTAACAAATATATATTATATTTTTTCATTAAAAAAATATTTCAAACTATATTATAATAAATAAAAAGTTTATATATAATAAATTTAAATTAATGATTACTTTATTATAAATAATTATTACATAAATAAGGTTATATTTATAATAAATATATCAAGATTATGATCGTATTGTTTACTACATTTTATAAATTATTTTTACTGTGTTTCAAATTTTTAATATATATTTAATTTTTTATATGAGTTCAATAAATAAATATTAAACTCTATATTTATGATTAATTAATATAAATTAGTATATAACATGATATTATAAATATTAAATATTGCTTTTAAATTATAATTAGTAAATAAAATAAATTAGAAATGTATAAAATAAAAATGAGAATTGGCAACCAAACTTCACTTGCATTTTTGGAGCTATGAATAGTATTCCCCCATATATGTGGAAATACTTTTCATATCGCCAAAAATGGGAGTGGAAATGGGGTACGGTTGGAGAAGATGTGGGAAGAAATGGGGGAAAAATGAAGTTTGGGGGTGGGTTAAAGATGCTCTTAAGGTGGTAAAATTAAACCGTAGACAGAGAGTTATGACCGAAGTAAAATTAAAGTAAATCACACATAAGTAATATGAAATATAATATTGAGACTTTATTAAATGTTATGTAGGTTCACAAAGGGGTGGGAGTTTGTCTAATCGGGTATAGTGGTCAAGGTTTAAAGAATGTAACTTGTCCTCAAGTGTGGGATATGTTATGCTCTTATCTCTTATTTCTCTTATTGGGGGTAAAGTGCTTTCCGACGTGGGGAACAAAGGTGATTAGTTCCAACAAAATGAGTTAGGAACTTACGCATTCTTTAAGGTTGATGGGCTCTACCTATGTAGGAATGAGAGTTCACTATTCATTGGTAGTGCAAAGGGTGTCACCGATGATTATTAGGCTCATAACTATGACCTTATTCTCGGTTTCTATTTTCTCATGGTGATCTTGATAACCCATTCATTGAGAACCCACAAACACATCGATGCCATTTTTAATTATTATGTATGCATAATAAAACGTTATATTTTGTTGCAGAAAACAAAAATAATGAAGAGGTAATTCATAGATAACCACCCGTCACACATTTATGAACTCCCCAACCCCCAATGTATATAGGTAATTGTTGCCTCACATGCATGATGCATCACCTATTCACTGTTGGTGATTTTAGTGTCACCATGTCATTTTAAGTAACTTGAACTAACATGTGAGCTAATGGGCTTCATAATTTGTACTCTAATATATGTATGGAGTAGTGCGGAGTGCACGCATGTATAAGATCAAATTAGAAGTCGGTTCGACGACTAGTCGGGGGTCCAGGGGCAGCGCCCCTGGGACCGGGGTTTCCAAAGGGGCAGCGCCCCTAGCGGGGTCCAAGGGGCAAAGCCCCTGGCTAGGGTCCCAATTTCTTGAGGGTGATTATGGTAAAACTAACGAAACTCATTAGTTTTGGTAACCCTAATCCAGATTAATATTACTTGCTTCCAAAGCAACTAATGATGGCCCAGCCCTAATGAAACCCTATTCGTGTTTAATATATACACAACTCTTCCTTTCCAAAAGAGGGTTACGTTCTTTAGCTCTGGTTTTTCATCACACATTCACTAAACCCTTTAGCATATTAGCTTACGTTTTCTGTGTCTAGAAACGTAAGTGTCCACTTGGATTTTCCTAGGCTGAATTTGTTGTAACCCAGACATTGGGTAGAAATATCAATTCGGAAAGTGATATCACGATCCAAGTTAGTATCCAGATATCCACCACAAACCCTAATATTCCCAACGTTCACCTATAAACCGTGGCCTGCCCTTCCCTCGCACCAACAGTCGGCGATTTCTTTAAAGAACTTCCTGTTCATTGATTTATTGTAAGTGATTACAAACGTTTTTGTCTTCGGCCAGCAAACCAAACTAAAGAAGACAATCAATGACAACAAAAAAAGATTTATTTACCTTTTGTTTTAAAAAAAATGGGTTGCACTCAAACATGCTATATAAAAAACTATTTTCACTGTCTTTTTGTAAATATTTTTCAGAAAAATACAACTTGTAAATAGATCTCGATTTATTGTATCTTGTAGACTATCTAACTTTATAAATGGGTTAATGCTACCAATAAATAACAAATTACTTTTTATATAATATTAAGTAGATGTGAGCCTGTATATTATGCGGGTTGATTTGAAAAAAAAGATTAAACATTAAAGTGTAACATAAAATATTTTTTAATATACAACTTTAAAATAAAAAATGAAGAAATGTATTTATTATTACAATTTAATATCATATATATGATATTCAATACTTTACATATATAAGAATATGTGTTTAATTTTAAAAATTCAAAAAACCTAAAATTGATAATTGGATATTATTTATTTCAAAAATACCACAAAATGACAAGTGTCAAAACTCATGAGAAATTGACGTGTGGAAAAAAAAACTTTTATTTATTAAGAAGGATTTAATTTAATAAAAAGTTTACAAATAAGTAACAAGTCGTTTATTTTCCTTCTTTTTTCATAATATACCATTAAAAACCATTGAAAAAAATGGTATGTATATCGCAATATTTTAACTGTTTACATTGTGATAATATTTTTCTTAAAATTATATTTTTGGAAAATAAATAAACTAATGTGTTACCAATTTATGACATTAATCAATTTATAATTTGAGATATATATAAATTTTGTTTTATGAATGTTTGTTTATGTAAAGTGAATGTTACAACTTTGAATTTCGTAGAACACTTATTAGGGCAGAGAATGCTCATTTCTCATAATCTACATGTCACCTAGATATTATATCGTTGCTTTAAAAAAAAATAAAAAAAAAAAAAAAAAAAAAAAAAAAAAGATTCTTTCACTTTCATCAACCTCAACATATAACATATAAAAAATCATCACTCACAACCCCATTGATCTCTCAAATCCACATCTTCTATATATAAATTTTAATACATATGATACAAGTGAACAGAACAAAGAAGAGTGTGGGAGCAACGAGTTGGCTAACCCACTACCAATATCTTTTGTGGTGCCACAATCCAATTAATGGTGTTCATGAAAGCACCGACGGTACCAATCCTATCTTTCTTCTCTTCTCACACGACTTTGTGCACTCTAATAGATGTATCAATATCGTTTTACTCAAGATAAAAACCACCCACTAAAGGGCTTCTAGCCCAGCGGTATCCGGTATTGTCTTCTCTCATTGAGGTTGATAGTTCAAGTCTCGTCGTGGACATATAGATGGATTTAAGGTGTATTTAGGAGTAGGTTAGATTTGCCGTTTAAAAAAAAACAACCGCCCATGTTATAGAATTATAAAAGGCCAGATAAATAATAAACTTACTGGTTAATGAATGTAAAATAAAAAAACAAAGGAAAATACGATAAACAGCAAACCATCATGATTCTGACTTAATGATCATTTAGAAACTAAATAATTTCCAAAAAAATTAAGTCAAATTTGAATGTCAAGTTTTAACACTAAAAGAATAATGACTATTAGTGACGACGGACATCGCCGCTAAAGGTCTCGAATGTCGCCGTTTTTTTTGTCGCTGCTAAAAGTGTCTGTCGCCGCTAAAGACTTATGTTGGCGATCCGCGTCATTTCAACCATAACCGTCGATTTAAGCGGTGATCCAACGACTAGGAGGACGTAGAAAATCCCGCGTTGTTTTCCCTCCGGTGTATCGTCATTATTGCCTGTTCTGGCGATCCACGTCATTTTAATCTCATCCATCGATTTAAGCGATAATCCAACGACGTAGGAAACCCCAGATTGTTTTCCGTCTAATGTGTTGTCGCTAAAGGCTGCCCGTCGCTGTTAAAGGCGTCGCCACTAAAGAGCGTCGACAGTTAAATCCTCTTCGTCCTTAGTTTCTTTCCCGATCTTGTGTGTTTTCTTTTCTTCTCTCTGCTCACCACCGTCAAACTCATCGGAATGTCATCGACATCTTCAATATTTCACCCCTCTTCCTTTCCATTTTTTCTCCTTTTCTTTTCCCTTTCTCTATTCCCTACTACATTTGTGTTGGTTGTCGGAATTTTGAGATCCCCCACCATTCTCGCCGAAGTATACCGCCACCACCACTGTTCATGATGAAAATTTGATATTTTTGATTTTTTAGATGTGAATTTTGTGTTTGTGGATGTGGATATGTATTTGTATTTGCATTTGTATGTATATGTGTATCTTGAGTGTAGTTTATGTATGTATATGTGTTTTTGTATGTTCATTTGTATGTATATGTGTATTTTGTATGTGTATGTGTTTTTGTATGTATATGTGATTTTGTATGTGTATTATGTATGCATGTGTATTTGTTTGTACAAAAATACATCTAAATAGCGGCGACACCTTTAGTGGTGACATATAGTATTAGCAGCGACGCACCTTTAGCAATGACGCAAGGCAATAGTGACGACCAGTGGAGCATTAGTGATGAACCAACAACATCGACCCTTTAGCGGAGACAGATCGTCGCTAACATCTTTAGCGGCGACATTTTCGACCTTTAGCGGCGACGTCCATAGTTGGTAATACTCTAGTTTTTTGTAGTGTGTTTACCATCGCCACTAAGACTATCCGTCGCCGCTAATTATAATTTTTTGTTTTTTAGTTTTTTGAAAACGTTCATTCCATATACAAAACAATTGTTATAAAATTGTAATAAACTGTTATAAAAATATAAAAAGGGTTATAAAAACATATAACCAAAAATACATACATAATATACATACAAAAACACATAAATAATATACATACAAAAACACATACATACATATATAATACATATACAAAAACATATGTACATACATAATACACATACTAATACACAAATACATATATAATACACATACACACACAAACACACACACACAAAGATATATATCACACACACACATACATACAAGATATACATACAAATACACATACATATGCAAAATACATGTTCTACATACAAAAATTAAAATAAACACATATAGAACATGTGGTGTGTAATCCGGTGGAGAAGAGTGGTGGTGTGCTGGTGGCGGTATTCCGGCAATATGATCAATTTTCCGGCCAATTTCTTGCAGACAACAACAAATTCAGACAGATCTTCCGCAATTTTCGGTAAATGGCTGAAATAATCTGACACCACCAACAAGTATGTCATATAGGGAGAAGATAATGAATAAGAAAAAAACAGAAAATAATGAGTTGTTGCCGGAAGAGAAAAGAGTTCATAGAAGATGGAAGATTGAGCTTAAGGGGGTTATATCGGCGACATATCAAGTATTAGCGGCGACACCTTTGAAGGGAAACTTTAATAGTCAAATTTTTTAGGTATTGGCGACACAATTTGGGACGGGGGGCGGGGGGTGGAACTTTGACGGTCAAAATTTTCGAGTATTAGCGGCGACCCCGTCGCCGCTATTGGTATGTACGTTATCGATTTACAGTCATTGGATTTGAGACAAAATCAACAGATAAGGTTTCACCTCATATTTTGACACGGATCGGGGTCGATAGACATTAGGGCGACACATAACGCGAAAGTTATATATCGCCGATAAAAGTGGTTGTTGCTGTTAAAAGCGTCGCCGTTAATGTCTATTTTTCTTGTAGTGTAATGAATTGCTAGAAAAAAATGGTGTTATTTTACCATTACATTTATTTTGTCTTGTCAGTGTTATACATCATCATTTCTAATTGTTTACCATACAAGAGCAATGGTTTGTCATTCCGTATTTTTTATTTAAAACATTTTATTTTGATGAAAATTAAAATTTCATTAATTGAAATATGAAATAAATAACAAAAACATTAAAAACAAAACGATTTAAACATACAAAAAAAAGTAATTAAAACATGTGACGTGTTGTCCACGACCAAAAGATTATCATCCAATTCATGTACGAGTTTCATATTAAGATCAATAATTTCAACTTTGTATATTTGTTCCACCAAAGTCAATGGGCTGATAGTGATCCATTGATCACGTGAAGCAACTAGTATGAACATCGGTTAGTTATTATAACATCGCATGTATCGACTATGATATGTATCAGATCAAATTCCACATGCCTAATAGAGGCAATCGAAGACATTCTATATGAAACTGAGTGAAATAATATAAGTTTTTTTTTGTGGATGAGAGGATGACAGAGAATTCGACATTAGGGTTTGGTGTGTCCCACAAAACTTAGGAAAACTTCAACTACTTCCATGATATATCTAAAAATTAAGACTGTAGGGACTGTAGTGAAAAAACATTTCAAAGAAGAAGGGGTTATAATGTATAAAATAACAGTTAGGAAACGACAGAGTTCTACTTTATGTTGCTATCAATCCTCGGCTTCCCACAGACATCCTCGGCTTTTAATGAAATTTCGGCTTTTAATGAAATTTCAACGTGAGCTTCGAAGTTCATCAGCAGCGCCGCAAATCGCAATTATATAATGGAGCCACAGAAACCACTTTTCCCGTACTTCATCAAAAATGAACAGTCCGACAAGCAATTTCAACGACGAGAATTCCGCCATTGTTTCAGCACTCCGGCATGTGATTTGCGATGGAAACATCGCCACTCCAAGCACAAGCAGTGATGTAATCGGAAATTCTCAGAGTCAACCGTCGCCGGGGGAGTATGAAATCTGCGGCGAATGTGGAATGCGAATCCCGGATCACTGTTTGGGGTGTCAAATGTTCACCGGAAATAGTGGTGAAGAGACGGGAAAGAGAACGAAGAATGTCTACAGAGGAGTTCGTCTCCGGCCGTCGAGGAAATGGGCGGCGGAGATAATGGTTCCGGGAACGCATGAGCGGAAGTGGCTGGGGACTTTCGATACTGCAGAAGAGGCTGCCAGAGCTTACGACGTCGCCAATATTCAGTATAGAGGAAAGAAAGCCAAGACCAATTTTCCGGTGGAGGAGTACTCAGAAAACGCCAACTAGTATTTAAAAAAGTAATATAAACATGTATTTTGCATGTCATTCGATTTAACTGTTATATATGCCGGTTTGTATTTTATTTGAAAAAGTAATGTATATTTATGTTATCTGATAAATAAAAATAATTTTGTGAAAAATGTATTTTTCTATGGTTTTCATTCTTGTTTTTCATGATTTTCTAAAGGTTATTATTCTTATTTTATTTGAAAACTTGTTTTTCATATAGTGTTCCTTTGTAAAGCTTAAAGGTGAAGATTGAATGCCAATAAATATTCATATGTTAAAAGGCAGAATTTCGTATATACCATTGTTAAACATCTAAATATCGTATTTGTCCGACCCAAACCATAAATATCATATTTGTCCTTTTTAATATTTTAAAATATCATATTTACCCCAATCTAATTTTTAAATAGATTTTACTATTTAATAAGCATTTTTTTCAATTTAAAATCATTAAAAATGAAAAAAAAAAAAATAACTAAATGGATAAGAATACCCTTACTCTCTAAATTACATGAACCCTTACCTGTTGTTGTTGCTATGATCGCAGAAGATCCTGTCGATCAAAAAAACACACAACGTCGACTTCTTTTCAGCCTTCTCGTCTCTTCCTTGTTGCAATCATGACAATTTTCAGGTTAATCTTTGACTTTATTTGTGAATTGAACGTTACATTCATGATTAGAGCGGATGAATAACTTAAAATCTAAGAATGCGTGATCAACACATGTGTAATCAGATACAATCAGTAGGTTATTTGTTAGCTTTGTTTGTCAATTAAATATTGAATGTGATTACAATTGATGATATAATGTCCAATATGAGTGTGATTACAATCAACAGGTTATCTCTATGTTTTTTGTTCATGATTAATTAAAACCGTTTTGCATATTATTTGTTGGCTAAGCGGGTACAATCACTAGGTTGTTTGTTGGCTTTCTTTGTCAATTAATCATTGAATGTTATTACAATTGATGATATAACTAGGTTACAACCCGTGGAAACCACGGATATATATTTATTAAATAAAAAAGATTTAAGATTTTTTTAGACTTTTATATTGATTATTTAATATATATATATATATATATATATATATATATATATATATATATATATATATATATATATATATTTGAAATTTGAATATCTGATATATGTTACGTATGTGAAAACATTTAATATAATTATAATTTATAAAACATAATATAATTTTGAATGGAGTGTAAAAAATCATAATCAATCATGTAAATAACATTGGTATACGAAAAATTAAATATAGCAAAAATCTATTAAAAGTAAATAAAAACAACACAATAAATTGCAAATTAAAAACTAAAAATTGTTTATAAATTTCAAAAAACTTCTTTATACATACCATTATTAGAAGTTTCATTTGTAAGTATTGTCGTCGTTATTTAAAATAAACAATTTTAATCTTTCTTTGTTTTGTTTCCTAATTAATTACAAATTAATTATTATTGAAAAGGACAAGTTTCATGTCTATTTTTTAAGGTAAATAATTATATATACCTAAACAAAGTATCATATGATTGACAAAGTCAATGGTCTGATGCAATTCAATATAAAAAGTAAAATAAATCAAAATAAAATTTCCATTACAAAACCTAAAATGTTGAGTTCGAAGCAAAATCGGTTAACATTTGATAGAGCGAAGGAAAACAAACACACTTGTAGCTTTGGGTCTGGAGTAAACTCACTTACACTAACATATTTCGACATATTCTTCCTTGTGATTTGCAATTTATTTCAATAAGAATAAATAATCAAGCAAAACATCAAAGAAGATAAAATGAAAGAAGGAATCGCAAAGGCATATGGACAAATAATGGCTCACCTGAAAACTTTCAAAAATCAATAAAAAAATTATAACTAATTTATATAGGGAGGGCTTACAAAAATAGACTCATATGTCTAAATCTGGAGCAATATAGAAATAATGTTAAACCTGAAACTTTTGGAAATCACTCAGTTTGTGAGCAAGGTTTCGAAAACCGGACCGAAGACCGAACCGGTCGTCTTACTTGTTCGATGGTTCAAGTGGTCCAACCGGTAGGACCAGTTTCAAAAACCGGAAAAACCGGAGGATGTCATAATGATATTTAATTATATAAAAATACAAAAAAAATAAAAAATAAAATATATTTTTTAAAATTTCCGGTTTTGACTGGTTTTTAACCTGTTCAACCGGATCAGTTTTTACCGGTTCACACGAATACCAGTTTTTTGGCCTTTAAGAACTGGATCCGGGACCAGTTCCCGGTAGAACCAGTCGAACCGGCCGGTCCGGTCCGGTTTTCAAAACATGGGTTGTGTGCATGTTTAAGGTCTTGGTCGTTTGTGGTGTTTGATTATTGCAAGAATTATTGATATTATCTGCAAAATACTTGGAAACTCATTACATAATTCCAAATCACAATCAAGATATCACAATCCAAAACGTCTTCAAAAACACCTTCATCCATGGACATTTTAGTAATCTTTTTAATTAGATAATGATTACATCTCTAGAAATAATTTACATATTCAAGACGATTTGAAAAATAAAACTGATTACTTAAAGCATTAGAATCTATCATAAAACCCAATAAGGGTATAGAAACGCAAAAAGATGGTAAAAGAGGGAAATTGCACCAATAAGATTCCCAAACTGGATGGTGAATTTTGTTCCAATGAACTCTTTATTGTACCCAACATCATAGAACCTAAAAAGTAAACTCAAAGAAAAATCACCAAAATTAACAATTTAACCCCTTCAAAGCTACCAAATTTCTATTGACTGCATAGAGTTAAATATCAAAGATCAGGTCATTCCTATGTCTAACCCAAAAGTGAAAACTTAATTTTCCAAACCATCGTGCAACTTCCTTCACTTGTGGGCCAACTGGCATCAAACTTATACAAAAAAGCTTCACTAAAAAAAATTAAAGAACCTATAATTGCCTCTACATTGTCGTATTTTGCCTTTCTATGTAAATGAGATTACTTGAGAAGAAGATTAAGTGAGTAAAATAGTACATATGCGAAAGAAGATTAATTACAAATGTATGAGAGGATTATCTAACTGGCCCAATGAGATTAACATTCATATTCTAGAATCATATGAACATTCTTCATCATCTTGAACCTGTACATATATGTTGTAGGAGTTATTCCTTCCCATCTTGGATAATCGGTAGTCGATGCCAAATCATATGCATATAATAACAACAAAATCAAGATTGATCGACTATAAAGGGTATTGAAGTAAGGTTTTACTCATATTCACTTTGGTATACTTCATCGATGAGTAAAGATGTTATCCTTCATGACCTTTTTCTATTATCGTATAAATGAGTATTGACGGAGACATCGACAAAGACAAGAGTAGTGGAAGTGAGAGATCACCAAAAATGACGAATGAAAATATGTCAATGAACATTCATATTCTAGAATCATATGAACATTCTTCATCATCTTGAACCTATACATATATGTTGTAGGAGTTATTCCTTCCCATCTTGGATAATCGGTAGTCGATGCCAAATCATATGCATATAATAACAACAAAATCAAGATTGATCGATTATAAAGGGTATTGAAGTAAGGTTTTACTCATATTCACTTTGGTATACTTCATCGATGAGTAAAGATGTTACCCTTCACGACCTTTTTCTATTATCGTATAAATGAGTATTGACAGAGACATCGACAAAGACAAGAAAAGTGGAAGTGAGAGATCACCAAAAATGATGAATGAAAAATATTTCAAATAAAAACCCTTAGTAATTGGCGAGTACATGGGAGAGGGGCTGATAATTAGGGATTTCAAAAATTATATCTAAATTTCACGTCTCAAATTTAGGGGCTAGACATTTAGAAATCGACGAGATTTAAGGATATCAACAATATCAATTAGATTAGAAAGAATCAATTCCAAACTAGAAACAGAAAATAAAAGAGACGGAATAAATGTAATTTAAACTTATTAATAATGGTGGAGGGCATAAAAGTAAATTAACTTTTGCGAAGAATGGTAGGAGGAAGTGATACGTGGCAATTAAGGGATTCTTTTATTAGGATAGATGTGAAAAATGAATGTGATTACAATCAACAGGTTATCTCTATATGTTTTTTTGTTATTGTTGAATTAAAACCGTTTTGCATATTATTTATTGGCTTTCTTTGTCATTGAATGTTTGATTAAGAGTAATGAACTAATGTGCAATATGAATTCTTTTTGAATTAAACATTTTTTGTGAATTATAAAGCATACATTTGGTATTTGTTATACCTTTATATCTATTTTTCTTATCGCCAATTTAAAATTAGGCCGTTATAGACGCGCTACAAACTAGTGTCAGAAGATCGTTCTCAAACAGAAGATATTACCCTTCATGACACATCAAAACCAATATGGGAAAGCAGGGCTACATCTCCAATGATCGAGTATGTTTATGTGAATATCTTAATTTTAATTTATTAAATCTTTACAAAATTGTATGATTGTTTCTCTACTTAGTTTTAATTTCATGCGTATACCAACATCCATGTTCAACTTAAAATTAAAATATAGGGGTTACTTTCGGCTAACGAAGAACAGTTGTAGGCAAATATATTGTTTTGGCTCTCAAAAATGTATCCACATAGACACAACTTTATACAAGTTAAGTCAACTACACGAAGAAGTGATAAAGCGTTATTCATCAAAGAACAACCCAAAATTTTCTATTCTTTATGTTGACAAGTATGCACCAGACAAATCGTTTATTGAGCTTAATTTTGATGAAAAGTTCATGGCTATGCTTAGCATGTATGGAAGCGAGAAACAAGTAACCATTTATGTGACAACAGAGAATAACCTCGGCTCCAATATTCATGCTAACCATTCGTGTGCCAACAGAGATGAACCACACGATGAGTATGATGCAGACCTTTGTCCTAGTGAAGAAAGCTATCATATTCATCTCAATTCTGATAATGAAGACGGTATAGTGAATGATGATGATGAAGTTAACTCATTTAGTAAGAATAGTATAAGAATGGAAGTCAGATCAAAATTTCAAAAATGTGGTTGATTTTAGGAGAGCTTTGAACCACTTTGCAGTCATAAATGAGTTTAACTACTACATTAAGAAAAGTGACCCGACACGATTCACAGCAAGATGTGAAAACCTAGAGTGTTAGTGGAGAATTCATGCTTCTATTACACAAGATGAAGTTACCTTTGAATTAAGTGTATATGTTAAATTATATTTAACATGCTTTATATTAAAAGTATATTTATGTTTATTTAATTCTTTTTTTAGGTTAAGAAAATGGTAAACATACATACTTGCACTCGAAGCAACAATGGTGGCAATATGGGTGCCACTCAAGGTTAGATCGCTAATGTAGTAACTAACAAGTTGAAATCTGATGGGGATGTCTCTCCATATGAGCTTAGAAATTGGATTATGAAAACTTACAATGTTGACGTGCCATACCTAAAAGTTTTTAAGGGGAAAGAGCAAGCCTATACCGACATGTATGGTAAGTGGGAAGACTCTTTCATGAAGATGTACGAATTTATAGAAGAACTATTACAAAGGAACGAAGGAAGCGTTGTTGAAATTGACTTTGACAAAGTTGGTGGAAAGAAACTTTTCAAAAGGTTTTTTATTTGCTTAGCAGCTTGTTCTAGAGGGTTTGTTGTTCGTTGCCGTGCGTATATTGGTTTTGATGCTTGTCATTTAAAAGGAAAGTTTAATGGTGTACTAGCCGCTGCAACTGATATTGATGGTAACAATTCTATCTTTCCAATAACATATTGTGTGCTTGAATCAGAAAACACACAATCATGGACATGGTTTGTTGACTCACTCAAAAAATCAATTGGAACCCCAAATGGTCTTGTTATCTCATCGGACATACAGAAAGGGTTAGAAGTAGCCATCATGAATGTGTATCCTAATGTCGAGCATAGAGAATGTATAAGGCACTTATATAGCAACTTCAAGAAACACTTTCATGGTTACTTCTTTAACACCAAAATATAGGTTGCTGCGAAAAGCTTTTATCCTACCAAGCATGATAGGTTATTAAAGGAAATTAGTAATAAAAATGAAGATGCCATTGCATATCTAAATACCAATCACAAAAAAATTTGGAGTAGAAGCAAGTTTGGAACTACTTCCAAGTGTGATTACATCACTAATAATGTTTTAGAAAAATTTAATTCTTGGATTGGTAAATTGCACTATAAACCTGTGCTTGATCTCCTTGACGCAATTAGGGAAAAGATTATGAAACGGTTTGATAAGAAAAGGAATTTGGTGAGTACATGGAATGGCGTATTGGTTCCTATTGATAAAATTCATGTCAACGACATCGCTAAGGTAAACATGTTAAATAATTAAGTCGAATGACTATATTTGTTTTAGTTTTTACTTCAATAATACATATATCTAAAATATATATGTTTTTAATTTTCATATAGAACTTGGGTGAATATGAAGTTACTAGAAGTTGTGAGAATCAAGCTGAAGTGAAGTACAAGGGAACACGTTGGGAGGTCAGCCTAAATGAAAGAAAATGTAGTTGTCGCGTGTGGCATGTTCAGTAGTTGTCGCGTGTGGCATGTTCAGTAATTGTCGCGTGTGGCATGTTCAGGGTCGACCATGTGTACATGCAGCGACTTTTATTGCTTTTATAAGGGATGCTAACTGGGACAAATATGGTGATCCCTATTTCACTATATAGAAATTTAAATTTGCATATACTTTTCAAATTGCTCTGATGCCTGGACAGGATCAATGGGCGCAAAAAAATGGGGAGAAAATATATCCACCTATTATCAAACGCGCACCTGGACGACCAAAAAAAAGTAGAATTAAATCATCGGATGAGCCTAAAAAAAGACACAAGTGTCCGTGATGTGGTGAGTATGGACACCATCAAAAAACATGTAAAAACCCAACATCTCAAAGTTTCGATCAAAGTGAAAAAACCACCGCTAAAAGGTTACTTAAATTTCCATTTTTTTTAGTAAATGACAATACTAACAATGAAAACAATTTTTTTTATTCATTTTTGGAAACGTGGAAACAATACAAAATCGCATGGCGACGTGGGATTTTCGGGGTCTACATAAAAAAAATCTCATGCAATTAGTTGGCCCTTTTGATAATTTTGTTAGCTTAAGTTGCAAATGTTCTTAATTAGGGTTGAATTGATGGATTTTTTTTTTGTTATTATGTGACATAAACAAATATTTTGATATTTTTTTCTTTCATGGATTTGCATTTGTTATCAAATTTGTATATATGGTGCAAATTTAAAGACTAGGGACCAAACTGTAATAAGTGCAGATTTAAAGTCTAGGGACCAAACTATCATAAGTTCAAATTTAAAAACAAGAGACCAAACTGTAATAAATGCCAATTTAAAGTCCAGGGACCAAACTGTCATAAGTGAAAATTTAAAGACTAGGGACCAAACTGTAATAAGTGCAAATTTAAAGTCCAGGGACCAAACTGTCATAAGTGAAAATTTAAAGACCATTGACCAAACTGTAATAAGTGCAAATTTAAAGTCCACGGACCAAACTGTCATAAATGCAAATTTAAAGACCAGGGACCAAACTACTATAAGTGCAAATTTAAAGACCAAGGACCAAACTGTAATAAGTGCAAATTTAAGGTCCAGGGACCGACCTGTAATAATTGCAAAATTAAAAAGTATAAGGACCAAATAATAATTAGTGTAAATTTAAAAAATATAAACACCAAAACGTAATAAGTACCAAATTTAAAAAAACAGGGATTAAACTATAATTAATTCCAAATATATTCTTTATGGACAAAAATTATATATATTACAATTAAAAAGTACCGAGATAAAAAATATAGCTAGTGTAATTAACTATTACAAAACTATGAAAGTTCAATGCTATATCTTATTAATTTCTCAAAGTATAATGCTATTTCTTGAATTTAGCCTTGCTTTTATATCTCTTCATTTGATGTAGTGAATTTGAAGGTGTTAGGTATGTTTTCTTTTGTGGCTTGTAACCCACCTTCAGCTTTAGTAACCTACAACAACAGCAACACAGAAACATGTCAAACTTAATAATTAAGGATGGCAAACTTACTAATTAAAACAAAATACATATGATGTTATTTTCTTTGATGAAATTGTTAACTAGTTAACTGGCTGCTAACAAGGCATTACTAGTTTTCAACAGGTATTCTATGTTTCTAATTTTAGTTATCGTGACCATATTTAACAAAATACATATGATGAGATCATTAACATCTCTCTATCTCTCTGAAAACATATCACAACAGGTATTCTCTCTGAAAACATAACTTAAAACTATGATTACATCAAGGGTAAATTGGGAATAGGTAACATTATTGTTATTGGGTGCTATTTGCTCAAAAGATTTAAGGAAAAAAATGGATAAACAACATACTAGATAACAAGGCACAGGAAGCAGAACCATTGATTTCCACTAAAATATATAAAACCAACAGTCATTCTCTTCTCTTTCTTTGTTCCTCAACCTAATCTAATCATCAACCACAAGTCACATTCTTTATAAAAGACACCTATAAGATGATCAAAAAGAGCTTCTGAATTTTTTATCGATTATTGTAACAAGTTGTAATTACTAACTCACTACCACTTGAAGCGTTTAGACCATTGATTTTCATGAATTAGGATCTTCTCAGGTTCATAAACAGGAGGGCTTATGGTTTGTTCATGTTCTTCAGAATCAGGAATGGTTTTTATCTCATGAGCTACAGTAACTTTCTTATGGTTTTTCATTGCCACTTTCTTTTTTGGCCTCGTAGACATGTGAGGCTTATTTGTAAGTTGATCTAATGTCACACCCCAAAACCGATAACGGCGGAATACGTTTCGGGGTGGATGACGTAGTGAACAGTATCATCACAATTGCATAATAGTAAAAACAAGAAACATACAACCATGGGATTACATAGTGAATTTAATTACATGCGTGTTTTGTAATGTTTAACAATCACTAAAAAGTAATTCAAAAATAAGAGATGGGACTTGTGTGCTCCACCTTCTCCAAAAATGCTGCGTCAGAACCTGTCTATCTTTGACCTGAAGATACAAGTTATTTTGAAAACAATTATCAGCATAAAGCTGGTAAGTTCATAAGCGTTTAGTGTGAGTTTTTGTATACAAAGCATTAGTGTTTAAAAATGTATCATTTATGTTCATAAGTAGTAGAAACATAGAAAATCCCATATTTTCCAGGAAATACATTGTAAGTGGCAATCTGTGAAAAGTATGCATTCTTTGTCTCTTTGAAAACAATTTATTGTAAAAATACTTTGACAAATCTCCAAATAACAAATGTGATAGGAATAGTTAAGCCCGTGACCAATAATAGAGGTGCGAGCTTCCTTTAGTGTTAGATACTTACTTACTTCGGGATGTAGTTTAACATTCAGTGTAGTATTTTAGTGTAGTTGTGGGGTATTCCTTGTATGTTACCAATAGTGAGGATACTAGCGGATCCCATGACCTTCCCGGTCATGTACAGTGTAGTGAAGTGGTGGCATCCCTGGGCCTGTACGGCGCGGACTGAGTTAACAGTCGGGATGTAATAGCGTTTGCCCCGTATAGATCTATACATGTAGAGTCGTCTCCTGCTGGGACACTCCGGGCGTAGTGAATAGTGAATAGAGTATCTCATAGCGGGTTAGTGTATTATTGTTTGTTTAGTGTTTTCTCTATTGTCATAGTGTAGTCATCTTTTAGTATGATCATAGTGTATTCTCTTACTAGTGTATCGTCTAGTAATAGTGAGTATTATAGTGTAGTTAGTAATAACTTTAGCGAGTAGTAGCGGTAGCGACCCTAACCATACCTATTATGGTTATCTTAGTGGGGATGTTTCTTAGCACGTTGGTGACTTTAGCAATAAGTGAAAGCAGTAATATTCGTATCCCACACTGATATACAGATTATATAAGTAAGAAATCAACGACAGTCGGACGGATAACTACTACCCTAAGCCCACAATCAAACAAGAACAGGAAATAAGGCGAGATACCGGTCCTAAGTCCTCCAAGTCTTATTTATATAAATATATCAGTGTGGTTACATTTTATAAGTAAATTGGTTTAATAAAAGTATTTTTTCCAAAAGATCCTTTATTATCTGACTCGCTGTTTAAAAATAGTTTGAAAAGGGTGAAACCCATTTTTAAGGCATAGGGACGAATCACATGTGATTTGAACTAAGAGTAGTGAATCACATGTGATTAATCCTTGAAACTCGGAAATCGTTCTGTAAAACTTTGTATAAACATTTATAAGCAACTTGTATCTCCCCCCTAAAACATGTAAAACACTTGAAAGGTTCATTAAAGGGGTATGAACTCACTTGAAATCGCGGAAATCGGGTGAATCGGGTAAATCGGGTAATAGTGTCGATTGAGCGTTTGGTACCAAATAACCACTTGAGCACCTTTTAGGACCCTAATGTCATATGAAATATGTATTTTGCAAGAAGTTAATCATCTTATGCTTTTCATTATAGAATTTGGACATTCTAGTGTCGTTTTCGGGGTTTTAAGGCCTAGAAAGGGTTCCCGGGAGTGGTACAAGGCCATGAATGATTTACGGGAGGGTCCTTGAGTTCACTCTCTTAGAGTTTATGGCCTAAAAGCCATCCATTGGGAGTTTACGGCCGTAAGCCCCCTAGGCTTGGCCGTAAACTCTTGTGGTGTCCCAAAGTGTGTGTTTAAGGCCTTATCTCACTTCCTTGATTTAGTGGTGTGTGTTTTGGACCAAGAGGGAAGGATTAAACATCCAAATTTGTGATATTTTTGGGGAGTTTACGGCCAAGACTTGTTCTTGGGCCGTAAACTCCTATAAGTCCTTTAAGATGATGGTTTTTCTTGTACAACATGGTCCCAAATGGCTTAGAAAAATCCTAGAAGGCCCTATAGTGAGTTTGGAGCAATTTGGCACATATTTATGGGGAGTTTACGGCCCAAGAACATCCTTGGCCGTAAACTCTTCATTTGGTGTCAAGATGAAGTGTTTAATGGTACAACACACTTCCAAAGGCCTTAGATAAATTCCTTTCATGCATTAGGGTGGTTTAAGGGCTTGTTTGACACAAAAGTTTGGGTGTTTATGGCCCAAGCTTAGCCTTGGCCGTAAACTCCACTTTTTATGTTCAAATGATGATGTTTAATGCCTTTAAGCCTTCCTTTTTGTCAAGTCTAAATTCCTAAACACCCTAGAAGAGTTTTTGGAGCCTTAAACATGGATTTGTGGGGTGTTTGAGGTGTTTACGGCCTAAGCACATGCTTGGACCGTAAACTCCTTTTTAAGCATCATTCTCTTGTGTTTTGAGGTCCAAAATCTTCTAGTTATAAGCCGGTGCTTGGGCCGTAAACTCCTTTTTAAGCATCATTCTCTTGTGTTTTGAGGTCCAAACTCTTCTAGTTATAAGCCTTAATTAGTATACTAGCATACAAGAAGGAAAAACTTGGTCCTTGGCTTGGATTTGGGGGTTTACGGCCTAAGGAGCTTCTTAGGCCGTAAACTCCACTTTGAACTTTGATTTCTATGGTTTTTGGCCCTCAAATTCAATGAAGCATGCCTAGGATAAGATAGAGGATGAGTACTTACGTTTGGAGGCCGGAAATTAGCGGAATCGGGGCCGATTTCGAGTCTAGAGAGAGAAAGTAGAGAGAGAGAGTGGGTGTGTTGCAAATGAGTGTTCAAATGTGGTGCAAACCCATTGCATATGTCTCGGGAAACGCACCCGTTACACGGCTACCCGATGTTTAAAGTTAACTGGGTTAAAACTTTTTACCCGGGTGAAGTGGTTGAAAAGGTAATATCACTTTATTAGGTTAAACGGGGTTAACGCATACGAGTTATATTCCTTATAGTAATATCAAGCCATGTTTAAATTTAGACATTCGGATATTAATGATTTCAAATATTACATAAAATAACGTATAGTGACACGTTCCGTTAGTGAAAATGGGATTTTTAACGGAATTAGGTTTGGGGTTGTCACATCATCCCCCCGTTAGGGGAATTTCGTCCCGAAATTCAGAATACAAACAGATACGATACTACAATACTACTAAGCGAAGAGATGAGGGTATTTGAGTTTCATTTGATCCTCGCGCTCCCAAGTGAATTCCGGTCCTCGCTTGGCGTTCCACCGAACCTTCACAATTGGGATGCGGCTTTGTTTCGTCCGCTTTACTTCACGATCCAAAACCTCAGCAGGTTCTTCCACGAAGTTGAGGTTCTCGTTGATCTCGATCTCGTCGAGGGGTATCACAAGAGTCTCGTCAGACAGACATTTCTTCAAATTTGAGACGTGAAAGGTAGGATGTATGTTACTTAGCTCGTGGGGTAAGTTTAGTTTGTAAGCTACAGGGCCGATTCTGGCAAGAATCTCAAAAGGCCCTATGTACCTTGGGTTTAACTTTCCACGCTTCCCAAAGCGTATCGTGCCTTTCCAGGGCGAGACCTTCAGAAGGACTCGGTCTCCCACCTGGAATTCCAAGGGTTTTCTTCGTTTGTCGGCGTAGCTTTTCTGTCGATCCCTAGCGGCTTTTAGTCGTTCACGTATTTGTACAATCTTCTCAGTCGTCTCTCGAATGATCTCTGGACCAGTGAGGGCGCTGTCAGGAACTCGTCCTTTAGCTAACTGAGTGTCTCCCACCTCGGCCCAGCACAACGGAGATCTGCACTTTCGGCCGTAGAGAGCTTCGAATGGAGCTGCCTTGATGCTCGTGTGATAACTATTGTTGTAGGAAAACTCCACAAGAGGTAAGTGTGTATCCCATGATTTCCCGAAGTCGATCACATAAGCTCGCAGCATGTCTTCCAAGGTTTGGATCGTCCTCTCACTTTGTCCGTCAGTCTGCGGATGGTAGGCTGTACTCATATCCAGCCTCGTCCCTAGTGCCTTTTGTAATGATTGCCAAAATCTAGAGGTGAATCTACTATCTCTGTCTGATATAATAGATATAGGGACGCCATGCAATCGCACTATTTCTTTTATATAAGTCCTAGTGAGCTTTTCCATCTTATCCGTCTCTTTGATGGGTAGGAAATGGGCGGACTTGGTCAACCTGTCCACGATGACCCAAATGGTATCTAATCCACCTGCTGTCTTGGGCAGCTTGGTGATGAAGTCCATTGTGATTCGCTCCCACTTCCATTCTGGTATTCCCGGTTGTTGGAGGAGTCCTGATGGCTTTTGACATTCTACTTTGACCTTCGCGCAAGTAAGGCACTTACTTACAAAGGTAGCGATCTCTGCTTTCATGTTCGGCCACCAGTATAGCTTTTTGAGATCCAGATACATCTTATCTGAACCCGGGTGGACGGAGTAACGAGTGTTGTGTGCTTCCCTCATAACCAAATCTCTGAAACCTCCATGGCGTGGAGTCCAGATTCGGTCCATAAAGTAATAGGCTCCGTCACCCTTAACCTCCAGATTTTTATCCATTCCACGCAGGAGCTCTTCCGTCACATTTCCAGGCTTTAGAGCTTCCAGCTGAGCCTCTTTGATCTGCGTGGATAGATGTGAGTGTATAGTCATTGTCAACGACTTGGTCCTTCGTCCGGAATATTCTTTTCTGCTCAGGGCGTCTGCTACCACGTTGGCTTTCCCCGGATGATATCTAATTTCACAGTCGTAATCGTTAAGTAATTCGACCCATCGACGCTGTCTCATGTTGAGTTCTTTCTGGTTCAGTATATGTTGGAGGCTTTTATGATCAGTGTACACCACGCTCTTCGTCCCATACAAGTAGTGTCTCCAGATTTTTAATGCGAAGACGACCGCTCCTAACTCGAGGTCGTGAGTAGTGTAGTTCACCTCATGGTTCTTTAGCTGTCTCGAGGCATAGGCGATAACCTTGCCTCGTTGCATCAAGACACAACCGAGCCCCTGATTGGATGCATCACAGTATACAACAAAATCTTCTGTCCCTTCGGGGAGGGATAATACT